>NC_072478.1:30522820-31212820 GCF_027574615.1 Eptesicus fuscus
CTCCAGAAAAAAAGATAAATAATTTAATAATTTGTCTGATAAGGAATTCAAAGGGGATGTCCAAGAACAATGGGCAGGGCTGGCTTAAAACCTTTCACTAAAGAAGTTGTAGCCCTGGCTGGTTTGGCTCAGTGGATAGAGAGTCGGCCTGGGGACTCAAGGGTCCCAGGTTTGATTCCGGTCAAGGGCATGTACCTTGGTTGTGGGCACATCCCCAGTAGGGATGTGCAGGAGGCAGCTGATCCATGTTTCTCTCTCATCAATGTTTCTAACTCTCTATCCTTTTCCCTTTCTCTCTGTAAAAAAATCAATAAAATATATTTTTAAAAAAGAATACAATACTGAAATGAAAACCACATTAGCAGGAATTAACAGCAGATTAGCTAACACAGAAGAATGGATCAGCGGCCTGGAAGACAGACTAATGGAAAACAACCATTCAGAACAGAAGAAAAAAATAATTGAAAAACACAAGGATAGTTTAAGGGACTTCTGGGATAACATCAAGCGCTCCAACATTCACATTATAGAGATCCCAAAAGGAGAAGAAAGAAAGAAAACAACAGAGACTTTACTTAAATATATAATGGCTGGGCCCTGGCCAGGTAGCTCAAATGGTCAGAGTGTCGTACGGATATGCCAAAGTTGCAGGTTCGATCTCTGGTCCACAGGGCACATACAAGAATCAACCAATGAATGCATAAATAATAAGTAAGAGGAACAACAATCTATGTATTTCTCGCTAATAATTTATTTATTTATTTTAAATATATTTTATTGATTTTTTACAGAGAGGAAGAGAGAGGGACAGAGAGTCATAAACATCGATGAGAGAGAAACATCGATCAGCTGCCTCTTGCACACCCCCTACTGGGGATGTGCCGCAACCAAGGTATATGCCCTTGACCGGAATCGAACCCGGGACCCTTGAGTCCGCAGGCCGATGCTCCATCCACCGAGCCAAACCGGTTTCGGCAGCTAATAATTTTTTTAAAGGAAATAATGGCTGAAAACTTTCCTAACCTGGGAACGGAAGCAGATAGCATGTTGCAGGAAGCACAGAGAGTTCCAAACAAGATGAATCCAAAGAGACCCCACCAGGACATGTTGTGGTTAAAATGGCAAAAGTTAAATATAAAGAGACAATTTTCAAGGCAGCAAGAGGGAAAAAAAGAATTACATACAAAGGAAATCCAATAAGGCTATCAGATGATTTCTCACAAAAATAAATTCAAAATGGATTAAAGACTTAAGTGGAAAACCCCAAATCATAAAACTAGAAGACATAGGCAGTAAACTCTTTTACATCACTCTTATCAATATCTTTTTGAATATGTTCCCCCAGGCAAGAAAAACAAAAGAAAAATAAACATGATACTACATCAAGCTAAAAAGTTTTGCACAGCAAAGAAGCCATCAACAACAAAAAAAGACAACCTACTGAATAGAAGAAGATATTTGAAAATGATTTATCTGATAAGGGGTTAATATTCAAAATATGTAAAGACTCATATAACTCAACATCATAAAACAAACAATCTAATTAAAAATTTGGCAGAGGACCTAAATAATAATTTCTCCAGAAAGAACATACAGATGGCCAACGGACATATGAAGATGCTCAGCTTCACTGATCATCAGAGAAATGTCAATCAGAACCAAAATAAGAGCCCTGGCCAGCGTGGTTCAGTGGTTAGAACGTTGGCCTGCACACAGGAGGGTCTCGGGTTTTATTTCCAGTCAAGGCCACATACCTGGGTTGCAGGTTCCATCTCCGCCTGCCCCTCTCCCCCTGTTGGGGTGAGTGTGGGAGGCAACTAATAGGTGTGTCTCTCTCACATTGATGTTTCTCTCTCTCCTCCCTCCCCCACCCCGCCTTCCTCTCTTCCACTCTCTCTAAAAGAATCAATGGCCAGTTTGATAGAGCATCAGCCTACGGACTAAAGGGTCCCAGGTTCAATTCCAGTAAAGGGTACATGCCCAGTTTCAGGCTCAATCCCCAGTAGGGGGGCGTGCAGGAGGCAGTCAATCAATGATTCTCTCTCATCATTAATGTTTCTATCTCTCCCTCTCCCTCTCCCTTCCTCTATGAAATCAATAAAAATATTTTTTAAAAATAAAAAATAAGCCATAACCGGTTTGGCTCAGTGGATAGAGCATCGGCCTGTGGACTGAAGGGCCCCAGGTTCGATTCCAGCCAAGGGCATGTACCTTGGTTGCAGGCACATCCTTAGTAGGGGGTATGCAGGAGGCAACTGATAGATGTTTCTCTCTCATTGATGTTTCTAACTCTCTATCCCTCTCCCTTCCTCTCTTTAAAAAATCAATAAAATAGCCCTAACCGGTTTGGCTCAGTGGATAGAGCGTCGGCCTGCGGACTGAAAGGTCCCAGGTTCGATTCCGGTCAAGGACATGTACCTTGGTTGTGGGCACATCCCTGGTAGGGGGTGTGCAGGAGGCAGCTGATCGATGTTTCTGGCTCTCTATCCCTCTCTCTTCCTCTCTGTAAAAAATCAATAAAATATATTTTAAAAAATCAATAAAATATATTTTTAAAAAATAATAAAAGAATCAGTGGAAAAATATCCTCACTCCTTGGGTGAAAAAATTTAAAAACCCACAAACAACACAATGAGATACCACCTCATACCTGTCAGAATGGCTCCCAACAATAAATCAGCAAACATGCCCTGGCCAGTGTGGCTCAGCTGGTTGGAGAGTTGTCCCAGGCACCAGAAGGTCACAGGTTTGATTCCCAGGGACACATATGGGAGGCAATCAATCCATGTTTTTCTCTCACATTGATGTTTCTCTCTCTCCCCCTTCCTACTTCTCTAAAACCAATGCAAGAAAGTGGTTGTAACATAGGATTTAAAAAATAATAATAATAAATCAACAAACAGCAAGTGTTGGTGAGGGTGTGAAGAAGAGGGAAGCCTCGTGCACTGTTGGTGGGATTGTAAACTGATGTAGCCACCTGTAGAAAACAGTGTGGAATTTCCTCAAATAATTAAAAATGGAGCTGCCACATGACCCCGCATTCTGGATATTTAGCTGAAGACATTTACATGCCTATGTTCATTGCAGCATTATCTACAATAGCCAAAATACGAAGCAACCTAAGCGTCCATCGATAGACAAATGTACAAAGAAAATGTGGCGCATATACAATGGAATATTACTCAGCCACGAGAAAGAATGAAATCTTGTTATTTGCAACAGCATGGATGGACCCAGAGGGTATTATGCTAAGTTAAGCAAGTCAGACAGAGAAAGACAACTACCATATGGTTTCACTTATATGTGAATCTTAAAACAAATGAATAAACAAAATAGAGAAAAAAAAATAAAGTCTGATGGGATGCAGGAATGAATGACTTTATTGCTTGTGACCCCGCCCCTCAGGGTCTCCTCAGGAGGCCACGCCTCCATCCATAATGCTCTCGATCCAGGCCCTGTAACTCCCCACACGGGTGTAGATGCCTGGCTTCTTGGGATTGCCACACACGCGGGATCCTGAGGTGACCACGCCTTCGGCCACGCCGTTGCACACCAGAGGGCCCCCAGAGTCACCCTATGTGAGAAAGGGCTGTGAGGGGGGTATTTGTCCTCCTCCCTCCCCCCTCCAGTGTCACACCGGGGCTCAACCACTGCAATTCCCGCTCCTCCCTCCAGCCCAAACCCTTTCCTCGCACCCTGTGTGTCAATCCCCCAGCCCCCCACCCATCACTGCAGGCCCTATCCACTGAGTCCCTGCCCTCCAAACCCCACACTTCAATGCCCGCCTTCCAGACCCCGCCCTCTCCACAGCCCACACCTCTTCTGGGCCCACCTTCCGCAGGCCCCGCCCTATTGCCCTCACCCTCAGAGTCGCCCCTCTTCCCCCTCTCCAGCGGGCCCTGGTCCATCCCGGCCCCGCCCCCGCCCCACACCTTGCAGGTGTCCTTGCGGTTGCTCTCTGCGCACATCATGCGCTCAGTGATGGTGCCGTCGTGGTACTTGCGCAGGTTGCAGGTGGCGCGGTCCATCACTCGCAGGAGCAGGTATTGCAGGCGGTCGGGGCGGCGGCCCGTGTGGCTCACTATGCCCCAGCCGGCCACGTCGCAGAGCGTGCCAGCTGCCACCTCGCGGTCCTCGTGCTGCCAGGGCAGGGGCTTCACCTCGGGGCCCAGAGTGGCATTCTCAGACAGCTGCGGGTGGGGTAGGCGGGTGTCAGGGTTGCAGGGAGCGTATGCAGCAGGAGGGACTGTGGCGAGACTCCGTGGGACCGGTAGGGGGAGGTGGGAATCAGGGTTGGGGGTTGCGGGGGGCGGGGCATGCAGCAGGAGGAGTGCAGCCAGGCTTGGCCGACCTGCAGCAGAAGGAGGTCGTGGTCGATGGTGTCCGGCCGGCTGTCAGGGTGGGGCACTGCTCGGAGCACATCATACAGGTGCTTGGATGGTTCGGGTTGCGACAGGGAGTGCGCGCCTAGGAGCACCTTCACCGTCTCATTGGGCCTGGGGCTGGGGCGGGTCCACGTCAGGTCCACGTCCCCACCCCTACCCAATCACACCCCTGCTCTGTGTCCCCCCCACACCCGCCCCACCCCCCCCCCCATCGCCAGCACCACTCACACATCCTCCAGGCAGTGCGCTGCGCTCAGCACCCACTGCTCCGCCACCAGGAAGCCGCCGCACACGTGTGTGCCGTTCACCTGCACCGACGCCATGTAGGGCCGCTGGTGGGACTGGGCCTCCCGGCCGCCCAGGATCCGGCCCCGGGGCTGTGCCGCTGGGTTCAGGCAGGTGGGGGTGAGGATTCCACGGATGACTGCAGCCCAGGCCTCAGGGGCCCCCGCAGGCCACTCCAGCCCCCCTCCCACCTGGAATCTCATCGTTGGAGCCCCCACCCCAGGGTCATACGTTCAGGTGGCTGGGGGAACAATAGGGAGCAGCAGGGTCTGGGGCAGTGATGGCGAACCTATGACACGCGTGTCAGCACTGACACGCGCAGCCATTTCTGATGACACGCGGCCGCTGAGGCGGCCACATGCTGAGGATGAAACATTTGCGAAATAATGTTTTTTTCCTCAAAGTGACACACTACCCGAGTTATGCTCAGTTTTTTGGCGAAGTTTGGCACACCAAGCCCAAAAGGTTGCCCATCACTGGTCTGGGGCTAATTCCATTCTGTATACCGAGCCTACCCGCTTTGATTTAAACACAAGAAAAGCGGGATAGACCGAACCAACACCCCTGGCAGCCACGGAACACGCGGGCCGCCGGTTTCCACGGCAGAGCTGCGTGTTCTCACGGTGGGGAAAGCTTGCCTTTCAGATCCAAGTTTGGAGAATTCCCAGACTTTCAGAGCCTTCCACTCCCCTGGGCGCTGCCCCCTTTCTGCCTATCTAGGAGGGCTGGGGGACAATCCCGTTTGATGGAGGGGGCCCCATGGCTGACTGCCCGGCGGGCTGGTGCCCCCCCCCCGCTGTCAGCCCAGTCCCAGGTCCCCTCTCACCACATAGGGCCACTCCCAGAAGGATCAGAGCCGCCAGGCGCACGGAGAGGTGGGTCATGGTGCTGCTGTGGCCTCGACACTGACCCAGGCGGGGCCCCGGGACACTCTTATGAGAGTGGGAGGTGGGGCGGCTCCCACTGGCCCCATCTGTCCCACAGGCAGAGGCCCAGCTGGGTAAAGGGGAGCCCGCCAGTCCGCTCCCCCCCCCCGCAGGGTGACGTCATCTTCTGCTGGACTTTGCACCCTGAGGGCTGCCTCCTGCCTCTGTGTACCCCGCCCAGAGCTGACCCTGGGGTGGGGAGCAGCCCCTCGGGATGCAGGAGCAGAGCAGAGGGATGGAGCCCCTCCAGCCCCCCAGCCAAGCCTCCCAAGAGTGTCCTTCCAGCCCTCGAGTTTCGCAACAGCAGCTGGAGGCCACAGCTTGTAAACAACCCACTTCCTCGTGGTTGTTTTTTTCCCCCCCCCCCCGTTTTTTTCCCTGCACCTCCCTTCTTTGTCTTCCTTCTCCAACTTTAAGAGGAAATTGGGTGGGGGAGGAAATAAGGGAGCACCCTACACCTTGTCCCCATTGCTGTGCCTCTGGGTCCTGGCACCCCAACAAGCAGAATGTTGCTAAGGTGGTGTGTGGTGGCAGCTGGAAAGACTGTGCCTTCAATAAGGACATTTTAATGGAACGTTCAGGCTGCCTTCAGGTGTGGCTTGATCCAGGCACCTTGAGCAATGTCAGGTCTTTGCTGCTAGTTCCCCCCTTCTTCCTCTCCTCACCAGCCTCCCCCGTTGTGGCCCCAGGAACCCCAGACTCAGCCCAGTGGCTCAGCGGGCTCCTGCTCCAATTCCCCATCACACCAACGTCTGCAGGCTGCCTCTGATCGCTGAGCTTGGATCACGTGGCCTCCCAGGCTCTGAAGAGGAGAAAGTGGCAGGTGCTGGGACCAGAGGGGTGGGGCAGACCTTGAATAACCCCAGTGGGAACAGCGCACAGTCCTTTCCCCTCCCTTTGTCCCCTCCTCACAACAGATTGTTTCATTCATATAGAAAAGAATAGAAAATAACAAACGGGATCGGTTAGATCCTAATATGTTTCCTTATTAAAATCAGACGTTCTGAATGAACGCCCATGAGGAGACGGGAGTCCAGATTATGTAAGAATGTTCAAAATTGCAACAAAACTTGGAAATGACCTAGGAAGATGGTGTGGTTCAACAACTAGCCCTGCACATCTCCAGATGCCGTGTGGACAAGGGAGGCCGCCTGGGTACGGTATTAAGTGGAAAAAGCAGGGCAGCTAGGCACCTTCCTGAGCAGCTGGCACGGGGGGAGGCTGGGTAAGGGAGCGCCTGCAGGCAGAGCAGGCGGGCAGAGGAAACACCCAGGCAGAGGCCCTGAGCGGAACCCAGGGGCTGAGCTCCAGAGGGAGGGGCTTTGGGACCAGGGGACAGAGGAAAAGATTTATCCCAAACTCATGGTGTGTGTGTGTGTGTTGGTGTGTGTGTGTGTGTGTGTGTGTGTGTGTTGGTGTGTGTGTGTGTGTGTGTGTGTTGGGGTGTGTGTGTGTGTGTTGGTGTGTGTGTGTGTGTGTGTGTGTGTTGGGGTGTGTGTGTGTGTGTGTGTGTTGGGGTGTGTGTGTGTGTGTGTGTGTTGTGTGTGTGTGTGTTGGTGTGTGTGTGTGTGTGTGTGTGTTGGTGTG
Source organism: Eptesicus fuscus (assembly GCF_027574615.1). Taxonomy (NCBI): domain Eukaryota; kingdom Metazoa; phylum Chordata; class Mammalia; order Chiroptera; family Vespertilionidae; genus Eptesicus; species Eptesicus fuscus. The sequence goes on from NC_072478.1 coordinate 30,530,004, forward strand.
TGTGTGTGTTGGTGTGTGTGTGTGTGTGTGTGTGTGTGTGTGTTGGTGTGTGTGTGTGTGTGTGTGTGTGTGTGGGGTGTGTGTGTGTGTGTGTTGGTGTGTGTGTTGTGTGTGTTGGTGTGTGTGTGTGTGTGTGTGTGTGTGTGTGTTGGGGTGTCACCTATTGTTACCACTCTCATTTGTTTGTTTGCTTGGGTGACTATTTCCTCCCCCACCATCAGACTCTAGGCTGCATGATGGCAGAGGCCATGTCTGTTGTGGTCCCCACCCGTGGCCCCAGAGGGCTCCTTCCTGGGCCCAGGAAGACAGAAGAGGGGTACAAGTCAGTCATGTCCCGCCCCCAGGGCAGCAACTTCGACCGAGGCTGGGGAGTTGGGGGAGGACTTGTCTCTGTCACCCAGTGAAACCCCAATCTCTGGCTGTACCCTTTCCCAGACAGCACCCACTCCTCCCCACAGGGAAACAGAGGTTCAGAGACAGCCACCAAGCGGCCCGAAGGCCGAGCTGGGACTCAGCTCCGGCTCCTGAGAAGGGCTTCACCTCTCCGCACCTCCGCTTCTTGTCCGTCATACATGGCCCTGACGGGACCGGCCTCAGGGGCTGGAGATGAGCCAACACTGCAAAGACTGAGCGTGACTCCTGCACCTGGTGAGCACTCGGCAAACACCTGCGACAGCGCCGAGTGCCATAACCACTTGCAATTCGAACTTCATCGTGTGTCCGTGAGCTTTTACGGGAGGGAAACCAGAAATGGCAAGGGGCATCCTTTTGCGCCTGGAGGGGAAGGAACTTCTTACCCCAGTGCCCTGGTTTTGCTGCCCCCTGGTGGCAGCATACTCGTGCGACGCCCAAAACACTCTCCCAACTACTTTCCATCTCCAATGGCACAACCAACCAACACCCAGACACATTCTACAAAACAGAGAAGGCTTTTATTCTGTCAGATGCTGCGTCATGCAGCATGGACGGGCCTGGCCAGGGACAGGTGAGGCGGGGTGACCGGGGCAGCCCCTTCTAGTGGCTCCTACTTGCAGGGTCCCTGGGGTGGAGTCGAGGGTGGTCGTCGTGTTGGCGGATGATGGAGTTGATCCAGTCTGCAAACTGCGCCACGGGGGCAAAGGCGTCTGGGAAGAAGCCGGAGCCGCAGGTTCCTCTGATGAAGGAGTCGATCCCGTGGATCAGCCCGTTGCAGACCAGGGGCCCGCCGGAGTCCCCCTGTGCGGAGCCGGTGAGATTAGGAGGCGAGGCTTCCGGGCCTCCCCACCTGCCTCCCTTCGGGGTTGGGAAGTCCTCCTGGCATCTGGCTCGCAGTCCTGGTTGCTGTGGCCCAGGCAGGGGTGGGGTGGGAGCGGAGAGGGGGGTTGCAGGTACTCACAAAGCAGATGCCGGCGCGGCGGCGCGGCACCAGCGTGCACACGTTGGTGGGGCGGCAGAGGGACGTCACCACGGTCACGTTGAGCTGCTGGAGGACTCTGGCTGGCGGCCGGTTTGCGCCCAGCCGACCCCATCCCATGGCCAGGCACCGCACCCCATTGCCCACACCTTGGCCCTGCTCGGGCAGCCTGGCCACCTGCACGTTGGCGTTGACCGTGGCTGACCCGTTGAGCTGCAGTGGGCAGGACAGAGCGTCGAAGCGTCACATGGGGCAGTGGGTGCCCGACGCGCCCCTTCCCGGGTCTGTGTCCCCTGGGGGCCCTGTGATGGTTCTGGGATTTTATGGAGGAGGATGGCCTCCCTGCAGGATGCTCCGCTCCCCCCCCTGAGTGTCAGCTTCCCCGTTTGTGAAGTAGAAGCAACCACAGCGGCTCAGGGTGAACCTGGACATGTCTTGAGTTCAGGAAACAGCAGGTACCAAACTATGGGCAACACCAATGACCACAAACCCCTGGTTCTGGAACATGGCCGAGAGTAACCACAGCTCTGGGGGACGCTTCTCCCTCCAGCCTCCCACCCGTCTGAACGTGGGGGATTTTGCCCCGTTTCACAAAGACAGGGACTGTCCCCGCCCTCGGCCACAGGGCACGAACAGTCACAACCGTCTGCTCAGAGCACGCTGCGTCCTCTTGTTCACGCGCTCAACAGCCCTCAGCTGGGGCTTATTTCCCAGGTCACACAGGAGGAGACTGGGGCACGGAGATGACCCGCCCAGCTAGAGCCAGGTGTGACCCCGTCTATAGCCCCTTCTCTGCCCGCCCCACGCCTCCGGCCCCAGGCCTTCACGCCTGCCTGGGCATCCCTGCCCACCCCAGGCCCCTCCCCTGCCCAGCCGGCCTCCCACCTGCAGAAGAACAATGTCGTTCACCAGCCTCTGGGCATCGAAGCCGTTTTCAAAGACGCGCTGGATGCCGAACAGCTGCCGCGTGGGCTCAGGCCGGCCCAGGTTGTGAGCCCCCAGCACCACCTGCACTGCCCGGAAGTTTCTGCAGCAAAGTGGGTGCAGGAGGTGATCGAGGTGGCTCTTGGGTTTGGGGGTGGGAGAGAGGCCCCAGAGCTCAGCCGAGCCCAGGCCCATGCCCAGGGGATGCCTCACCACCCAGGGCTGATCCTTGGGCTCCGTGGCTGAATGCCCCCAACTTAGGCCTGGTGAAGAAGGGGCATTGATGGGGGCGCCCTGGAGGAGCCCACACCCTGGCCTCACGGCCCACCTCCTCCACCCCCACTCCATTGGGCAGATGTGGAAACGACGGAGGGAAGAGGGAAGGTACGCTCAGGAGTCACTCACACGCCATTCACACAGTGCGCAGCCGACATGACGAAGTTCGGGGCCACCAGGGTCCCACCACAGAAGTGGCCTCCACGCTGCTGCAGGGACACCATGAAGGGCCATGCGTGGGGCCGGGCCTGCCGGCCACCCACGATCTCGGAGGCCAGCACGGGGCCTGGAGACATCCGGGGGCGGGGTGGTGAGTGTCATGGAGGAGCCCCCCCCCACTGGGCCAGTTGGCCCTTGAACTCCCACAAGAACCTCTGGGTCAGGACTCTTCACGCGCTTGTTGCCAGATGAGGAAACTGAGGTACAGACAGGACGGCGGGCCCTCCTGCCAGGGCACAGCTAGGTCTGAGCTTCATTTGGCTCTGGGGTCCCCAGAGCGTGCCCACTGACCCGCCCCCACTGGATTCACCGGGCCCCTCACCACTCTGAACCCCAGTCTCCTCTGGAAATGGGTCTCCTCATCCCAGCCACCCCTTCCCGTGAGGAGAAGGGGACCACGTAAGTCAAGGGCATAAGTGGAGAAGCAGGAATGGATGCCCAGGGACCGACGGATGGACAGACATGTGGCTCCACTCACCACCCAGCAGCACGGTCAGCAGGATGGAGGCCAGGGCAGGGCCCGAGGATCTGCAGCTTTGGGTCATGGTTGAGCGGGGGCTCCAGAGTCTCTGTCCCCTGCACCCACCTGGCCCTCTTATAGCCCAGAGCCCGGGGGCCGTTGCATTGCCCCACGGCAGGGCCAGGTGTCCCCACTTCCTTTCTCTACCCCCAGGCATGGATGAGGGTGATGATGGGAAGAAGAGGGGTGATGGGTGCAAGGGGCCTGGGTTGGCTCCAGATAAAATCCAGGACACAAATTTGAAAGTCAGATTTAAAAAAAAAAAATTTTCTTTTTAACTAAATGTATGTGGGTGAAATTGCTTAATAAAATTAAACAAGTTTCAAGCGTACTTTTCTGATACATCATCTGTATGTTGCATTGTGTGCCCACCACCCAAAGTCAAATCTCCTGTCACCATATATCTGACCCCCTTTACCCCTTACTTACCCCAAGCCCCCGCCCTCTGGTTCCCACCATACTGATGTCTGTGTCTGTGAGTGGTTTTTTAAAACAATTTATTTAGTATAACCATGTTCCAAACATTGTACTTATCTAGAAAGCTAGTCATTGTTTATCTGACATTCAAGTGTACCTGGGTGTCCTGTATTTTTGCTAAATCTGGCAACCCTAGGCCAGGGAGCGTCGGCTGCCCCCACGCCTCGGTCTACCCAGAGCACCATAGTAATGCCAGTGCACCCCGCTCGGTCCTGGTGTTTCACGGGGCGATGGGGGGCTGCTAGGTCCCCATGTGAGATGAGGAAGCTGATGCACAGCGAGGCCTCCCCCAGGAGTTCTTACCCAGGGACACGGTGAGAAGCCGGGTTGGAACCCAGGCCTCACAATTCGCAGCTGGATGATGGCTTGTTGCCCACCTCCCCGAGTCCTGGGTCTCCCTCTCCTGGCCTGGCCTTCCGGCCTCCCTTTGGCTATTGCTCACAGCGGGGAACTCATTCCCACCCGGGGCGCTGTTAGCCTCTGGTCACCACAGAGGTTCTGGGGAAGAACCCCCTCTGCCCCCCTGACCCCCATCTCCCGAGGTTTCACAGAACCCCTCTCGGGCCTGGGAAAGGGGGCTGGACCATGGATGTCCATTGAAGCTTGAGAGCTTCTGTCTGGGGGTGTGGAAGAACTCAGGCCGAACAGTGGAGAAGGGGCCCCAGGGCCCAGCCCCCACCCCCCGGCCCTGTTCCTCTTCCCACCTCCCCCAGAATGCTCCAGCGGCAACGGCCGGAGCCAAGGCTGTCGCAAGAAGCAACGTTCTCCTGACCAGGAGCAGGGTTCACGGGAGGGAACCAACGGATCCATCGCAGGAACAAGTGGGTGGGGACATGGGGGACACCCGGAGTCAGGGCTGGGGTTCTGTTGGTCCCTGGGCCTCCCACTCCATTTGTGGCCACAGGCAAAGGAACCCCCATGTCTCACCATTGAGGATGATGGCCCTGCTGTCCCAGAGCCTGGCACATAGCAGCCGCTCAGTGCTCACCTTCATCCCTCCCTTCATCAGATACCTGTCACCTGCCCTCCTACCTGCTTGGCAGGGTCCCCACCCCATTGTGTTAAATTTGCCAACGAGCATTTAGTAAGCACCTACTGTATACACAGCCCTGTTTCCAGTCCGGGGATGAGGGAGAGTGGAGGAAGCCATGTCTTGGGGGGAGAGGGGGTGGTGCTGTGGCTCAGACAGGGAGACCCCGTTTAATCAAAGCTGCATGTATTGAGCATCACCTGTATACTATGAACACACATCTCATAGTGGTCAAGCCTATCGACCCTGGGTGCCTATCCTGGCTTGGCCACTTGCCTTCTACATAACTTCAGGGCACTGGCTTAACGCGCCTGTGCCCCAGTTTCCTTGTCTGTAAAAGGGAAGTTGTAATAATAGACTCCATTGTATGGGATTATCCCGAGGCTGAAGTGAATGAACATTTGTGAAGTTCTTAGATAAGAAAGTGACGTCCAGGAGGACCTATTAACCATTAACCACCTCCAGGAGGGTAGGGTGGGCAAAGGCTGGGAGGCAAACTGCTAGGCTTCTCCTTTGCAATCAGAGTCGTGGTCACACTGGCCACACCTGTGTAACGAGTAACGCGTCTTCCAAATAAGACAGGTGCACTTTATAGACCCAATTACACTGCAGGGAGAAAACATGATTCGAGTATCTTTCCCCACCGCTGGAGGCTGGGGACCTCTGAGCTGTAGGGACTGGCCCCACCGGTCTGGGGCCCCTAGCAGCATAGACACCCCCCCCCCCCGGGGCTGCTGGGGGAACCCCTTGCTCCCCGAGGCCTCCCAATTTGCATGTGCTGATCATCCTGCTTGTTATTCTCATGGGCTCGTCATTTCCTGAATCTACCCCAGGACCCCCAACCCCCTGATCCTCAACTCCCAGTCCTGGGTTTGATCTTTGCTGTGCAGAGCTTCCCTGAACCATCTTTCACACACAAGCCCACAGAAACTGGCAAACGTCTCTTGCTGGATTTTTGTGGGTCTTTCTGTTCCCGACATTCCCTCTAGCATACCTCTTTTACCCCCAACGCTGTGGGGTGTTTTTTGTGTTTTTTTTTTAACATACTTCTATTGATTTCAGAGAGGAAGGGAGAGAGCTAGAGAGATAGAAGCATCAATGATGAGAGAGAACCATCGATTGGCTGCCTCCTGCAGGTCCCCCCTGGGGGGGATCGAGCCCACAACCCGAGCATGTGCCCTTGGCCAGAATCGAACCTGGGACCCTTTAGTCTGCAGGCCGACGCTCTAGCCACTGAGCCAAACCGGCTAGGGCGCTGTGGGGTTTTATAGAAACCACTTCCCTGCCTTGAGCCCCTGGGAAGTGCAGGGAATCCCCAGCATCCCCCTGCCGCTCACCAGGGTGCATTTCCCAGGATCCAGCTGTGTCCCCTGTCTCAGCACAGATTGGCTCCTGGTGCTGCTGCTATAGCCCAGACCCAGCACCTGCCCTGGGGTAAGGTGTGACAGTTGCAAAAGGGGGCAGGCCCGGCATTCTCACTCTTGTTTGAATCTGTATGCTGACACCAGGTGGTGGTAGAAGGGATCAATAAGGGAAGAGCTTCCTTCCAGTTCCCGTCTGTCCTGTGAGCAGGTTGGCCCTCCCTCTCTCTGAGCCTCATTCCCATGGCTACTCGCCTGCAGGCCAAGGCGCTCTACCTCTTCCGAGCCTCACAGGTCTCTTCTCTAGCCCCCGCCCCCGCTCACGTCCGCGGCCCTGCTGCGCCAGCCCCACCACATGCCTGACCTCTCCTTCCCCAGCGCCTTGACCGGCTCCATTCCAGCCACGCCGAACCCTTCCTGTTCCTCTGCCCTCTTCCCTTCACGCTCCTGCTCAGGCACAGCTCCTTCTCCAGGAAGCCTCCCTAACCGCCATCCTGCGGCCCCTAGCTGAGTCAGGAGCCCACAGGCCTGGCACTCCATGCTGCTATTATTTTTTAAGTACATTTTTATTGACTTCAGAGAGGAAGGGAGAGGGAGAGAGACATGGAAACATCAATGATGAGAGAGAATCATTAATCGGCTGCCTCCTGCACTGGGGATCGAGCCCGCAACCTGGGCCTGTGTCCTGACCAGGAACTGAACCAGGTCCTCATGGTTCCTAGGTTGACGCTCAACCACTGAGCCACGTCGGCTGGGCAGCACTCGTGCTATGACAGCCTGGTCCCCCAGCAGCCCCCCAGCTGGAGACACAGAGTGGACAGGAGGCCCCCATCCCCGAGGGTGAGGGGGGGCTCTTGGTCCGCTCTGGGAAACGTCTGCTCCCTTTTCCAGACAAGGAAACGGAGACACAGACATGGGCATCGACTTGCCCAGGGCCACGCTGGTGGGGCTGGATTAGAACCCAGGTCTATGGGCACTGGGGGAGTGGGACCTCCTGTGGCCTGGGCCCTACACTGGCTGCTAGGCTTCTGCTCCGAACCCCCATCCAGAGTCTGGGGTCTGGAGATTTGGGTGCTGGGGGCCCTTGGGAAGGACAGACAGGAGCCAAAGGAGGGTTTCAGTTTTTATTGACGTCACCGTGAGGCTGGGCGCCGGCTCCCTTCCCCCCATGAGGGCTTGTTCTCTGGCCTCAGCCCGTGGGGGGCCTGGGGGAAGGGGCTCAGGGGCTGCCCTCACCGCCCACACTTCTCAGCACAGACTGAATCCAGTCCACATAGAGGGAAACCCGCGTGAAGAAGTCGGGGTACTGGCGGTTGGCACACTCGCGAATCAGGAAGGAGTCCACGGCCTGGAGGACGCCGTCGCAGATCAAGGGGCCGCCAGAGTCGCCCTGGGAAGTGGGGACAGGCTGGTCAGTGACCAGGATGTGGCTACGTCAGGTGGAGGGCAGCTGGTGGCGGCCTAATGCCATTTAGTGGTCCCATGTTCCCCGTGCGGAGTGCCCCTTAAGGCATGCGGACGACAGAGGGAGAGGGGGCCGCTCAGGAGGTGGGTGGGCACTCACGGCCCCTGCCATAGACCTGGGCCCCGGAGCGGGCGGGGCTGGTCCGAGAGGCGCCCCGGAGTGGGGGAATCCCTAGACCCACCAAGGCCTCCGGGTACGACGTGAGCACCCCTGTGTGCCTGTGGGAGCCGAGGCTGCTCCCCATCACCTGCTGAGCCCTCACAGTGGGTGCGCCCCTCTTCCCGACAGGAGACCAAGGCACAGCCTGCAGCCGCTCAGTGAGGAGGAGGTGCCACCCCCACGCTCCCTCCTGTGGGCAGTTCCCGGAGCCCCCGCTGCCATGCAAAGCGGCCCGGGCCCTGGGAGCCGGGCAGGTACGTACAAAGCAGATGCCCGCTTTGCGCCGGGGGACGAAGGTGCACACGTTCTCGGGCCGGCACAGGAAGGTGACCACGGTGACGTTCAGCTCCTGGAGGATGTGGGGCAGCGGCGCCATGGTGCCCAGGCGGCCCCAGCCCATGGCCAGGCACTGGGTGCCGTGGGGCAGCTGCTGGCCCTGCTCCGGGAGCTGCGCCACGGCGACCTGGGCGGTGAGGTTGGCGGGGCGGTCCAGCTGGGCAGAGCGAGTCGGTGGGCGGTGAGCTCCTGTCTCCAGGCCCCACAGCCGCCCCCTCTCACATCCACGCACGCCCTGACCCCCCAAAGTGCCTCCTCTGGCCCCCTCCCACTCACTCTCAGGCTCTACCTCAGGGGTCACCTCCTCCAGGGAGCCTGTTCGGATTGATCCTCCAATCCCTCTCCCCCCGCCCCCCCCCCCCCCCGACCCCCCGCCCCAGAGCTGTTTTCCATTCTCTGACACCATGGGCCTCCCTTTTGTAGCATCTGTCACTTAGTGAGTGCCACACCCTCCACTAAACCTCTGGGAGCTGACCTTTCGGGGAGTCGGAGAGGCCAGGAGAATGGCAGAGGCATTGTCAAAGGAAATGGTGAGATGGTGAACCGTAAATCAGGGGAGGGGTGGCTGTCTTTCCACGAGGGCAGTGGTCGGCAAACTCATTAGTCAACAGAGCCAAATATCAACAGTACAACGATTGAAATTTCTTTGGAGAGCCAAATTTTTTTTTTCTTTATTTGAGAGCCAAATTTTTTAAACTTAAACTTCTTCTAACGCCACTTCTTCAAAATGGACTCGCCCAGGCCGTGGTATTTTGTGGAAGAGCCACACTCAAGGGGCCAAAGAGCCGCATATGGCTCGCGAGCCGCAGTTTGCCGACCACAGTCCTAGGGTGAGGGCAGCTCTCGCAGAGAAGGTGAGGTTGGCGCTGAGGTTGGGGGTGAGGATGTTGGGTGGATGGGTGCTGGCAAGGGGCATGGCCAGATCAAAGGCAGGTGGGGCAGCCATTTGTGGGGCTTTGAACTGCTGCTCGTTAAGAGGGTCTCAATGGCCCTCTCCTGACCTGGCCTACTGTGTACCAGGCTATGTCCCAGCACCGGCAGGGGCCTGGCATACAATAGGTGCTCAATACATGTTTGCTAAAGGCGAATGAAGGGGTAATTACCCACCCACCTGCAGTAGGAGAATGTCATTGTGAAATCCCTCTGGGTCATAGTTGTTGGAAAACAGGCGAGTGACCGAGAACTGCTGTTGGCTGGGCTCCTCGCTCTGCAGGTTGTGGGCTCCAAGCACCACCTTCACCAGGGCCATGGGCCTGAGGGGTCAGGGTGCTTATTGTTTGCCGCCCCCCATCCACCCATTTCCTTACCCATGGGCACCCTGAGCACCAGATGCAGCTCCCTCAGTTACAGCCTCCCTCAGACCCAGGGCAGGGCCACCTCCCCCATCAGACCCAGGCAGGGCCACCTCCCCCATCAGACCCAGGCAGGGCCACCTCCCCCATCAGACCCAGGGCAGGGCCACCTCCCCCATCAGACCCAGGGAGGGCCACCTCCCCCATCAGACCCAGGGCAGGGCCACCTCCCCCATCAGACCCAGGGCAGGGCCACCTCCCCCATCAGACCCAGGGCAGGGCCACCTCCCCCATCAGACCCAGGCAGGGCCACCTCCCCCATCAGACCCAGGGCAGGGCCACCTCCCCCATCAGACCCAGGGAGGGCCACCTCCCCCATCAGACCCAGGGAGGGCCACCTCCCCCATCAGACCCAGGGCAGGGCCACCTCCCCCATCAGACCCAGGGCAGGGCCACCTCTCCCATCAGACCCAGGGCAGGGCCACCTCCCCCATCAGACCCAGGGAGGGCCACCTCCCCCATCAGACCCAGGGCAGGGCCACCGGGCACTCACATGTTCTGCAGGCAGTGAGCAGCGGTCAGCACGAAGCTCGGGTGGATCAAGGTGCCTCCACAGAAGTGGGCATCCAACATCTGCAGTGACGCCATGTAGGGCCGCGAGTGGGGCTTAGCTGCCCGCCCGCCCACAATCTCTGAAGCCCATGCTGCACCTGAGAGCGAGGAGCATCAGCGGCTGTCACTCTCCCTGCTGCGTCCATCCCCACCCACCTCCCTGGGAGGGAAGCCCTGGGCAGACACCGAGTCCCCTGTCCCAGAGCTCCCCCCGCCCCTTGAGGCATTCATCCCAGGCAGCAAATGGGTCCTGCCCTGGTCCTGCCTCAGCCTCCCATCTGTGCGGAGAGGGTGCTGGGCTGGCTGTTGTGGGTGGATATCCCCCAGAATCAGCAAGGCCTGGGCAGATGGACAAACGGACGTGTGGCCCCACTCACCGCCCAGCAGCGTGGCCAGCAAGACAAGGGCCGGGGCAGGGTGGGAGGGTCGGTGGCTCTGGGTCATGGTCGGGTGGGGGCTCCCTTGCCTCCCCAACCCCTCTTATATCCCGAGTCCTGGAGGCCGTTGGGGTTGCCCCACACCTGGACTGGGTGTCCTTACTTCCTCCTTTCAACTTGGGGCCACAGGGAGTTGGGGGTCAAACCACACTCCAGGAGGACAGGGAGCATTGGGCTCAGGGTTCCAAGTCCCCTGCGAGTATGAGGCGCTATCTCCTGCCCACTCCATGCCTGGGTCGCATGGACAAGGGCCAGCAGGGCACAGGCTCTCCGAGCCTCCCCCCTTTGGCCTGAGAGGACTGTGGCCAGCATGTCCAGGTGCTGGTGTGAGCCCCACTCCTGGGGACAGGAAAGGACAGGACACAGTGGTGGGGCCACAGAGCCATGTGCCCTCCTGGGACCCAGAAGGGTTCACTCTTCCCTGGAAGGCAGAGTTCTTACCCAGGGGATTGTTGCCCCAGGGAACACTGCCTGGGGCAGTGATTGTCAGGACGGACTGACTGGGGATGCTCCTGGTATGGAGTATGTGGGGCCAGGGACCATTCTCAACCCCCACAATGCCCAGGGCAGCTCCCAGGGGTGATCTGCACACACACACACACACACACACACACACACACACACACACACACACACACCAGTGTAAATAGTGGAGAAGCCCTAGTTAATTATTTGGGGACATTTTGATTCCACTCCCTGCTCACAGTAGACACCAGAATAAATCATGATGTTCAGACGATATAAACCAGGGTGACCCTAGCATCTGTGAGTCACATGCCCCTCCTTCCCACTCCGGCTGTGTATTTACATGAGGTCCCAGGACCTCAGTGGTCAGATGGTTACTGAACGCAGAGTCTCCTGGGGTCCGCGGGATCCCCTGACCCAGGGGTTAAAGGAACAGGGCGCTGGCATTTGCTACAATGTGGATGAACCCTGAAAACACGTGCTCGTGAGAGAAGCCAGACACAAAAGGACAAATACTGTGCGATTCCGTTTATGTGAAATGTCCAGAACACGCAGATCCAGAGACAGGAAGTGGGTTGGTGGTGGCCAGCGGCTGGGGGAAGGAGACGGGGAGTGACTGCTGATGGGGAGGGGGGAGTTCTTTTCGGGGTGATGGAATGTTCTGGAACTAGATAGAGGTGGTGGTTACACAATACTGTGGATGCATCAAATATCACTGAATGGTTAAATGGGTGAGTCGTACGGTTTATAAAGTATATTTCAGTAAAGCTTTAACAACAACAAAATGAAACATACACACAAACCTGCTAGATAACTCCCCCACCAGGGGCAGCCTCCTGGAGGGTCTGGGGTGCTCCTCTCCAAGCGCTCTGTTCCAGGTGCAGCTCACCAGGCTTGGGGGACAGGCAGGGGCGCGCGGGGTGGGGGCTGCCTGGAGGCCCAGGGGATGGGGTGCGGGAAAGCTCCCGGCGGGGGGCTGTGGGGAGCCTGGGGGGCAGGGCAATAGGAATGAACCCCCTGGCAGGGGGCCGCTGGCAGGTGGAGGGGAAGTGGGGGCTGGAAGCTGTTGCCCCGGCCCCTTTCCATTCCAACCGTGGGTGGCATAACAGGCAACCGCTGCTGGAGGCCCCGGGTCGGTTGCGTCACCAGGACCCGAGGGAAAGAGAGGGAGCAGGAGGTCCAGCCTGCAGTCTCTCTGTCCGGTCTCTCTCTCTCCTCTCCTCTCCTCTCCTTAAAAAAGAAAAATACGGCCCTGACCGGTTTGGCTCAGTGGGTAGAGCGTCGGCCTGAGGACTCAAGGGTCCCAGGTTCGATTCCGGTCAAGGGCATGTAACCTTGGTTGCGGGCACATTCCCAGTGGGGGGCGTGCAGGAGGCAGCTGATCGATGTTTCTAGCTCTCTCTCCCTCTCCCTTCCTCTCTGTAAAAAAATCAATAAAATATATTTTAAAAAAAAAGAAAAATATGATTTTCTTGAGTGTGTCAGTGTGGGGGCTGCAAGCTGGGGGACAATATGCTCTTGGGCCCCAACAGCCCTTGGGCCTCAGTTTCCCCATCCGAGCAATGAGCAGGCAGTGGCTTGACCTCCCTGAGCTCTGGCCAGGGCCCCTGGAGGGATGTAGGTTCCTGAGCCAGTGATAGTCCCCTCTGAGCCTCAGCCGCCCCCTTTGTGAAGGTGGGTATCGGCCAGTCAGTTTGGGTGAGCGTCAGTGGGCGGCTCTGGGGCACCTACACGGGGGCGGGGGGCTGTGGAGTCCCACAGACACTCACACCCGGCAGCGGGGGCCGAGCTCTAGACCCCTTTCTACTGGCCAAGGATTCAAAGCCTTTGTGGGCTCTGGCACCCGCCCCCCACCACCACCATTACAAACCTGGAACCCCAGGCGACTGGTGGCCCATTCCATGATTGAGGGTCTGCCTCTAGGGACTCAGATCAGCAACACTAACCCTCACCTAAACGCGGTGTGACACCCAAACCATGGGCCCCCTCCAGCACAAACAGGTGTACTGCTCGTCTTTAACTTACGATCCCCAGCCCTGGTTGGGCGCCTGCGGGAAGCAACCAATTGATGTGTCTCTCTCACATCGATGTTTCTCTCCGTCTTCCTCCCTCCCTCCCACTCTCTCTAAAAATCAATGGAAAAATATCCTAAGGTGAGGATTAACAACAACAACAACAAAAATAATAATTAATTAATTAATTAAAATACATGTAAAGAGTTCCCCCGGGGAGATTGGTAAGTCTCCTTGCATCCTTGGCCCCTCCACCCACAAGTAAACTGACTGATTCTCTTGGCTTCTCGATGCTCCGACCAACAGATGAGAGTGTGTCATTCACACATGTGCACCCACTGTCTGCCCTTGGGTTGTCCAGGTCTCCGCTGTCCCATGAAGACCCCTTAGGCCGGTGAAAGAGGAGCCCCCACCTTTTACACGGCTGAGACACATTCCCCAGGTGAGTGAACCAGACTCTGCATTTGTAGCCTCCTCCTGAGGACACGTGTTGTTTTCAGTCTCTTTCCCTTGTAGACACGTGACAGGAACTGTGTACCCTCATCATCCGAACGATGCCAAGGGACAGGTGGGGCAAACCACCACCACCACCACCCCCACCACCACCACCACCTCCACCACCACCACCACCCCCACCACCACCACCACCACCCCCCCCCACCCCACCCCCCCACCACCACCACCACCCCCACCACCACCTCCACCACCTCCACCACCACCCCCTGGTGAGGGGCGCTGCTGGCTCTGAGGCCCCAGTTACCCGCCCACCCAGGCAGATGCCCACCGAGTTCTCAAACCCCAGGGCTTTTGCAAATCCCATGGATTGAAAAAAATTCGGTCTTTGAGAAAGTTTGCTCATATTTCTAGTATAATGAATGAAGGTGAAGGTGTTTCTGTATCTTCAAGATTCTTTTGTTTCTGTGCTGTGAACTGCTAACATCCTGAACCCATTTCTTTTACTACTGGGCTGTTGTTTCTTTCTTATTGATTTTAGTTGCTCTTCATATATTAATCATAATTATATTATATGTTATTAAATATATACTTTTTTGTTGTTAATCCTCACCTGAGAATATTTTTTTCATTGATTTTTTTAGAGAGTGTGGAAGGGAGAAAGGGAGGGGGAGAGAGAGAAACGTTTATGTGAGAGAGAGAGACTCATCAATTGGTTGCTGCCCGCATTCACCCCAACTGGGGCCCAGGATCGAGCCTGCAACCCAGGTATGAGCCCTTTACTGGGAATCAAACCCACGACCCTTCAGTGTGTGGGCCGATGCTCTAACCATTTAGCAACACTAGCCAAGGCTAAATATACACATGTTAAATATATATAGTGGTATGTAATAAATAATGATATGTTGTTTAAATTTTTATTTTAATAAACTATATCATGTATCATATGATTCTATTTATTGTTTTCATATAATTGTAATTATTTAATCGCTATGTTTTAGGTCTTTCTGCATTAGGTACATTAGCCTCTGGGAGTCCCGTGACAGTCTGCGGCCAGTGACTCGTGTGCCCCTTGACTTTGCTGCACATCTTTCGACCAAAATGAGCGGTGGGTGAGGTGCTCCGTCTGAGAGGTGGAGATGAGGGCAGCTGGTTCTCAGGGCTGTGAGTGAATTCAGCGACTGCCGGCAGATGCTCATTACTCCTGCCCCAGCCCCTGCCGACCTGGCAAAGCAGAGGTCAGGTGCAGAGAGAATGGGATGGTTCTGTATTAGAGTCATAACTGCACAGGCTGGGGTGGGAGTGGGGGACAGGCCTGGAGATGGGAGGTCACAGTCCCCCGCCCCCCACCACCGGCTAAGGGCCTCCCAGGCCAGTGTTAATCCAATGAGGGGGTTAGAACAGAATCGATCCAGTATCTAGTCTGTGTTGTTGTTGTTGTTTTAAAATATATTTTTATTGATTTCAGAGAGGAAGGGAGAGGGAGAGAGAGATAGAAACATCAATGATGAGAGAGAATCATTGATCGGCTGCCTCCAGCATGCCCCCCACCGGGGATCGAGCCCACAACCCAGACAAGTGCCCCTGGCTGGAATCGAACCTGGGACCCTTCAGTCCACAGGCCGACGCTCCATCCACCCAGCCAAAGCGACGAGGGCCAGTATCCAGTCTTGGAAGAATGCCACTGCGGTGAAGGAGTTGGGGCCCCTGCCACCAGGGCTCCATCGAGGAATCCACCTCACACGCCAGACCGTTATAGATGAGGGGCACCCGTTACCAGCCCATCACCCTGGACAGTTGGCAGACCAGTTAGGGGGCCCCCAGGCCTAGTCGCCCACTCTACTCCCACCACAGAATCTCTGAGCTGGTAGCTTCCCCCACAACTTGAGCCCTTCTCCTGCGACCCCCAAACCTGTTCCAACCCCACCTGTTCTCATGCCACTCAAATGCTCAAATGTTGGACCATCCGGTTCTAATCCATACTCAGTAGCATCCTTGTCCTGGACTTGCTCTCACCCACATGGGAAACTCATTCTCTCCCAAGACCTCTCCTCCCACCAGGGGAGCCCATGCTAGGTTGCACCTGGCCTGTACCTGGCAGATGCCACCCCAGCAGGTAAAAATGCCAGTGCACACATTGTTGGGGTGACACTGGTCCAAGGGGGTCATGGTGGCATTGGAGACCCTTGGGGAACTGGAGGTACGTCCCCTATGCCCGTGGTCGGCAAACCGCGGCTCGCGAGCCACATGCGGCTCTTTGGCCCCTTGAGTGTGGCTCTTCCACAAAACACCACGGCCTGGGCGAGTCTATTTTGAAGAAGTGGCGTTAGGAGAAGTTTAAGTTTAAAAAATGTGGCTCTCCAAAGAAATTTCAATCGTTGTCCTGTTGATATTTGGCTCTGTTGACTAATGAGTTTGCCGACCACTGCCCTATGCCATTGGATCCCCCAGCCTGCCACCTGGAAGCTGGTGTTGGCTTCCACCATGGCGTTCTGCTAGGGCAGGGGTCCCAGCGCCTCACCCTCCAGCTGGAGAGGGAAACCAAGTCAGGAGGGACTGGAGCCTCATGGGGCCCAGTTGGGAGCCAGAGTGGCAGCAACATAAATTCTGGTCTGTAAAGTGGTTTGGATTCAAGTCCCAGCTGGGGCAGTACCCTGCTGTGGCATCCTGGCCCAGTCCCTTTGCCTCTCTGGGCCTCTGGTTCCTGCACCATAGACAAAGAATAATCAGCCCTAGCCCTAGGCAGTTTGCCTCAGTAGATAGAGCATCGGCTTATGGACTGGAAGGTCCTGGGTTCGATTCTGGTCAAGGGCACATGCCTGGGTTGTGGGCTCGATCCCCAGTGGGGGGCGTGCAGGAGGCTGTGATCAATGATACTCTCTCATCATTGATGTTTCTATCTCTCTTTCTCCCCCTCTCCCTTCCTCTCTGAAATAAATACAAATATATTAATAATAATAATAAAAGAATAACCAGCCCTAGCTGGTTTGGCTCAGTGGATAGAGCATCAGCCTGTGGACTGGAGGGTCTCGGGTTCGATTCCAGTCAAGGGCACATGCCAGGGTTGCAGGCTCATCCCCAGCAGGGGGTGTGCAGGAGGCAGCCAATCAATGATTCTCTCTCATCATTGATGTTTCTCTCTCTCTCTCCCCCCCCCCTTCCTCTCTGAAATCAATAAAAATATATTTTTTAAAATGTGGATATTTCTAAAAATAAAAATAAATAATCATAATATCCAGTGTTGGTAACGCTATGGAGAAAGGGGCAGTTTTTAATTCTGCTGGCGGAGAGGGTAAGCTATTTGGTCTACCTTGGAGAAACTTTCGCAGGACACAGATACAAAGAAGTTCATTGTAATTCCATCTGGAAACAACTCAAGTGCCCACCAACAGGAGGCTAAATAAATGGGTTGTGGGATATCTGTGCACTTGGCTACATGATTTGATCTACCAAAGGGAACGCAGGCTCTTCTCTCCCTTAGCCCCTCAGCTGTTGCCCGTCCACCCCGTCACCCCTTTTCCCACCTGCAGCAGCAGCAGGTCATTCAAGTTCTCCTGAGGATCGTAGCCATTCTTGCTGATGCTCCTGATGGAGAATGTTTGCCTGGAACTCTCTCGATGCCTCAGGTCATAGGCCCCCAGCACCACCGTGGCAATTCTGGGGTTCCTGGGAGTGGGTGGAAAGCAGGAGGGGAAGACACCAGGCTGGGGCAGCCCTGGGGGTTTGTGGAAAAGCCCCAACTCAACCTTCCACATCCACCCTGGGACCTGGGCACGGCCTGAGAGCAAGCTTTCAAAGAAGGTGGGGAATTACCAGCCCAGTGCCCAGCAGCCCAGGAGCCAAAGAGGGGCCAGCCAGGAAGGCCAGGCCTCCTTCCTTCACAGCTATATTCACCTCTGTTCCCAGATTCTCCCGAGCCTCTCTGGGACCCCCCCATTTCCCTCTCCAATCCCCTAACCCTTCCCTGAGCCTCCCCTCTTTTGCCAAACCCTCTCCCCACTCATCTACCAGGCAACCCCCTATGAATCCTGAGGTACCTCCCTCCCTGAGAACCCTTCCCACTCTGAACCCCCACCCCTGTGGCACCATCTGCCCCCTCATCACTGGCTCTGGAAGCAGCTGGCTGCTGTCAACACAAAGCGTGTGGTCCAGGGCACCCCTGCAGAAGTGCCAATTCTGATGCTGAATGGAGGCCAGGAACAGGCGCTCCAGTGACTTAGCCTTCCTGTCCCCCCACCCCGAGGATGTCCACAAGGGGGAGCTGAACCAAGGGTGGGGGCATGTGCAGCTCCTTCGTCTCATCCCTACCCCTGGAGAGACACCCACCCCTGCTTCCCCCACTCCTTCCCTAAAAGGACAGGTGGCCTCCGGCCCTCTGCATCCCCCTTCTAGGACTGTTCAGGGTCTGAACAGTCCCTTGGCGGTGTGGCTTGAGCCAAGTAATTTTCCCTCTCTGAGCCCTAAGGCCAGGGGAACAAGGAATGGGCTGCTGCTCCCTCCCCTCCGGGCCCCTCCCTCTGCAGCTGGACCCCCAGCAGAGATGGGCACGCCTGGCATGGGAGTCTGAGTGCTGGCGTGACAGGGCAGCTGGGGGTGGCTGGGGATGGGACCACCCTCATACCTCAGGCCTCAGCATTGGCAGTACCCCCAGCACAGGGTCAGCCTCTCCTGGTGAAAAACAAGAAGTTGCCCAAGGCCTCCACTGCCAACTGTTCCTGGAAACTGCCTAGACTCTGCCAACTTGTTAGACAGGACAAGGGTCTCAAGGTCTGAGCCATTCTTACAAAATATTATTCTTTTTTTAAAAAAATATATATTTTATTGATTTTTTACAGAGAGGAAGAGAGAGGGATAGAGAGTTAGAAACATCGATGAGAGAGAAACATCCATCAGCTGCCTCTTGCACACCCCCTACTGGGAATGTGCCCACAACCAAGGTACATGCCCTTGACCAGAATCGAACCTGGGACCCTTGAGTCCGCAGGCCGACGCTCTATCCACTGAGCCAAACCGGTTTTGGCCCAAATATTATTCTTACTAGGTGTTAAAATGTAGCACAGCATTTTGCAGATCAACTGTAAACAGAAACTTGACAGGAACCCAACCCCATAGAGCCAACAACAAAATAGAAATCAACATGTAATTGACCAAATAGTGTATATAAGCCATGGCTAAGCCTCCCTTTGGGGAGGCAGAGCTTTAGATATGAATCTTCTGTCTCCTTTACTTGCTGCAAGTAAATAAAACTACTTTGTGACAGCCAACTCTTGATATATATATGCTAGTAGCCCTGAGCACAGATCCGTGTGCCAGTAGCTCTCTGTGGGGCCTGGCCGCTCAGCGCCCGCTGCCCAGAGGCTCTCTGTGGCCCAGAGACCAATCCGCGGCCGGGTGCAAAACGCTTGCCTCGTAGCCGGGGTGACAAAGCAAGCATTCTGCCAGGCCGTTCACACTACCCCCCCAGGACTGGGGGACTCCGGCGGGGTTGAGAGGACTGGGCGCCGCCATCTTGTGGCTATGGGCACCGCCATCTTTGTGACGGAGTGATGGTTAATTTGCCTATTACCCTTTTATTAGATAGGATATATATATATATATATATATATATATATATATATATATATACTAGTCAATCATTGATTGACTGCTTTCTGCATGCCCTATACTGGGGATCAAGCCAGCAACCCAGGCATGTACCCTGACCAGGAATTGAACCAGCAACCTCTTGGTTCCTGGGTTGATGCTCAACTGCTGAGCCACCCAGCCAGGCCAAGTCTCATTTTTTAATAGAGCACCCCAAGTGGCAAGCCCCTTGAGTTCGGTACCAAGTTGGCAACTCCAGATGGGACCCTTCTAAAAGGATTTCCCCTTGGCCTTGAGTGGACACTTGGCCAAGTGGTCAGCAGCAGCAGTTCTCACCCAGGACTAATTTGCCTGCATCTCCCCTGGACGAAGCATCTGTTCCATAGGATACTCCCACTTGGTGCCCCCTGCGCCGGCTGCCTGGTCTGCCTGGATAGCAAAGCCGAACGGACACCTGGATCTATGTCATTCAGCACTTCGAAAGGGGTGCGGGGAGATCAGCTCCTGTGGTCACTGTAATTGGTGTTTCTATTCCTGTTTGGGGTACAGGCTGTCGGAAAGGTAGTTTCGGTTGGTACGTGCTTGGTTTCTGGTTGGTTGGGCAGGAACTTATCTCCGGGACGCCAGATTCAAGGCCTGACCCGGGGCTAACGCTGGAGGGTTGAGGAACGCTGTGAGGCACCCAAGACATCCTTGGGTGGCACTGTCCGGTCTGGTTGTCTGGCTGTTTGTCCTGCAGGAGTGAGAGTTTATTCTTTGTGTGCACATTGGTGTTTGCCTTGTTCGCCTTCTATGTGAATGTGTCGGCTATGGGAAACTCAATTTTGATCCCCCCAATGCAGCCTCTTGGGGTGCATTCTTCAGAATTAGATAAAAAGAGCTTGGTTTATTTGACTTAAATAAATTAAGCGCTTAAAATACAAGAAGAAATAGAACCCGTGGACTAATGGAGGGAAGCTGCCTGTCCTGTTTAAGGCAGCCTTGCTCAAGGCTGGGATTCTTTTTTGGATTTAGGCGGCGTGGTTTTCTAAGTGCAGTTTTTTTGTTTATTTGAGTTTTAACATTTACTGACCACATATCCCCGTAAGCTTCTCTCCAGCCACTCCTGCGCTGCCTCCATCCAAGGAGTGCACTTTCTGGAGCTCCTGCAGCCAGGGTGGAACCAGGTGGGAAATGGGAATGGCACCCCAGCAGTTCCCTGAACAACCTCCAGGTTCCCATCAGACCAGGCCGCACCTCCTTCGCTGAGGAGGGCAAGCGAGTAAGCTCCTGGCTCCCAGTGGGGGTGATCTGGGACAAGCGAGCGTGGCAACGGTTTGGCTGTGGGACTCAGGGGCCAATCTATGGCTCACAGTGTAAAGATATATGCTTGGGGTTATATGGGAAGAATGACTGGTTTTATCTATGAGCTGTTTGAATAAGACTCCCAATTGATGTATCTGTCTGCCTCTCTCTTTCCCCCTTCATCTGCGAAATCAATTAAAAAAAAAAAAAAGACTCCTCCTACGTTTCTTCCTCTGAAGGATAAGGGGGAAAATTACATGCCCCATCTCTTCAAGAGTCTCACTGATATAAAGAGATGTTTGCCCGGCCGGTGTGGCTCAGTGGATTCGGCATCGTCCCATGCACCAGGAGGTCACGGTACAATTCCCGGTCAGCGCAGACCCAGGTTGTGGTTTGATCCCTAGTTGGGGTGCATACGGGAAGCAACCGATCAATGTTTCTCTCTCACATTGAAGTTTCTCTCTATCTCTCTCCCTTCCTCTCTAAAAAATCAGTAAAAACATATTTTTTTAAAAAAAGGAATTGACATTAAAAGAAAAAAGTAGCTTGAGTCAGCTTTAATGGACTTGCAACATGAAGTGAGTAGAATCAACCATGTGTATGTATTTTGAGTCACAGAAGCCAAAAGGGTGGGCTCTCTAGCCACGTGGAATGGGAGGAAGGTGGAAATGACACAAGAAAATGAATTGCTTTTAGGAGGACTTTAGAATGGTCTTAAGAAGTAATTTTTGCACCTGGCTGGTGTGGTTCAATGGTTGAACGTCAACCTATGAACCAGGAGGTCACAGTTCAATTCCCAGTCAGGGCACATGCCTGGGTTGTGGGCTCAGTCCCCAGTGTGGAGCGTGCAAGGGGCAGCCAATCAAAGATTCTCTCTCCTCATTGATGTTTCTATCTCTCTCTCTCTCCCTCTCCCTTGCTTTCTGAAATCAATAAAAATATATAGGAAGGAAGGAAGGAAGGAAGGAAGGAAGGAAGGAAGGAAGGAAGGAAGGAAGGAAGAATTTACTTATTTCCTGAATTTACTTATTCACTTGCAAGTATGGTTTTGAGATCACTGACTCTGGGCAGGTGAACAATTATGCATTCCCCGTGTCAGAGCCCATTCAAGGCCAGGAGACTCTTAAGACCTGGGCATCTTTTCTCAGCAGCAGCCCCTTAACTCCCCCCACCCCCTCTCTCTTCTAAAGTTGTGGGGTGGCTGGGGGTGGGACAGACCAAGGTGAGAGAGCTGGACCTCTGCATCCACAGGCAGGATGAGGTGCTTCCTAAGCTGTGAGCCTTCCTTGGGGAGCGGCCCCCACTCAGCCTGGGCACAGGCCCCTGTGGCTCTGGGAGTCTCTGACTGGCAGCGGAGTGGGCTGACCCAGACATTGCCCCAGGTCGGCGCAGTGTTTTGTCACGGCCAGAGGCAGCCATGGGAGTTTAGGAACAGAACACAGCCCTGCTAAGGTGTGATCTGGAAGAGAGTCAGATACAGGGAGGCCACACCACCCTGACCCTTCCTCGTCGCAGATTGGGTCTGAACTGTGGCGTGAGAGGCAAGCTCTTACACCAGGCGTCCTGGGCCTGTCCTGCCTCTCACAGTCCCATTTGTGGGGAACACGGGGGCAAGCCGGGGGGAGGCCTTCTCAGTTCATCTTCTCGCCGGAGGACTTCGAGGAGCCGGGATCTGTAACTGCAGTGGAGACTCTGCTAATGTGGGCGTCTGCGGCCAGAGAGGAGGTGAGGGCGGCCGGTGCCTCCTGTGAGCAGCTCCTCATGGCATTGCCGACTCTCCTTACTTTCCCCCCTTTTTCATTACAACCAGTTTCCACAGCTGTTTCCTGCCTTCACTCTTAGTCTTGAGCTCCTAATGTTTCCAAACGGGGGAGAAGCGGTGGAGGAGCCACAGTCCGTAAAAGATGGAAATTGTGGGTTATATAGACCTCAGGTGGTCTGCTCAAATCAAGGCTCATCGCAGCGCCTACGGGACAGAAAGTTTGGGTGACAAAGAGGTAGCGAGTGACTGGTGCTTCCTCCCTGTATCCTGATTTTCAGAAGGGCTTTAAGTCTCTGAATTGCAGCTGTGTAGCTGGCTAACTAGGGGATGGCATCCAACAGGATGTCTGGTTATGGAGGGCCTTGTGCTGTGTGGGCGTGAACAGCGTGGCCACTAGTGTTTGACCTTACTTGTACACACACGCGCACACACACACACACACACACACACACACACACACACAGTTTGTAGTCCCCGGGAGTGCCTCCTGCCACCACGGGGTGGGGTGGGGGGCTTTTCTCTGGTGCACTATCTGACGCACAGCTGATTCAGGAGGCTGTGCCAGGACTTCCTCCCAAACTGTGTCCCCTCCCCAGGCCAAGGTGCCTTATAAGATGCAGCTCTTCCCTCGGCCACAAAGCAAGCATCTCTGCGCTAGAAAAACCATGGACACCAACTGGATATTGTGCACAGCGGTCACATCCGGTATCCCTCCCCCGTCTGGAACGCCTGTGCTCCATCCTGCCCAGATCCTACCTGTCCTCCAAAGTCTTGGGTAGACGACCTAGCTTGCGGACATCTTACTTAGGGAAGCTGCCACTCTGTTCCATCTGGCTCATTAGATCCCCACGAGGGTGTGAGTTTATAAGTGGCAGGATTTCGGTTTCCTTGACTTTTCCCTCTCACTTCTGCCTCCCCTCTAATGGCTCATGTCTCCTGTTAGAGTAGTGCTGCCTCCATGCACTCCTCTTCTCAGGAATCTCCAAACCTAGGGGACCCCATGACTTTCTTAAGTCAGGCAGCCAGATCATTTCCCTCCTCTAACGCAAAGACATACTTGGTCCATGTTCAGCAGAAAAGTTACAGAAGTATGACCCTTGTCCCTATTTCCTCAAAAATGAGAAGTAAAAAAATCTCCTGGGGGAACTGTTAGATAGGACAAGGGTCTCAAGGTCTGAGCCATTCTTACTAAACGCCATTCCTGGTAAATGTTAAAATACATAGCACAGTATTTTGTAGACCAGTTGTAAACAGGATAAACTCGAAGGGAACCCAACCCATAAGTGTAGCCAACTGCAAAGAAGAAATCAACATGTAATTGACCAAACAGTGTATAAAAGCAATGGCTAAGCCTCCCTTTGGGGAGGCAGGGCTTTGGATAGGAATCCTCTGGCTCTTTTTCCTGCTGCAAGTAAATAAAACTACCATGTGACAACCATATCTCATTTTTTAATAGAGCACCCCAAGTGGTGAGCCCCTTGAGCTCTGTAGTAAACTGCCTGCCCTGTGCCTCAGTTTCCCTAACGATACGGCAACCCCACCCTTCCGCTATAGCTGTGGTATCGAGTTAATACGAGCATGAGTCTCTGAGCTGCACCCAGCGTGCTCAACCCCTCTTGCCTGTTCTGACCTCTCCGGTGGCTCTCCAATGCCCCAGACTCAAGTGCAGGCCCTCAGCTGGACAATGTGCCACCACAATCTGGGCTTGCCCCATCTCCACCACCAGGAATGGATGGGAAGAAGGATATACCGCCCCCCCGCCCCGCCAGATCCTGATATTCCCCTAGACCAGTGGTCGGCAAACTCATTAGTCAACAGAGCCAAATATCAACAGTACAACGATTGAAATTTCTTTTGAGAGCCAAATTTTTTAAAAATATATATTTTATTGATTTTTTACAGAGAGGAAGAGAGAGGGATAGAGAGTTAGAAACATCGATGAGAGAGAATCATCGATCAGCTGCCTCCTGCACACCCCCTACTGGGGAATGTGCCGGCAACCAAGGTACATGCCCTTGACCGGAATCGAACTTGGGACCTTTCAGTCCGCAGTCCGACGCTCTATCCACTGAGCCAAACCGGTTTTGGCAAGAGAGCCAAATTTTTTAAATTTAAACTTCTTCTAACGCCACTTCTTCAAAATAGACTCGCCCAGGCCATGGTATTTTGTGGAAGAGCCACACTCAAGGGGCCAAAGAGCCGCATGTGGCTCGCGAGCCGCAGTTTGCCGACCACGGCCCTAGACTATCAAGCAGTCAAGAAGTTTCTCCAGCCCTAGCTGGTTTGGCTCAGTGGACAGAGTGTCAGACTGTGGGCTGAAGGGTCCCAGGTTCAATTCTAGTCAAGTGTACATGCCTGGGTTATGGGCTCGATCCCCAGTTGGGGGCATGCCGGGGGCAGCCAGTCAATGATTCTCCCTCATCATTGATGTTTCTATCTTACTCTCCCTTCCTCTCTGAAATCAATTAAAAAAATATTTTTTTTTAAAAGTTTCTCCAGGACCCCTCTCCATGCTCTTGCCCCCGAGGAGTCACCCAAGAGTGATTGCACATCTTTCCCTCCTCCTCCTGCCTCCCAAAGGCTGGCTGGCTGTAGTCACCTTTCAACACCAGTGCCACGTTGCCTCGATCATAGCAGCCCAGCCTCGACCAGCCAGGAAAACTCAGGCCTGTCCACCACCAGGCCTGGTCTGCCCAGCTTATCGGACAGCCTCAGGCGAGTGTGAGCAGCCGACCAGGAATAAAAACCAGCGGTGAGCTCAATAATGCAGCCCTCGTCCCCCCAACACTTACGGACAGAGTTGACTGTCCAGGTCTGTCCCAGTTCCCAGGGGGCCCCCAGTGACTGTTTAGGGCCATGTATACAGTAGTTGCTCAAGAGATGGTGAATATATGAACTGAATAATATCCTGCCTTTTGGGGGCCTGGTGACTGGTCAGTGATGTTTAAGTTCCCTGGGCTCAGTTGCCCCATTCGTAAATAAGGGCTCAGGGCTCAGTCAGTCAGTCCCCATCCTGCAGGGCTGAGTGCGGTAAGGAGGAAGTGACTACAGACAGTAAGAGCTGCCTAATTAATTGTGCGTCAAAAAATTCAGCGGGAGCCCTAGCCGGTTTTGCTCAGTGGATAGAGTGTGGGCCTGCAGACCGAAGGGTCCGGGGTTTGATTCCGGTCAAGGGCACATACCTCGGTTGCAGGCCAAGGGCACATACCTCGGTTGCAAGCTCCTCCCCGGCCTGGGCCTTGGTCGAGATCATGCAAGAGGCAACCATTCCATGTGTTTCTCTCACATCGATGTTTCTCTCTGTCTTTCCCTCTCTCTAAAAATCATTGGGTGAGGATTTAAAAATATATATGTAATCAATGGAAACATATTAAAAATTCACCGTGAGAGCGGCGCCTGGCTGGGGGCCTGGACTCTGGCGGCTGGTCTGAGGGTGGACCCCGGCAGGCAGGCGCGGGGGCGAGGCGGGGTTGGGGGGAGGACAAGCCCCCGCCCAGCTTCTTTGTCTCCCGACGGTTCCGCGCCCAGGTTTCTCGCCATGGAAACGCATGCGGGCGAGCGGTGGGCACCGGCGGAGGAGGAGGGGTGCTGAGATGCTGGGCTGGGGCGTCAGAGACAGGGAGAGACCCGGAGAGACGAAGAGAGAACCAGAGACCCAGGAGCTCAGACCCTCGCCCCGCGCCCAGTCCAGAGGGGACTCCCGAGGCCTACCCCGGGAGGGGAGGAGGCCGCAGATCCCAGCCCTAGCTCTCTGCTCCCGGACACTGGGACCCCTGGGACCCAGAGGCGGAGGAGGCGGGCGCCCGGGAGGCGGGGGCCGCACACCAACGCGCGCCGCGCCCCCGACGCGCCAGACAAAGAGCCCCCGCCCCTCGCGCCGCATCTGGGCCTCCGGGTGCGGGGTCTCAGGGCCGGGCGGGGTCCCCTCCGTCTTCCCCTTCCCCTCCCCTTCCCATCTCCCCGCGGCCCCCCTCCCGCGGGGGAGGGGCTGTGCTTTGTGCTCAGCGCTTAGAGGGGCCGCCGCGCCGCCAGCTCCGCCCTCCGAGCACCAGCGCCAGGTGAGGGGCCTACAAGCCGAGGCTCGGGACCCTCCGTTCTCCCGGAGGCTCCCCGCCCCGACGCGGGGGACGCCCCGGGCTAAGACCCCCTCTAAGCCAGACCGGCCCCGCCCTCTTCGCCCGACCCCATCCGGAGCGTGGGGTGCCAGCAGGCGATTGTTTGACAGGGACCCAGTGCGCGGGGGAGGCCGCGGGGACACCCCTCTCCCCTGGCCTCAGTTTCCCTGGGCGGTTCCTTCGCATCCTCGCCCGCCCCTCCCCCGCCATCGCCGGGTCCCGGGTCCCCGGACTCAGCCTGCGCCTCCCTCCCAGCGCAGCTTTATTCCCTCCAACCACAGCCGGTGGCACCCGCAACACCATGATCTCGGCCAAGGAGAAGAATAAAAGCCCCAAGGACAGCATGACGCTCCTGCCCTGCTTCTACTTCGTGGAGGTGAGCGGGGGAGGGGGTCGCGCCGGTGGGGGCAGGGCAGAGGCCTCGGTCCCACCGGGACCCCCATGCTGAGGTACAGGGGCGGCCCTGCTCGGATCACGCTCGAGTTGGGGCACAGCTAGAGGACCTGGGGGTGGGGCTGGGCCTGGGGGTGAGGATCCGAGGAGTTGGGCTCGGTAGGATGAGTAGAAGTTGGAGGGGCAAAAGGCTGTTCTGTGCTTCCCGAACAGTCTGGGCAAATGCTGGGAAAAAGGGGAGGTGGGACCTTCAGTCTGGGGTTCAGGCCAGTAGCTCACCTGGCGGGGCTGGAACAAGGTGTAGGGAGGCATAAGGATGGTGCAGGTAATGCGGGTGCAGTGATTTCCTCCAGTCCTTGAGCTCTAAAGCCTGAGGATCTGAGCTCAAATCCCTCTTGTGCTGATCTCCGGGGCTGGTACACTTCCCCTGACCTCTGATAGAACAGCCCAGGCACATAATGGAGGCTTAATGAGTGCTTGAAAAGTAAAAGATAGTAAGTTCAGCCACTTGGCTTATGCTGAGGATGGCACAGGGTGACCGTTGAGGTTCAGTACTGACTTGAGTCTCCCTGTAGCCAAAATCTCCCTCGTGACATGCCGACAGGCACTCAATAACTGCTCCTTGGGCAGGAGATCTCCTACAAATCCAACTTTGGCATTTTCCCTCTGAGAGCCCCTACCCTGGTCCCAGCCCTGACCATGGGCCTGGGGTTGTCTGTCCTGCCTTGTACCTTTTCCAGGGCCAGATGGATGGTTGAGGCCCCTCTTAAGGCGTCGTTCAAAGCAGGAGTGAAGATGGGAGCCTCTCGTGGGTTTATCTGTGTCTCAGTTTCCACGTCTGTAAAATAGAGGGGGGTTTCCTGAGGCAGCCAGGCCCCCCCTTAGACTCTTCCATATTCTCTGGCCCCCACAGTGCCACCCCTCTGTCTCCTGTGGGTGTTTGATTTTGAGACCCTCGGACCAGGATGGGAGGCATAGAACACCAGGAGGGTTTGCTTCCTCAGAAAGACTCTGCCAGCCCAGCCGGCGTGGCTCCGTGTTGAGTGTCCACCTATGAACTAGGAGGTCACGGTTTGATTCTTGGTCAGGGCCTATTGCCTGGGTTGCAGGCTCAATCCCCATGGTGAGGCGGGAGCCGATCAATGATTCTCTCTCGTCATTGAGGTTGCTCTCTCTCTCCCTCTCCCTTCCTCGCTGAAATCAATAAAAAATATATTTTTTTAAAAAGATTCTGTCGGAATCTGTGCCCAACAGCTGTTTGTGGCCCACAAACGAGTGTGTTCTTCCTCAGTGACCTTCCTTCAGGCACCACGCCTGCGATGTGAGCAGCTCAGCTTTCCCAAACTCAGTCTCACTTTCTGTACCGCACGGCTGTCATGTATGCTGTTTGCCCCGCTTGTGCGGGCACAAGGCAGGGTGTGTGGAGGACAGTTGCAGGAATTAGTGACTCGGTGGATTCAGTTGTTCATTCACTCAGCACCTGCCACGTTCTCGGGGCCGAGTGGCAGGTTGGCACATAGGATATGGCGCCCAGAGGAAATAAGCAGGACAAGGGATAGAGAGATGGGTAGCCAGGGAGGGCTCCACTGAGGAGGGCTGGGGCACCAGAGGGATGTCTGAGGGCATCCATCCATCCTTGAGAGAAAAAGCTGAGAGGCAGGAATGTTTGCTGTTTCTAAGTTTTTCAAAATGGCAAGGATGGCTGGAGGGAAGAAATGGATGAATGGGGTGGGTGGAAGGAAGGATGGATGATGGGTGGGTGGGTGAGTAGGTGGATGGATGGAAGGAAGGAAGCATGGATGAATGATGGATGGGTAAATCCATGGATTGATGAATGAATTCATGGGTGCAAGAATGGCTATGATGAATGGATGGACGATGGCTGCTACACAGATGGATGGGTGGGTGGGTCACTGCGTGATGGGCGAACTGCAGCATGGATAAGTGGCGCGAATTGGTGGGTGAATCAATGGATGGGACTGAACTCATGGATGGATGTGCCAGTGAAGGGGTGTGACTGAATAGCCTTCTCCCTGTAGCTGCCCATTGTGGCATCCTCCGTCGTGTCCCTGTACTTCCTGGAGCTGACCGACCTCTTCAAGCCAGCCAAGGTGGGCTTCCAGTGCTACGACCGCACGCTCTCCATGCCCTACGTGGAGACCAACGAGGAGCTCATTCCACTGCTCATGCTGCTCAGCTTGGCTTTCGCTGCCCCTGCAGCCTCGGTGAGTCCCAGAGTCCAGGGGTCTCGGCCAGCCTGTGGGCACCCCCGGCCAGGATCCAGCTGAGCCACCCCCCCTGTCGGCAGATCATGGTGGGCGAGGGCATGCTGTACTGTCTGCAGTCTCGGCTCTGGGGCCGCGGAGGTGGCCCAGGTGGGGCTGAGGGCAGCATCAATGCTGGCGGCTGCAACTTCAACTCCTTCCTACGGCGCACGGTGCGCTTTGTGGGTAAGTCCCTGGACAGCACCCCAACCCTCCCCCTATCTGTAGCCCGGAGTGGGCGGGTCCTGGCCCCCTGGACCGGCCCTGACCCTTTCACCTGCAGGAGTCCATGTGTTTGGCCTGTGTGCCACGGCCTTAGTGACGGACGTCATCCAGCTGGCCACGGGCTACCATGCGCCCTTTTTCCTGACCGTCTGCAAGCCCAATTACACACTGCTGGGCACCTCATGCGAGGCCAACCCCTACATCACACAGGATATCTGCTCTGGCCAGGACACCCATGCCATCCTGTCTGCAAGGTGAGCAGGCCCAGCCCCTGTGCCATTCGGCAGGGAGAAACTGAGGCACAGAGGGGTCTCAGATACAGCGGGGCTCACATGGATGACTCTTACAGGAAGACCTTCCCATCCCAGCACGCCACGCTGTCGGCCTTCGCTGCCGTCTACGTGTCCGTGAGTCCCCAGGCCCAGGATCTGCTCATCCTCCCGCCCTTCCCGCCCCCTGCTAGGATCCGCCCACACCTACCCGACCCTCCTTCACCCCACCCACCTCGGCCCCACCTTCCCTGGACCCGCCCCACCTCCGCTCCTGCCCCACCGCCCTGACTGCTGCCCCGCCCCCAGATGTACTTCAACTCTGTCATCTCCGACACGACCAAGCTGCTCAAGCCCAGCCTGGTGTTCGCCTTTGCCATCGCAGCGGGTGTCTGCGGTCTCACCCAGATCACACAGTATCGAAGCCACCCCGTGGACGTGTATGCGGGCTTCCTCATCGGTGCTGGCATCGCCGCCTACCTGGTGAGAGACTGACCAGGGAGGCTGGCAGCCACTGGGCAGGTCTGAGGGGGGGAGGTCTGAAGGAGCAGCCTAGCCCCCAAGGGGGAGGCCAGAGGAGGGGAGGAACAGGTGCCAAGGCCTAGCCCTGTTCTGGGGAGACTTTGAGAAGACCTTTGCCCTGTGGGGACCCTGACATGGCCTCACAGCCATCCTGAATCTCACTCACCCCCAGGCCTGCCATGCAGTTGGCAACTTCCAGGCCCCACCCACAGAGAAGCCCACAGCCCCAACACCTGCCAAAGATGCACTTCGGGTGCTGACCCAGCGGGGCCACGACTCGGTGTACCAGCAGAACAAGTCTGTGAGCACTGATGAGTTGGGCCCTCCAGGGCGGCTAGAGAGTGTGCCTGGGCCCGTGGCCCGTGAGAAGACCTCACTGGGCAGCCTGAAGCGGGCCAGCGTGGACGTGGACCTGCTGGCTCCACGCAGCCCCATGGGCAAGGAGAACATGGTGACTTTCAGCCACACACTGCCCCGTGTCAGCACGCCCTCACTTGATGACCCTGCCCGCCGCCACATGACCATCCACGTGCCACTTGATGCCTCGCGCTCTAAACAGCTCATTAGCGAGTGGAAACAGAAGTCACTGGAAGGCCGTGGCCTGGGGCTGTCTGATGAGGCCAGCCTGGGGCATATGCTGGTGCCTGCAGAGCCCATGGCAGAGGAGGAAGAGGAGGAGGAGGAGGAGGAGGAGGAAGGGGGAGAGGAAGAGGGCCCAGCTCCACCCTCACTCTACCCCACAGTCCAGGCCAGGCCAGGCCTCGGGCCTCGGGTCATTCTCCCACCGAGGGCCGGGCCACAGCCACTGGTACACATCCCCGAGGAGGGGGCGCAGGCAGCAGCTGGCCTGTCACCTAAGGGCAGCGTGGCTGTGCGGGCCAAATGGCTCATGATGGCCGAGAAGAGCGGGGCCCCTGTGGCCACAGCCTCGACCCAGCCCCGCATGGCCAACCCGCCCCGACTGCTGCAGGTGATTGCTATGTCCAAGGCACCTGGTGGACCTGGCCCCAAGGCGGCCGAGACAGCCTTGTCCTCCAGCTCCAGCTCCGACTCCTCCCAGTACAGGTCGCCATCAGACCGCGACTCAGCAAGCATCGTCACCATTGACGCACACGCGCCTCACCACCCCGTGGTCCACCTGTCTGCTGGTAATGGGCCCTGGGAGTGGAAGGCTGCTGGCAGTGGGACCAAGGGGCCGGAGGGCGAGGGCACTTATGAACTAGGAGACCTGGCTCATGGCTTTCGCGGTGGGCCCAAGCCACTGGGTGTGTCTCCTGGCTCATCTGTCAGTGATGTAGACCAGGAGGAGCCAAGGTTTAGTGCTGTGGCCACAGTCAACCTGGCCACAGGGGAGGGGCTGCCCCCACTGGGCACAGCCGACAGTACTCTGGGGCCAGCCAGCCGGGAATCAACGCTGAGGCGCAAAGTGGTTGGCCTGGCACTAGGTGAGCGGGATCCTGCCTCTTGTGAGTCCGAGGCTGAAAGCTACTACCATAAGATGCAGGCAGCCCGCAGGTTCAAGGACTGAGCACCCCGGGGCTCAGCAGGCTGGGATGAGGGTGGGGTGGGGGTGCAACAGCATGGGGGTACTGGGGAAAGAGGACTGAGTGAAGGCATTTTGCAATCAGACAATAAAAGTTTGAATTGGAGTCCTGGCTGCAAAGTCATCCTGGTCTGAGGGTTCCCCTACCGAGGCAGCCCTGCCCAGGGTTCTGGGCTGGCTGTAGGCTCTCGGGCCATGTAACCAGGGCCTGCAGAGCATAAACAGGGCACTAGAGCAAGGTTCTAACTGGAATATGGAAAAAGTTTTAGTGCGGTTTGCAGCATCTGGGGTTGCCCCACTTCAGATTCATGCTTACTTCCCAGGGAAGATCACCCCCACTGGGACAGGATAGGTGGGACTCCCAAGCAGGGATCACTGGCCCATAAAATTTCCCCTGATCTGAATTCACAAAGAAAACAGCAGTGAAGACAAGCAGGCCCAATAAAGAGGGAAATGAGTGCAGGATACAGAAGAGTTTATTCAAAGTCCAGTACAGACTAGCCAAACTGCCTTCTACAATATGAATAGAAAGCCTGCAGAAAAGGCAAGAGTTGTTATAAAATCGCTTTAATTCCGTTTTCTCAACATTACAAGCTGTAAGGCAGGCAGTGGAATGTGCCACGCTCCACATTACAATACTGAGCCTGTAATTGCTGGTATCAAAATATACATCTGTGTCACCATAAAAAACTGCATTTGCTGCCCCTCATGTCTTACAACAGGTATAAAAAAATTATAAATATTTAATCCCTTGTCCCCACCCCAACATGAACACTTGGGGTCCAGGCCCCAGGAAGAGGAGCCAGCCAGCACAAGGTTTGTGCACAGGGAAGCCCCTTGGACCCATGAGTGTAGGGACTATACAAGGTAAAGGAGACAGTTAAGACTCGAGGGCTATTGTCCCACCTTAATGGGTCTCAGCGTTAGAGGCAGACAAAAAAAAACTTTGGTCCATGATTTGCAGGAAAAATAAACCCTGAAAGTTTAAGAGCCCTTGTCCTCCCAGACAGAGGACAGGCTATGTGTAAGGCATCTGAAGGTCTCAGGCCTGGGGCTTTCTAGGAAGAACCCAGGCTCCGCAGTGGCCGCCCCCACTGCGTCTGCCCTGGAAACTAGATCCTGCCCTGCAACTTAATTACAAGGAATAAAATAAAAAGTACAGTATACAAGGTCATATAAGGAAGAAATTTAGATTACACTCATACCATTTTTATCATCTTGCTATATAAAAGGTTACTTAAAACTATTTCTTTTGCATATAAATGAAGATTAGAATATTTGGTCAACTGGAATATTGCTAGGCACAGATGTCTGCAACTGCATAAAAGCACAATACAAAGACTTATGATAAAACAAAGCTCCAAGCTGAAGAAGTGCCAGGGATGCACCCTAGAGGGTCTTGGCCCAGGAGGGGCACCTCAAGCCAGGGGCAGGGAGAGGGGAGAATCAAGATACTTGATTAAATGGAGGATTAGGATGCCTGCAGACCCTGCAGCTGGCAGCCTCCTGCCATGCCAGGCACATGATCCCTGTGGGGAAGCAGTCCCCTCTGTCCCCAAACCCCTATGCATTTGCTACTGCACAAAAAGGCCCTGCCAAAGCAGTGGGTTTTAAGGCACAAGAAAGCTGAGTGGAGGCTTGGGAACACCCACCCTGCAGGCTGCAGAAGGGGTAGGCATATTGTCCACGGGTCACCAAGAGCCTGAGGCTGGCACCCTATCTCCCAAAGGTGAGCAAGGTGAATTAGATTTAATTTTTTTAAAAACAGGTAAACTGATTTTCTCTTTAAAAAAATAAAATCTCTGGTCTTTTTAAGGTCACTTCAGCTGCTTTTTAAAGTGGCTATTTTCTGGAATGATGGAAGTTGTTGCCGGGACTACCCAGCAGGCTGGTCCTTGGTGGGGAGCCTAGATAGTGGACTTGGAGAAGGACACCCGCAGGTGGTGGTTCTCTCCCAGGTCGTGGTTGTGCAGGTCGATGAGTGCCTGGATGGCTTCCTCCACTGAACCCATCTGGATCAGCGCCATCTTTCGATCCTTCCTGCAGGACAAGGGGTATAGAGACGGCATGAGGTGGAGGGGGGAGGGAGGGAGGGGGGGGGAGGGCAGGTGGGAGAGGGTTTCATGCTCACTGGAAGAACTTGAACCCTTTGACAATTCCGCCGTTGCTGGAGAAGAGTATCTTGAGGTCGTCCTCAGATATGGAGGGCCTGTAGGGAGAGGGAAGACCTGAGCAGACCATCTGACTACTACCTTGAGGACAATAATTCTCTCAGAGAGG
Source organism: Eptesicus fuscus (assembly GCF_027574615.1). Lineage (NCBI taxonomy): Eukaryota > Metazoa > Chordata > Mammalia > Chiroptera > Vespertilionidae > Eptesicus > Eptesicus fuscus. The sequence goes on from NC_072478.1 coordinate 30,563,675, forward strand.
TGAGGGAGGGGCCTGTTCACTGTTGTAGGTACCCATAGATATTGCAGAACGACAGTATCTTAGAGGTCTATCAAGAGTCACACAAAAAACAATCCCACTTGGCTTCAAAAATTGACACCAAACAGGTTTGCAAAAAATGCCAGCCCCTCCTTCCTTATTTGTTTTGGGAGTGTTTCGGGAAGGACAGAGGCAGCTTATAGCAGGACAACCTGTCAAAAGGCCCTCCTACCCCTTTGCTCCCCCCACCATGTGCCACCTACGGGATGTTGGAAAGGTGCAGGGTGGCTGAGGGTGGGAAGATGTTCTGGAAGTTCTTAGAGCCAGGCTTCTTGAAGCGGTGCAGGGGTGAGTTTCCGTAGTCTTTGGTGAGGCCCTGGTCCTCCTGGCCCTCACGGGGCAGCTGGACGTTTTGGTGCTTGGAGAGGGTGATGCGCACAGGCTTTCCATGCAGCTTATGTCCGTTAAGGTGGCTTATGGCTGGAAAGGTAGGACCCATATGACCCAAGGCCCCAGGCACAGGCATGGTTCCCCACTCCCATCTCGGGCCATCACCACTTACCCAGCTGGGCCTGGCTCCCATCTGCCATCTGTACCAAGGCATTCTCCTTCTTATTGAACAAAATCTTCACCCGTTGCACATCACCATACACGCCTTCAAAAGTGGGGGGACAGGGCTCTGAGCCTAGGATCTGATTCCGCCTCCCACACCAGCCCCCATGACCCACACACCCTCACAGGACTGGCTCTTCCTGAAGGTTTGCTATTCTGCCTCTGGGAACCTGCGTCTAGTCACAGGGATGTTACCAGGAGGACTACCTTCAGCAAAGAAGTCATAAAATCCAGGAAAGGTCAATTGCCAAAGAGCCATCACTTTACATGCTACCAACACGCTTAACTCTGCGAGAGCATGCAGGGCAATAAACCATGCGTGTCTACAAAAATCCAAATAAATACACAAACCGAAGGCAAACCAAGTAATGAGGCAGAACTGCAAACTCATAGTATATCTTAGGGCATAAAAATAACCTCAATTAAATGAAAACAAGATAATAAAAGTGTGAATGATAACATACCGAAAAGAATAAAGAGGCTTTGGGGTGTGACTCTCTTTAGAGGACAGCAGAGCAAGGCAGCGGAGGGACAGGGAAAGGGAGAGGTCAGGGGGCGAGTTGCCATCGTCCACCACGAGGAGGCAGCCCCGCAGGCGTGCAGGTTGATGGATGATGAAGTTGTCAGGATGTTAATATTCAAGGGCAGGTTGGTTTCCGGAGAGCAGGGTTTGAGGGGGAATTTTGTTTTTATTTATTTATGGTTTTGTTTTGTTTCAAGCAACAACAGGAAGCAGAAGTACCGTGCAGTCAGTTGGCAAAGAAATTCCGGATCAGAAAAAAAATTGGGAAAGGGGAAGGGGAGAAAAGAAAAAAAGTAGCAAAAAACACAGGTCAGTAAATACATAAGAAAATCCGCAGTGTTCCATCAGTCAGATCTACACACATTACTAGTCACAGGTCCACCTCGTGGAGCAGGCAGGAAAGCACCTGTCCGCACAGTGAGCAGGAGACGCTGCTGCCCCTCCGGCCTTGCCCTGCTCCTGCCAAGCCCCTTGCTGGGCTCAGTTCCCCCGGAACCTGTCTCCTGCTGACTGCTGCGGGGAAAGTATAAACGCTCACACAAGCACGAGGGGTGGAGTCTGTTAGTGAGGCTTCTAGAGCATCTAATAACTCAGTCAGACAAGGCACCGGCTGCCCCAGGCCAAGAGATTATAGGAGTGGTCAGACAGATGAGAAAACAGTCTGAAATGCTAACTGGACGTTAATCCCATCTCTCAAGAGTTAAATATTTTGAGCCTTGATCTCACCCATACTCTCTGAGCCAAACTTGGCCCTGAGACAAGTGTAGGTTGGCTATAGTAGGACTATGACTCAGAGTTGTGGGGGCAGCGCAGACCATGGCCCTCCTGAGCAGAGGTGCCCAGAGACCTCCTCAAACAGAGGTGTTTGGCTCGAAATTTTATGATTGCTTTCATGAAAGTATCAAAAAATATTTCAACTCTAAACACTATGAAATTGGAAATGTAAACTAGGATGTTCAGGGACAGAGCTTCCAGCACAGTGGGAAGGGAGGGGAGATGCGAGCACAGAGTGGAACTGCATGAGGACTGGCCTGTGTTATGAGCTCCAAGGAGTTACAGGAGCGTGGCCTGCTGACAGTTTGCACTAAGACCTGAGATGCACAATTCCCCTGCCTGAGCCTCCAGGAAAAACAGCCTGAAAGAGCCACATACCTCAGGGTTGAGGTTGCTGACCAGCAGAACAGAATTTCCAGCCCCTCCCAGGCCTGGGATGGCGATCCGGCCAGCTGCCGCCGCTGCTGCCGCCGCTGATGGGATGGCCAGAGGGGCCAGGGCCCCGTGCACATTGGGAACAGAGAGGCCTGCAGGAAAAGGCAGTAAGGAGATGAGCAGTACAGCCTGCTTTCCACCAAAAGGGCAGCGAAGTCCTGCCCATCCTCATGCAAAAGGAGACACACAGGAGGTGTCTGCACTCGGCCTGTCCTGGCCATATGGCTTGCTAGCTCCTTCATCCTCCTCACAGCAGACTGTACTGGGTTTGGACCAGGCTACATGCGCCCATACAGCACAGAAGCTCCAGCTCCATGAATGCAGAATCGAGCCTCGGCCTTGTGTGCATGCAGGTACCCATCACCATGCAGATGGCACACTGGGCAGGACACAGCAGGCTCATGACTGTCACATGGTAGTTGTTACATTGTCGGGCGCCCAGCCCCCAGGAGGGACGCTCAGGTGTGCCCACCCAGCTCATGCTGATCTTCTTACCAGGACACTTAATTCACCTACTAGGGACACAGCCCTCCAACCATTGTGTGCACACGTCCTTGCCCGGGAGGTGCTTGAAGGAATCAGACCAGAGACTGTGGGGTTAGAGTATTCTCTGCGTGGCCCTGTCCTATAACTACCCTGTCCAGGCTCCTCAGGGAACCCAGATGCCCGCGCCCAGGAAGATAGGCTCCCCCCGTGACTGCGCCCGTCAGCTCGCATGTCGGCAGAGCTACTGAAAGGTGTGTGGGCATGCACAGTCAGTTATGGGGACCAAGACCAAGTGTTTGAGTACCTGCAGCTTGAGGAATGGCAAAGGTGGGAGGGAAACCAGCTCCTGCATACGGAGAGGCTGACATTATACCAGGTGCACCTAGAAACAAATGAGACACTAATCATTGCACCCACAACCTCCGCCACCAGAGCCGAGTGAGCCAAGCCGGCGCACCCCACACCCAGCAGGCAGGTCCAATGTCCACCCAAGCTGGGTGCTATGGCCATGTAAGGAGCGATGGGCGCCAACCTCCCTGGGCGCAGGGCGGGCATCCTGAGGCCTGGCCACTTAGACTGAGCTGCGCGTCCTTGCCTATGGCACACGGCAGTAGCGGGAACCTTCCCAGAAATCTTACCAAAGGCTGCGGCCATGGTCTGGTCCAGAGAGGGTTGGCTGTCACCAGAGGGCAGGTCAGGACGGGTGTAGTCTCGGCTCTTGTCGTTGTTGTATTTGACGTTGAGGCTGGTGAGCTTAGAAAAGTCGATGCGGAGTGTACAGCAAGCGTTGTAGATGTTCTGCCCATCCAGCGACTGCGGGGGAGGGCAAAGCTGTGAGTGGCTGGGGCCCTGGAGCTGAAGAGGGCAGGCAGGCGTCCCTGGGGACCCACTCACCAGCTTAGCATGTTGGGCGCTCACGGGTTCGGCATACTGCAGCAGTGCCTGGAACTGGTTGTTCTTGGTGAAAGTGATAATCTTCAGAACTGTGCCAAACTTGGAGAAGATCTGTCAGAAAAGGAAGAACAGTCAACCTCTGCCCAGGGTCTGGGTAGAAAATGGGGCACATGGACCCCACCTCACCTGGTGAAGCACGTCCAAGGTGACTGGGTAGAAGAGGTTTTCCACGATGATCCTGAGCACTGGACTCTGGCCAGCCATCGCCATCCCAGCATCCACAGCAGCAGCTGAGGCAGCCAGTGACAGGTTCCCGGACTGAACTGAGTTCACTGCCTGCAAGGCCGCCTGGGCCCGCTGTTGGGGGGACAGCCATGAGTCCCAATGCCCCCAGGCTCACACCAAGAACCCTGTCCCACCCCAGACCTGGGAGGGGATGACGCACTGCCTGGTTGGGTGAGCTGTCGGTCTTAAGTTCCTTATGGTTGGAGAACTGGATGTAGATGGGCTGGCCACGAAGCACAGGTGTCACCGAGGTGTAGTAGTTCACCATAGTGTTGGCTGCCTCCTCTGTGTTCATCTCAATGAAGGCCTGGTGGGGGTGGGGGCGTAAGCCAGACCCAGACCCCTGAGGAAGCCTGGCACCACACTCCTAAAGCAGGCCTAGGGCCCCTTCCTGAGATGTGCTCACATACCTGGTTTTTCCCTTTCAGCATCAAGAGGTTGGTGACCTTCCCAAAAGGCAGTCCCAGGGAAATGACCTCGCCCTCGGTGACATCACTGGGAAGCTTCCGGATATGGATCACTCTGGAGGGCACACCTGTACTTCTGTTGTCACCTTTGAACTTTTTGCTGTCATTTCCGTTTGCTGAGAAGAAAGGTGGTAAGTCTAACACAGAGCACCTCCCAGGCTCTCACACAGCAACATTCCCCCCACCTCCTCAGAATCAGCTTTCTCCCCGACAGGATTCAAGCAGAGGGATCTCCACATCTGGTGCACCCCTCACACACATAGCTCCCAGGTGAGTGCCCATGTATGAACCAGGGCTCAAGGTCACAGCCCAAATCAGTTCACCTCAGTGTCCTTGAAGCAGAGCCCCCTTGGGCACAGAGAGGGACCATCCCACCCCACCCCGTGGCAGGGACAAAGGGCTATGGTCAGCAGTTACCTGCAGAGGCTGAGTTGCTGCTCATGATAAAGGGTCCGTTAGTGACACAGGCAGAGAAGAGCTCGTCCGATCCCCGCTGGAAGAGAGGGTGTGCTGAAGTGGGGCTGGGGGTGGCCTGGCACATGGCTGCAGACACCCTCCTCCCAGAATACCCTGCTGCTCAGATGTGAAGACACTGCCCTGCACTGTGTCTGTCCCACCTCAAGATGGCCTCACAGTCCCAGATGTGGCTGCTTTTCCAAGGCGGGGGAGGGGGGACTGTCATCTACAAGGGGCTTACATGTCACTCCCATCTCCAGGTTCTGGGGAACCCTTACAGGGTCTGTGGACAGGCCTAGCCGGCCACCTTGAGACTGTTAGACTGTCTGTAGTTATCACAAAGCTGCTTGCAAACTTGAGAACAAAGCCCCCTTGTCACACTGCAGCTATTCCCCTGGCCTCCGGAGCTCGGCCTATTTTCCAGCTGTGTGAGGACACCTGAGCTGCAGCCTCATCACTCAGACTAGAAACACTACCTCTCTGTGAGCCAGCAACACTATCTAGTGACAGTGACAGAAAACAGGGTCTGAGGGCAGCTCTAGAACTGCTCATCTGTAGGCGGGCTCCTGTGACTTCTGACCTGCCTGTTTTCTTTCCAGAAACAACCTGTTTATTCCTTGAGTCTCAATCTAATTAAATCAACTCCCCGATCATGGCAGACTAACTCTGGGCTTAGAAAGCAGGCACACAGGCATCCCTCCTGTGGACTGAGGCCAAGGACAGGACTACTCTTACTCAGGGTGAACTGTCTGAGACTGCAGTACACTCATGTAAGTGAAGACTCAGGATGCAGCCCCCACCCGGGACAGGCTCTGCTAGGAACAAGAGCATGAGCACCAGGAACTTGCAGGCTCTAGGACCTGTCGGGGGTTAGGGGCAGAGCTGTGAAGACCAGGACTCCATCAGCATGAACTAGGACCAAGGTTGGCAATCAGGGGAGGGTGTCTCTTCCCCCCACCCCCCAACTTCAGTGCCCCCTCAGGCCTGTAGCAGGAACAGGAAAGACCAGCTCAACTGGGCCTTTGGCTCTCAGGGCTTACGAGCCTCGCCCCTTCTCCCTCAAACTGCCTTTCTCTCAAGGACACCTTATCTTTGCCCTTCCTCCAAACTGCCAATACAGTTGTTAATCAAACAAGCACAACCATCACCCAGGGCTGCCATCTACCACTGGCAGAGTTGAGGTGCTCTAGAAGCCCTCAGAACGCCACCCCCACTGCCCCCCGCCACAGGAAGATGTCGGTACCTACTAAAGGGAGACGAGGTTTACAAACTGCTCAAGAAGAGGATCAGGAATGGCCACAACACCATTGGTCCCTGCTATGTGGGCATATCCCCACATCCCAGACCCCTGACTAGGCAAGCACCCAGAAGCCCCCAACCCCACCTCCCCATAGCCCAAGGCTGTGAGGGCTGCCCAACCCCAGTGGTGCTTAGAGCCAAGGAACAGAAAGTTAAAATTGCTGGTTTCTGAGGACTGGGGTCTACTATAAAAAGAAACATTCTGGGCCTGTCATGACTGAGCTTTTCCTGAGTGGTCACCCAGTGCTTCCAAGCTCAGTACTGCAGACAGACAGGCCTCAGTGGGGACAAAGTCACCAGGCAAAGTGCACCCCAGCCCCAGAACCTCCTGGTGACACCAAGGGCAGGTGAGTCCCACCTATGCAAGCCTCAAGAAGGTTCCTGCCTATGGACTGGGAGTTCTGACCCATATCTCTGCCCCCTTTAGGCTCACAAAGGTGCCTCCCCCAAAGCTGGACAAGAGCCAGGCACTATGTGGCTCCCCCGTGCTGACTGCACAACCTTAAAAAGGGTCTTGACTGCTGTCTCTGACCAGTGCCAGGTGGGCCATCATTTGAGTGGCAACACTCCTGACTCTTCGTGTTCCCATGGCAAGATGGGCTGGTGCTCCCACATTTGTGGACAACTTGTGACCACTTGTCTGTCCACATTCCCCTAGGCCCACCCCCTTCCCCAGGACACAGGTCAGGTCTGCTAAACAGCAACTCCCCCAACTTCACAGGGACACTGAGATCACGACCTGGGCATTTGGGGAGACCCTATGGTACCTTATCCAAAGTCAATTAAGCATCTATTGGAAAAGCCCCCAAGCTGTGTGCTTCCTGCTGGGAATAAGGCACACCTGCTCCCAACAGTATGTTAAGGGGAACCTTTGCTTTTTAATCAGTAGCTAAGCATTGTAAATCTCTGGACACTTCTAAATTATGGCACAGCTTGTTCTAAAGCTGGGGTGAAGGTCAGTGGTGCCCAGAACCCAACTGTGCTGCCCTCCTGATAGGCTGGGGTACAGGTACCAGGCTGTGCTGCCCTGCTGATGGCAAGTAGCAACCCACCCACCCACCCACTGGAACCTCTGAGTTTGTCATGTACAGGTCTGATTCTGAAAGCAGCGGTACCCTGGGGCTGGCCAGGAAGGACCACTCTAAGGACAACCCCAGACAGAGCTGCTCCAGCTGGAAACAGGCAAAGCCAGGAGGATTACGGAAGGCCAGACATTTTCTGTGATGGTTACAAATGCTTCAGATGAAAGTCCCTCTCCCCTCCTCCTACCACTGAACAAACAGGTTTTATCTGCAAAAAGATCAGGATAGGCAGCATGTGAAGACAAGACTCCACCTGGAAAAACCCATCCCAGCAGCATGGCTCACTGACCAACCCACCTGCAGTGGATTCCCCAGCCCCCAATTCCTGCCAGCATGCCGTACCAAATCTGTGTAAGTATTCAATCAGCACCAGGCATCCCTGGATGCCACTTACTGCAGTGTACACAGGCCTGGTCTTCACCTGAGGGGAGAACTGAGAACCATCATGGCCCACTTCCTGTGGAGACAGCCGTTGCCAGCTCTGCCCTTTCTACAGCTTAAATGTCCCAAGTACCAAGGATGGCATATAAAGGGGGCACTTTAACTTCTTTCATCTCAAAAGAAGAAGCTATAAGATGTTTAGACCAAATCACAATGCCATCAAAAGTAGCACCTCTGGCCCTATCTGGTTTGGCTCAGTGGATAGTGTTGCCTTGCAGACTGAAGGGTCCCAGGTTTGATTTCAGTCAAGGGCACATGCCCAGGTTGCCGGCTCAATCCCCAGTGGGGGGTATGCAGGAGGCAGCCGATCAATGAATCCAATCACTGATGTTTCTCTCTCTCCTATCCTCTCTAAAATTTAAAAAAAAAAAAAAAATTTTTTTTTAAAGAGCAGCACCTCAAAAAAAATAAAATAAATAAAATAAAGAGCAGCACCTCTATACCCTCCTAGCCCACCAGCCACCTCATAAACTACTTGGGGTACAACCAAGTTTCAACTTTTTCTGTATCAAACCAACAGTACTTAGAACACTTGGCAAATATCCTGTCCCAATCACAGGACTCTCGCCTGGGCAGGGAGGAGGGGTCCCATATTAAGGCCAAAGGTGCATTTACCACTGAGAGGCCACTGAACCCACACTGTTGGAAACACAGTGCCTGGAATTAGCTGGATGCAGGCAGGACAAAGAAAAGGTGTCTGAGTGCCCAACCTGCAAACTGTCTGCCCTACACACACTGTAGACCAGGCGTCCTCAAACTCCAGCCACCGGCCCGCCGGGTGTTTTTGCCGTTTTGTTTTTTTATTTCAAAATAAGATATGTGCAGTGTGCAAAGGAATTTGTTCATAGTTGTTTTGTTTTTTTAAACTATAGTCCAGCCCTCCAACAGTCTGAGGGACAGTGAACTGGCCCCCCGTTTAAAAAGTATGAGGACCCCTGCTGTAGACCATGGGAGCGGAGCGGTCAGAAGCCCCAGCGCTCAGCAGCAGGAGGGAAGGGCCTACAAGGGCAGCACCAGATCAGAGGCCATGCCAGCTAGCAGGATAGCAGAGTCAGCAATGCCTACCTTTGTACCAACTGCTATGTCTGGGACAATGCTGTAGAGAGAAGAGAGAAAAAAAAGAATGTTAGCAGGTGTACTACAGCAGCTGCTGCTAGGACTCTCGGGGATAGGCCGGCCAGCCAAGGGCTTCTCTGGCTGCACAGTCCACCCAATGAGGTCCTCAGATAACTAGTAAGCTTAGGGCAGGGAAGTGAGCTGCCGTCCCTTTAATCTCAACCTGAAAAAGGAGCCATCATTGTCCTCTAGCTCCCCTCCCTCCCTGCAGGCCCGCAGACAAAAACACCCCCTCCAAAAGCCCGAGGAGGGACACTTGATGCTTGTTGTTAAAAGCTGAAGTGCTATTGTTTGCTTTCTAAAAACTGGAAGTGCTTGGAGAATGTTTCAAGCAGGGAAGACTAGTGAGAAGGTAGCTCACAAGGCCTTGGGGTCATAGCTCCAGGGGGATGAGAAAGAGACTCAACAAGGGAACTCTGTTCAAAGAATGGCACCCTTCAGAGGAAGGAGGCAGCAAAGATGAAATAATCAGATAAAATTAACACAAGTTACTCATCAACCTGGCTCCATGTGACTGGACTTTCTCCCTGCTCCAGGCCCCGCTAGGGAAGGTGAGAAGAAACCATGGCTGCTGAGGTTCCTGCATTCCTCAACTGCACACCAGCTCAGTACAAACATAAAACCTTCCTACCACTTCTAAATGTAAACTCACAAGGTCCTTAATGACTCAAGGAGAGGAACTTCGTCAGCAACACCCCGCCCCCCACCAGGTCACCTGGCTTAGTGGTCTGTGACCAGAGCCTCCCATGATGTCACACAAAGATGTCCCCCTCACCAGCCAGGGAAAGGCTAGTCTCAGAATGGGCAGAAGATCCGACACCCCCTGCCCCCAGAACAGCATGACCCCAAGCGCTACACCCTAGTCCTGCCATTTGCTGCACATCTCACTGGCTCATTCTAACCCACTGCCTCTACTGGAGGGCCTTTACCTCTTCAGTATAAAAAACATTATGGGCTAGTGTCAACAGAGTTTTTAAAACCTTATAGCAGTAGTTCTCAACCTTTCTAATGCTTTGACCCTTTCTAATACAGTTCCTCATGTTGTGGTGACCCCCAACCATAAAATTATTTTCGTTGCTACTTCATAACTGTAATTTTGCTACTGTTAATGAATCATAATGTAAATATCTGTGTTTTCCGACGGTCTTAGGCGACCCTGCTAGGGGTTCTCACGGAAAACGTATTTACATTACGATTCATTAACAGTAGCAAAATTACAGTTATGAAGTAGCAACGAAAGTAATTTTATGGCTGGGGTCACCACAACATGAGGAACTGTATTAAAGGGTCAAAGCATTAGAAAGGTTGAGAACCATTGCCTTATAGAGTGTCAAGGAAAAATTCAGAAAAACTGAAAGAATGAAAAATATGCAGGGCAACACACTGCTCTTTGGGAGGGAGCCTCAGGCACAGTTTTACATAAAATGGCCCTTCTTAAAAAGGGTTTCAAACCTTCCAAAGAGAACCTGGCTGCCTCGGTAATACCACACAATTCAAAAGAGGCTGCAGATGGGACTGGGCAACCAAGCCACATCTGGGGGACAAAACACTCCACAGTCCTTGCGGGAAGCAAAACAGAACCGGACCAGACAGTCCCCACTTTCCATCAAGATTTCTCTGCAGGGCCTCTTCAACTCCCACTTATGTGCACCCACAGCACAGGCCAACTGGATTGGGGATTCCCTGGGAGGTCCACCCAAAACGGAAGGTGGACCCCAGATCACATTCCTCATGCACCAGCAGTTTTTCTAAAAGGCTGAATTTAATTAAGCCTGAAACGTATCATTTAAAACCAGAGGCACAGAGATAGTGACCGTCCAGGCATTTTAACTACACACACCCCCAGATCTAAAGATAAGAACTGCCTTTGGAATCTTCTGGCTCACTTTTTAAAAACCAGAACCTAACCCTCCCAAGGGGAAATGAAAACAATCAGACTAACACGAAAGAAGAAAAGGCCCTGTTTAAAGTTAGTTTCATTTTTAACAAGTTCTATCATTTTCCTCAGACCAGAAATATCCGGGGGGGGGGGGGGGGAGTCCTTAAAATGGGCAGACTCATGTCTCGGGCTAACAGAATACAGTTTTGTGCGTGGGCCCTAAATCTCAACCGTCAAGTGGATAGCCTTTGCAACCTCAGGTCTGTTTAAGGTTATGATAACCCACAATGTAAAATCTAGATTGCCCCACCGCCCTCCCCATTCCTCTCGTCCCTGGAACACACACAAGCCCCGGAGAGGCCCCTTCCCTCTCCCAAGGCGGCTGAATGGCCGTTGGCCGGCCAGCCGGCTACACTGCCCGAAAGCTCGGGGTCCGGTCGTGCCGCCCACGTGGGTCGTCCCACGAACTCTAGGGCGTGTAACTCCACGGCCGGAGTGAGCCAACTCGTGCTTAAAGGACTCCCGTACAAGGAGCTCCGGGATGGCGGGAACAAAGGGAACGCGAGGGCCCCTCCCTGACACCCCCGGTCCTGGAGCTGAACCGGGAGCGCGGCGGTTCTTTGTGGGAAGTCCGGGGAGGGACAGGGCGGGGGCGGAGGAGGGCCCGCGCCCTTCCGGACAGAAGGGCGGCGTCTTCCCGGCGCGCCCGGGACCGCCGCGGGCGGGGGAGGCCGAGTGCAAAGTCGGTGCGGCGGGAAAGGCTGCGCACGCGCACCGGGGCCTGAGAAGAGTTCGAATAACTGCGCACGCGCACGTGGGGGCCGGACGGGGAGCGGGAAGAACCGGACGGGGAGCGGGAAGGGCCGCACGGATAGCAGGAAGGGGCACGTGGGAAGCGCAAAAGGTAGCGCGGGGGGAAGACAAGCGGAAAGGGTCGCGCGGCCGCCGCGTGTGTTCGGGACTAGCCGCGGAGAGACCGGAAACGAGCACGACGGTGGGAAGGGCTGGGCCGGCCGATCCCCGGCTCGGGAGATATGGGACACCTCTCGCTCCTGGGAGCTTCCCTCCGCGCCCGCGGCCGGGAGAGAGGAAAGATCCCGGAGGCGCTGTGGCCCCGGCAGGCGAGCCGTTGCTCCGAGGAAGCCCAGGCGGCCGCAAGAGGAAGGCTGGAGCGCGAGAAGAGGGGTGGGAAGCGCGGATAGACACGACTCACCCGTCCATTGCACACAGAAGAGACCCGCAAGGGACGGAGTGGAGGCGCCGGAATAGCAGGAACCGACCCAACGGCTCCGAGTTATAGACTCACAAAATGGCGGAGACGCCTGAACACGTCCCTTGCGCGCTCTGCCCATTGGCTCCCGCTGCTCAGGGAGGCGGGGAGAGCGCTGCGGACCCCCACCAGCGCCGCCCAGTGGCTAGGAGGCCGCTTGAGGGGTGGAGCTAAGAGGAATGGCAGGCGACCGTTGGAGAACGTGGCCGTCCGTCAGGGCTCAAGGCGGAAACGGCCCATGGAATCGGGGGAGGGGAGAAAAGGTGGGAGCACGTGACAAAGCCTGAACCAATGAGCCAGCATCCCTCCTGCCTAGGGCTTTGCGGGAGAAGCCATCTTGAGAGTGGGTACGTGGCGAGTCCGGCGGCGGGAAGCGTGCTCCCCCTAGGTTGCCGCCATCTTGCAAACGGGCATGTGTTGTCCCCCTCACGCGTGAGAGCAAAGGGAGGCTCGTCGCCATCTTGGAGTCGGGCGGGACACCTATTAGGCTCCATCTTGCTTGTGGGCACGTGGCAGAAAAGTCTGATTCAAATTGAGACGTTATTCCTAGGTTAGTAGGCGGGGAGGCAGAGGCTGCTTAACGCATCCCCGACGCCAGGCCTCAATTCTCACTGCTGGCCACCGAGCCTGCAGGCGCATGTGGTCAGGGATCGCCCCGACCGGCCTGTTTTAGAGCAGCGAAGCCCAGTGCAGTCTGCACACGGGGAAATTGAGGCGCGGGGGTGGGGTGGCGCACAGGGGACCGCATCTGCCCAGCACACGGGGAATCTGAGCCGGGGTTGCAGAAAGCAGAATCCTGCCATCATGGGAAATTCAGAACCGGGTGCGGGTCCATCCCAGCAGCAGGAAAAACACCCCAAACATATTCCCAAGAGTGCCGATTCCAGGAGTTTAACAGGGTTGTCTGTGACAGGGTTGCCCCTTTAGAGAGAGGACGGGAAACCAAGGCCAGGGAGGTGGGGAGGGAGGAAGTTCCACATGAGATCAGAGAGGCCAGAGCCGGGGAGGCTCGTGTGGGTCGGCTCCGCCGGCGATGTTGGTAGCGCAGGCGGCAGAGCCGATGGGCTTCGTAGGCTCGGCGAGGTTCTCGGTGCGAAGTAGAAGTTCAGTAATCAGAGGAAGCTGAAGCTGTTGTGATTATAGTTTGCTATACGTCCCTGCTGAAAGGGGGACTTTTAAATGGCACCAGCCTAGAGAGGGAGAAGCAGTGACATTTTCCTCTGCCTCTCGGGCTGGTTTCATTTCACCAGCAAGCGCCCGTAGTCCTGGCAACACTTCCAAGGCTGGCGGACCTGGACGCAGCCCAGGAGTTCTAGGAGCCGGAGGGCTGCCACGGATTAGGGGCGGCCTCCGATTTACAGGAAGCCTCCTGCCCTGCGATTTTGGGCCCTCTCTCCCGTCTCAGAATATCTGAAGCCCCAGAGTCACTAATCATGAGGAACGTTCCAGGGGATCCTTGGGTTTGCTCCCTCCCAGACTCCCATCCAAGCTCGGATGTGGGTACCACCAGGGCCAGCTGCTCATCCTTTGGTGACCAGTGCCAGGGCTGCCTCCCCACCCCCAACCCTAAATGGCAGGAGTGTCTCAGCCCGGAGAGAAGAGGGGCAGCTGACTGGGAGGGAGGGACCTAAGCCATCAGGATTGTGTTATAACCCACTTCTGAGCATGACCCTCCCAGGACCAGTGTCTTGCTCAGAGTTCAAGCCCAAATCAACCCGCCCCACACCAGTGGCCGCCTTTCTGGTTGCTGACCCACTTATGCGGGCCTCTTCTGTGCAGCAGTTCCCTTCTGGAAGATTCTTTCCTAAACCTACACAACTCCCTCCTTTATTCTCGCTTTCTGAAGGCCAGAAGTCTGGAATCAAGGTGTCAGCAGGTCCCTGCTCCCTCCAGAGGCTCCAGGGGAGGAGCATTAATGCCTCTCTCAGGTTATCGGGGCTCCAGACTCTTGACTTGTTGGCACATCACTCTAGTCTCTGACTGTGATCACATGGCCATTTTTCTCCCTTATTTTCTCTGTCCCTTCTCTGTGTCTCTAAAATAGACATTTCTCATTGGATTTAGGGCCCGTCAGGATAATCCAGGAAGATCTCACCTCAAAACTGGACGAAAGGGACCACATGCTGACCTGACAAGCTCAGGGAAGGCCTGCATGGCGGTCTTGCAAACTCTGAGACCTAAAGTAACCACAAAGGATGGTCTGAAGTTAAACTTTAACTAAAAGCAATTATGGGGGATAGTAACGTCCTAGGCTGGTATCTTCACTGACAAGGCCAACCTTTACCTTAACTGAGCCTGTCTGTCTTTTTGCATCTATAATAACATATCCTTGAAATGTCTGGGTAACTTGTAACTTCCCTTTTTCTGGACCCATTGGGGCACAACCAAATGTTGGGCGGGCCCTGGACTGTTGGACCAGGAAAAGAGACCACAAATTCCTTCATTGTCAAGTTAATTATTCCTGCACCCACCTAAGTATGTGTCTATCATTTTACTTTTTATCCAATCCCAGAGGTTTCCCTGCTTTGCTTTATCCCGCCTCTCTAATTTATCACCAATGGATTTCATGTAACCCCCACCTACGTGTCTCCTTTGATTGCAAAGTATAAAAATAGAGGAAAACCCGCCATTCTCCGGAGCGCTATCCCAATCCGTTGAGATATTGCTTCCCGGCAATTGTCAACAGTTTGGCTCAAATAAACTCACAAAAATTCTTTACAGGTTTGAATTTTTTTTATGTTAACAAGACCCTTAAGAGCACCTGCAAAGACTCCCCTCCCCCCCATTTCCCAAATAAGGTCATGCTCACAGGTTCAGGGATTAGATGTGAATATAATCTAATATGTCCCCCCCAACCCAACTGGTCAGTCCACACCACCATCTGAAACTTGGACCAGCAACAAAAGGATGCTGGTGGGGCCTTCATGACTGCAGCAAAGGCTTAGGGCAGGGCACTGACCATTAGATCTGTGCCCCTGGTTTATTTAGGGGAGCCAGTCTCCTCTTTGTCTTCCCTTTCCCGTCTCAGTGCTTCCATCCTAATCTTGCCAGCCAGCTGCTTCCCTCATGAATGATTCAGGGTGAGTGCAGCCACATGCTCACCTTGCAATTGTTTGATAATTTTGAAAATGATACTCTGTGGCAGGAGCAAGGCTGGTGAGTGGGAGCCAGATGGGGGTGGAGGGCAGGTACCCCAGGGCCTTAATTCTCTTCTCAAATCAGATGGAAGTGGAGGATGGTGCCTCAGTTTATCTCTTTGTCAAAACAAAGGGGCACGGCCAGGCCTGTCCCTCTTCACCTCCCTTCGGTTTACCTTCCTGTTTCAAATGGAAATAGCTTAATAGTTTTGGATTTAGTCCCATGTTTGTTTATCCATTGCCTAGATTACAAAGCCATGGGTTGTAGGGGACCTGGGTTTGGGCTTGGGCAAGCCTCTCATATCTTCCCTCCCCGCAGAAGGCCTCCCAGACTTTCTGACCCTTTTTCCACATTTCTGTTGAACTGAACTAGGGCATAGGGGGATTAAAGAGACTACTCCCAGCTCCTCCAAGCTGGAGCTCCTCCCCCAGCCCCAGCTGGGTGGCCTGGACCCTCTCCTGGACCTTCTGGAACTCTCTCAGGCCTAAGAATATTCAAAATCTGCCTCCTGCCTGGGTCCATCAGGGAATAGCTGACTCCCCAGCTACCAGACCTCAGCTGGTCCCCTCCTCCAATTAGGCCCCAGGCCTCTTCCTCCACTACCCCTGCCAGGCCCTGCCCAGCACCCTGTCTCTGTAAGGTAGGGAGGGGGTCTCCAAGGTGCTTCCTTTGACTTTTCATGGCCACCTCTCAAGGGTCTTATCATAGATCCCACATCTAGGGCTCAGACTCCCTTCCCTCAGGCCCTCAGGCCCTCAGGCCATCAGCTAACTCCCTAGCCCTTACTCGCCCTAACCAGCCTGGCTTGCCCCGCCCCCCAGGAACCCACCCTCTCCCCAGGCCTTGCCTTAGAGCTAGAACTTTGTTTCCACCCTCAGCCCTATACCACCCCCAGGCTGACCCACACCCACTGGGAGCTCAGCTAGTGCTGGGTGCCTTCCAGTTATAACTCTTTAAAAGTTAAAGAATGATTCAGGGTGAGTCTGGCCACACGCTCACCTTGTGAAGTATTATCACTTCCTTTCCCCCAGCCCAGAGACCAGAGACGTTGAGTCAGCTGCCTGAGCCTCTTAGCCTGTAAGATACATCTCCCCACAAGCCGCTCCGCCTTCCTTGGGGCAAACAGGCTTGTCCACATAGAGTAACCACCTGACCCAGCAACACTTCTAGGTATGTGCTCAAGAGAAATGAAACTCAAATTCACACAATCACTTGGACAGGAGTGCTCACAGCAGCCAAAAGTGTTCATTGACGGACGAACGGACAAACAAAACGTGATCCAGCCACACACACAGTGGAATATTACTCAGCCATGAAAAGGAACGAAACATTGGCAAGCCACAAAGTCATCAGAGTCCCTGCTGTCCCCTGTGGCTCCTCAGGGCTGAGACTGACCCTCATCTCCTGGCCTCTGTGCTGGTCAGACTTCTCCACTGGGAAGTCCCTCCCTCAACTGTCCTCTCAGGAGCGGGTCACCATGTGCAGCCCATGCAGAGGGGTGGGCCAGGGGTCTTTCTGTCAAGTTGTCAGGAACCCAAATGGCTCAAGGTCATGTCGGAGCTCCTGCTGGGCACTGGGCTGTGCAGAAAGCCTGGGCCTCGGGAAATGGACGATAAACACAAAACCGAGGGCAGCAAACATCAGCAGGCGACTGCAATGAGCCCAGCAGGAAATGCCAGAGAGAAAGGCCGGAAGGGGCTGGGACAGGTCAGGGCAGCCTCCCTGAGCAGCCACATTTAATTTGAGGGGGAAGGGCGGGCACTGGACTGCTGGGCCAAGAGTGTGGAGGACGGAACCACAAGGGTCCTGTCAAGGGTTGAGTCATGGTCCCAAAAGATGTGTCCGCGTCCTGACGCCCCCGCACCCATGCATGTGACCTTGCCTGGAAATGGGGTCTGTGCAGATGTAAACAGTTAAGATGAGGTCACAAAGGAGTGGGGTGGCCCTAAGGCAATGACTGGTGTCCTTATAAGAGGAGGGAAATTTGCATACAAACAGGGGAGAGGCCACAGTGACAAGGGAGGCAGAGACTGGGGTAATGAGGTCACCAGCCTGGGACACCAAGGTTGCTGGCAGCACCAACATCTCCCCTCACAGCCTCCAGAAAGAACCAGCCGGCTAGCACCTTAGTCCCTGACTTCTGGCCTCCAGAAAAGGGAGAGAGTAAATGTGTGTCGTTTTAAGTCATCCAGCTCGTGGCTCTTGGTCATGACAGCCACAGGAAACTCATCATGCCTTTGAGGAGTGTGGCCGGGGGGGTGGGCAGTGGCTGTCCTGTCTGGGCTGGCAGCTTTGCCTGGTGACAGGAAAGTTGGCTTGCTTCCGTGGCCCTTGCAAAATTGATGAAAAGGAGGATGTCCTGATAGGGAGAGGGAATGTGAGCTGGGCTGTAAGTGATCCTGTGGCCATCTGTTCACTCCGATGCCCGCCTGCCCACAGGGTCATGGGGCCATGGGCACCAGCTGGGATGGAGCAGATCAGGGGCTGTGGGCTGCCCAGCATGTCCTGACCAGGGGAGGGGCACAGACCCAAGTCCTCGCTCACTGGGGGTGAGGACCCCAGCCCCATCCTGGTCACTGCAGCAGAGCCATTCCTACATACAGTAAAGCAGCCTTTCTCACCCAGGAGATTCTTTTTGCCCCCGCTTGGTTACTGGACCATGTCTGAGGACCTTTGTGGTTGTCACACTGGGGGTGTTCCTGACTTCTAGTTGGGGGCCAGGGGTGCTGCTCTATATCCCACAAGTGCCCAGGATGGCCCCCCCACAGAGAGTAACTGCCCAATGTCAGCTGAGTTTAAATAAAGCCCCTGAGTCCTCTGCAGATGACCCCCGGAGGAGGTCAGGCTGCACAGTGGGGGGACCTGGAATCCTGGTAAAAAGCTAATTCTGGAAGGATCCAGGTGCACGGGAAAGAACGTGCCCCCAAGGCAGGCAGATAGGACTTGAGGACACAAGGAAGGTGGCCCTTACATTTCATAACAGGTAACAGATGACACCCCAGACAGCCAGCCTTCCAGTGGTGACAGTGCCGGCATCAATAGTTTATAGCAGGAACGGACACTTGATCTGGAGTCTCGGGCAGTCGGCTTGGATGGCCTCGGGGCCACCTGCCTGGGTCGGCTCCTGACGACCCACAGGGGGTCAAGACGGACCCTGTCCCTTATCTCGGGCTGAATACACAAGTGTTTGGTGCCTGGCTCTACAGAAGCCACCCCTTCCTGGAGTGGAGACACTGTGTCACCAATTTGTTTTCATTTGGATGGGCTGAAGGGTGGGGGCTGCTTAGGTGCTAGTCCAAAGGGGAGGGAGGAGAGGGGCCAAGGCCACTGGCTCTAAGTTCCTTTGCCGTTCTGAACAGACATTTCTGTAGAAAAGGTGGACAAATGACCAAAAAGGCCATGAGAAGATGCTCAACAGCATGAGACATGGAGGAAATGCTGACCCAACAGACTCACAGTGGGAGACGGCCTCCCACCCACTGTGCAAATGGTGATCACAGGGGTGGCCCAGGATGCGGAGAGGTTGGAGCCCTAGTCCACAGCGGCTGGGCTGTGAAACGGGCAGCTACTGTGGAAAACAGTGGCAGCTCTTCTAAAGGGTGACCACAGAGTTACTGTCTGACCTAGCAATTTCATCCTAGGAGTTTCACTCCACGAGAAATAAAAACACATCCACATAAAATTGTACACAGAAACAAACAAAGCAGTGTACACAGCAGCATGATCCACAAAAGCCATAAAGAGGGAACAACGGGTGTCCATCAGCAGATAAATGTGCTCCGTCCACACACTGGAATGTCACTCAGCCATGAAAAGGAGTGAAGCACAGGTTTGTGGATGGACCTTGAAACCATGATGCTCAGTGAGAGGAGCCAGACCCAGAGTCACATAGTGTGTGACTCCATTTCTGTGAAATGTCCAGAACAGGCAGATCCAGAGACAGGAAGTGTGTTAGTAGTTGTCAGGGGCTAGGAAGGGGGATGGGGAGTGACTGTTGATGGGGGTGGGATTTCTCTTTTTGTTCCTGAGGCTTTTCTGCATTATTTTTCTTACTGAGTTTAAAATGTGTGTACGTTATGCTAAATGCTCTTTGTAGCCCTAGCCGGTTTGGCTCAGTGGATAAAGCAGTGGCCTGCAAACTGAAGGGTCCTAGGGTTCGATTCGGGTCAAGGGCAAATGCTGGGGTTGTGGGCTCCATCCCCTGTAGGGGGCGTGCAGGAGGTGGCCAATCAATGATTCTCTCTCATCATTGATGTTTCAATCTCTCTCTCCCTCTCCCTTCCTTTCAGAAATCAATAAAAATATTTTATAAAAATGAAAAGAAAAGTTGTTTGTTTGTTTTTTTTAAAAAAAGCTTACTCTAACCAATTAGGTAACCAAATAGAAGAAAACTAAAAATTACCTGACACTCCCACTACTCAAGTCAACAGTAACCACCTTTAACCTCATAGGCCTTCCTATCAGGTTTCCTGTATCTATTTACCTTTTTGTTTGTTTTTTAATCCTGCCCCGAAGATAGTTTTTCCATTGATTTTTTTTGTTTGTTAATCCTCACCTGAGGACATTTTCCCATTGATTTTTAGAGAGAGTGGAAGGGAGGGGGAGAGAGTGAGAAACATCAATGTGAAAGAGATACATCCATTGGTTGCCTCCCACAAGTGCCCCAACCAGGGGCAGGGATCCAGCCTGCAACCGAGGTACGTGCCCTTGACCGGAAATTGAACCTGAGACTCTTTGGTGAGGAGACCAAGGCTCCAACTGCTGAGTCATGCCTGCCAGGGCTATATCTATGTATGTTGTAAGGAAAATAAGTGGATATATAAATGTAGATATGTGTATATATATATATACACATACATAATGTCTATATACACATACACAGCATAATCCCAATCATGCTAATACTTTCTAAAAATTGGTTAAAAACTAAGTATCATAGTAACCAATTCACGCATCCCGCTCCTCTGCCCTGTTCCTTGCATATTCCAGCTGTTCCAAGTTCACACTATTTGTGTGAACTTGGAACAGCTGGAATTTGTTGTCCCCGGCATTTCCAAGGCCCTATTTCCCACCACAGAACCTGAGGGGACATACAGTTGTTTTTTGTGTTTTGTAAGGTGGCATCATGCTCCCAACCCCTATGCATCTTCCATCCTTTGAGGTTTTTTGTGTTTTTTAAAAAATATATCTTTTTTATTATTATTATTGATTTTTTACAGAGAGGAAGGGAGAGGGATAGAGAGTTAGAAACATAGATCAGCTGCCTCCTGCACACCTCCTACTGGAGGATGTGCCCGCAACCAAGGTACATGCCCTTGACCGGAATCGAACCTGGGACCTTTCAGTGCATAGGCTGACGCTCTATCCACTGAGCCAAACTGGTTAGGGCTAAATATATCTTTATTGATTTCAGAGAGGAAGGGAGAGGGAGAGAGAGATAGAAACATCAATGATGAGAGAGAATCATCGATTGGCTGCCTCCCGCACACCCCCTACTGGAGACAGGACCGAGCCCGCAACCTGGGCATATGCCCTTGGCCGGAATCGAACCTGGGACCCTTCGGTCCGTAGGCCGACACTCTATCCACTGAGCCAAATCAGCTAGGGCACCATTCATTTTCCCATGATGCATTTTGCATTTAACAACCAACTCAGTTTCTCATGTTAGTGTAGCAAAAGATTTAAAAATAGAATAGAAGAGGAAATAAATGTCCCCAGTAATCCAGAGGGAACAACTGCTAGTGTGTTGAGCAGGGGCTTTGAACTCTATTTTGTTGCTTTATTGTGTTCACCAAAGTGAGACTTGCTTCCTTGTTAAGCAGGTTTCTTTCCCCTTATTTTATATCCTGAAACTTTCCAGATGATATTAACATTTCCTCTGAAACATCATTTTTTTAAAATTGTAGAATTTTCAATCCTGGGGTCAGTGGCATCAAGTACATTCACATTGTAGTGCAGCCGACACCACCATCTGTCCCCACAACTCTTTCATCTTCCCAAACTGAAATTCTGGAGACACCTTCACCAGTTTGCAGGGTTGTCGGTGCTGACAGTCTCGCGTCCTCCTCCTGGTCAGCGTCTCTGGGGCTCCCTCTTCACGGGGGCAGCATTTCCTCCCCTGGGCTTCTTAAAACTCTGGATGTGCCGGGGGGCCACAGGCATGTCCAGCCCTAAATCTGGGTGCCCGGTCATTGAGGACAGGGGTCAGGCACAACGTTCCTGGCTGCCCCACCCACATTCCAGAGGAGCGGGAGCCCTCCCCAGCCCAGCTGACCTCAGAATACTGCCTCTTCTGAACCTCCGACCAGCCCACGCCCAGGGTCTCCCTATCAGAACAGCAGAGTTCAACAAACAACAACAAAAAAACCCAGAAAGACTGAGATGATAACAATTCTTCTTTCCCTAAAATCTACATCTTCAGTTGTTGTTTTGTTAATCCTCACCTGAGGATATTCTTTCCACTACTTTTTTCAGAGAGTGGAAGGAAGGGAGGGCAGGGAGAAAGAGAAAGAGAAACATGGATGTGAGAGAGCCACAGGACCTGTTGCCTCCTGCACGAGCAAATCACAACCCAAGTACGTGCTCTTAACTGGCAATTGAACCCCAGACCCTTCAGTGCTTGGCCCGCGCTCCAACCACTGAGCCACACCGGCCAGGGCTACATCTTCATTCTTTGAAGAAAGCCACATTTCCCTCCCCTGCCCCAGCTTCTCTGTCCAGCTAGCAGAGTTTAAATCCCCCAGCCTGATCCTGGAGGAAAATTCTAGAATTAATTGGGCAAGCACAGGCTCCTTCCTTTTTGCTGAAGATAAAGCAGATCCAACCATAAAAAACACACACACATACCAAATGCTGGTGTTTATCTCCAAAGTGTGGAATGTTGTGTCATTTCCAGACATTGTATACGGTTCCGGGAGAGAGGCCTCCGCACACCAGGCCAAGGCTTAAGAACGCTGCTCTTAAAATGCCCGTGTTCCTCCAGCAGCCTGCGACGTTCATGCTTATTTCTCCCCGGGAAGCTCTCTGGAACCTTCCACAGGGTTCTTTCACGCCCAAGAATTCAAACTCTGAGGGCTCCCCACTCAGACCCCCAAACGTCCCTTACAATAAACACGTCGGGAGGGCGCAATCTCAACCCCCATAAAAACAGCAAAATTCCTTAATGTTAATAATTTTCTTAGTTCCCTCCCACAGAGCACAGAGGCTAAGGGAGCCTGGGTGGCCTGAGGTCCCATACGGTCAGCCTCAGCCACACCCGCACCCCTGGCCACATTCCGAGCATTCCTGCTTTTGTCCCCACTTGTTTGTTTGCTTGTTTTAAATTAGATGCCCAGGAACGCCTTTTTCCTTTTGTTCTCTGCTGCCGCTAGCATTTAGGGACTTTGCTTGTTCATCCAGGAACCACCAGTGGCCAAGCCATGGGACAGGCTAGCACCCTTCCATGCTGCACCCCCTCCCCCAGGGACACCACACTGGGTTATTGCGTCCCAGGGTGCGCAGCTGGCCCGCATGCCCTGGGCCACCGCAGGCTGGTCATCCACGGCTGACTTGCCTCAGGCCACTCCCATCAACACTGTCCACTCTGCAGCCAGGACACTCGTGCCTCCCCCACACTTAGCCGTTGGGAGGAGGGAGGTCGAAAGAGATTTCAGCCCCTTGCAGACCAGGCTGGGTGGTGGACACACAAGGGAGGCAACAGAGTTTCGGATACTGGTTATGAAACCAGACAACCAATGGGTCCCGGCTGCCTGTCACTAATTGAACCACCTAAGCAGATATAAGGTTGAATCATACAGGAGTGTTTATTCCAATAATGCCAGCAGTAGTGGGAGAGCTGCAGGTCATCCACAAGTATCTGTTCTGCACACCCCACCCCACCCCATAAGCCAACTGCTTGTACTGGATAGAAGGACAAAGATTACCTGGGAAAGTAGGAATTACAGGCATGAGGAAGTGGACAAGGTGTGATGGTTACTGGTTACAGGCAATGCGGGCTGGGGGTCGCCCAGGGCAGGTGCCTCCGGGTCCAGATTGTTTCAGCAACAAGGTTGTTAATCTTTCCATGATGACAGGCAGGCAGTTCTTGGAAAAGGAGAACGGACTGCATTCCTGTCCCCCGGCATACAACTCTCGCCCGGTTAGAATGTGCTTTCTCTAATCAGAACAGAACAATCCTGGTTAACAGAGCATGATTAATATTTCTTATAATTGTAGCTAGTCCCCGCTATTCTATTTCTGCCCCTAACAGTTAGACAGTGGCCAGCCTTGGAGGCCAACCAGATTCCCAGTGGGGAAACTGAGGCAGGGGTTAAAATCACTCCACACCAAAAATAAACTGATGAACAAAATAGATCCAGAGACATAGAAACATGGAACAGACTGACAAATCTCAGAGGAAAGGGGTGGGGTAGGAGGGGAGAGATTAACCAAAGAATTTATTTGCACATATGCATAACCCTTGGACACAGACAATGGTGTGGTGAAGGCCTGGGGTGGAGGGGATCAATGGGGTGAAAATGAGGGACATCTGTAAGACTTTAAACAATAAAGATAAATTAAAACAGAATAAATCATTCTTCCAGGTCCTCAGCTGGATCCACCCTACGGAGTGTGTATTTATGTCCCCGGTGCCTGGTGCCCAGTGGGCTCGCACTTGGAGGCAGACTGACCTGGGTGGGGTCCTGGGGTGGGGGCGATTTCAGGAGATGTTTGCCACCCTGAGCCTCGATGGTGTCTGTAAAGGAGGGAACAGGGTTGCCCTGTGTGGAGCTGAGGTGCTGGTCTGTGGAGAGCCTTCGGCCCTTAGAGAGGAAACCTCCCTCTTGTGTGACCGTGACCTCCTCCAGGAAGGAAAGCAGGATAGAACGAGCGAGCACAGGCCAGGCCTCAGCATGGTCCCAGGCACTCAGTGGGCTTCAGCTGTTCCAATGAGACTGTTCCCAGGCTCTTGGGGAATTGGGATCTGGTTCAGTCCTCACAGATGCTATCCTTGGGCCTTTACTGTTACCCAGGCCCATCACTGTGGCCAACACAGAGCAGGCCCACAGTGGTTATCATAGGGTGTGAACAGTCTGGGAGCAAAGCTGCTTTGAGCACGAATCCTTTTTATAAAAAATACTAGAGGCCCAATGCACGAAGATTCGTGCAAGAATAGGCCTTCCTTCCGCCTTCGCTCCGGCCCGGAGCCGCCTTCCACCTCTCGCCTTGTCACGTCAATTTGTATATTCTCGCAGGCCGACGCTCTAGCCACTGAGCCAAACCAGTTAGGGCTTGTTTTGTTTTTTAATATATTTTTATTGATTTCAGAGAGGGAAGGAGAGGGAGAGAGAGATAGAAACATCAATGATGAGAGAGAATCATTGTTCGGCTGCCTCCTGCACACCCCTCACTGGGGATCGAGCCTGCAACCCGGGCATGTGCCCTAACTGGGAATTGAACTGTGACCTCCTGGTTCATAGGTCGACGCTCAATCAAAGAGCCACACCAGACTTTTTTTTTAGTATACCCAACTGCACTGTGGGCGCAGCCATCTTTGTTGTGGAATTACAGTCAATTTGCATATTCCATCTTTATTAGATAGGATGTTTTTATTGACTTTTCAGAGAGAGGAAGGGAGAGATAGAAACATTGATCAGCTGCCTCCTGCACACCCCGTACTGGGGATCAAGTCCACCACCCGGGCATGCGCCCTGACCTGTGCATGAGATGATGTTCAACCAACTGAGCTACACAGGCCAGGCTCCTTTTTTAAAAACTGAAGTGAAATTCACATAACATAGAATTAATCATTTTAAGTGACATTTAGTACACTTTCAATGCTTTATACCATCATCACCTCTATCTAGTTCCAGAACATTCCATCACCCTAAACAGAAGCCCTATCCCTATTAGTAGTCACTCCCCCATCTCAGCCCCTGACATGAACCCACTTCCTGTCCGAGGATGTGCTGTTCTGAACATTTCACATAAATGGAGTCACACTGTGTGGCCTCTTTGTCTGGCTTCTCTCACTGAGCATCATGTGTTCAAGGTCCATCCACGTTGTAGCAGGTGCCAGTACTTCCCTCCTTTTTAAAAATGTTTTCATTGAATTTATTGGAGTGACACTAGTTAATACAATTATCTAGGTTTCAGGTGTACAATTCTATCATACAGCATCTGTATATTGTATTGGCCTCGCTCCTTTTTATGGCTGAATAACACTTCAGTGTGTGGCTGAACCTTGTAGTGTTTGTCTGTTCACCTGTTGTTTTGCTTTTTGGCTGTTGTGAATTGTGCTGCTGTGAACAGTCATAAACATATTTTTGTTTAAACACCCAATTTTGTTTATTTGGAGTAGAGACCTAGCAGTGGAATTGCTGGGACAGAGGTAACTAAGTTTGGCTTTTTAAAAAATATATGTTTTTATTGATTTTTTTAGAGAGAGAGGAAGGGAGAGGGATAGAGAGATGGAAACATTGATGACAGAGAAACACTGATTGGCTGCCTCCTGCATGCACTGAGCCTGGGTCTGTGCCCTGACGGGGAATCAAACTGGGCAGCTCTTGGTTCATGGGTCGATGCTCAACCACCGAGCCATGCCAGCTGTGCCAGCCTTTTTATTATTATTATTTTTTAATCCCAAGGATATGATTTTATTGATTTTAGACAGAAAGGAAGGGAGAGGGAGAGGGGGAGAGAGGAACATTGATGTGAGAGAGAGATATCGATAGGTTGCCTCCCACATGCACCCCGACTGGGATCAAATCCACAACCCGGGTATGTGCCCTGACCGGGAATCAAACTTGTGACCCTTTGGCGTACAGGACGATGCTCCAACCAACTTGGCTATGCCTGCCAGGGCTCTAGTTTGGCTCTTTGAAGAACTCCTGACTTTCCTGCAGCGGCTGGCTGTTTTACTTGGTTCCCGCCGGTGAGCAGGCTCCTCCGCGGTGTGGATGCGCACAGAGCCTGGGTGCGAGCTTCTGCTGCTGGCCCTGCGGCTGCCCTGGCCAAGCCAGGGCTTGCTGGTGAGGGTGTGTGTCACACCAAGTTTGCGTTGTTGCCTTTTGAGAGCTACGTGCGCAGCAGGAGATTGGAATGAAGCCCCTGCATCCCTTTCCCTGTGCCCAGGTGTAGGGTGCATCCAGATGAAGCTGCTGCCCAGGAGACCCGAGGCACCACAAGGCACGCCATGGAAGAGTCTTCTGCCGTGATTCTCTCATCATTGATGTTTCACACACTGTGTGGCCTTCTGCCGTGTTACTAGGGAGGGGGAAACCGGGACCAAAACACCCTGACCTAGTTTTTCGAATACTAGACCCCTCGTGTGCAGAGAGACAGCTCATCAGAGAACACTGCCTGGCCCTCAGCACTAATAAGGTCCCCTTTCTGTAAAAACCCTCGCATTGCCCGCTCATCTTCTGCAGATCGGCTCTTCGGCTCTCCTATGGGAAGGTTCATGGACGACAGAATCAAGACTGAGTCCACGCTGAAACCGGTTTGGCTCAGTGGATGGAGCGTCGGCCTGTGGACTGGAAGGTGCCAGGTTCGATTCCGGTCAAGGGCATGTACCTTGTTTGCAGGCACATTCCCAGTAGGGGGCGTGCAGGAGGCGGCTGATCGAGGTTTCTCTCTCATTGATGTTTCTAGCTCTCTATCCCTCTCCCTTCCTCTCTGTAAAAAATCAATAAAATATATATATTTTTAAAAAGACTGAGTCCAGCCTGGAGCTGGCCTCCACCTCCCGTCTCTTCCGTTGAACCTCTGTGATCCTCTCCACCATGATGACATCACCCACCTCACCACTGCATCAGGTTTTCAAAGCTTTCACACAGAGCTAGCCACCGATTCAGTGAGTTTCTCTTCCCCCGAATAAGCTCTGTGGCCCCACACGAAGCCCTTGTCTGTGGTGATTGTGTCCTCCGCACCACCGCCACCACCGGCACCACCGGGTGGTGCACAGGCCCCGCTGAGAGGCTTGCTAGCCGCCGGAAGCCTCATCTCCATCAGCATCTTGGTGCCGATGAACACATACAATTTTTTTTTTTTTATTTTATTTTTATTTTTTTTACTTTATATTTCTTTATTGATTAAGGTGTCACATATTTGTCCTCATCCCCCCATTCCCATCCCACCCCTCTCCCCACGCATGCCCCAATCCCCTGTTGAACTCAACCGTTGGATAGGCCCATATGCATGCACACAGGTCCTTTGGTTGAACTCTCCCCCTCCCCCTCCCCTCCCCCTACCCTCCCCTATCCTCCCTCTGAGGCCCGATAGTCCGATCGATGCCTCCTTGCTTCTGGTTCTGTTCTTGTTCCTCAGTCTATGTTGTTCATCATTTCCCCTAGATGAGCGAGATCATATGTCACTAGATATATACTAACAAGAACTAAATGTGAGACGAGCAATAATAGTTATGCTGACAGGCAAATGAATCAATCTGTAGCGAGCTTCCCCCTGGACCAACAGTTCTTTTGAGACCCAATTTCAATGTCCAGTAGTTCCTTATGTGTACATGTCAGCCCTGACCCCTCAGCTCTGGATGGTGGACAAATGGTGGTAACGGAGGTCCGACTCCCTCTGGCTTGGTCTCGGCCGAACCCAGGGGCACGGCGTCACCTGGATTAAGGGGCACGTGGCCTCATCCATACCCAAGGGGCGCGTGGTCTCACCCGGGCCTGGGACCCGGCCTCATCCGGATGGATCCAGGGGCGCATGGCCTCACCCGGACCAAGGATCTGGCTTCACCCGTACCCAGGGACGCTTGGCCTCTCCCAGACCCAGGGGCACGTGGCCTCACCCGGGCTTAGTTGCACAAGGCCTCACCTGGATCCAGGGACCCATGGTCTCTCCCGGACCCAGGGACGCTTGGCCTCTCCCAGACCCAGGGCCACTTGGGCTCACCCGGGCCTAGGTGTACTAGGCCTCACCCGGATCCAGGGACACATGGTCTCACCCGGACCCAGGGACGCTTGGCCTCTCCCAGACCCAGGGCCACTTGGGCTCACCCGGGCCTAGGTGCACGAGGCCTCATCCGGATCCAGGGACGCATGGTCTCACCCGGACCCAGGGACGCTTGGCCTCTCCCAGACCCAGGGGCACGTGGCCTCACCCGGGCCTAGGTGCACGAGGCCTCACCAGGATCCAGGGACACATGGTCTCACCCGGACCCAGGGACGCTTGGCCTCTTCCAGACCCAGGGCCACTTGGGCTCACCCGGGCCTAGGTGCACGAGGCCTCACCCGGATCCAGGGACACATGGTCTCACCCGGACCCAGGGACGCTTGGCCTCTCCCAGACCCAGGGCCACTTGGGCTCACCCGGGCCTAGGTGCACGAGGCCTCATCCGGATCCAGGGACGCATGGTCTCACCCGGACCCAGGGACGCTTGGCCTCTCCCAGACCCAGGGGCACGTGGCCTCACCCGGGCCTAGGTGCACGAGGCCTCACCCGGATCCAGGGACACATGGTCTCACCCGGACCCAGGGACGCTTGGCCTCTCCCAGACCCAGGGCCACTTGGGCTCACCCGGGCCTAGGTGCACGAGGCCTCACCCGGATCCAGGGACACATGGTCTCACCCGGACCCAGGGACGCTTGGCCTCTCCCAGACCCAGGGGCACGTGGCCTCACCCGGGCCTAGGTGCACGAGGCCTCACCCGGATCCAGGGACACATGGTCTCACCCGGACCCAGGGACGCTTGGCCTCTCCCAGACCCAGGGCCACTTGGGCTCACCCGGGCCTAGGTGCACAAGGCCTCACCCGGATCCAGGGACACATGGTCTCACCCGGACCCAGGGACGCTTGGCCTCTCCCAGACCCAGGGGCACGTGGCCTCACCCGGGCCTAGGAGCACATACAATTTTTATAGGTCAATCATGCCTCAGTAAAGCTGGGAACAAGGAGTGTGGAAAGGGTTTGCTCCTAGAAAGATGAACTGGTGGAATAAGTGAAATGGTGAGTTAGAACAGACTTTTTGTTCTGTTTTTTTAAATATATTTTATTGATTTTTTACAGAGAGGAAGGGAGAGGGATAGAGAGTTAGAAACATCGATGAGAGAGAAACATCCATCAGCTGCCTCCTGCACACCTCCCACTGGGGATGTGCCCGCAACCAAGGTACATGCCCTTGACTGGAATCGAACCTGGGACCTTTGAGTCCGCAGGCCGACGCTCCATCCACTGAGCCAAACCGGTTAGGGCTTGTTTTGTTTTTTAATATATTTTTATTGATTTCAGAGAGGAAAGGAGAGGGAGAGAGAGATAGAAACATCAATGATGAGAGAGAATCATTGTTCGGCTGCCTCCTGCACACCCCTCACTAGGGATCGAGCCTGCAACCCGGGCATGTGCCCTAACTGGGAATTGAACTGTGACCTCCTGGTTCATAGGTCGACACTCAATCAATGAGCCACACCAGACTTTTTTAGTATACCTACCTGCATTGTATAAATTGTACCTGGTAAATAAATAAATATAAATTTAAAAAATATATTTTATTGATTGTTTTACAGAGAGGAAGGAGAGGGATAGAGAGCTAGAAACATCAATGAGAGAGAAACATCAATCAGCTGCCTCCTGCACACCCACTACTGGGGATGTGCCCGCAACCAAGGTACATGCCCTTGACCAGAATTGAACCTGGGACCCTTGAGTCCGCAGGCCGACGCTCTATCCACTGAGCCAAACCGGTTAGGGCTTAAATATATATTTTAAAACTATGCAGAGCTCTTGGCCAGGTCAGTTGGTTAGAGCATCGTCTCCTACACCAAAAAGTTGTGGGTTCGGTTCCTGATCAGGGCACTTACCTGGGTTGCAGGTTCGATCTTCAGTAGGGGCTGGGAGGCAACCAATTAATGTTTCTCTGTCACATCGATGTTTCTGTCTCTCTTTCTCCCTTCCCCTCTCTCCAAAATCAATTAAAAACATATCCTCATGTGAGGATTTAAAAAAAACCCACAACCATGCAGGAGAAATAAATTATAAAATTCAACAGTTTCTAGCATATTCATAGAATTGTCCAACCAACAATACTATTAATTCCAGAACATCCTCATCACCCCCCCCCCAAAAAAAAATCGTCCCCACTAGTAGTCACCCCCATCTCCCTCCCCAGCCTCTGATCCACTTCCTGTCTCTGTGGATGTGCCTGTTGTGGGCATTTCACAGAAATGGAACCACACACTGTGTGGCCTTTGGTGTCTGGCTTCTCTCACTGAGCGTCCTGTGTTCAAGGCCCATCCAGGGTGTAGTGAGTGTCAGCGCTTCCCTCCTTCTCAGCTGAGTGCTATTCCCGTGTGTGGAGGGACCGCATCGTGTTTGTCCATTCCCCCATCGGTGGGCCCTTGGGCTGTGTTCACCTTTGGCTGTTGTGAATTGTGCTGCTGTGAATTGCGAATTTCGAACATGGGTGTGCAGGTTGTTG
The DNA here is from genome assembly GCF_027574615.1 of Eptesicus fuscus. Classification (NCBI taxonomy): domain Eukaryota; kingdom Metazoa; phylum Chordata; class Mammalia; order Chiroptera; family Vespertilionidae; genus Eptesicus; species Eptesicus fuscus. The sequence continues at coordinate 30,594,238 of NC_072478.1, forward strand.
CGTGTTCCTATGTTTTCAGTTCTCATCTTCATTTCCACCGAGGAGGGGAATGGCTAAGTCACACAGTAATCCCCTGTTTGAACTTCTGAGGCCTGGCCTGGCCAGCAGTTTGGACGTCCCGACATGGCTCATCCAGGGCATGGAAAGGGTGAGGCGGCTGCCTCTCTGCTGCTCCCTGGGGAGGAATCATTCATCCTGCCAATGACTTATTGATGAGAGCAGCTCCCTGGGACCAAGAGAACTTTCCATGGGTTCCTGTTATAAACAGGGCTGGTGTGCTGGGCAAGGGGGGAGGGTCCTGGCCCCACTTCCTACCAGGATCCGGGTCAGGGAGCTCTGCTTCAGATGCTGCCTGTGCCACTTCCTAGCCACCTGGAATCAAGAGAGGGCGTGGTTCGGGCTGACCTGCCCCTCAGCCACCAGCCAGTTTTCAATTCTTTTGTGAAGAATTGCAAGACCCCAGCCCGGCTGGCGTGGTTCAGTGGTTGAGCGTCTTACTATGAACCAGGAGGTCATGGTTGGATTCCCCATCAGGGTACATGCCCAGGCTGTGGCCTTTATCCCAGTGTGGGGCGTGCGGGAGGCAGCTGATGGGTGATTCTCTCTCATCATTGATGTTTCCATCTCTCTTTCCCTCTCCCTTCCTCTCTGAAATCAATAAAAAGATTTAAAAGAAGGAGGAGGAGGAGGAGGAGGAGGCCGTTGGGGCGGGACTGGGCGAGACTGGCTGGACATTCCCTGGAGCCAACCTCCCGCGGGGCTCAAAGGGGCAGAGTGAGCGAGGTCACTTAGGCAGGTGGGGTCCCTCGGCCTGGCCTGCGAGGATGGGGCTGAAACTGGCTCTCCGACATCCCCCAAGGGGTCCCGGAGTGTGAGAGGGCACTCTGCAAAGTTGCTGTCGCTCTCGGCAGCTCCGCCGTTGGGCATTTGCCCCCTGGTGGTCAGTGCAGGTCATACCTACCGGCTGGTCAGATGGTTGGTCAGATGGTCAGTCGGACGGTTGGTTGGTTGGACAGTCACTTAGCCTTTTATATATATAGATATTTTTAAAAACAGAAAAAGAAATAAAAGAATTCTAAGACCCCAGACATTTAATGCCCAGAAAGGCTGGGCACTGATGACCCAGGGTGAACACACAGCTTCCAGCTGCCCGCTCTGGCACCTCCCAGCACCCATGGCCCCTTGGGGGACCTAGAAGTGGACAGGGATGGGGCACATCCTCAGGGAGCCCCTCTGGGTGGCCATGTCCTCATTCCACACCACATAGTTACAAATGATTGACCTAGGAGGCAGCCAGCCAGAGGGGACAAGACATAAATAGTGGCCTTCCGTCTCCAGCCTTTTCCATTACATTTGGCAGGAAATGAGGTTTTGTAACTTGAAACTGGGGGTTTCATGCCAAACCTGCAGATTTGCTAGAAATATACTAATGTGGGTGGCGGCGGGGGGAGGGAGCAGGGCGGTGCGTCTTCCAGAAACATCCCTCCCAGGCTTCTACTCAGATCAGGGGCTGCTGCCTCAGGTGACCCAGGATAAGTCAGGGTGCTTCTGAGAACTTTGGGCTCTTTGTGAATGAAGCCAATCTCATTTTCTCTGCCCTTCACATGGAAAAGCTGATGCTACTGTTGGCAAACTATCTCCTCAATGACTCATCTGCTGAGCCTCCTTGCCTGTAGAATGTATTTCTAATTAAAATATTTACTATTTTATTTTAAACAATTTGGTTTATCCAAATACACCATTAGGGGAGTCAAAAGGCAAAGCACAGGCTGGGAGAAGGTATTTGCAGCGCATAATACAACCGAGAACTCAGGTCTAACACATGTAAAGAACTCTCACAAATCAATGACCCGAAATCAGCCAACCCAAGTTAAGAAAATGGGCCGAGGGCTTGAAAGGGCAGGTCCTGGGAAAGGACCCCCGAAGGCCGTGAGCATGTACTTGACAGCGCCAGTCCACAGGGAAGTGCAGATTAAAGCCCCAGAGAGGGACCAGGGCCCTATGAGAACGGCTAAAACCAAGATCAGTAGTACCAAGTGCTGGCCAGCACCTGCCAATGGGAACCCTCCGTGTCACAGCAGACAGCGAATGCAAAGCAGGCAGCCACCTTCAGAAAGTTCTAGCGATGTCTTCTTTTAATTGAGATGTAATTGCATCCCATACAAACCCACTATTTAAAAGTGGACTATCCAGTGGTTTTTAGTACATTTACAGACTTGTGCAACCCTCACTACTGTCTAATCCCAAAACATTGTCATCATCTCACAAAGGACACTCCATGCTCACAAGTTGTCACTCCTCACTCAGCAGGTCCCAGGCAGGAAACCAACACAGGAAACCTAGTTTGCAGGAGCAGGACTGGAAGAAATGTATGCATTCTGTTTGGACTATAAAACAAAAATATACATTTAAACCTAAATAGTGCCATGAGGTGTTTGTGTGTGTGTGTGTGTGTGTTTTTGCCGTGAGTTTTAATACACATACTTTTTGTAACTCTCACTCGAGGATGTTTTTATTGATATTGAGAGAGAGAGAGAGATAGAGAGAGAGAGAGAGAAACATTGATTGATGTGAGAGAAATATCAATCGATTGCCTCTTGCATGCACCCCAACTGGGGATTGAACCCGTAACCTAGGTATGCACCCTGACTGAGAATGGAACCTGCAACCTTCTGTTGTATGGGACGCCACTCCAGCCAACTGAGCCACCCAGCCAACACATCCTTTTTTAATTTTTCAAAAATTTTCAACTACTTGAATGTGCTGGGGAAGAAAACCATTAAGATACGTTTAAATACATTAAAATGTATTAGAGGGTGTGCATCTTTCTCTGTAATATGGCTTGATGGACTCCGTCCACCTCCACTCCCCTCTCTGTTGTTCCCAGCAGCCCAGGGGCGTTTTGTGGGGTTGGGGCTGTGTTTTCTCCAGCCTGGGCGCTCAGGGGCGCTGGGGAGCCTAGGCCAGGGAGAGGCTCTGGAACTTGCAAGATGCAGTGGGCGGGCGTCTCTGGGCGGGTGGGAGCAGATACCACATTGCTGGTGTTTTGCTGCCCTCTGGTGGCAGCATGCAGTCGCTCATCTCGGCCTCAAACCAGGAAGTTGCTTTAAGTCCCTGGTTGTCTGGTGAGGATTAGTTTATTTACTTGATCTATAGCAACCAGAACTAACATCTATTCAGCACCGATCGTGCGCCAGGTGCCTGGTAACCCTCATAAGGCCCCTGGGGGTCAATGAGGCTGGGAGAGGAATGGGCAGTGATGATGGACACCTGAGCCAGCAAGCCAAGGAGCCCAGCCTGGGGACACATGAGCTCCATGTCCAACGTTTGGCGTTTGCAGTCACTGACAGCCCATCGTGTCACAGATAAGCGCACGGAGGGACATAAACCACTATATCCACCTACTCAGTCTGTCCTCATGCCTGCAAAGGCCCTGACTCCAAGTGACATTACATTCGGAGGTTCTGAGTGGACGTGAGTTTGGGGGAACCCTGTTTAACACAGACAGCAAATGCCTTTGCTAAGCAGGGCACAGGGGCCCTGCAAATGACCTCATACTCAGATCCAGTTTTCACCCCAAGGCAGGTCCTACTGGAAAGACACCTGGAATTTGCTTCAGGGACCAGGCTTAACCCGCTCCCCACCCTACCGTGTATTTTTATTGATTTCAGAGAGGAAGAGAGAGAGAGAGAGAGAGAGAGAGAGAGAGAGAGAGATAGAGAAATATCAATGATGAAAGAGAATCATTGATCGGCTGCCTTCTGCACACCCCACACTGGACATCATACACACCCCACACTGGGCATCATACACACCCCACACTGGGCATCATACACACCCCACACTGGGCATCATATGCCCCACACTGGGGATTGAGCTGGCAACCTAGGCATGTGTCCTGACAGGGAATCAAACCATGACCTTCTGGTTCATAGGTCGACGCTCAACCACTGAGCCACGCCAGCCGGGATTGGAGGATACAGTTTTAAAGAAACTGCTCTCACAAGGTCATCGATGGTTTTTATCCAATTACAGTTTCTTCAGCACTCTTGTAAAATCCACTCTTGTGGATTTGTATGGGATGCAAAATAGACAGGTGTTCTCCCTAATGGATCCACTCAGAGCCCACCTAGAGCGAGGTCAGGAGCGACCTCGGGGGCCTGGGGCCTGTCTGAAGAGTGGATGCTGCTCTACTCTGGCCCAGTGCAGCTCCATAAAACCCTGGCCAGCCTGGCCAGAGAGTGGGGACTTCTCGAGAGAAGTGAGAAATCCAGATTTTTTTTAAATGACCTGCTTTTTAACTGTTGGCAACTTCTTTTCTTTTTTGGTTAATCCTCACTTGAGGATTCTCCCCCCCCCCCCATTTATTTTTAAGGAGAGTGGAAAGGAGGGGGGGGAGAGAGAGAGAAACATTGATGTGAGAGAGACATATCGATTGGTTGCCTCCTGCATGCACCCCAACTGAGGCTGGGGATTGAACCTGCAACCCAGGTACCTGCTCTTGACCAGGAATCGAACCCATGACCCTTTGGTGCACAGCCAACGCTCCAACCACCAATCCACACCAGCCAGGGCTGTTGGCAAAATCTTTAAAACAAACAAAAGTAACACACTGGTGGCCGAGGAAGAGAAGTCTGTGTTCTGAATGTCTCCAGTTTGAGACTCAAGGGCAAGTAACTATCATTCACCTCATTTCATGGGCCCATCTGTCCTGTGGGCTCAGGGGTCATCTCCCCTTTACTGATAGGGAAACTGAGGCTCAGAAGGGGAACATAGCTGGTTAACTTAAGACAACCCAATGATTAAGCGCTGGGGATGAGGTTTGAACCCAATTCACCCTACCAGAGCCCATGCCCCAACCCCACTTTAGGTCCTCCCAAAATGGCCAGAATTCTGAGGTGGTCCCAAGAATCTTGCCCTCGTGTACACACCCCGTGTAACCCCCTTGAGTGTGTGAAGGACCTTATTTGGTAAAAGGTGGAGAGGGCTTTTTCAGATGTAATTAATGTTCCCAAATCAGTTGACTCTGAGTTGATCCAAAGGAGATTATGGCGGGTGGGCCCGACCTAATCCGGCAAGCCTTTCGTAAGGGCCTGGGGAGCAGCCAACAGCCCTGAGTGAGCTGCTCATGCAGGGTGCCATGTGGCAAGGACCTGGGGAGGCAGCAAGAAAACCGGGAGCCACAGGGCCGTTTGACCAGGAGGGGTCACCTTTGGGGCTATTTATTCCCTGCCTTCTCTCCACAAACATTTCTCATCCACCAGCACTAGCAAAGCGTAGGGACCTCCAGGTCAGTCCCCCTATCTAGCTCTGCCCTGTCCTCCACGGTCTGTCCTCCCCAAAGACCACCAGAGGGCGCTGTGAGCACCAACTCTGTTCTGCCGGCCTTCACGGCTCCCACATCCCTGGGGTAAAAGCCCAAGTCCTGCCCTATCCATCATCTCCTCCCTCATTCCACTCCAGCCACACAGTTCTCCCTGCTGTTCCCCGAACGCACCGGGCATGGTCCAGCATCATGGCCTTTGCATGTGCTGTGCCCGCTTCCTAGTTATGTTCCTCTGGCTCATTCTTTCATCCAATTCTGGCCTTTGCTTCAAGGTCACGTCTTCCGAGAGGCCTCCCCTGACCGCCCTGGTTCAGGAAGCCACCTCATCACTCCCTGTGTTCTGTTCCTGCTGTCGGTTTTCATTACCGTGTTTTTTATGTCACCATGTAAGTGTCGTTGAGCTCTGTGGCATGGACACCATGCCCCTAGGTCATGGCTGGGTCGCAGTGATTTGAACAGCACCAGACCCTTAGTAACTGACGAGAGACTGTGATGTTTACTGAGCACCTATGGTTTGCTAGGTGCTGGTCGGGGCTCTGGGCACATGACAGGGACAAACCAGACACTCCCTTCCCCCACCAATCCGGTGGCCAGCCTGGTGGGACAATAGATATGAATCCAATAATCACACAATGGTTAATCAGAGCCAACACTAATTTGGCATTTATTGTATGTATACCAGGTAGTAGTACTCTGTTAATCAGTTAGTCCTCACCACTGCCCTGTGAAGGTGACACTATACCCTTGATATCCTATAGTACAAGTGAGGAAACGGAGGCACAGGGAGGGTAAGGGTCTCCCCAGGCCCGACCGTCTGACAGATTAATCCAGGAATAGTCCTGGTGGCCCCGGCCTCCATGCTCCTAGGTAACCCTCTTGTCCTGACTCAGGGCTGGTCATGTGCCGCATGCGGCTGGAGGGACAGCAGCACGTGTGACACATGCATTTGAAGTCCTTATGTTTTGGGACCTGCCGGCCTGCTGCTCCTGGACGCCTACAGGTCCCCCAGGGGAGGAGCCGGCCAGTCTGGCAGTCGCCCCGTCAAGGGCAGCCAGATTTAGTAACCAGACATACAGGATGCCCAGTTACATTTGAACTTCAGATGAACAGTGAGTGATTTTTCTAAGCATACAGATGTCCCAAATATTTCCTGGGACATGCTTATACTAAAAACGTCATTTGTGCCCGAGCTGGTTTGGCTCAGTGGATAGAGCATCAGCTTGCGGACCAAAGGGTCCCGGGTTCGATTCCTGTCAAGGGCACATGCTGGGTTGTGGGCTCGATCCCCAGTGGGGGGCATGCAGGAGGCAGCCGATCAATGATTCTCTTTCAGCATTGATGTTTCTATCGCTCTCTCCTTCTCCCTTCCTCTTAAATCAATAAAAAAATATATATCTATATATATAAAAGCCTAAGCGACTTTTACAACTGAATGACTGGAACAACTGAACGACCAGCAAGTAGCTATCACACACACTGACCCGGACCTTATTGCTGGGGCCCTGACAGCCCCGAATCTGGTTCACCCACACACAGGACCCAGACAGGGGGGGGGGAGGGAGCCCCATTCCTCGTGGAATCAGCCATTGGTTGGTTTGCTGCTGGGGCCCACCTCCCCCTGGCTGCGCACCCCCCCCCCCCCCATCAGCCCCAATCGCCGGCCAGGCCGAGAGACCCCACCTCTCTCTATATATATATTTAAAAAGTCATTTGTTGCCCAGCCAGCAGAGCTTAGTGGCTGAATGTCAACCCATGAGCCAGGAGGTCATGGTTCAATTCACCATCAGGGCACATGCCCAGGTTGCTGGCTCAATCTCCACTGTGGGGAGTGTGATCCCCAGTGTGGGGCATGCAGGAGGCAGCCAATCAATGATTCTCTCTCATCATTGATGTTTCTATCTCCCTCTCCCTTCCACTCTGAAATCAATAAAAAAATATATTTTTTTAAAAATCTGCTATTATTAAAAATAAGTCATTTGTTATTGGCCTAAAATTTACATTTAACTGGTTTTATCTCACAACCCTGTCCCCTGATCGGATGGCAGTCCACCTGCATAAGAGGGGTTCCCTCGAGGCATGGCCTCCTGAATACCCCACGGCCCTGCAGAGGTCAATTAAACAAGGATGCTCAGAGGAAAAGGGGGGCGGGTGCTGCAAAAAGTGCTGAGAAGCAGGCCTGGGAGGGAGGGAGGCAGGGTTCTGGCATTTTAGTCCGGAGCTCGGTTTGTATTTCAGCCTTTCTAATGGCCTGGGAGAAAACGCTCCTCCCTTCGCGGATCACAATACAGCGAGCTGGGAAAACCAGGGAAAAGCATCTACAGCTCGCAGGAAAGAGTGAGGGGCAGCCCGGGCCCAGATACAAGATCTGAGAAGTGCCGCCCACTGGGCCGCCCGGTTTCGTTTCACCCTGAGAGTCCCTCCACTTTCCAGACAGACCCGCCCTCCGCTGGGAATTCCACTAAGAATTTATTTAAACCTTTCACCAAATACCTCCTGGGCAGCCAGCCGGGCCGGAGGATAGAATTCTCCCTCTGCTTTCTAAGGGGGCTGCCTCATTAAAAGAATTAAAATGAAAAATGCATTTGAAAAACAAGACCGTTCCAGTGGTCGAACTTCTGGCCTCCTCAGGACATGCCAGTCAGGACAAGTCAAGAATTTCAGAGGACATTGCATTTTTAGGGCACTTCAAGTTCGTGCGTGTTTTGTTAATCCTCACCTGAGGACATTCTTCCATGGCTTTTAGAGAGAGTGGGAGGGAAGTGGGGGGAGAGAGAGACACACACATTGATGCCAGAGAAACACATCTATCTACTGGTCGCCTCCTGCATGAGCCCCTACCGGGCCAGGGATCAAACCTGCGACCAATGTACGTGCCCTTGACTGGGAATCGAACCTGTGATCCTTTGGTGTGCAGGCCTAACCACTAAGCAACCGGCCAGGGCCACTTCTAATTTTTTTAAGCCTCCCTGATGGTCCCCAACGGCCTTCTTATGTCTTCAAGAGAGCCACCACTCCCCCCACCCCCACTCCCCCACCGTTTATAGTGTTAAGATACACATAACAAAATTTACTGTCTTAACCATTTTTAAGTGTATGGCTCAGTGGCATTAAGCACATTCACACTGTCATGCAGCCAACCCCACCACCCATCTCCAGAACTTTCTCATCTTCCCAGACTGACACTTTGACCCCATTAAACACGAACCCCCTCCTCCCCAGCCCATCACCCACCATCGGCTTTCCGGCTCCGTGAATCTGACTCCGCTAGGCACCGCCTGCGAGTGGAATCACACACTCTTGTCCTGAGTCAGCACGGACCGACTGCAGAGCAGAGCCTGGCTCAGTGGGATGGGACGTCTGGGCCTGGCCTTACCGAAGAGGGCCACCCCACCAGCACTGATGGAGCACCTACTGCGTGCCGTGCCGTGTGCTGGGAACGCTGTGGACCCTGACACCCCGTGGGGTGGGTGAAGGCCAGAGGCTCCGCTGGGAGCAGTGAGTGTCACCAAGAGGAATGAACCAGAGGGCGGAGGGTTTATTTCATGGTGGATGTGGACAAGCAGTTTGGGGGGAACACAAGAACCCCTAGGAGCCCACAAATCAAGCCCTTTTTCTGCAGGTCATGTGCCGTCCCCAGGGCTTTGCCGTGCGCTGCGGCGGGGACGGCAGGGCAGTGCGGAGCCCTCCGGTTGGACACTCAGGTTTCCTTCCTCAGACTGGACGGTTTCCCAGGGGTGGAGTGGGGGCACGTCCCCCTTCTCAGATTGGGACTTAGAGGGGGGCCGAGTGTGCCTCTCAGACCTGCAGCTCCTCAAGGTGCCAGGACCCATGCCTTCCCCCACCCAGCCTCTCTGCCCTCAGACGAGTGGGAACAATGACAACTGGGGTGGGGGAGGGGAGCTGGTCTCCTTTCTTCTTGGACCAAGAGCGTTTGGCAAAGTCCTAGAAGCAGGAAGAATCGACAGAGGTCCCGTTTTATCCCCGGCTTTAGACCCAGAAAAAGCAGAACGATTTCTCTAGGAAAATAAAATCAGAAAAGAGAGCCCTCGAGTCAGGGGGCACACCCACCCTCGGGATGGTGGGCGTGTCACTTGTGGTCCTCGGATTGTGGGTTTAAAGGGGGCCTGTTTCCTAAAGTGGGGGACTAGGGGATAGTCTTGGCAGTTCCCAGAGGGTCAAGGTGCCCCGTCTTCAGACTCAGTCCTCGTCCTCACTGGCATAGACACCGGCTTCCCAGCGTTCAGCCTTGGCGTTCTTGTGGCGGGTCACCCTCGTGGCTTCCAGGACCTGCAAGAGGAGGTGCAGGGTCCCCATTAGCGTCCTCCCCCCTCCACCACTGCCAGCTCATAGGATAGGCTTAGGACAGGGGCAAAGCAGGGCCATCCCCTCCTCTGTTTCAGACCTTCTACTCCTACTAACAGCACCAAGGGATGTGCTAACTCATGCTGAGCTCCATAGCAGGGGAGATATCTGGGTCTGGCTTTGTAGGCTCAGCTCAAAGATGGCCCCAAATATATTCCACAAACCCACTGAGGTAGCTGGCCTTCTCCACACGCGCAGATGAGCCCCTCCCTCAAAGAAAACGCCCTTGTTTGGGCCCAGTCTGGTCCAAAACCTTCATCATTTGACAAAGAAGCTGCAAGTGCACCCATCTTGCACGATCCGTGCCCATTCAGGCATCACAAGCAGATCAGAGCAAAATCCACCGCGGGAAGACACTGCCAATCCAGGAGCTACTCAGTGTAGTTTCCACATCCCAAAGAAAAGCTTTTGATGGCCCCGGTGCCATGGGGGGGGGGGGGGGGGAGGAGTGGGGCACAGACGGGGGAGGAAAAGACAGTCCCTGCCCCCAGGAGTACACTCACCTCCGAGTTGACGTCGTCCAAGGGGTTGATGCCGGCATACTACAGGAAGGGAACACACGTCAGCCCTGGGCCTTCTGGCCCTGCCCCACCCCAGAGCCCGCCTGGAACTCGATGCAAAGTCCCCTCAGTCAGCCCTTGAGGCAGGAGGGAAGGTGTTCCATGCCCTCATGGTCCTCTGAGTGCCCCTTGATTACCACAGATTCAGCCATCCACCATGCTGTTGCCTCATGCTATCCCCACCCCCACCCCCCACCCCCGCCTCGTGCAGCCTCAGGCTACCATTTGCAGTTTTTTTGTCTTTCTGTCAACTTCAGCTTAATAAAGACAGTCACCATTTATGGAACTTTACCCATGAGGCTCGGAGATGGCTCCTTTCATGGTGATTTCACAAAGGAGGAGCTTGAGGATCAGAGAGGGCATCACACAGCAGGCAAGTGGCAGAGCTGAGAGTGGAACCCAGTTCCCTGTGCCCAAACCCATGAGGCCAGGGTGTGTGAGGCTGGAGTTGGTGTTATTCTCCATGGCGTCCCCAGTACCCCACTCAGGGAGGAGATGGCCTCATAGTTACAAATGTGTGGTATGCAATCAGGCCTGGGTTCAAGTCCCAGCTCAGGAACTCATGGGCCACGCGACCTTTGACAAGTCTCGCTCCACCTTCCTGTCGGAGGTGTCAGAACTCAGCCAGGCCTCCAAGGGCATGGCCAGGGTCCTAGACTCACCCACTGCTCCTTCTTCTTTCTCTGCCCAGGAGTAGCCTCCGCAGGGGCCTCTGCCGTCCACACCAGGCCCGAGTGCAGGTGGATGGGGGTGAAGAAGTGTGACTCGGACACTGAGTAACTACCTGTGGTGCCTGCAGGGGGGTAGAGGGGAGGATGGAGCATCAGGGAGGGTGCCATAGTCCCGTGAGGGCAGAACATCTATCAGACCAAGGCCTGGGAGACACAGAACATCTGGACCACTTAAGGAGACAGGTGAATGAACAGAGGTGCAGGGCAGAGAGCTTGTCAGGAAAACGGATAGAACGACCAAAACAGCCAGCCGGAAAGAACTGGACAGATGGATGGGCAACCATGCCAGGTGAAAACATTAAAAGTGACACAGGAGCCCTGACCGGTTTGGCTCAGTGGATAGAGCGTCGGCCTGCGGACTGAAAGGTCCCAGGTTTGATTCTGGTCAAGGGCATGTACCTTGGTTGCGGGCACATCCCCAGTAGTGGGGTGTGCAGGAGGCAGCTGATCGGTGTTTCTCTCTCATCGATGTTTCTGACTCTCTATCCCTCTCCCTTCCTCTCTGTAAAAAAAAAAAATCAATAAAATATATATATTTTTAAAAAGTGACACAGGAGATCTTTCATCTGACAAAGGGGAACAATTGACCGAGAGGATGCAGCACCTGTAAACCTTTTATGCGCCTAATAACAAAACCCTCAAATCCATAAAGCAAACGCCACAGGGCAAAGCTGACATCTCTCTCCAAAATCTACGGTTTACGGAAACATACAGGCAGAGAGACCAGCCAACTGGGGGAGTGGACAGAGTCCTCCAGAGGTCCCTCTACTCTCCGTCCCTCTGGATACCCCCAAACTCCACCTCTCCGCCCTTCTCCGCTCCAACCCCCAGACCAGATCCAAGTAGCCTTCCTGCCCCCGGACCCATCCTCACCCGACGCCCGGGAGGAGCTCCTGGAGTCCTGGTCCCAGTCGGGCTGCTGCGGGGAGAAGACCTCCGGGAAGAGAGCGTTGCGCCGCTCCTCCGCCACCTCCTGCTCCCGCCTCAGGACGCTCTCCACCTCCCGCTCCAGCAGCTCAGAGGACTGGGACCTTTGCAGCCTCAGAGCTGGGGCCCCGGCCACTTCCCAGCCCCAGATTCGGGGGGTCTCAGCCTTCTGCGGCACATCTGGGACCCTGAACCGCAGGGGACGCAGGCGGAAGTACTCCCACCGCACGACACCCCTGCTGGCTGGTGGGGGTCCCCCGGAGGGCCTCCAGGACTCCCGCTTTGTGCCCGGGGGTTTCCTGGAGGATTCCGAGAGATGCCTCTGAGACCCCGCGGCCTTCGGCAAGGCCACGGCCTTGGCCTCGTCTGCGGGGAGACTGCTCGGCTTGCCGGGTGCGCGGAAGGCTGGGAACGGCTGCTGGGGGCTCCCAGGGCCCAGGTATGGCTGGTAGGCGTCAGGGGGGATGCGGTTCACCTTCCTCAGCTCTGGAGCGGGGTCGGCCGCACGGGTGGGGTCTGGGGCCAGGCCAAGGATGGAGTCTGAGCTCAGTGCTCTCCGGAGTCCAGGCTGGGGGGCCCCCGATTTGCACTCGGGCTTGGACACCCAGCCCCCCTGCAGGCCCTCCCGCCGGTGGTCCTCCTCGCGCTGCGTCTCCTGCGCCAGGTCACGCTGCACGTAGAGCGAAGGGCGCCCCCGGTCCCGCCGCGGGGCCGCCGGCAGGCTCAGCGTGGTCAGCAGGGGCCGCGTGGGGATCTCCACCAGCTCCTGGCGCCCCACGGCCCGCCGCAGCCCCCGCTGCTCCCGCAGCGCTGCCTCGCGCTCCTGGGCCAGCCGGATCTCCCGCTCAATGGGCGTCTCCTTGGGGGCCCCCGGGGACTCCGCTGGGGACCGGGCACCAGGGTCTTCCATGGCCTGGACACCGGGCCCCGTGGGCAAACCGCGGACCCTCTTCTCTTCCATGACCACCTCCTTCACCTGGGGCTTGACCGAGACGGCGTAGCCATTGGCGAGGAGCGGTTTGTTGGAGGCCTTGGGGGCCGGGCTGACCCTGGGTGGGGCACACTCCGGTGCCGCCCTGGCTGGCGGGGTCTGAGGGGCCCTGGCATTTGCTTGCTCCAGGCTCAGGAACTGCTGCCTCGCTGCCAGGAAGTTGATCTGCTCCCTGTCGACCACATTTTCCTCCAGGGGGACGAACTGAGGTCGTGCAGGGGTCCTGGGGCCCCCGTGGTCAGGGGTGCCATGCAGCGTGGCCACCGTGCCGCTCTTCCTCACCGCTTGGCCCTGGATGACCGCCCAGCGCTCTCGCTCCAGGTCCGGCGGCCGCCTGAGCAGGGCGTCCCTGGTGTCCAGGTGGTAGGCCTTCATCTCCTCATCCTCATCGTCCTCGGGCTGCAGGGACGGCTGGCTGAGGCAGGGGCGCAGGCTGCAGGACGCCCCGGCCCTCAGCACGCCCGGCTGGGCCTTGCGGTCACCTCCCCACCCTACAGTCTGGTCCTGGCCCCAGTCGCTGGCCGAGGGTTCCACATGCACCAGCTGGTATGTGTAACCCGTGTCCCCATTGAGAGCCAGGCCCGCCATGCCTGGCGAGTGGGGGATGCTGAAGATGGGGTATCTGGTCACTCGGTCCATGTTCTGGGGGTTTCAGCCACCACAGGTTCTGGGGTGGAGACGCTCTCAGCTCCCTGAGGATGAGAAGGAAGCACAAGCCGCCAGGTAAGAGCACTTGGGGTGGGGCACAATGTCCAGTTCCTCCAAGGGCAAAGTCCTGCCCAAGTGGCCTCTGTGATTGGTCCAGGGATAGATAAGTGACCCCCGCCTGGCCAATCAGAGCACCCCCTCCCCTGGCCTCTGTGATTGGTTCCGGGATGGACATATGACTCAACCTGGTCAATGACATGAAATCCTGACACTTGACTGTGGAAATTGGACCCTCTTCCTGTTAGGCTTGTCAGGTTGGTGGAATGAAACTGATAAATTCTGGGGGCCGTACATGTCCCCTTGTGGACACAGCCTGCTCAAGAGCAACCCCAGCCCCAACACAACATCCTAAAAATGTTGGTTGAACTCCTGGATCCAGCCATACTTGAATCTCACCCCTGTACTGACCCAACAACTTGCCTCATGTATATCTGCCATTTGCAGGCACCCCTGCTCATCATCTCCCAGACACTGCACAGCCAGTCTTGGGGATCCCTTGCTGCCCTAATCCTACTCCTCCCCTCTTTCACTCAGTTCACCCAACCCAACCCCACTGCACCTCAGCCACATAAAGCCAGGATAGGCTAGGAATGCTTGGACCTTATCCTGCTAGGCCAGGCCACACCCTAACCCAGTGCCCCAGGGAGGCCCAGAGCCGCCTCCCCCCTCCCCCGAGTGTCCAGGAGCTTTCTACAAGGTCACGCACCTGATCTCACATCTCTGTGGTTCCTGGTATCTCCATGGTTCCGTTCTCACTGCTTTCCCCAGGTGCTCGAGGCCTCCATCTGGCCTCAGCACAAATTCCCAAACTCTGTAGGTGCCTCCACCTCAAATCTGAACTGCCTCATCCCCCTGAAGCTCCCTTTGCCTGAAGGTCCATCATTTCCGCACCTCCACAGCCTCCTTAGCTACAGCCCACAGGACACCTCCTCCAGGGAGTCCCCCAGATTGCCCCATTGTTGGAGCTATCATCTAAGCCTGGCCCAGCACCTAATGTTAGGCATCACCTTTTTATGAGAAAAGGAAGGCAGGTTGTTCCCAACTCCTCAAGCAGCTCTTGTTCTCTGCCCTGGGCCCTGGTTCCACCTGAGCTGCTATGCACGTCCGCTACCTTTTTATACCAACTTGCTTGTAAACGCTAAATGTGGTTCTAAAAGGAAAAATACAGCATATCCTTGAACTGGGGAAGTGTTATCAAGCAACATAAAATCGATCCTGGGAACAATGTTACAACTAACAAGGTTATCTATCATGCAATCTTTTGTATATATATCAATTGTTGAAACTATAATTAGAAAAACAATTATTTAAAACAGCGGCTTGGATAGTAAATCCCAGACACTGGGCTGAGCCCCTGTACCAGTGACAGAGCAGTCCCCCACAGAGGTTTCCTCTTTGGAAGTTATTGGGGGTAAACATGTCTTTGGAAGGGGAATAAGTTTACTTAAGGCCTGTCTTCTCCCACCTATTAGCCCAGGACCCTCTCTCCCAGGGGCCCCAGGTGAGCGAGCATCTCTCCTGCAGCCCAGCCAGTATCTGGTATTCAGCAGGAATTTAATAATGGCTGGCTGATCAGGGTGTGGTCTCTGCAAACATTACTCACTCCAGGTTCTCAGGATGTGGGGGTTGAGTTATTTTAGCTGCAGACCTGGCTACCCCTCTGGGGCTCCGCTATAGACCACAGCTTGTCCTCTGGGTCAGCTCTGTCCCCATGCCCTGGGGCTCCCTGGGAAGGACAGGTGTGGCAGGGGTGACTCAGGAGTGTTTGCTGAGTGAATAGCTGGATGTTCATTCACCAGGATTTACAACCCACAGGGCACACTGATTCCTGGAAAAGAGATCTGCCTGCCCGGAGGGTGCTGGGTGTCTCCTTCAGGTGGGGGGAGGGTGGGGCACCGCTTCCTCGTTGGCCCATTTCTCCCAGGTAATTCACTGAGGACAACAAGGGGTGGGACTCAGTCTGGGTCTTGGGTTCAAGGCCCCAGGGCCCCTCTCACCTATGACCTTGGGCAAATCTCAGCTCACCCCTCATCTTATTTGCTCCTCACAAGATCCTGTGATGAGGGGACCATTCTTGTCCCCAATTTACAGCAGAGGGAACCAAGGCCCAGAGAGGAGAAGTTGCTCGCCTCGGGTCACACAGGAGTGACAGGGAAACAGGTCCTGAAGTTCAAACCCTCACTCCCAGTTGGTCGCTCTCCTTCAGGAAGCCCTCCTGGATTGCTCCCTCCCAGCCCCACCTCCGTACCCATGTCAATACAAAACTGAAACGGGGGTTTATGGCCCCTGGGGCCACACATTTGCTTGCTCATCAGCGAAACTGGCCTCCCGCCATCAGGGCAAAGGCCTGCTGGAGAGGCGGAGGCTCAGACAGGGAAGGTCACACAGCAGGAAGGGGCTCCAGGCGTTCCTCCTTCCATCACTCAGTGCTACAGCCTCCCAGGCCCTGGCTGGGCAGAGCCTCCGTCCCTTTGACACACAACCGAATCTCTGTGTCTCCTGCTGGACAGAGCCTCTATGCTGGCAGGAACACACTGCCCCACCCCTCCCCTCCTCCCCAGTGCCCCCCCCACCCAAGCCCCGGGCCCCATGCAGTTGTTAGGTGCTGCCCCCCAAGCAAGGCTCTGGCTGGTGCTACGTGCCTCCCCATCAGCCTCCAGGATTCTCAGAACCCACAGGCGGAGGGGGACTGGGGGCCTCTCTGGCCTCTGGCCATGGTGCCAGGCAGGCCCCTCTCTTGGGGGGGTCAGGGCTCAAGGTTCTTAGATTTGAGGTCAGAAGCCCAGGGTGGAGACTGAGAGCTTAGCAAGGTTCAGGGATGGGCTCTGGGGCAGGGACAGGGGCGGGGGCGGGGGTGGGGAGGGCAGGAAGGACACAGACCTCAATACTTCAGAGCAATGGGATTGAAGAACCATGGGAGAATCCCACCAGCCCCTGAGACCCCAGCTGGGTCCAGAGGGGAATGGGGTGAGAATGGAGTGCCTCTCTCCCTGCTTCCCAAGGGCCTCACAGGTGAGTGGAGGATGCCAACCGACACAGGAATCCCCACTCCAAACACAGACCCCACCCCATGCAGGACCCACCCCGCGGCCGGTGCTTTGAGTGCATCCTGCCCCCTCACGCCCCCAGCCTCACCTGCCAGCTCCAGCCCCCAGCAGCCTCCAAGCCCGGCTCCACTCTGGCGGCGCCGCCCTGCCCACAGGTTGCCAGGGGAAGGGCCCCACCCAAGGGAGGCAGGTGCACTCCCTCCTCCTCGGCCCCACCCGGGATCAGGAAACAAAGTCCGGAGGAGGAGGGAGAAAGCCGATACCCTGGCGGCGTGGAGGGCAGGCACCCTGCCCACTGCACTCTGTCCCCAGCCCCAGCCCCCAGGGCCTCCAGCCCCCGGTGGCGCTGGAACTCACCCGAAACCTCCCTCTAGCTGCTACCTGGCTCTCCCACACCTTTCAGTGCTGCTCAGAGAGGGGACACCTTGCCCAGGGTCACACAGCAGGTACATGAGCCAGCTGCCCATTTCTGGGTTGTGGGGGTCCGTGTCCCATACCTCCATGGTGCCACCTGGCTCCACCCACCTTCGGGGCTTCTCCACCAGAGTCCTTTCTGGGACAAGCTCGGCTTGCCCGCCCGTTTCTGGGGGATTCGGCGGGTCTGGGTTCACATCCCCGTAGCCTCTCTGAGCCTGTTTCCTTCTCATGAAATGGGGCCATCACACAGCTGGGAGGAGGCCCCGGGCCACTTGGATCGGACACAAAGAGCCGATTGAAAACCCAAAAGTGGCGGGGAATGCTGGTGGGTGGGCAAGGCCCGGGTCCCACTGACAGATGGAGCACAGAGGCCCTCACTGGGCGGCGGGTCCTCCCAGGTGCTCAGCTGACCCGCCCGATTCTTGGTTGAGGTGCAGAGCATGGCCAGGGCTGCGGGAGCCCAGGGTTTGCAGGGAAGTCAGGCCACTGGGACCAGTGGCCAGTCTACGGGGCAGGGGACACAGTAGAGTGGGCTGGGGCTCAGTCCTGCCCTTGGCTGGCTGCAGGGTCCCTCTCAACCTCAGTCTCTTCTCCCATCGAATGGGCCTGAGCCCCACACCTGGCAGGCCTGCCTGGGATGAGGGTTTGAGACAGGTCCACATACAGGGCCCAGCCCAGAATGACAGCTTGAGCGTTCAACCTGGGCCAGTTCTGTCAAACCTGGGGCGCACAGCCTTGCTGTCTCCCCTCCACACCGCTCACCGCACGTCCTCTTGTCTGTTTGCAGACTCGGAAACTGAAGCACAGCGAGCGTCAGTTTCCCCCCAGTCCTGGCTAAGGGCACACAGTGCTGGGGGGGGGGGGGGGCCGGACTGGGACCTGCCCACCATCCTTACCGCCCTATTGGAGACACTGAAGCCCAAATGGCAGACTGTCACCCCGTGTGCTGGGAGCACTGTGGAGACAAGCACCCCAATGGCCTGCTCCCAGACGGGTGGCCCACTCAGGGTTCAAAGCACTGAACAGATGGGCAAACTGAGGCCCCAGGGGACGGCGGCTTTTCCCAGTCAGTGAGGGAAAATGGGGTTGCAGCCCCCATAAATGCGTCCTCCCCCAGGGCCCCATCTGTTCTTCAGAGCCTGGTTCCCTACAGAACTCGGGAGTGTCTGTGGGATCCTTCCGGTTTCTTGGGGTGCTGCGAGCCAGCAAGGGGCAGCCTCACAGCCAAGGGATGAGAGAGGGGCAGGGCGGGTCTGGAACGGAGGGTTCCACAGGAAACAGAAAGCAAGTCCTGACACTGGCTGCCGCCCCTTTACCTCCAGGTCTTACCTGCCCAGGTGCTGCTCAGATGTGCTCAAGTGTAGGTGTGGCCTCCACCGATGTCCCCACCTCGGTACCAGGTGAGCTGGAGGAGAGCAGGGCCCCACACAGCCTCCCTTTAAGGCCATCCAGGCGGCCCCACCCACCCCCTGGCTGGCCACATCCTCCCGGCCCCAGAGAAATCAAGAACTCCAGGACCCAGGGCGTTCACAGGGTTTATTTGCTTCTCTGGGGAAGTCAGGAACACGGGCCTGTCACACATCGAAAGCAGAGGGGGCAGCAAGGGCACTTCAGCGTAGGCTCTCAGCTCGAGGACCTGGCGGCTTGAGGAGGGAGGGGGTCCATGCCACTGCCGGGGGCCACCTCAGAGGGCCTCTCCTCCCACCACCAAGGGGCAGAGCTGAGACAGGCCGGGCTGGTTTCAGGCAGCCCTTGCATGGCTCCGCGGAGGCAGTGGTGAGGGGGCTGCCGCAGCCTGGGCACCAGGAGTGGGGGCCCAGGGGAGGGGCCCAAGATGGGGCCTGGTCATCCTACAGCCTACACAGGAGAGGGTGCGTAAGCGTGGGCATGAATGTGCCTCTGAGGATGAGTGTGGCTGCAACCTGGGAGAGGTGTGTGCACACCTGGGTGTCAGCTACCCAGAGGAGGAGAGGCCCTCACCCCTCACCCCTTCCAACGAGGTGGGGGAGGCTCACATTGGGCTGGGTAGCCAGTGGGGGTCTCCTGCTGCAACCCAGGGGAAGCTCCTGCCCCAGGCTGTGGGCCCCTCCACTGCCCAGAATGTGCCGAGCCTAGCAGGGCTGGCAGTAGGCCTGATCTCTGGGGTACGGTTAGGGAGACCCCGGACTCTGGCCCAAGTAGGCTGGAGAATGGGCTGGGGCGGCCCCCTAGGGTCCTCAAATTAGCACCAGGAGGAAGGAGGGCCCAGTGAGGGTGGGAGCTCAGGACAAGAAGTGGCTCACGTGACCCTGCCTTGTGCAGGGTGCACCTCAAAGACCCTCACCGGCCCCATCCAGAAGACAGCACAGGGGTCAAAGACCCCCCAAGTGGGGTGTGCGTCCTCTGGGATCCCCCTTCCTAGGCTCCATCGTGCACTGGTCCTGCCCACGGAGAGCATCAAGGGAAGGGCACATTGGGCTGGGGTGCCAGGGTGGGGGGCCCTGCTTTATTCTAAGGACTGGAGCCTGGTCTCCGACTGAGGCTCCCCAATGAGGCACAGCCTCACCCCAACGGCCCAGGATCCCGACACCAGTGCCTTTGCCGGGGAACCCCACCTCCAGGGGCTGAGTGGGGACAGAAAAGGCGCCCAGGGCCCCTCGGCTCTCCAGTCCCTCTCTGCAGGACGCCCCCTTGGAGACCTCACCGGAGGTGGCGGAAAGGCACAGGCAGGAGGCCCGCAGGGTAGCGGGCTTGCCTGGGGCGGCACAGAGGCCTGGGTCCCACCAGCCAGGAACTCTGTGGGCAAAAGCCCGTCTGTGGAGCTGCCGTGACATGTGGGGGATCCTCGTTTTGGGAAAAGTGGGTCGGTCTGTCCGTGTCTCTGCCCTACCAGGCACGGGCACACAGCTCAGTGGTTTAGGGCGTGTCAGGGTGGTAGTGGGTACGGGACCCCTGTCCCTCTCTTTCCAGTGAAAGAAAACTCAGAAGGAAGATGTGACAACATAGCATGTCCTGGGGTCCGTGATTGTGGGTGGAGGGTGGGCAGGCACCGGGGCCGGGCTGCGGGTCTCTGTGGTGTGGAGGGTGGGGCCGGGGTCTGGGGCCTGCGGCTCACATGATGGAGCAGCATTTACAACGCTGTTTCTTCATGTCAAGGTCCTGGGCGTCGCTGGCAGGGGCCTCAGGCCCCACCTGGTTCTCTTCCCTGGAGCCCGAAGTGGTAGGGGGCTCGGCTGCACTGCCGTTGGGTGGGGCGGCCTCCTTGGGCTCAGCCTCGTCCTCGATGACCACCAGCTCCGCCGTGATGGTGTCCTGCAGCCCCAGCACCTTCTGGCTTTCTGCCTCATCCTCCACATTCTGGTACCCCATGAAGATCATGGTGACCGGGGGATCCTGGCCAGGCTGGATGCCTGGTGGGCCTGACGTGGCCTCGCCAGGCTGCGCCTGAACTCCAGTGATCTCCCGCCTGGAGGGTGTGGTGGTCCGGACGGCCTCCTCAGACGTCCCCCCGGTCTCCGCTGCCGCAGCCACGGGCCCTGCCTCACTCAGCGTGACTTCATCTGCCTTGTGGATGAGATCGTCCACCTCGGAGGAGCTCAGTGGCTGGATCCCGTTCACCGCGGTGCCGTCCACGGCATGGACCACTGGTGGGGTAAAGAGAGAGAGTGAGACCTGAGACCGGAGGAAAGGCCTGGCAGGTCTGCAAGCCACACTCTAGGCTAAAGAGAAAATCACAGCCCAGCCCGCGTGGCTCAAGGGTTGAGCATTGACCTATGAACCAGGAGGTCACGGTTCGATTCCTGTCGGGGCACAAGCCCAGGTTGCAGGCTCGATCTCCAGTAGGGGGCTTGCAGGAGGCAGCTGATAAGTGATTCTCTCTCATCACTGATGTTTCTCTCTCTCCCTCTCCCGTCCTCTCTGAAATCAATAAAATATATATTTTTTAAAAGAGAGAAAACCATAAACCAAATTAGATGGACAGTCTAAGCTTCCTGTTGGGATCTGTGGACACAGCCAAACTGGAGTACACAGGAAAATTCCTGGGCACAAAAGCACTTGTTATAAACAAAGAAAGACTGGAATTCCATGAATTGGGATATTATTGTCTTGCATTTTAAACTATTTGTACTTCTGTTTGTTTTTCTATTGAAAACGGAAGTTCAGAGAAGGGAAGTAATTATCAGGAGACTACACAGGTGGACCCTGACCCTGGTCCAGGTCTGTTTCCTGGCCCTGAGGAGTTGCAAGGATCCTTTCTTCTTCTGGTTTATGTGGTTGATCCCGAATTAATTTTAGTTCATTCACCCAGTCTTTCTTGTTTTCCTGTAAATGCCCAAAGGCTATACCTTCTCCTGAGTTCAGCTTTGGCTGCACCCATGTATTGAATTACTTTGTCCTCTTTCAAGTTTAAATATCTTATAATTTCCATTTTGACTGATTGTCTCTCTAAGCCAAGATATATTACAAAAGATGCTTTTAAATATTGGGGAGTGAGAGACTGTGATCGGGGGATACAGAGCATAAGATATTACAGACACCTTTGCAGTTCAGAACATGGTCACTTTCTGAAAATGCTTTACCTGTGTTTGACAAGAACATTCCTTCTCCATGGGGCAGAGTTTTATTCCTGCAATCAACCTTTCCCCCACAACCCCCTGCAATCAATCTGTGAAATGCACTTTCCAAATCTCTCCAACCTTCCTGCTCTGTGTCTCTCTGATCTGTCACTTTCTGAACTGTGTTGCCGTCTCTAAGGATGGGGTTTCAGCACCAAGAGGAGTCCCACCACAGTTTGACACCAGCCCCAGATCACAGCCTTCGAAGCACAGCTGCCTGGCTGACTGGGGAGGGAGGAGGGACTTACAGAGCCTAAGGATTCCACTCCTCCCTGGCCAAGGGTCAGGGCTCCGATTTCTGGCTTCTGGCCAGACGGAAAGTGCTCTCAACTTTCAGTTTCCAGAGGGGGGGGGCGGGGGTTGTCCACGCTTCAAGGCCTCAAAGTGACTTTGAGCTGGAGGCCCAGAGCATGGGTATGCCCAGGTAATACAGAATCAAGCTGAGTATTTCCCACTGGCCATTGCCCCACGATAGGAATCTGAGCCCTCAGCTGCCATGGAAGTGGATCACCTTCCCATTGCTAAGCAACCAGAGTCCAGTCTGGAGGGTCCTGACTCCACAGGGGCTGGGCCAGGCTGGGCAGAATGGCCATGGTGAGGACCTTCTGCTAGCACAGAAATCTTTGCCCCTCAGCCTCATGCAGTCATTTCTGCCAAGACCACACAGCTGATGAGAACTGGACCAGAGTCCTACCTGGGTCTATCTTCAAAAGCAGCGGACGCCAACCTTTTGGACCTCGCGGACCACCAGCGGTCCGCGGACCACCGGTTGGTGACCACTGCTAAAGCGTGGCAGAGCTGGGCTATAACAGGACCCCCATGATAGCATTCTGGACACCCCAGACACTCAAATAACAACTAAGAACATGAGGCTTTGGAAATCAAAACGACAGTGGAATGTCACTTCACACCCAACAAAGAAAAAAAACCCCACATTAACCTGTCAAGGATGCGGAGAAATTGGAACCCTCATGCACTGCTGGTGGGAAAATAACATGGTACAGTCACTGTGGAAAACACCCCGGCAATTCCTCATGAGGTTAAAGAGTCCCCGTATGACCCAGCAATTCCACTCCTAGGTATTTGCCCAAGAGAAATGAAATCATTCGCTCACACAAACTTATAAAACCATAAGGTGGAAACAACCTCCATCCACGGATGGCTGGATAAGCCTAATGTGATCCATACAAACAAGGGAATACCATTCAGTCCTAGGACATGAACATGGATGGACCTTAAAAACATGACGCTTCGTAAGAGAAGCCAGACACAAAAGGCCACGCAGTGAGCGATTCCATTTATGTGGAATGCCCAGGACAGGCACAGCCACAGGGACAGGAAGTGGGTCAAGGGCTGAGGGTTGGGCAATGATGGGGTTTTTATTTGGGGAACAAGAATGTTCTGGAATTAGCTAGTGAGGGTGTACAACGTGGTGAACATGCCCAAACCCACTGAATCGTGCACTGAGCACTTTATATACCATTTCCTTACAAGGGAAATGTTTGTGGACGTGCTAATGGGCTCTAGAGCTGAATTGTATTCACCTTATACTTGGCTCAGGGGACTGGTCCTGTGAACTCCATTCCCTCAAGAAAGCTAATGTTTGCCTTGATTTTTTTTTTTTTTTAATATGGAACACTTCACGAATTTGCGTGTCATCCTTGCGCAGGGGCCATGATAATCTTCTCTGTATCGTTCCAAATTTTTAAAAATGATTTTTTAGTACATGTGCTGCCGAAGCGAGCACTGCTTGATTTTTTAATGTACCTTTTAGCATGTCTTCTTAAAACATATTTTGTTTACTAAAGTGGATTTGTTTTCTTTTACTAATCACAAAAACGCTGCCAAAACTCCCCCTCCCCAGGGTCCTTTACGTATATCCTACCGCTCGTGCCAAAAGTGAACAAACATGTTTATGAAACTGCTCTGTGGCCTGACCAGTGTGGCTTAATGGTTGAGCATCACCCTATGAACCAGGAGGTTGTGGTTCAATTCCCAGTCAGGGCACATGCCTGGGTTGTGGGATCGATTCCCAGTAGGGGGTGTACAAGAGGCAGCTGATCAATGATTCTCTCTCATCATTGATATTTCTCTCTCTCCCTCTCCCTCTCCTTCTTTCTGAAGTCAATAAAATATACTTTTTAAAAAAGAGAAACTGCTCTGTAAATACTGATGGAGTGTACAGTTAAATAAACATTTTCCTTATTTAAATAAGAGTGAATTTGATGGTAAATGAATTATATTCACACACACACACACACACACACTCGGACTTAGGCCTTTTGCCCCAGCTCCCCTGCTCCTCTATGTTCCAGTCTTCCTAGTGGGTGTCTCCCACAGCCTGTTCGCCTCCCAGTCACCAGGGGGACCCTAACAAACAAGTCAGATCTCATTGCCTGCTCACCCCTCCCAAAGTTCTCTAGTTTCCTCCCTCCACTCTGTATCAGTCCACAGGCTCTTCTCAGTTCCTCCGGTCCAGCAAACTCCATCCCACCTCAGGGCCTTTGCACGTGCCGTGGCCTCTAACAGGTGCACTGTTCCCCTACACGGTGCTGTGCATCCAATAAGCTCCTGTTTACTTCCCCTGGGGATCCTTCCCTGGCCCCCTCCTGCCTGACCAGCTCGTGGCCCCCCTCTATCTTTGGGACTTTTTGTAGCCTCTATCACAACAGTAATTATTTCAACAAGTTATTTGTGAGCTCAGGATTGAAGGGCTTGGCTCACTGAACAGGGAGTCCCACTGGGGATTTGCTTCCCGGGCCCAGTCTGGCACCTGGTGCTTAGTCAGCCTTCAAGGCAATGAAAGAAGGACTGGGCCACGGGTTCAAGCTCTAAGCAACTGAGGGGGCTGAGGCCCTGTCCCTGAAAGGCATCCCTGTCAAGTCAGATGGGGGTCAGGCTCTGGCTCAGGCAGTGAGAGGGGGTTTGGGGCAGGGAGTGGGGGACTCGTACCTTTGGTCTCGTCCTCGTAGACCTTGACGCCCTGAAGGAGCGGCTCCCGAGGGAGCGAGGTGGTGCTGGACAGCACCCGGGTCTCCCCGGTCACCTTGTCCTTCTCCACCGTGATCTCAACCGAGTACATGGCTGGCACGAGAGGCACGGGTTATGCCATGGCCACCCGCTCAAGTGCCCCCCGCTGGGCTGCAGCCAAGCCAGGGAGGGGAGCTGGCAGCACAGAGCCAAGCAGCAGGGACACCTTAAGCGCAGACCTCTCCAGCTCATCATCCTTCTGTGGCTCCCCAGTGCCCTGGCCGCAGGTCTGTATTCCTGCGCTCCACACAAGGCCCATCCTTGCCACCCCACCCTATCTGGGAAGCCTTAAACTATCCCATTTGCTCCGAGGAGAGAGTGTGTAGAAGGAGGGCTGCCTTGCCATGGTCACAGCTACAATCGGAACTTGGGTTAACAGGCCAGACCCCGCATTACCTGTCCACCCCTCTCTTTAGTCGACTATGGACTCTGTCCTCATCTACCTCTATGAAGAATGGATCATTTCCTCTCAAAACAAGTGAATGGCATTACCCCTTAGGGCCACTATTCCATGCCCAGCATCTCACCCACGTTCTGTGGAACTCATTACCACAACACTACATGGGGAGACTGACCCCCAGGACCTCACCCCAAAATCCAGTATCACACTGCCTCCCTCCACCCTACCCATGGGAATCACCACGTCCAAGAGCCCCTCCCAATCTGCCCCTCCTGGGTCTTGCTGCCCGGGGGAAGAGCAGCTCCCACCTCTCCCTCTCTCACCCTCTACGGCTCCGGCTGCGCCTAAGCTGTCCATCAGAACACCCTGAACCCAGTACACTTCTCACCCCCTCTGCAACCCACGGTCTGTTCTCCCTAAAGCCACCAGAGGGCACCTGTGAGAACTCGAGTCAGGTTTGGCCTTGGCCTCCCACCGCCACCAGAGGACGCCAGTGAGCACCCAGTGGGCACATCCCTGCTCTGCCCAGGGCCCTCCCTGGCTCCCATGTCAACGGGACCCTGTAAGACCTGGCTGTCATCTCCATGCCCTCAGTTCGTCCCTCTCCCTCACGTGTTCCCCTGCCACAACACAGCATACCAGGCTCAGGGCCTTCGCAGGTGCAGGGCCCTCCACCTGGACCACATTGACCCCCGGTGTCTGCATGCCGTGTGCCCTCACGTCTTTTGGGTCCTTGCTCAAATGTCACCTCCTAACTTTGGCCTCTCCTGAACCCTCTTATTAAAACTGTCCCCCCTTCAACTCCTCATGGTCTACCCTGTTTTCTCTGTAAGTCCATTTTATGGGCTGCGGACTCATCAGCATACCAGCTCCCCCAGGCTGCGTCACTCAGCAGGGGCTCAATAAGCACTTGTTGAAAGAATGTTATTTAATCTCATGTCCCTACACAGCCTAACACCCCGATCTGCAGACACAGAGTTGGACGGGACGTACACTGCACGAGATTGCCAACTGAGGGGACAAGTGCTGGCCTCGGGGGTGGCCTAACTGGCACAGACGCCCTGAAGACACCCCCTTCTTCTCTGGAAAACAGTACCCTCTGCCTCCTGCCCGCTGGGGCAGAACTCCACCCGGACCCTGCAGGAGACCCGGGACCTCTGCTGCTGCCTTTGCCTTCCGAGTGCTGTTACATCCCAGCCACCCTGCCCCTAAGAGGGTCTTCGCCTCCTGTCTCGCCCCAATAACAGCAGGAGTAGCAAGAAGGCTCTGTGACTTTTATGACTTTTACGGTTCCCTGCCAGGCCTTCGGTGTGAGGTCACTGCAAGTCCACCCCTCCCGCGGGTGGAGACTCAGGTGCCAGGTGTTGGGGGGCAGAGCAGGGATTTGAACCTGACCTTGTAGAATGCTTAGCGCTAACCCTGTCTCTTCCTGCTTCCTAGAAGGCATGCCTGAGGCCCAGCTTGGTCACCTCCAGGGACAGGGCACTCACGCCGCCCCCCCCCTCCGCCCCCGAGGCAGCCTGCGTGTGGAGGAGGAGGATTTACGGTGTGCGCGTGTGTTTGAACATGTGCGCCACCCCCTCGGGGCTCCAGGAGCGAGTGGCATGGTTAAGGGGATGGAAGCTGTGAGAAAGTGACGGGTTAGAGCAGCCATGCAAGGGGGCCCCTCTTCTTGTGGAAGCTGGACCGGCATGTGACCAAGGAGCCAAAGCAGAGGCATCGGCCAGGCCCTACCCCAGGCTTGGAGCTACAGCCTCGGTCCATCCACCCCCCCCATTACCACAGGCTCCCCGGGCCGACACTCGGCCCAGGACAGCCGCTGCACGTGGGGCCCGAGGCTGGGGGCTGACCTACCTGCCTTCATCATGGTGGAGCCTTCCACCGTCCTCACAGGGGTGTTGGAGACTGACTTCGCTGCTTCGGGAGCAAAGTGAAGAGAGAGAGGAGGGTCAGAGGAGAGATGGTGATACCGACCCCCCCGACACAACCACCCAGACACCTGACGTCCCCCAGACACGCGGACACCTCCCAGGCACACTTGCCCAGATACCTGGCCCCTGCCCTGCACGCACACACCCGGACCACTCCACGTGCCCCAACTCCCAGGCACACATGGAACCCCTCCCCTCACAGAACACACATCAGCCCGCAGTCCATTTCCTGTCTCTCGGCCCAAGTGATTTCCACAAAATCCCTGAGAAGCCTGCGTAGATTTTTTTTAATTATAAATTTTTAATTCCCCAGTAAGACAAGGAGACTCTCCTTATGAATAATTAACACAAAAGAAATCAGGCCAAGACACTTCTGGCCACCACCTTCATTTCTAGCTGGTGACTCTCCTTCCATACTCCCCATAGGAAAGTAGACAAGTTTAATGTATATTTTAAAAATATAATTTATATTAAATAATTTTAATATAATTAATATATTTAATTAACTATTATATTTATACCTAAGCATATACATGTCAAATATTTGCAAATGTGTATAATATACCTATAATAATTTAGGGGGGAATAAAATGGGTCCCAGAGTTCAAATTTTGGGCTTTTTTTTTTTTTTTTAATCTGTTTCCTGGACTCTTGTTCTTTTAAATGGTCCCTGATCCCCAGGACAGTGGGGACCTTGTTCTCCCCACGAGCCTCTCTGAATTCTCATCCCCACAGATCCCATTTTACAGATGTGAAAACCAAGGCACCCCCATACACACACACCACCTGCCAGAGCAAGTGGACAGAGAGGGTCAGCCAAGGCCAGACACCCTCAAGTGGACAGGATGGACCCACACCATCAACTCCAAGGCTAAGAACTCGCCCAGTCACAGCCCTGCAAGGCCTG
Organism: Eptesicus fuscus; assembly: GCF_027574615.1. Classification (NCBI taxonomy): domain Eukaryota; kingdom Metazoa; phylum Chordata; class Mammalia; order Chiroptera; family Vespertilionidae; genus Eptesicus; species Eptesicus fuscus. The sequence continues at coordinate 30,622,170 of NC_072478.1, forward strand.
GGTTTCCTCATCTTTAAGGGGGTGCGTGTGGGGAGTACTGCCGCAACTCCACCCCAGGGATCTTGTGAAAACCAAATGCAATGATGAGGGCTTGGGGCCAGGCTCCAAGTCGGGCTCCTTGGGAATAGTAGCAATAACAGTCCTGTTGCCATTATTGTTACTTATTAGCAACAAGGCACTCTCCCCACGTACACCATCCCCACTCTGGGCAGCAGAGTGTGCTGAGGCTCAGCCAGTCCCTTCCAGAAGCATACCTTTGGGGGTGCCCACTGGGGTCTGTAAGAAAGAACGGAGAGGGGTTAGTGGTGCCCATGTCCCCCTCCCATTAACCAGGGCCCCACATATGGGGGTAGGAGCCCGGGAAGGTCTGACTCAGCCGTGACCCCACCTCAGGTGCCATCTCCTCCTGGACCCATCCCCCACCCCTAGCCCTGACAGCCAGGTGTCCCTGCCCAGCTCAGCGGTATCAGTGGCTCCCTAGTGCTCCAGAATCCCATTTGACACTGCCCTGGGCTCTGTGCAAGCAGACCCGTGCCCCCCGGCCTCTCCTGCCTCCCTCTCTGGCTGGCTTCCCCGGCCTCCTCATAGTTCCGTGGACACAGTCCTGTTCTAGGGAGGGCCTTTGTGTGTCCCCTCTGCCTAGGAAGGCCGTGCCCTGGATTTCTCTTGTCTGGCTCCTCTCAGCCCCCTGACCACCCAATCCAAAGGCAGTCCCCAAACACACTGCAATCTCTCAAGTTAGTTAATACTGTGTATTATCTGCCCAGCCAGTGTTTCTTTTTATTTTCTTCCAGCCAGTGTTTCTGTCTTTGCCCCCCTACCCCCAGAATATGGACATCCTGAGGGCAGGGACCATGCCAACAGTCTACGCTCAATCCATCTCACTGAAAGCCCCCTCTCATCTTGAGTCTGCACCTGGAGAACTCCTACTCAACCTTCAAAGCCCGCTTCCTTCCCAGAAGCCTGCCCAGCCCCCCCATGAATCAGATGCCTCCTTGGGCATCTGGGGTGGGGGTAACAAGGATCGGTAGGGGGAAAGGAAGCAGGTCCCATTGGCGCCTTGGGTCCTAAGCACAAATGAGGCTGGGAGCCTCCTGGATGTGCATGAATGTACTGCGGTGACAAGCTTGGGGCCCATTGCTCCAGGGTCTGGTATCAATAGAACCTGGTATAGACATCGGGCCCTAAAATCAATAGCTAAGTCCAATAAAGACCACTCTTCACTGTATATCCTTGGACCCCTCTCTCAATCTCTCTGGGCCTCAGTTTTTGTCTCCTGTCAAATGGGGACACTGTCTTCTGTCAAATGGACCAGGCATGCACAGGTGGCTCAATAAAAGTAATGACAAAGATGAGAAGGGGATGGCATTCGTGGAAAGCTCCTTAAGTGTCAGGTCTTGTATGAAGTGCTTGCTGTCCATGGATTCATTTAATCCTTGTGACGTCCCCCGCACGTGGGTGCTCTTATGGGTGGGGAAACCGAGGCCCAGAGAGGCAAAGCCAGGTGTCCCAGGTCACGTGGCTGGGAAGTGGCAGGCTGAGAATTGTTTGTTGTTGTTGTTGTTGTTTTTAATCCTCACCCGAGGATATTTTTCCATTGATTTTTAGAGAGTGGAAGAGAGAGGGAAAGACAGAGAGAAATATCCATGTGAGAGAAACACATCGATTGGTTGCCTCCTGCACATGCGCCAGTGAGGGCCAGGCCAGGGAGGAGTAACCTAGGTACCTGCCCTTGACCAGTATCGAACCCAGGACCCTTCGGTCCACAGGCCGACACTCTATCCACTGAGCCAAACCGGCCAGGGCATGAGGTTTGAATGCAAGCTCTAAAATCTGGCCACACCAGGGGTGGGGTTCCACTCTGGAGCCGGCGGGATCTCCTTACCTGCTGAGAATTCAGTACCACCTCTGCCTTCTGGGTCTCCTTGGCCGGGCTGGGGGCTGCCACCTTCTCCTTGGCGGTGGCTGGGCGTGCGTCTGCGTTCTCCAGCACCTCAATCTCCTGCTCCAGCCTGGGGAGAGGGCGCAGTGACAGCCCTCACCAGGCCCTTCTGCATGCCCAGCACCACTCTGGGCACTTTCCATAAGGGGACTCCTTGGCTTCGATGCTTCCCAACACTCTGTGAGGTATTCCTGTCACTTCCCCTCATGGTTGGGGAAACTGAGGCAGAGTGAAGCATGCACGTAGCCAGCGAGTAGCAGAGCTGGAACCTGAACCCAGGCTGCTCGGTCCTTTCATCACCCATGCCATTGCTGACTTCATTTGCTTCCAACTGACTCTCCTTTTTCCCCCACTCAAATACATTTATTTTTACAGGAAGCTTTATCTCTACAGGAAAACTGGAAAAAACATGTCACTTTCCAAGTATCAGAAGATAACTAAGCATAAACCCGTGAAAACAAAGCTGGTGTATTAAATCCTGCCCAGCTGCCCCCACCCAGGATGAGTCTGCAGCCCTCTAACAAAATGAGCCCACGTCAACAGGATGGACCAGCTTGGGTCAGCCTGGAGGGCTTCCTGGAGGAGGTGTCCCGTCAGGGGACACCAAATGGGCAAAATTCGGCTGGGAGAGCCACCGTGGAGCTACTCTGAGAAGGAGAAAGCCAAGGCCCCTCCACAGCACTCAGCATGCGCTAAACTCACAGTAGGGGTCAAGCGAGCCCCTCCTGACCCCAGGGCTGCACTCAACAAGGTGGGATGTAAAGAAGTCCACCTTGTCCAGCCAGTAATTCCAGTGGCCAGTCATTTCCACTGACTTTCCACCCCACCCAGCCTGTGCCGCTCTGCCTGGTCAGTCCTGACTGTCTCTACATAGACCTGTCTCAGCCCTCAGCTTAATGTCTGTTAGAATTAAGATGCACAGCCTGGCTGGCATAGCTCAGTGATTGAGCGTTGACCTATGAAACAGGAGGTCAGAGTTCAATTCCTGGTCAGGGCACATGCCCATGTTGTGGGCTCAGTCCCCAGTGGGGGCGTGCAGGAGGCAGCCAACCGATGATTCTCTCTCATCATTGATGTTTCTATCTCTCTCCCTCTCCCTTCCTCTCTGAAATCAATAAAGATATACTTAAGAAAAAGAATTAAGATGCACAGGAGGACTTCTGCCTTCTCTGTTCACAGGCAGGAAACAGGCCCAGGGAGGGAAATCCCGGCCCACTTTCTTCCAAACCAAACACATCAGGACAAGATCCTAAGTCCCCACTATAGGGCCAGCTTCGGTGGGGCGATGGCCCAGTGTGCTATGGGACCTGGGCAGGTCTCATGCCTCTCAGCCTTTCCTTGGCCAAGTGGACATTTGGAATGTTGGCTGTCATTTCCCTCCACCCTGACCCTGCTACCCTGGAGCTGAGCCTGGGCCTCTCGCCTGCCCGGAAATTCTGGGCCTTTTGTCCCAGCCCAGGGGGGATGGTCACTTTCCCCAGCCTGCCCCTCCCAGCCTTCCTGCAGGCCCAGCTGCCAGTGCCTCTGTGGCCTCCATTAGATCGTAGCCGGGAAGAGCTCGTTGGCTGGGCTGGCGCCAGGAAGCCCCTGGGGAGGCCACTGCTGGCAACTCCCATCCTCAGGGACTCAGGGACCCGCCCTGACTCCGCGTACCTCCTGCACCTGCTTTGCTGGAGTGTCGATAGAAGAGAGGGGTCGAGGAGGGCAGCCGATGCCCCCGACAGCTCCCATTGCCTCCCTCAGTCACCCTAAGCCCGGTTACACATCCCCATTAAAGCACTGAGGTGTGGCATCAAAGCCTGTGCACCCCCATATCCAGCACGTGGAGGTCTCCCTGCTCCCATCACACACACACACACACACACACACACACACACACACACACACACACGGAGCAAGGTGGCCAAACCCCATCCTAGGCCTCAGGGCCCACTGCTCGGGGTTCCCGCACCCAGACTTCGTGCAGGTCTGTGTGGCTCCCCACCCACCTGGAGATGGATTCCTCCAGGTGCCGGGCCTTCTGCTCATCCTCCTGCATCTGTCTCCTCATGTCTTTGTCCCCCTCTGAGGCAGAGGACGGAGTCCCCTCCAGCAGCCATCGTTCCCGCAACGCCTTGGACTGGGGGCAGCAGGAGGCGGGGTCAAAATCAGGGTCGGAGTCTGGATCAGGGTCACTTCAGCTTTCCTGCTCTCCCAACCCCCATATTCGGCTGAGACTTGGGGTCTCCGGGCACCGCCGCCCCCGCCCGCCCCTCGGCCGCGGCCAGGCTCTGGAGGGGCGGCCCGGACGCCACGTACCTTCAGATGCTGCAGCTGCCGCCGGTCGTCCTCCAGCTGCCGCCGCTTGGTCTCGATCTCTGCCTGCTTCTTCCGTTTCTCCTGACGGACAGACGGACGGGGTGGGGTCAGGACCAGGCAGGGGCAGCACGAAGACCTCACCAGCCCACCCAAGGCTCTGGCCACAAAGAGCCCGTTTTTTCTGTAAACGGCACCCACTTGGCCCACTGGCCTCCGACCTGCCCCCCGACCAGCCCATTCCCCCAGCCTGGGCATAAATAAGGGCAGGATTCTACCATGCCTCAGTTTCCCCACCTTTAAGGGGCTCTAAGACGGCTAGTGGTCTAAGATTCCACATCCCAAGGATTAAGGAGGCTTTTGTCCGTGGGGAAGCACCAGCAGGCACCACTGAGTCGCAGGGTCCCTGTGCTGAGTGTAAGAGCCCATGAGAGCCCCGTCCCCCCTGGCCACACCATCCAAGGGGCTGGAAGAACTCACTGCAATGGCCTGCAGCCGCTCCTGCTGGAACGTGGTCTCCCCGGCCAGGACCCTGGGGGAGGGGAGAGACAGACAAGGTCAAGCCAGGGGTCCGCCCCACCCCTCCTTTCAGCAGATCTGGTTCAAATCCCCGCGCTGGTCTTCCAGCTGGGTGATCGGGTGATCGTGGCCAGAGGCTCGGCCGGCCTTCCCGAGTTTCCCTTCGGTAAAGCGGGACCTGCCCCCCTCGGAGCAGCACCATTCTCTCTATCCAGCCTTATTACCTCATTAATTCTCCCCACAGATCCTCCTGCCTTCCCTTCAGGGCAGAACCAAGAGAGGGGAGGGGGGTGGCCAGGCTCTGTCCAAAGCCCCAGGAAGGGTTGGGGAGGCTGGGCTGTAAAGGAAAGATAGGGGTTCACCAGGAATCAAAGGCTGAAGGGTGTTTCAAGACAAGCTGTCTCACCTCCTTGCCCAGACGGGGAGGCAGATCAGGACAGCCCCTGCTCACCCTCCCGCCTACGGAGCCTTCTCCAGTCCTGGGGTGGGTGGTTCTTGACCTCTGCTCCAAATCCCAAATGATCCCAGGGCCCCTCAGGGAGGCTGGGAGGCGTGGACAGGAGGCCCAGTCTTACAGGGCCAGGGCCAGGGCCAGGGCCAGCTGGGCACAGTGGTGGCGGTGGGGTCTGTCTGCCTTCCCTGCCCAAAGCCCCTTATCTTCACAGGGACTGAAATTACAGACCGTTCTTTGGTTCTATTGCCACCCCAACACCCCTAGGCCTTGGGTCAGAGCCCAGAACCACCCTGTGGTCTCCAAAGACCATCTGCCCCTCTGGGTCTCAGTTTACCCACATGGATAGTTGGAGCAGACACCCAGCTCTACACCCTCCTGTTAAGCACCCCCTTCCCTTGTGGTTCAGCAGGAAAACAGGCTCGAATCACACAGTGTACTGGGCTCACCCTGGGCCAAAGCCCCGCCCCCAGTCCCGCCCAGGTGCCCTTGGGGTGATCTACCCTGGACCACAGTGCCCTGTCCGCCTGTCCTACTCAGCTTCAGTTTCCTGGCCTCACTGAGACCTCTGAAGTCATCTGGCTCCCACGCCCCAGCCAGGTGACCCCACTCAACTCTTCCCTTCCTGGCGGGTGGCACCTGCCCCTCTCCCTACCTCACTCCCCCCCCCCCCCCTGCCCGCGCCTCCTAGGGCCCCAGCAGCACCCTCTGCGACTTCCCTCTCTCCTTTCTCAGGAAAAGCTGCTTCGCTGGATGGAGTTCAGGAAAAGCTTGATCCACCTACTCAGCTCACAGGCCCTTCCTGAAGGGCCAGATTAGCTAGGTTTCTGGGTCTGTCCCACTGCCCTGTGTGATGAGGCAGCATGCCACACCCGTGTTCCCATCCCCTCACTTCTCACAAACCCCACATTCCCCACCACAGCCCAGAACTCTACCACTACCTGCTGGCTCCCTGGCACCAGACAGCCTCTCTCCACCCCCTAACCAGAGGCAGCATCTCAAAAGGAGAATCAGACCCTGTCACGCTCCTGCTCGAAGTCTCCCTGGCTCCCATCACCCCTTGAGAGAAATGATGAAACCAGCATAACCCAACCCCCTCCCACTTACCTGCCCTCACTCCCTCTTCTCCTTCCTCACTGTTCCAGCTAGCAGGACCTCTTGGCTGTGCCTCGTCTACACCAAGGCCATTCCTACCTCAAGGCCTTTGCACGTGTTGTTCCCTCTGCCTGGTATGCTCTTCCCATGGCTGGAAACTAAGCCCAGAGAGGGCAAGTTCTTTGCCCAAAGTCACACAGCTACGAAGGGGAAGAGCTCGGATTCAAACCACGACTGCCCAGCTCTGGACCACACACAGGCCAGCCATCCTTTTCCCAGCTCCAATCAAGCCTCCTGGGATCCCTCCAGAAGGAGGCGGAGCTGGGGAGGGGCCATATAGCTGGTGAGACCCCAGGGCACGCAGGGCCTGCTGGGCAGAGGGACCAGCCACCTAATGCCATGTTTCTACCTTGGTGGGCAGGTGGGCATTCAGACCGGACACAAGGACACAGGGACGGCTGTGAGGCCAGCCCCACAGGCTGCAGACAAGGCGGGTAGTGTCCTCCCTTAGGTGGCGGGTCATCCCTCCCCATTCCCGTCCCTGTCACAGCCCAAGGGGCGCGGCTGTGCACCCTTCTCCTGGCCCCTCCCCGGGCCCGGGGGCGCCTCTGCCTCCTGGTGATGGATGGCAGGCCCGTGGAAGGCGGTTGCCCTGGCAACCGCGCCATCCCCAAGGCAACTCGGAGGCCTGCAAGAGGGTGTGGGCCCGCCACGCTTCTCCCGCCCCCAGCCCCAGCTTCAGGGGCAGCCGAAAAAGGATGGGAGGCGGAGGTAACTGCGTCTGCCCCGCCCCCCACCGCTTGGGGTGGAGTCCCATCTTGGGTCCAGGGGCACCCGCCCAGGGAGGGGGCTCCTACCCCGAAAGGGTCTGGACCCGCCCCTGGCGCGAGGTAGCCAAGTTTAAGCCAAGATAATGTTCAGCATCATAAATGAGAAAAACAGAACAAAGCAGGGCCATAGGCCTCTCGTGAAACAGCTATAAGTAAGAACCCCTTCCCGGGCGCTCCCCACCTTCCAGGCCGGTCCCAGCCTCATCTAACAGGAGGGGAAACTGAGGCTGGGGAGGAGGGAAGTCTGTAAAGGACACATGCTAAGTGCCCATCCTCCTGATGGCCCTTAGACCCATTTTACCAGTGGATGAGATGAAGCTGCTCAGTGGGGACGGTGGGACCTGCGCTCACGCTCACGGAGGTCTGGCAGGGCAGGGGGTGGGCCAGTGGGATGGTTGAAATGCCCTCTAGGGCTCAGCGAGGAAAGCCCGAGGCCAGATCACCGAAGATCTGACAGGCTGGGTGGAGAAGCTCGGTTTTGGCTAAAACACAAGGGGAGGATTTAGAACTGCGTGGCAGCTGCCCCCACTGGCTCAGCACAGGGGGGCGGGAGGAGGCGCTGGCGTCTCTGAGCCTCCGCGGACTGCGCTTCGCCACGGGCCGCAGCTAGCAACTGCTGGTGGAGGGACCCGCCGGCCCGCTGCCTGGACGCCCACCCTCAGCGCTACGAAGGCTCCAGTCCCTGCGCGATTATTTTTATGGCGCTTGGAGCAAATTCTGGGCTCAGGAGGCAATGTGGGCGGGCGGCTCAGGACAAGGAGAGGGTGTCGGCCGTGAGCGTGTGAGATAATCCTGGCCCCAGAGGATGAGCTAATGAGGCCCAAACCCAATGGGCCGGGCTGAGGCCCCAGCTTTGCCGGGCGTTTATTTTTTAAAGACCAGAGAGGTTATGCAACGGGCCCAAGGTCACCCAGCGGGCAGAACAGGCGGGCCGGAGGCGGGTGTGGGGATCGCACTAGTTCTTCCAAGAGCCTACGCCTGGGCAGCTCCAGCCAGAATGAGGGGGTCCTGGCCCAGGCAGGCTCAAAGCCCAGCGCTGGAACATTCCTGTGTTAATTGAAAGGAAACAGCTGACAACGACCTTGGCCATGAGGGGAGGGTGGGGCAGAGTCACGCGGGCTGGGAGGTGGGGGGGAGAGAGGGAGTCCTGTGGCCCAATGGGCCCTTTCCCTCATTGGAGGAGGGGGACGGAGAGGGGGGAAGTCCCCATTCCACTCGCTGGTTCCCCGCTGTGGGTCCTTTGTCTGCCCAGCACCTTCCTGTCGCCAAACCCTCCACAGCTCTGTCACCCTGAGAACACCTCGGCCTCCACAGTTTACCCGTCACTCCTCATCAGCTCCCTGGGCCTCCCCTCTCCCCCCTCCACCTCCAAGCTCTGCTCACGCGCAGTCCCCTCTTCCAGCAAGCTTTCCTGGATCTCCTCCCCTCCTCCGGGGACTCCCAGGACCACGGATGTCACTAACGAGGCGGACAGCCCATGAGGCATTAGCTGCCTGGAGGTTCAAGGCAGAGAGACATCAGCCCCATGGTGGAGACGGAGGTCAGAGCAGGACACAGACCTAGAGGAGCAAACCTGTTGCCTATTAACCTGGGGCAGAGAGCAGGGAGAGCTGGACCCTGCCCTGGGCCCTTCAACAGGAGGGCAGTGGAGCATGAATGGAGGCCATGTAGACAGAGGCCTTCCCCAGGGGCCAAGGCAAATCCAGCTGCAGAGACCAACCCCAAAGCCCATGGTTCCTGCCCACCCCTCACACGACTCCAGCCACACTCAGACGTCACTCTGACGTCCAAAGCACGTTACGCTCAGACATCCAAAGCACGTTACAACCCAGGGCCTTTGCACTGGCTGTGTCCTCTGCCTGGCACAGGCTGTCCCTGCATCCACAGACCTCACTCGTTCCCTTAGGGCAGTGGTCGGCAAGCTCATTAGTCAACAGAGCCAAATATCAACAGTACGATTGAAATTTCTTTGGAGAGCCAAATTTTTTAAACTTAAGCTTCTTCTAACGCCACTTCTTCAAAATGGACTCGCCCAGGCCGTGGTATTTTGTGGAGAGCCACACTCAAGGGGCCAAAGAGCCGCATGTGGCTCGAGAGCCGCAGTTTGCCGACCACTGCCTTAGGGCTTTCTTCAGACATCACCTCCTTATTCAGGCTTCCTCTGATCTCCCTACTTAGGTTCAGCCACTGGACCCCCCAATGTCCCTGCCAGCTCTCACCCTCATGCAACACCCTGGACCTTTACTTACTTTTTTTCTTATTTCCTCACGAGGACAGTAACTGTCTCTTTTTGTCCCTGCCATGTACCCAGCACCCAGGATACAGCAGGTTCTCAATAAATATTCACTGTGCCAGCAAGTCAATTAGGGTATTTCCATTTTCAGAGGAGGCCCCACCTAAAGGTTCCCCTTCCCTCTTCACATTCCTGCCACCCCCTGGACTGACCACCTGTCTTATGACCATCTCCATTTTTTCCTTTTAAAGAAACACTGTCACATTGATCTAAAACAGGATCTGGGTTGCCCCCATCTTACAGAGGACAAGGGACAGGTCCCGACTACCTTGGGAGTGACTATACAAATTAATATATAAAACAACCCAAACACCCACCAATGATGAATGGATAAACACAATATGGCCCACCCACTCGGTGGAATATTACTCAGCCATGAAAAGGAGTGAAGCGCCGATACAATGTGGATGAACCTTGAACATGTGATGCTCAGCGAAAGAAGCCAGACACAAAATGCCACATAGTATGTGGTTCCATTTACGTGAAATGTCCAGGACAGGCACATTCCAGAGACAGAGAATGGGTTAGTGGTTGCCAGGGGCTACGGGGTGGGGGATATGGGGATGCCTACAAAAGGGGATGGGGCCTGTTTTAGGGCTGGTGGAATGTTCTGGAATTAGAGGTGATGGTTGTACAGCTCTGTAGATGTTCTGAAACCACTGAATTGTACACTTTAGGGGGGTGGATTGTGTGGTGTATGAATGATATCACCATACAGCTGGTAAAAATAAATATATACCTTTATATAGCAGAAATGCTGACCCTCTCACCAAGGGGCCAGGCCAGGGTCAGAGCACAGGTCCTGCCCTGCTGGCCCTGCCCTGAGACTCTCCATGATCAAAAGGATTTGAACACAAACTGACTAGGACATCACCTTTTCATTCCCTGCAAGTCCTCTGCCAAGCCCCTTCCCTTCACTCAGCCTTCAGGGCCCCCACATCACTGACCCCCCACCCCCTCTGCTCACCCTAGCTGGGCTCTGAGGCGTGGCCCCATCCCACCACTACCCTTGTCCATGCCGTGACTCCCAGGCAGCCTGGCCTCACTTTGGTCCTTACTTAATCTGCCCACCACAAGGCCTGGCTTGCTTTCTACCTCTCAATTTTCAGCCCAATCCATACTGTCCCAGAGACGGGCTTTGACCGTCTCTGAATTCTTGCTTGAAACCCTTGGGCAGGAGACAGATATTCCAGCCCAACTCCACACTCCTTAGACTCAAGACCTCTACTTAGCCATCTTATGCTGCACAGAGACCCTCTGGCGCGTGGCCAGGGCACCTTCCAGCCTCTCTGTGCATCCAGGGGCTGGGCCATCTCTCTCTGACCAGGACAGCCTGGCCCTGTGCATAGCTCTGACACCACAAAACTCTGAAATCAGCCCTAACCGGTTTGGCTCAGTGGACAGAGCATCGGCCTGTGGACTGAAGGGTCCCAGGTTCGATTCTGGTCAAGGGCATGTACCTTGGTTGCAGACACATCCCCAGTAGGGGGTGTGCAGGAGGCAGCGGGTCGATGTTTCTCTCTCATCGATGTTTCTACTCTCTATCCCTCTCCCTTCCTCTCTGGGAGAAAAAAATCAATAAAATATATTAAAAAAAACAACAATATAGACCTGAAATCAGGTCTATGCCCACCCAGACATTGGGTCCTGCTCCCCTGACTTTGGCACTTGTCTCCGAGCTGCCCTCACCTGCCCCGCCTAGACTAAACCCTGACTAGCTCCTCGCCAATCTGGCCCCTCACCTGCAAGAGTCTCTTCTGGTGCCTGGCATCAGCTCTCACTTCTCCCCTGCTCAGACACCATCCATGGCTCCCCATGGTCCCCAGCTGGGCACTCGAGGCCTGTAAGGACCTGGCCCCAAGAGCACAAACCAGAGAGTGCTCCCTTCTCCTCATGCTTTCCCACCTCTAGCAGAAACGCACAGGCCACTCCTTTCTACCAGGTGCTCCCTTCTGTCTACTGGGCAAACCCTTAAATACCTTTCACAGAAAAGGTCCCTGATGGAAAGGACTGAAAACCTTACTCTACACCTCGGAGGAAATCGTCCAGGGCCTGCCCCGGGCCTTCTGATCCAGCATGGGGCTAGGATGGTCAGGAGGGAGTGTTCCTTAAACGAATGGATAAGACACTTCCTTGGCGGAGGAAGGATGGACAGGAGCAGGGTCCCAGACTTGGAAAGAGGTGATGTGATTTTTTTTTTTCCCCCCCAGAACATCAACCTATTTCCCAGCATCAAAATCTGAGACCCTTGAGGGTGGATCTCGTTTGGGGTTGGTATTACAAGATCCAAGTCCTTATGGCACCCACTCTTCTTCTAACTGTGCCCCACCTGGGAGGGGGCTAGGTAGGTTCATGTCTCCACTCACCAAATGTGAAAAGTGTGGCAGGCGCAGGGAAGGTGAGTGGCATACCCATTCCCATAAGGAGTCAGGACACTCCCTTTCCATGCCCTACTCTCAAATCAGCAGTCACAGAAGAGGTCTGGGGGGGAGGGGTGCAGGGGCAGATGTCCCCAGGAGCCAAGACTACCAACCAGGATGGAAAGCTAAATACCTAGGAACCCTGTAGACCAAAGCCCCTGAGACATAGGAAGGTACAAAGATTCCCTTCCCACCCTGGCCGTTAAGAGGAAAGCCCAGCAAACCCAAGCCCTACCCCTTATCAGCTGTGGCCTCCAGCATGTCATGTCATCTCTCCATGCCTCAGTTTCCCCACCTTATAGGGCTGCTGTAAAGATGAAGAAAATTAATTCACAGGGACAGAGTGCTCAGTACAGGCATACAGCAAGTGCTCACTAAATGATTTTATTTTATTTTATTTATTTTTAAATATATTTTATTGATTTTTTACAGAGAGGAAGGGAGAGGGATAGAGAGCTAGAAACATCGATGAGAGAGAATCATCGACCAGCTGCCTCCTGCACACCCCCTACCAGGGATGTGCCCGCAGCCAATGTACATGCCCTTGACCGGAATCGAACCTGGGACCTTTCAGTCCGCAGACCGACGCTCTATCCATTGAGCCAAACCGGTTTCGGCTCACTAAATGATTTTAAAGTAAATAAATGATGCCAGCACTTCTCGAACCACATTCCCATGTTCCTGCCACTACCTCTAGTATTATCTGCTTGTCCCTTCCCTTCACATCACTCACTGTTTGAATCGAACCCCCTGGTTTTAGAAGGAAACATTTCATTGTTCCCAAGACTGGGAAAATAAGAAGCCACAGCCACAGAGTAAAAAACATTGAAAAAACAGACACAATGAAAATGAAAGCTTGTTATTCAATTATCACTGGAGATTGCTGCCTTTTAACCGGCCGTGTCTCTCATTAAAAAGGGAGATGAGCAAGTGTGAAAGAAACATGAAGGATCCAGTCAGCACCCAACAGAGGCTTCTTAAAAATGTCCCGGCCTGAGGGTGGGAAGAAACCTGGGAAGGTTCTGCCCCAGCTCCGATCTCTAGCTCCTCTCCCAGGGCGGGAGCCCTGCCTTCAACCAGGATAGAGCTCGGGCATTTGAGAAGGGCTGCCCTAAGCTAAATATCGTTCCTTTATCAGCCAGACCCTGAGGCTCCTAGAGGAGCAGTGCCTCATGGGGGCCCACACAGCAAATCCTCCCAGGGCAGGACCGGCATCCAGCTCTCCCCACCAGGAGTGTGTCCCTGCTCTGCCACTCCCACCCTGGTCCCATCTTTGCAGCATCAGCCATCTATCCCAATAGCTCGGTGATCAGTTGCTACTTTTCAATAAATCCTTAAAGTCTTAAACTAATGAAAACATGTTTAATCCTTAAATTCTTAAACGAATGAAAATGTGTTTAATCCTTAAATTCTTAAACGAATGAAAATGTGTTTAATCCTTTAACAACATTTTGTGAAATTCTTAAATTTATTTTTTTCAGGTTCTCTTTTTTAAATTTTATTTTTAAAAGAAAGTTTCCAGCACCACCATAAGCCTTACAACCATCTCCTGTGACTCTGATGGCAAAACCCATGGAGACGGAACGAGGTGAGTGATTTGTTCTAGGGGCCGTTGCCTCTGTGCCTGGAGCCTGCTCTGCCCTCACGGAAAAGGACCGTGAGCAAGGAATGAGCGAGGGGCTGGTGTTCCAGTCAGGGCAGCACCGTGTGCGGCCTCTCCTCACCATCGTCAACCCAAGCTCTGGGGAAAGAGGCTTTCTCTCATGCCTATTCGAGCCAGGTAATGCCAAGTCCCACCCCACATCGGTACCCAGAAAAGCCAGTGATCCACCTAATGGAAGGGGGGGGGGGGGGCCGCGCATGGCACCATATCTGACCTGTGACCAAGAAGGTACAGGACAGGGCACCCTACTTGTGCTGTGTGACCCTGGGGCAGTACTGCCCCTCCCCGGGGCCTCAGTATCCACACTGAGAAAGAAAGGGGTGGTGGGAAAGGAAACAATGAGACCGATCAAAACATCCCTCATTGCTCTGCTCTGGGTGGGCATTTTCCAGATTTTCACCCCTCACTCTCCAAGGCAGCCCCCTCCCCAAGGCCACACCCTGCCCAGGGTCTGCTGTCAGGAGGCCCAGAGGCTCCCCTTGGTCCCAGGGAGCAGAGCAGGTAAACAAGTGGGGGATCGTAGTGCAGACAAGTCTGGGCCCTGGCTCCCCTGAGCCCCTGGCTGGGCTCCCAGGGCGGCTTGGGGAGCAGCTAGGCCTTTGTCTGGGTTTTCAAAAGCAGAGGACACCGGGTGTCACATTCCGAGGAGGGCACGAGGCGGGGGCTCCCACCCAGCTGAGGGTGTGGTGGGTCACGGGTGAATCCCTGGAGGAAAGTTGTATGTTCAGAAAACACACCCAGTGGGAAGGGCAGGGGGAGCTGGACTGGCTAGACCTACAAGTCCAGGCCCCCTGCCCCATGGGGGCCTGACCCAGAGCAGGACAGCAGATGTCCCCCCCACACACACATAGTGAGCAGGCTGCCGGGACCCCACACACCGGCTTCCCACTCCCTGCCCTGGCAAACACACAGTACAACCTCCCAGCGCCCACCTGTGGGAGTGGGGGCGTGGGGCCACCCTGACGGCAGAAAGAAGGACTGTCTGAAATGACCATGCACACTCATTCAGCACCTGCTTGTGCAAGAGCCCTGGCCCAGGAACTCTTCACCTAACCCTCCACAGACCCAGGCCACCCATTCCATTCCAAGCAGGGGTCAGTGCACTCTTGGCTACACCATTTGGGGACACTTTCCCGGAGGGGATCAACTCCATGCTCCCCTGTTGGAAGGCACCTGGACCCCAGTCTCACACACACCAGACCGGAAGCCTGGAGAGAAGGCCCCTCCCTCCAGTGGTAACTCGGGACAACATCTGGCAGCCGACACCTCCCCCCCTCCCCGCCTGGCCTTAACAGGGGCTCTAGACAGCACTGGATGCCGGTGGGGAGGGCAGCCAGACGGAGGGAGGATTGACCAGTGGGCGCGTCCAGGGCGCAGGGAGCAGCCAGCTCAGGCTAGGGAGTGAGGGGGTGAGGGGTGGCGGGTGAGCTCAAGGCCTGACTGTGCAATGGGGAGGGGTCGCTCCATCACCCCAGGGGGCCCACTCAGGAGCCCACAGGTGGCCGAGGCTAGCCCAGGGGGTGCGGGCAGGGCGCGGGCCGGGCGGGGACAGAAACACGCGCCTCCCCCTCCCAGTGTCCTGGGCTGCCCCCCAGCCGCTCGCGCCCGAGTCCCTGTGAGCCCGTGGGCCGCTGGGGTGGGGTAGGGGTAGGTCTCAGGACCGGCGCTGCCCAGCCCGAGTCTTTCCGGAGCTGAGCTGGGGGTCCCGGAAGCCCCTCGCCACCTCCCTCTCCACGCGGGGGCCGCGACGCTCCGGATGGGGGCGGTAGAAGAGGCCTCGCCCCTTGCTGGGCCCCCGCCCACAGCCCCCCGGCCCCGGCCCGGGCGCGCCTACTCACTCCATTTCCCCGCGGAGGTCCGATTGGGTCGGCGATGCTGAGCCGGGGCGAACTCGGTGGGTGCGCAGGCGGGAGGAGGGCGGTGGGCTAAGGCCAAGCGACCCGGGCTGCGTGGCGCGGGGGCGTAGGCACCGGCTCCGGCATCGCCCCGCGCGCGGCTGTTTATTGTCCGGGCGGCGGCGGGCGCGGGGGGTGGGCTGAGCGCGCGCGCCGTCGCCGCCGCCACCGCGTTTCTCTGTCGCTCCCCTCCCCGCTCGGTCCCCTCCCACCTCCAGGCGCCGCGGTCGGCGCTGCGCCTCCTGCCGGCCGCCGGCGTTGCCGCAGCACCCCCATCCCCGCGCGCGGGCTGCGCCCGCAGCCTCCCCGCCGTCCGTGGGCCTGGCCTGGAACCTCCCTGGAGCTGCGCCCCACCCCCCGCCCGGAGTCATTCATCCCTTGTCCTCGGGGCTTAATCACAAGGAACAACAACAGCCTGTAATTATTGGAATCGAGAGTCTAGAGGGTTCGAGGCTGTCGGCCAGGCGGGGTCTGTGCGCTAGCCCTAGACTTGACCTGGACAAAATCCTGCCCCTCCCAGCTCCCGGTCCAGAAGGGAAGAGGGGGAGGGGAGGCAGGGGGCAAAGGACCAGTGGGACCCCGGGGGAAGTCCGGGAGGCCGCTCCGAGGAGCTGACGCCTCTGCTGCAGCCTGGCGGTCTGCAAGAGGAGCGTTCAGGTGGAGGGCAATGCAAGTGCAAAGGCGGGGCTGTGGGACCGAGCCAGGCCCGGTTGAGGAGGAATGATAATAACACAGCAATTCCTTAAGCTTCTGAGCACTTGCTGGGCGCTGGTCCTGGAGTTGGAGGAGGGTAAATGATTTAAATCTGCCTCAGCTCTCACAGCACACACTGCAGGCCTCTGTAGCCAAGAATGAGTGAGGTGGCTAGAGGAGGGAGCAAGGAGAGCTCAGGCTTTGTCCTGAAGGCACTAGGGAGCCACAGCAGAGTTTAGAGCAGGAGAGGAACCAACCTGATTTATTTTTGTGATGGCCCCTCTGGCTGTCAGGGCAAAGCGGAGAGGCTTGGAGGCCTGGCAGAGGCTGAACTGGGACCCCCCTCAGGCTGAATAAGATTGAAAGGCAGGCCGAAACCGGTTTGGCTCAGTGGATAGAGCGTCGGCCTGCGGACTCAAGGGTCCCAGGTTCAATTCCGGTCAAGGGCATGTACCTTAGTTGTGGGCACATCCCCAGTAGAGGGTGTGCAAGAGGCAGCTGATCGATGATTCTCTCTCAGCGATGTTTCTAACTCTCTATCCCTCTCTCTTCCTCTCTGTAAAAAATCAATAAAATATATTAAAAAAAAAAAAGATTGAAAGGCAGGTGGATTGTGGATGGATCTTGAAGGGAGCTGACAGGATGGGTTGTAGGATGACAGGCATTGGGGTCTCCCCATTTCCAGATTGAGCCACTGGAAGGACATGTTAACATGATGGGGTGGGGGTGGGGGGACAACAAAGGGTGACATTGGGTGGGCAGCTGGCCGTCGGGGTTTAGGGTGAGGCCTGGGCTGAGCTAGGGGAAGTCTGGACAAGATCATATGAGAAGCAGGCACAGGCAGAAGACAGAGGCAACCAGTTCTCCTGCCTTCCCCTTGATTTCTTGCAGGCTATCTTGAGTCCTTCATGCTGCATGTGTCACCGTGTGAATCCCACAGACTAGGAGAGAGGCAGGACCTGTCACTGCCAACATGTATTCTGCGGCCCTGACTTCCTAGGTTATTATAAGAACTCTAGTCCCCTGGCCCCAAACACACTTACTTATTGGGGTCTGACTGCAGGGAGGGCAGGGAAGAGAGATTCTTCTAAAACCCTTCTAAACTATTTTCTTGTAAGTAAAATAGTTCTACTCAGCAGGTGCTTAATAAACGGATGTGTGTGCAAAGGGAAATAGCTTTCGATGGGCTCTAGAGAAGCATCAGGATGCACCCCAGAGGGGACAGGGACACTGCTATCTCTGTTTACACGCCTTTTCATCTCCCCCTTTTTACAATGAATGTGCATTCATTTAGCATTAAAATAATGAGATAAATTAGCAAACTTAAAAAAAAAAAAAAAAAGACCCAGAGAAACATCAGGAGCCCTAGGCTTGAGTCCCAGCTCAGAGCCACATGTGCTGTGTGGCCCTGGGTCTGTTTCTTAACCTCTCTGAGCCTCATTTCCCCATCTCCTAGGGCAGCTGGGAGGGTTAGCAGAGTGAATACACAGGAAGGGCTTGGAACAGGGCCCAGCACACAGTAGCTCAGGGTTTGGCAAACTATTCCTATAAAGGGCCAGATAATAAATATTTTCAGCATTGCAGCCGCAGGTCTTCCATTGCAACATGAAAGCAGCCAGAGGCAATATTTAGTACACGTATTGCTCAGCAAAAGGATGCTGCGAGTAATTCCATCGCTGCCCCTCTGTCTCTGTGTTCATTCAGTCCAAAAAGATTTATTGAGCACCTACTGTGCACCCAGCAGGGTTAGGTGCCAGGGATGCAGGAACCTTGTCCTCAGAGAAATGGCATTTTTTTTGTCTCCTAAGTAAATGATTCAAGGTTCTAGGGATGCTGGATGCATTTTGTTTAAAAATAGGAGGAAGAGGGCTGGCTTTGGCAGCACATACACTAAAATTGGAAGGATACGGAGAAAATTAGCATGGCCCCTGTGCAAGGATGACAAGTAAATTCATGAAGTTGTTTTTTTTTTGTTTTTTTTAAAGAAGCCGGTCAGATGTGGCTCAGTGTTTGAGCATTGACCTATGCACCAGGTCACAGTTAGGGCACATGCACAGGTTGCCCAGTAGGGGGCGTACAGGAAGCAGCAGATCAATGATTCACATCATTGAGGTTTCCAGCTCTCCCTCTCCCTTCCTCTCTGAAATCAATAAAAATATTTTTTTTTAAAGAAAGAAAATAGAAGGATGGAGAGGGACTGTTGGGCGCATCTCCCCTCCCACAAAACATTCTACACCTTTCTCAGCCCTAAACTTTCAAGGGCTCCCACCTCCCTTACATCAAAAGTGAAATTCCCTCCCACAGCTCTCAAGGCCCTGCCTGGGGGCCCCAAGACCCCAACATCCACACCCCAGACTCAGGCATGCAGGCAGTTGCTTCCTAGAGGTAGTGAAACATGCGCTGGGGAAATCAGGTCAGGCAGAGGTGGTGGGGAGAAGCATCCCAAGTAGCAGGAACAGCCCCCCAAAAGGCATGGAGATGGGACCAGGCAGGGTGTGTCCTGAGCTAGAGCAGTAGGCTTGAATTGACCTTTCACCCTCCAGAGAAGCAGCCACATCGCCCACTCTTTAATCCTCTCTGCTCAGTGTGCTGCAGCTCCCATTCCTCTGGGCCACACCCCCTCCCTGTACCACTTGCAACCACAATTTCCATGATGATGCTTCTTCTCCTTCCACCTCCTTAGCCACCTCTGCCCAGCACCCCTGCCCCTGCTCTGAACCCACCTCACAGCTTGGCTGCTCCGGGACATCCTCTGGGGTCCTTGGACTCCCGGGGAAGTTGCACACTGGGCTCTGTGCAGGCCCCCAAAGCCCACTCCTCCTCTGTCCCTGAGTCAGAGATCCCTTTCCCTCCCCCTAGCCCTGACTTCAGCTCAGGCCTGTGTCTCCCACCCCAAAAGGGGCCAAGGAGGTGTAAGCTAAACATGAGAGGGACTGTATCCCAGAAAAAAGGGGCTCAAGCTTCCCCACCCCAGCTTTATAACCCCAAACCTCAGGCCCAGACTAGGTCAGGCCCTTTACAGAGCAACATGCCAGAGCCTCGACTCCTGCTGTCTTCCTGGCCTGTTCCATGGCCCTGGAATGCCCGGCCTTCACAGGCAAGAGGAATGGGGACCTGATGGGGCTACCCAGCTCTGGCTGGTTCAGCATTGGTCCATCTACAGATCAACAGAACCCAAACTCACTCCCCAGGAGGGCTTGTGTCCTCTGCACCTGAGAATCCTCAGAAAAGAAATGAATATGACCATGAGTCAATCTCTTCAACATATAAAGAGCTCTAACAAATTAATAATAAAAGTAAGGCCCTAGCCGGTTTGGCTCAGTGGATATAGCATCGGCCTGCAGACTGAAGGGTCCTGGGTTCGATTCTGGTTAAGGGCACATGCCCAGATTACGGGCTCGATCCCCAGTAGGGGGCATGCAGGAGGCGTCCAATCAATTATTCTCTCTCATCATTGATGTTTCTATCTCTCCCTCTCTCTTCCTCTCTGAAATCAATAAAAATATATTTTAAAAAATAATAATAGTAAGTGTTTAGTAAAGGGAGCTATTATTATCATTACTAGAGACCCAGTGCACAAAATTCATACACGGTGGGGGGGGGGGTCCCCCTCAGCCCAGCATGCATTCTCTCCAATCCAGGACCCCTTGGGGGATGTCCGACTGCCAGTTTAGGCCTGCCTGATCCTGGCAGTCGGACATCCCTCTCACAATCCTGGACCACTGGCTCCTAATCGCTCACCTGCCTGCCGACCTGGTCACCCCCAACTGCCCATGCCTGCCAGTGTGGTCACCTCCCAACTGTCCCCCCTGTGGACCTGGTTTCCCCCAACTGCCCCCCCACACCGGCCTGGTTGCCCCACACGGCCTGCTGTTCAGTCATTTGGTCGTCCCTCACTAACCCCCATGCCAGCCTGGTCGTAGGCAGCCATGTTGTGAGGGCGTGAGGGTTAATTTGCATATTACCTCTTTATTATATAGGATTGTTGTTATCATCATTGTCACTGTTGTTGTTGTGTCTGCTCTGACTGGGAAAGCCACCCAAATCCTCCATGGGAAGAACAGTCAAGGACTATAGTCCAAGAGTTCTGGGCTCACGACCATCTTCCATGCAGCCCAAACAAACCAGGCTCCCCTCTCTGCACCTGAGGTTGGAAAATGGAAATATTGACCCCCATCCAGCCCATTTTGCAGGGCTTCTGAGAGCTTGGTGAGTTGGGACCATGAAGGACAGTTGTCTGTTTCACAACTGCTTATCAGATGGGAAGGAAACGGGCCTGGCTGTGGGTAGAACTGGCCCCTGGCAGGAGCAATAGGAGCTGTCCTGAGGCTGCAACCCTGGCCTCTCACTCCCTCTCTGTATGACCTTGGCCAAGGCACTTAACCTCTCTGTGCCTCAGTTTCCCCATCTGTAGCATGGGGATAGAAACAATACTGACATCCTCGGGCCACTCCAGGACTAAATGAGGTTCCACACACCTGCAGCTTCAGTGATGCTTATACCAACCCCCTCAAGGGTGTGTGGCTGGGGGAACTGACCAAGGCCTGGGGAAGATGCTGGGTAAACTGAAGCACCGAGAGGGTAAGTGATCTCCAGGGTCCCAGGGACTGGTGGAGCCAGGGTTTGCCTGGGCAGGCAGCCCCCTGCTTCCCCCACTGCTGTTTCCTCCTGTGCAATTACGATCAACAACCCCAAGGCAGTCAAATCATCAGTTTCCCAGTATCACCAGCTCAGATCTGATCGTTGCTGGTGGGGGCTGAAGGGGCCTCCAACCACAGACCACAGCTGAGTTCCCCCTTTCCAGGCCGTTGGGTGAGGGCAGGTGCCTTGGTCCTCAAAGCTCTCAGGGAGACTTCAGCCTTGAGAAGTCTGGGGCCATGGGGCCTGGGGCGGAGGCCTGGGACCAACTTTTGCTGACTATGGCCACTGCTCTGATGCTGTCCATGAGGCTTCCAGGTGAGGATCTCCAGGAGTCCCCATATAGAAGCCAGACCAGGAACTCCCCAGGTACCCCAAGGCCCCCTCCCAGACCTACCCCAGGAAATGCTGAGGTACCCCACACACGGGCCCTGACTTGGTGCAACTACACAACCCCTGGCTGGTCTCCCTCTAGGGCCTCACCGGGGAGTGGGGTGGGAGGCCCAGCTGGGATCTTGACCAGGCGCAGGTGCAGGCGCAGGTTTTCTGGGGTCCAGTCCTCCTCCTGGCACATTCAAGGGCCTTCTCTGGGCTCCTCGTCACTCACTCTGTGTCCTTCTGCGTCTCTCTTTCTACCTCCATCTCTATCTCTGACTCTTTCTCCCTCAACTCGACCCCCATCCCATCCAGTGCCTAAGCTGTCCCATTAACCCATCTTCTGCCCCTCCCAACATACCCCTCCTCCCCTCTGCAGGCTCCTGGGGGGCTAGGATCATCGGGGGCCGAGAGGTGGCCCCGCACTCCCGTCCCTACATGGCGTCGGTGAAGTTCCAGGGCCAGCATCACTGCGGTGGCTTCCTGCTCCGCGCCCGCTGGGTGGTCACAGCTGCCCACTGCCTCAGCAACAGGTGAGCCCATCTGGGGGCCCTCCTCCTGCCTGCTGCCACTTGGGACCCCAGGATGCTCTGGCTGTGTTTCAGGGGTGGGAGTGGTGAGGGGTGTTCCCGGTGTGGGCAATGCTACATTCCAGGTGGGGGCGGGTTGGGATAGCCAGATCCCACCCCCTTCCCTGGGGGTCTCTTGAAGGAGGAGGCATCTCTGGGGCCAGCTTTATGGGACAACCAAGGGGAAATGGTGGGGCTACCCCCACCTTGTCAAGGAACCTCCATGACAATAAGTAGATGTTATCATTGCTGTGCTTGGTTTATAATAATTAATAACATTAACATTGAAGTTATTGAAAAAAGGAAATTTCCTCCAGATTCTTCCAATGATCTAATAATTAAATCTACATGAGACAGATTAACAAGGGAAAATAACCACATTTAATACATACATACATGTGGATGACCCACATACAGAGGGAGTCAGAGACCCCACATCCATGAGAGGTTCAGGAACAGAAAGGACAGCTGAGGTATACATGTCACCTGAGCTAGGGATGAGGTCAGGTGCCTGAGGCATCAGAGGGGAGAAGGGTCATCCTCAAGACCTTCAGTAATTAGAAGCTTGCCCTGCCCTCTAGATAGGTCATAAAATGTTCTTTGGTGGTAAGGCTCATTATGGGCCAGGCCCCCAATTTAGATTCATGTAGGTGGTTAAGCAAGAGGCAGAAGTTTCTTGTGAGCCCAGAGGGTCTTGATGGCCTTTAGCTCAAAATAATCCACATGCCAGCCTGGCCAGTGTGGCTCAATGGTTGAGCTTAGACCTATGAACCAGGAGGTCACGGTTGGATCCCCAATCGGGCACATGTCTGGGTTGCAGGCTCGATATCCAGTAGGGGGGCGTGCAGGAGGCAGCCAATCAATGATTCTCTCTCATCATTGATGTTTCTCTCCCTCTCCCTTCCTTTCTCTGAAATCAATTTTTTTTTAAAAAATTCCAAATGCCAAAGGGGCACATCTTGGGGAGGCATGTTCTGAACCCCTTCAGAGATAGTGTTATAATTGAGGTGGGGATTATAATAAATATAAACATATCCAACCCGTCCTAAATAATAGCTTAGTTATTAGAATTAGTATTTCAATGATTAGCGTTAATACTGTGATTGAGGTGGGAATGAAACAAACATAATTATTATCAAGGTTAAATGGATTGCTGTGCACCAGTTTTGCCAATGGGGCTACCACAGCCTGTGATAGGCAACCCCGTCTCACTCACTATACCCCTCCCCACTGCAGAGACCCGCGAACGGTCCAGGTGGTGCTGGGGGCTCACAACATTCGCACCTCAGAGCCCACCCAGCAGGTGTTCAGCACCTCAGCTGTCATCAGGCACCCTGACTACCAGCCCACAACCCACGCCAATGACATCTGCCTGCTGCAGGTGAGCTTCGTGGGGAGGAACACTGGATGTAAGTCTGACCTGTCCCAGCTACTCCCAGGATGACTGAGCCTGTTTTAAAATAGCTGAAGGATCCTGAAACGCCCGAGTCAGGTTAAGTCTTTGCTCAAATGTCACCTTCTCAGGAGACCTTCTTGGACGACCCCCTTATCCTGCAACCTGCCCCTGCCCTGCTGTCCCTTCTCCCTGCTCCACCTTTCTTATGTCCAGCACAACTGTCACCTGCTAGCAGCACCTGCACATTTGCTACTTCACCATTGTTCACTGCCTCCTCTGGACCTGAGGACAGGGATTTTTACCTCGTTTATGACCATTTATGGCACACAGCAGGTGCTCAATGTTCAGGCTGGTAGGGGGGAACAAATGAGGCACTAGGGCCATGAAAGACCTCAGTCCCCTGCTACTTGGGCCCTTCTTGGGGTTTTCTGGGCAGGAAGTGGCTTCACCCATAAATGTGAATTTCCCTTTGCTTCCCCATGAGGCGTGCCCTTTCAAACCACCCCCCTGCAGTTCCCACCCTGGCACCCCAAATCCAACTCTAGGAACCGCCAGGGCCTCTGTTTCAAAGGGGGAATGTCCCAAACTTGCCCTCCAAATGTGTTGAAAAATTGAAAGGGAGAGATACTCAATATGACCGAATGGGTCCCTGGGAACAGGAAGGTCTGGGGTGTGGGGCTCTCTTGGCAAATAAAAAGGGGGCAGTGGATGTCAGCAGCCAAAGCCTGGATTTTACTCACCTGTGGGACCCCAAAGCTTGGAACCCACTGCTCTGACTCACCCATCCCATTGTGCAGATGGGGAAACTGAGGTTGGGGGTGGTCAGGGATGTGCCCAAGTTCCGGGGGTGTGTACCAAAATTAGGGTTCCGAGTCATTCATTCAAAAACTGTTGACTGAGTGCCAACTATGTGCCGGTCAGCAGGGACACAGCCAGGAGCAAGCCATGGGGCTGACCCCCTTAAAGCCTTCAGTATAACCGGGTGGCAGCTGGGTAAACTGGCCTTGACAGGGGCACATGGCTGCCCAGAGGAGGCACCTGCCCTACCCTGGGAGTCTTGGAAATCTTCCTGGAGAAGGTGGCGTCTAAGCGGAGACCTAAAAGTTGGATAGGAAAGGTGCTCCAGGTGGGGGGTACAGTATGAGCCAAAGTGTGGGGGTGGGCCCAGGACATGGCAGCAAATTCATTCTTGCTAGAGGGGAGGACTTATGGGGGGGGCAAGAGTTTTATTCCAAGGGGCAATGAGGAGCAATGGGAGGGCTTAGAGCAGGGAAGGAGGTGCTGTTTAGAAAGACCATTTGGGTTGAGCGGGTAAGGGCTGATGGACAGGGGGCAGGTGGTGGCAAAAGCAGTGGGGCTTTCTGACAGCCATTGCTTTCTTTCCGTAAGGCCAAGAGACCAGGTGTCACAGGTGGGTAAACTGAGGCAGGAGCCGTGGTGATGGTTTGGGTGGTCCAAAACTCAGTGTTCTCCCCGTAGCTGAACAGCTCTGCCATCCTGGGTCCTGCAGTGGGGCTGCTGAGGCTGCCAAAGAGGGGCACCAGGCCGCCCAGGGCCGGGACGAGGTGCCATGTGGCCGGCTGGGGCTCTGTGTCCAACTTTGAGGAATTGCCACCCGGGCTGATGGAGGCCGAGGTCCGCGTGCTGGGCCTGGACGTCTGCAATAGCTCCTGGAAGGGCCAGCTCAGCCCTGCCATGGTCTGCACCCACAGTGGGGACCGACGGCGGAGAGGCTTCTGCTCGGTAAGATGTTCATTGTCCATCCCTCCCACTTGCCATATGGGGAAACCAAGGCCCACAGAGAAGGTCAGAGCTGGGCAGAGCCTTGGGAACCAAGTCCAGCTTACCCTAGACCAGACCATGTATGGCTGTGCAGTGCACAAAGAGCTACAGATTTGTGTATTTATAAACAGCATCCAGAACAGGCAGTAACAGCTCCTGCTCCTAATACCCTGGCCCTGGTGCAGAGGAAGAAACTCAGCCTGGAGGATCTTTTGTTTTAGGCAAGAGAGTTCAATGGTTCAGAACACAGGTTCTGGAGCCCAACTGCCTGGGCCCAAGTCCAGACTGTGCCACTTTCCAGGCCTTGGAAAAGTCGCCTCACTTCTCTGGACCTCACTCCATCTTCTCCATCTGTAGAACTGTCACCTCATAGGAGCAGAGCTAATTCCAGATGACAATTAGGGTGCTAGGACCAGGAGAGGAGGGGAAGGGAGAAAGCAGGAATTTTAGGGTGAATATTCAGGAAGGCTTCTCCGAGGAGAGCACCTTTGAGCTGAGACTTGAAGGAGCCTTAAGATCTGAGGGAAGGCATGACAGGCAGAGAGACAGTCACAGGGCTGCCACGCACAGCTGTTCAGGTCTGTACTGCACAAACAGCTGCAGGCTTCTATGTTTATACAAGCAGTGTCCAGTAGGGGGCAGTAACAGATCTCAAAGACACGCAAAAGCTTAGTGGCTAATAAGTTTGGCTTGCTCCAGGAACAGCCAGGAAGGCTGGTGTGGCTGGAACCAGATGAGTGAGGGAGATGTGGGTAGAGATGTAGACCTTCAGGGTCTTGAAGGCTGAGGTGAGGGTTTAGTCTTTGCTGTAAGAGCACTAGGGGGGTCATGGAAGGATTTTGAGGGCAGGAAAGGGTCCTGGTGGGCATTACATGTAGAAGCTCCTTCAGGCTAAGTGAGGCTGAGAGAAGAACCCCTGACCTCACCTTTCCTTTCATCCCAGGCGGACTCCGGGGGGCCCCTGGTGTGCAGGAACCTGGCCCATGGCCTCGTTTCCTTCTCTGGCCTCTGGTGTGGCGACCCCAAGACCCCAGATGTATACACACAGGTGTCTGCTTTCGTGACCTGGATCTGGGATGTGGTTCAGCAGCGACCCCACAGCCCCCAACTCAGCTCCTCACCCAGGACCACTGGGGCCCCCACAGGAGCTTCCTGAACCACAGCAGCACTGTGTATACAAATGAGAATACAACCCATGCAAACAGCTTTGGCCTGGAAGATTCTGTGGCTGGGGCAGGGGGTTCACAGAACCTTCCAGGGAGCTTGGGGTGGGGAGAGGGGTGCGTGGGGGGAGGAAGAAGGGGCATAAATTCCAAACAAAAAGGGCCAAAATAACTGAATAAAATGTTAACTGACAACATGATGACATGATGGTCTACCCACATCCCTTGAGTTTCTTCTTGGCCTCAAGGTGGTTGAGGGTCCAGATGAGCCGCTTCCTCCCTGAGCCACTTGCTTGGCCTCCTTTCTCTTCCACCCACTCCCACCACCACTCTACCTGTCTCAGCCCTCTCTCTGGGTGCTGCCCACTGCCCAGAGACAGACACTGAGGCCAAGATGGACAGTGGCTGCCCCAAGGACATAGGCTCATGCTCTTCCAGATGCTTCTAGAGCCCCCACTTACTACCCTAATAGTAACCCAGGCTCCAGACTAGTAACCCTCTACCAAAGTGGGCAGCACAGAGGCTCAGAGAGAGAGGAGCAGACCAGGAATTGGCCTCAAGGTGGCTTTTTACAATCTTTATTTCTTTGGTGAGGCAGGACCCCAGGGTGAGGAAAATTGCCTTATTATTGGGTGGCTTGGGCAAACGCACCTACTCAAGGACACTTTTCTGGGTGACATAGGTAAGGCACTTCCTGGGGGCTGGGAGATGGTGGGCACACTGCCCCCTGAGCTCCTTGCCCCAAACTTGAGGAGCTGAATTCCCATATCTGGTCTGATCCTCTGGTCTACACAAAGGCACAAGGAGGTGGCTTTGAGTGACAGCCCAGGAATGCAGGGAATTGGCCCTAGGCTAGCGTTGGCTGGGGTTGAGAACCCTGAGCCCAGCTGGTGGACAAAGAGGGTTCACCTAGGAACTGGGCCTAGAGACCCAAGAGTGGGCCTCATGATAGCAGGGGGTCCTGCGTCTGGACCTCACCTGTGGACGGGTCAGCAGGCACTAGGGGTGCTGTTCAGACACATAGCTCCAGGAGGCCAGGTGTGCAGTGGGCCTTGGTGTCTACATCCCACCGGGTGAGTAGGGGCTCCTGGGCCCCAGGAGATCTCACCAGAAGTGGAATGGGTCCTGTTCGGAGCTAATACTGAGCTGAGGCTTGTGTCAGGAGGCATAGACAGTGCCTCCCCCATCAGGGGATAAGCTGGGCTTTTCTCAGGGGCCTTTACTGGACCTACTCGGTTCATGGAGGCAGTGGGGAAGGAGAGCCCTGAATACTTGGGTTGCTAGGGGACAGACTGCTTCCTTGGCCTGTCCAGGGTTCTGAGCATGTTCTGAGGTTCATGTATATGCACCCAGGTTGTGGACCCTTCCTTATCCCTTGGTTCCTGTTCTAGAAGACTAGGGTGCCTTTTCATTAATTGCTGGCAAAGAACTCCCAGCCCTCTCAGTGGCAGTGATAATTAATAGTTATTCCCGAGGGAACAGAAGCAGGGTCCTCTTGAACAGTAATAGGGTGTTTGGAATGGAGGGCTCACCTACCAGCACTGCTCCCAGGCCTCCTCCCCCCAGTTCTTCCAAGATTTGGTTGCGGGGAAGGGTCCAGGGCTCCCGCAAGTGGTCCGGTCCTGGCTCTGGGGAGTGTCCATGGGACATAAATTAGGCTTTGCTCTGGCAATAAATAAAATGGGGGAGGCCTTGAACGCCGGGCCCAGGCCACCCTGTTAAGTCACACAAAGTTCTCCTCCTCTTCCTCCGATTCAACATCTGCTGGCTCAGGGGTGCCTGCTGAGTGGGAGGGACGAACAGAGAAATGCGGGTACGGAGAGGGGCTGGGGCCTACAGCCCACCACTGCTCCCCGCTCCGCCCCGCACCTGCGCAGCTGCCAGGGTGTCGCACGCCAATGGAACGGCCCAGGAAGCAGGTGGCCTGGCGGAGGTGGCACGAAGACATGTAGGTGATGTTGTTGTTGCCGCAGAGCTCCTGGCCAGGGCTGGAGGGCGCGGGGCAGGGCGCAGCGCGACACATCACGCAGTGGGCACTACCTGTCTGGTCCACCACGCACGACTGTGGCCGCTGGCACACCACGTGTGCGCAGGACTCTGTGGATAGGGCGCCAGGGTGGGTCAGGGGCGCCACCTGGATGACGAACCCGGCTCACAATACTGAGGGCACCCTCAGGCCCCGCCTCCTCGGTTGTGGCAGAAGCCACACCCCTTCAACGAGACCCATCCCACAGCCCAAGTCCACCCTCAAGCTCCGTCCCCGTTTATTGCACCCTCAAGCCCCTGAGTCAAGCACCCATACTTCTCACCCCATGTGAGCCCCAGAACCCCTTTCCAAACTTCCACCCTGCTCTTCCTTATTCTCGATCCCACAAAAGACCCAACCCACTGATACTCTCTCAGCAGCATAAAGACTCCCTTTATTAGACTCCGCCCACGACCTCGCCACCTAGGCCCCGCCCACCATAAGCCCTGCCCCAACCCTCAAGACCTATACCTACACTGCTAGGCACTATGCCTGGAGGCCCCGCCCTCCCTCTGGCCCCGCCCTCCCGCACTGCGCCCCGGGTACTGAGGCGCCTGTCCCGTGGCTCCACCCCCCAGCAGGCCCCGCCCCAACGTACTGCGGCAGCGGCCCCTGTACATGACACGCAGGTCTGGGTGGCCGCGGCAGCGCGCTGCGCGCAGCTCACACTCGTCGCGGTAGGTGGCGCCGTCGGAGCCGCAGACCTGTAGGCGCGCCGGGAGCTCTTCGCAGTCCGGGGTGCACTCGCAGCGCGGGCGGCCCCCCAGCATGCGGCAAGCCTTGCCGGGGCCGCACTCCACGCCCTCGCACGAATCTGCGGACACAGGACATACGCCCGTGGGCTGGGGCTCGTGGCCAGAGGTCTTCTGAGTCCACGGCGCCTCGCCCCCTTTTCTGAGGGCTAGAGGCCGGGCCGGAGTGGGGGACTGTCCGAAGTCGGGGCGCACGGCGAGGATACTGGTTCGGGGTCTGGGTGGAGGTCTGTGGTGGGAGAGATTCAGCCACTGTCCTGGTGGACGCCTGGGGCTGGGGGCTGTGTCTGGAGGCGGGGCTCAGTGTGGGCGGGAAGGGCGTCTCTGCCCCAATCTTGGGGTCCAGCCCGCTCTACTGACGTCTGTTCCCTGACTGGACTCGCGTTTCTGGGCAGGCCGGCGGGAGGCCCTGCTGCGTCAGTCCGGGGGTAGGGTGGGGGGCTCCACCCCATCCAGACAGTGTCCTTTCCCTTTGCCTGCCAGAACCTCCCCAGAGGAGGGGACAGGCAGGGCAGGGCGGGGCGTTGGCGCCTGACATGAGACTCATTTCCTGGGGGAGCGGGCCTCCCACAGTCCGAGCCCTCTGAACTGGGAGTTACCCACCCCTCGCAGCCCCATTTCTCAGGTAGGGAAACGGGTCTGACCAGGGGAAGTCTGCCTCTTGGGTACCTGCCCCTACACAGGCCCCGGTCCTTCGGAAATGCAAATCAGGCCCCACTAACGGCTGCTCCTGCCTCTCGGCTCTCCCAGGCTCATTGCAGCCTCCCACTCACTGTACGAGGTCACGCTGCTTGGAAAACCGAGGCCCCACACTGCTGTGAGTGGAGAAAAGCCAGGAGCACCTCAGCATAACTCCAGGCCAGATCCTGGATGGACATCCCCACCCGCCCAACTCAGTTCTGTTGCTGGTGGGTCTAGAGGGCAGACTGTGAGCAAAGTTTACATTCCAGCCTCAGTTTCCCTGTGTATAGAGTGGGGCTGATGGGGGAATCCACCTTACAGGATGAGCGTAAAATAAGTGGATGCTACTAAGAGAATGGATTATGCCCCCACATTGGTTACCCATGCCAGGGCATGTGGGCTGCACCTGGGCGCCGACCGCCCACATACACATCTGGAAATGTTCTGCCTGTGTGGCTTCATACAAGAGGGAGAAGTGGGGGCTGAGTTCCTGTCCCCAAGGCCGGAATGGGGGGTGGGGTCCTGGACCATCTCATGTCCAGGCCAGGCATTTTTTGAAGTCTGTCCTCCCAGAAGCCAAAGGGGGTTCTAGAGTGAGCCAGGGTACATGGCGTTGACTTTAGGACCACCCAGGCAGGCTGATCTGGGATTAATCACATCTCAGAGCTCAGCCAGCCTCCTCAGCTTGGCCTTCTTCAGGTCTGCAGCCCTCAGCTCCAGCCTCCTCCCTGCTCCCCTGCCCTGACCCCACCCACCAGGATCTCACCCCAGGCTATGGTCTCTGCTGATGCTCTCCCCCCTTACTTTCTACAGCTGACAGACTCCTAGTCATCCCCCAACAACCTGTCTCTGATGCCCACCTCCTTCAAGTCATGTCCCTTCTGGGTCCCTGCAGGTTCAGCCCTGACCACAGGGGTGTGGGAGAGCCCTGGAAGAGCTCCTTGTCTGATGGAGGAGGCCGCATTTCTCAGAACATGGTCCAGAAGGAACATGATTACTAAACATGCAACTGGGGTCCACCACAGTTCCCTGGAATCCGTGGGGTTAAGGGCAGATAAGGATAGTTGGGACCCTGAGTGTGGGGTCACAAACCAGAGTGGCCAGTCAGGAACATCTACTTTCCCAGGAGCTAGCTGTGAGTTGAGTATACTTCCACCAGGTGGGGTGCAGGTGGGAAAGGCCATCCTGGCAGAGGGCTTGGGATAAGTAAAGGCCTCGAGGATGGAAACCAAGCTGGGGAGTCCTCAGAGCTTCTTCCTGAATCCTCAACTGAGGGGAGCTGAGGCCGGGATCCCCTCCACAACTGCTCCTCTCAGCAGCCTCAACTTCCTCCTGCATGCCCCTGAGCCAGGAAGCTCACTTCCAGCAGGTCCACCTTCGACTATAGTGACCCTGGATTGTGGCTGATGCCTGGGGTCTCACCTTTGCAGGGGAGGCAGTGGACAAGGCCCAAGAAGCCCAGGAGGCTGATCTTGTTCCCTGGGTGGGTGAAGTTGGACCAGGCGGTGTCAATGTTGCCAGAGGCACAACACTCAGCCTGGCTCACATCGGTCTTCAGCACCAGGCTGCAGGTGGCCTCTTTGCCCTGCTGGAGCCAGCAGACACCACCTGTGGACCAGGAGGGCAGTTCCTATGGGACCAGAGGTGCCCTCCTGTACCATTCCTGACACCCAAGCCTGGACCTTCCACCCAGCTCCCAGCCCTGGGGATGCATATAGTTGGCACTCAGTAATTACTATGAGGGTGATCTACTCCCAGCCTGGGAAGGGGGAGCTCCAGATCCTTTTGGGATCCTCCTCTCTGAGCCTCATCCCCCAACTACTCCACCACCAACCCCTAGCCAACCCCCAACCATCCTGGAAGCTCTCCTCTATCCATGCACCCCCTCCATCTCCCCCCCCCCCCCCGCTACCCACCCAGGCCTGGCATCTTGCCCAAACACCCAGAGCTGGATGTGTCTGGGTCAGTAGGCTCTGGAGCTGCCTGCCCTTTGTCTAAACAGCACCCGAGGGCATGCAGAACCCCCTTCTCCTTGCAGCACTGCACCACCACCACCACCACCACCCCCCTTTCCATAGCCTGGACTGCCTCTTACTCACTCCAAGTTGGGAACATTCCCTTTGCATGAGCTCACTGTCTCCCCGGGGACATGGCCTTCGGGGAGGGGGCTCCACTCTCCCTCCCTTCCCTCTGTGCAGGGCTGGGTGGAGCTGCTGGGTATGGGGCGGGGGCGGGGGTAGATGGCCTCAGTTTCTTCACCCTTAAATGGGGGTAGGAATAGCCATGGCCCCCATCCCAGAGAGCTCACTGGTTCCCAGGTGCTGTACTAAGTGCCTCCCAGGGACCAACTCTGGGAAGTCAGCACCTGGTACTCATAAAAAGGGAAACTGAGACCAAGAGTGGGGATGTTACTTGCCTGGCGTCTTCCAGTGAGTGGCAGGTAGGACGCGCTAATGACCCGTCTGCCTAAGCCAGACCCAGGGAAAATCTGAAGCCCCTGCTGGAGGTCCTGGGTCCGGCCACCGAGCCCTGCCTCTCTGAGGTGTCAGGACCCAGATAGTACGGGTTCCAGTTCTGGATCTGCCACTTACAAGCTGTGTGATCCCAAACCTCAGTTTCCCCCATCTGGAAAACAGTCACGATGAGTTCCCACACCACTGGACTGTTATATGGATTCAGGGAGGTAAGAGACAGACACTAAGCGCTCAATAAATGTCAGTCCTTGTGACTACTATTGACCATAATTGTGAGAGAGTCACATCTGTTCTGCTGACCTCCTGATTACCCTCTTTCAGGCCCTTTGGGGCTGGGGGAGGGGGAGCCCCAAGCCCTCCCAGATTCAATCTGCAGCGGCCTCTGGTCATCGCCCTCCACCTCCCAGCTGCCACCGCTGCTTCGACCCCCAACATTCCCCCCGTCCGCATTCCGGGCAGGCCCACGTGGGTGGTCCACCCCACCCGCCTCTTCCGGCCACCCCACTCACCGGGCGAGGGGTCCCCCGAGCCCACGGAGCCCACGAAGCCTACGGCCCAAGCCAGGGCCCCCCAGGGCAGTGGCCACAGTGGCCCGGGCGCCCTGGGACGCATGGCGAACACAGAGACGGCAGCGGCGGCAGCGGCCCCCGCGTCGGACCGGGACGCGCAGGCGGGCAGCAGGGAGGGCGGCGGCACCGACTTCCCAGTGCTCCGGGCCGGCGCTCCCTATAAAGGTCCCGCGGGCGGGGCCGGGCCGGGGCGGGGCGCGTGAATGGCGGGGCACGAGGCAGAGTCGTGCGCGATGTGTGCAGGGGCTGGGCCTGGCCACCGGGGTGGCGGCTGGTGGGTGGTGGCCCCGACCTGGGAGCCTTACTATGGCTGTAGCGAAGGCTAGGGGGCCAAATTGTGATCGTGGTGTGTGAGTTCCAGGCGTCACCGTGAGTTTGGGGTTCTTCAGCTGAAGGGCTGTGGCTGAGCTAACTGGTTACTCATGGGGAGTATGTACCACCTCGTGGATTGCATGTGGTCACTTGTATGGCTCATATGTGATCCTCCCATCCCTATTCGGCCTCATACCCACACTGGGGGACCTCAGCCCCAGACTGGCTACTCACACCCCCAGGCCACCCACCTAGCTAGCTACCTGGCTGCTCTAGCCAGTGGGCACAGCTGGGTGTGAGCAAGTGTTTTGGGGAGGGGAGGAGCTGGGGGCTGCAGGGAGAGACCAGGGACACAAATGGTCCGAACATCACTGACTGCAATAATCACAGCATCAGACTTCCAAAGTGCCTACTGTGTACCTGTTCTTTGCCCCTCACACCCTGGGGGACTGTGCACCCCTCCCAGACCGCTGCAGAAGGTGTGCCAGAACCACACCCACAATAACTTACTGTCTTAGGGGGAATTCCCTCCTCTCTGCTCAGGTTCTGTTCCCTGGAATCTTGGGTGTCCTGCAGTTTATGATGGCAACATCAGTGTGGACCTGGGAAGTGAGTCCACAGGGGCCTTGGTGCAGCCAGATACTCTTCCTGTTTTAGAACTGATCCCTTCTACCGTGGGGGCCTCCCAAATTGTTCAGGGCACCCTCAAAGTACTCATGGGTTCTGTGCAGCTCCTCTGTGTTTGTGCTTCTAAGAAATAATGAATGACCACCTCCTGGTGGCAGGGACTGTTGTAGGGTGCTGGGCCACCAGGGTGACCAAGGCAGACCCAATCTTGCCATCCCTGAGCTCATGGTTTGTAGGGACCATAGCCAATAAAACCCACAGACAAATAAATTGATGTATAACTTCAAAGAGTGGCAAATGCTTTCAGGAAAAATTTAAAAATGGAGAACAACTGGATATCTCCCAGGGCCGCATCCGCTTCATCACCCCCCCCCCCCCCCCCCCCGCATTCCTGCATCTGCCTGCTCTACAGGTGTGGAAATTGAGGGTCCCTGTGGCCACATAGCACAGCACCTGTTCTGCACGCTCAAGAATTTCTGCCATCAGGTGCCAAGTCCAGACCTCTTCCTCCACCTCAGCTGCCAGCCTGACCCGTAGCCTCTAGCCAGTGGCCAAGGGCTATGTTACTGCCCAGAGGCACTGAGGGAAGATGCCCAGCTGTCTTGACTTGGCCTTGGCCTCTAACAGTCTGAGGAGATTCTCCCTTGGTTGGGGAATGGAGCAGGGATAAAACTCTGTGTTCTCACCAAGGATGTGTGGGGGCCGGACAGTGCGACCTTGGCCGAGACCTGATCTCAGACATCCTGGCCTGGGCTGTGCAAATCAGAAGGTCATTGTCAGCCTGGTGTGGATTCCAAACAGGGGCCAGCTGCCAGTGGCCTCCTGCTCCCTAGCCTGGCGTGTCTCTCCACCCCAGAGGCCATGTGCTGGGTGACCTCAAGCAAGTCACTGGCCCTCTCTGGGGAGCCTCTGCCTTCCCTTTTGAGTTTTTTCCATTTGTACTTTCTTCTCTACCCTGACCCAGCCTCAACCTTACCTGCTACTCCCAGCTCAAACACCCACCATGACTCCCCATAGCCCCTGCTTACCATTCCAGGCTTCTCTCTACCCCGACCCCACAGGTAAATTGGCAGTAACAACTGATTGTGATCAGAGTTGTGATGAACACCCCAAGGCCATGCCTGACCCAGCCTGGGAGAGACCAAGAAAGACTTTTCAGAGGAACAGGACATTTAAATTGAGAGTTGGACTGAACCATGGGGAAGAGGGGGGTGGACACAAATGCACAGTACTATAAGTAAGAGAAAGCCCAACTCAACCAGAGACATCTGATCCTAATCCCTGGACCCTGTAACTATGTCACCTTCCATGGCAGAGACACTTGGCATTTTAAGGATCTTCGGATGGGGAGATAATCCTGGATTTCCCAGTGAGCCCAGTGTCATCACAGGATCCTTAAAAGTTGAGACCAAAAAAAAAAAAAAAAAAAAAGTGAACACCTTTCCCTCTGTGTTCAGAGAGATGCTACATAAGAAGGACATGACCTGCCATTGCTGGCTGTGAAGATGGAGGAAGGGGCCAAGAGCCAAGGAATGTGGGCAAGTTCTAGAAGCTATAAAAGGTTGGAAACAGATTCTTCCCTGGAGCCTATGGGAAGGAATGCAACTCTGCTGATACCCTGATTTTAGCTCTGCAAAAACCATGTTGAATTTCTGACCTCCATAACTGGAAGAGAAAGACTTGTGGGTTTTTTCTTTTAAAAAAAAATATATATATATTTTATTGATTTTTTACAGAGAGGAAGGGAGAGGGATAGAGAGTTAGAAACATCGATCAGCTGACTCCTGCACACCCCCTACTGGGGATGTGCCCGCAACCAAGGTACATGCCCTTGACTGGAATCGAACCCGGGACCCTTCGGTCCGCAGGCCGACGCTCTATCCACTGAGCCAAACCAGTCAGGGCGACTTGTGGGTTTTTTTATGCCACCAAGTAAGTGGCGGTGATTTGTTACAGCAGCAATAGGCCAATACAGGTGGACCTTTGGGTTCAGTGTGTTGACACAACGATACAGTCCCTGCCAGGCTGGAAACAAACAAGGGAGTGAACAAGGTGTGAAGACAGGGGGCAGTACGGAGACCCTGGGAACAGGAAGGTTGTGGGGTCTCTGAAGCGGTGACCCTGAGGCCTGGAGGTGTCTGTAGAAGCCCAGTCCAGACTGTGCCACCTTGGCCAGGCCCACAGCCTTTTGGTGTACGGAACAATGCTCCAACCACCTGAGCCACCGGCCAGGGCCTGAACTCGTAGTTTTAGAACATGGAAACAATGGGTTCTGGTT
Source organism: Eptesicus fuscus (assembly GCF_027574615.1). Classification (NCBI taxonomy): domain Eukaryota; kingdom Metazoa; phylum Chordata; class Mammalia; order Chiroptera; family Vespertilionidae; genus Eptesicus; species Eptesicus fuscus. The sequence goes on from NC_072478.1 coordinate 30,657,908, forward strand.
CCCACTGCATGGGTCTGGCACCTAGCAGGTACTCATTAATGTTTAGTTACTCAAGACTGTTGACCATGTACTGTATGTTGGGTGTTGGCCTCACATATTGGGAGATACCATTGCTAACTCCTGGATTAGGGGATGGCTGTAGTGGAAGAGATCAGGGTGCTGAGCAGCAGGGTGCAATGGGGGATGGGGCTCTCCCATGAAGGGGTGGGGACAATCTCCCGAGAAGCAGAAAAAGAGAAGGGCCAGTGGAAAGGGCGCTCCCAGCAGAGGGCATGCCCAGGCAAAGGTCCTGAGGTGAGATCCAGCTGGGCCCACCCCGCTGGGGCCAATGAGGCTGAGCTGGAGAGGGGATGGGTGAGGGGCAGATGACCTCAGGGCAGGCAGCAGGGCCCACTGAAGACCAAGGAGGTGCTTTGGCTACCCATGTGTGTCCCAAGTCTCATCTAAGCTTTGGGAGGCAGTTTTTGCCATCTGCCCAGAGAGGTCAGGCAACTTGCCCAGAGTCACACAGCCAGTGTGGTTTGTGAGACTTGAACATGAGCCTACTGGCTCCAAGGCCTCTTGAGTAGTACTTCATACACTTCTGCAGAATTAAAGAATGAATGTCGGCGGTGTGAAGTGAGCCAGTAGCTGGGCATGAGAGGTCTTAGGCAAAGGATCTACTCCTCCCTGGATCTGAGAGTTCCTGGATTCCCAGTGATGGGGCCAGTGCGCACTCTGGTGGTCAGAACAGGAATCACCCCGAGCCTTGAGTGAGTCAAGACACTGGCAGACAACTCCCTCTCCTTAGCCTCTTGACATTCAAGACCTTTTACACATAGGCGGCACTTTTTATTTTCTCAACACCGTGGCTAATGCCCTCTCCCCTAGGAAGCTCTGACTGTCTCCCCAGGAAGAGCCAGGGCCACCTTAGGGTTCCATCCTCTGGCTCAACCTCAAGCAGCTAGAGGTGTCTGAACCTATCTGTGTTTGCTCCAGCCAGAGAGTATTTCAGACCACCCTTTTCACTGTCGTTTCCCATGCTGTGTCCTTGCAGCCAGGTGCTCAATGGATATTGTTTGAGTAGAGAAAGAAATACTAGTAAATGCATGATTGGGCCGGGACCTCCTTTGATCCAGGAATGAGTCTCTTGTCTGTATTCATTCAACAATTGTTTAGGGAATGCCCGTGTGCCAGGCAGTTATGAGTCTAGCCGGAAACAAAATACAAACATCCCATCTGCTGTGGAGCTGACCCAACAGTTTACTAGGTGAAAATAGTGCTAGTGAGGAGGGCATCTCAATAGATTAGACATTTTGAAACAATTGAAAGATATGAGGAAGAATGCCCCTGTGTCTAGGAGAACTGTGCACCCAGGAGAAGCACAGCCAGTGCAAAGGCCCGGAGGTGAGAGCGCGCCTGTTGCGTTCCAGGAGCAATAAGGACAGTGAGGGGAGATATTGGGACTTGAGGTCGGAGGAATAAAGAGGGGAAGTGGGGGGCCTCTACAGGTTAGAAGAAGCTCGACCTCGCCCCATTCAGACCCCGCCTCTCTGTCCGAAGCCCAGCTCCGGAGGCTCCTGCACCTAGTTTGCCCCTCGGCGGCCACCGTCGACCGGGCCACCGCCCGCTGTGCGCGCCGCCAGACCGGCTCCCGCGCTCCCCACTCCGCCCCGTGCGCTGTGCGTGCCGTGCGTGAGCGTGCGCGGGCTCGTCGGCCGGCGAGTGAGCAGCAAACGGCCGGCGGCGAACGCCGCGCGGTGGGCGGGCGGCGCGGAGGAGGCGGCGGCGGCCATGGCTGAGGCGTCGCCGCAGCCCGGACGGTACTTTTGCCACTGCTGCTCGGTCGAGATCGTACCGCGTCTGCCGGTGAGCCCCGAGCCGGGCGTTGGGCGGCGGGCTCTCTCCTGCGTCCTGCGGCGAGCTGGCCCAGACGAGGAAACTGAGCCCCGGCGGCGGCGGCATGGGCCCTGCGGGGGTTTCCGAGGCGGGGCCTGTCTCCGGTGGCGCAGCGGGGCCGGTGATCCCGATCCGCGGCCTCCCGCCCCGTGAGGCCGCTGGGTCCCCGACGGGGAAACGGAGGTTCGTGGAGGCCGCGTGACCTGCTCCGGCGCGCCGCCCAGGAGGAAGCGGGGCCTTGGAGGAAAGGTGACCGGGGGCCGTTCCCGGAGCGCGTCGTCGGCGCCGCGCCTCGCTGTGGGCCGCCCGGTGGAAGGCCCCCCACCTGCGCTCCGTCGTCGGGACGAGGGGCTGTGGCCCTGCGCCGGTCTGACAGCTGACCCGAGCCCGCGTTCTTGCGCTTCCTTGGGGCTTGAGCCCACCCAACATCTTGCTCTTTTAGGCCAGTATTTCCCAAGATGGCCTGATCGCGCCGAGTGGTACAGGAGGGGGCTTCTTGATAAAGACAGTTCTCCAGGCCCCTCATCCCGGAGATTCTGAGTCAGTAGGTCTGGGGTGGGACCAGTGTTCCCCTGCTCTTGGCTGACCCGGTCCCCTTTCACAGGTGGAAAAACAGGCCCTCGGCGGCTCATGCCGGCCACGGACCTGACGTTTGCTGCTGGGCCAGTTCACCGGGAGCAGGTGTGGGATCTGGAAGTGGCCAGGATTTACTGAGCACCTACAGGGTGCGCGCCTTGTACTTGATTTCCTCACAGTCACCTGGCTGGTGGGTGGAGGAGCCTGTTTTGATTTCAGAGCTACACTTAGTCCTTCCTTTCCAGCTCTAGGGTTCCCTGGGAAGAGGGATTGCTGCTGGGAGGGGGCCAGGAAGAGCCAGGAGAAGGAGTCTGTTCAAAGGATCCTAGCCACAGAGAAGACAAGGAACTAGGGCTGGGGTTTGAAGAGGGGTGCCTAGGGTCCAGGAGGAGAGAAAGTGTAGGAGTGGTGTGGCTTCCAGAAGCAAGGGACTTCCTCCCCTTCCTAGGGAAAGGGGAAAATAAAATGAAACCGGAACCAGGGGTGGGTGAGCACAGACTTGGGGAGCTGAACTCCAGTCTTGCTTCTGTCTCTTCGGGCTTCCTGAGCCCCAGCTCTTGGTTCTTGCTTTCTCCACTGTGGCAGGAAGGGGCTGGTCGCCTGACAGCCCACCAGCCTGGATTAGTCGGATACAGTCCCTCACAGTTGGTGTGAGCCCCAGGGTAGGCCCTGGGTGGAGGCTGAGGCTGCAGCTGGGCATCTGCACAGTTAGCTGTCCTAGGTTTTCCCATCCTGGGGCCAGCACAGGGCCTGGGGCCTGGCCTGGTGTGGCCACTTCCTGACTATATGGCCTTTGACCAGAAAGACTCTGACCTCTTCTGACTGTCACTGGGCTGATGAGGACCTTCCTAGTGACAGAATCCAGTGGTGTCAAGATAGCCATCACCTTTGCCCTCAGGGTTTATAGACTGGTCAGGGAGTGAACCTGGAACACTGATTGTCAAGTATTTAGTCAGGAATGGTGGTAAATATCCTAAGAGCAAGTATGGCAGGGAGGGGGTATCTGGGTGGATGGAAGGGTGCTTGGCGTGGGATTCAATGAGGTTCAGTAGACAGGGTGATGTTTATCATTAAGGGGAACACCTGGTATTCTTAAGGAGGGAAAGTTGGTTCTTGGTAATAGCAGAAGGTCCCAGCCAGCACTCGCCTTCAGAAATGGGACTTATGTTTGGGAAACTAGCCCCACTGTATCTGCTATAAGATACTTGGGCTGATTTTTATGCAGCTCCTACTGCAGTTGTGACAGGAAATGGCTGTTGTCACAGTAGCTCTTTCTCAGGTACCCTGGACTCATGGGCTCTATCAGCTGGGCTCGAATCTAGGATCCTGCTGAGGCTGCACCCAGCTGCACGTCTTCTCCGCTGTGTGTGGGTGAGGTGTTCAACCTCCCTGGGCCTCAAGTCTCCTCACTGTCAGATGGGTTTGATGAGATAATCCACACTCACTCGATGGGGTCCACTGGGAGTATCTTTGTACAAAGGAGCCCAGCACCTGACTCCCAGAACGCAAAGGGAAAGGTGGGTCGCTTAGCTGGAGTGTGGCATGTGAGAGCAGGAACCAGACAGGCCAGCTGACTTGGAGGCCTCGAGGCTGATGCACAGGCCCAGACTTGATCCTTACCTGGAAACTGGAGTGCTGGGGACGTGGTGGATGTGCATGACTGCAGGGTCCTGGATGTGGACCTGCTGCGCCCGACATCCTTGGGGCTTGTGCAGAGGTCAGTTCTTCAGGGCAGGTTCTTGCACACCAGTTGTGTCCGTGGGAGATGGGAGTCTCAGTCCCTATGATGGTGTCAAAAGCAGCCTGGGAAGATTGAGGAAGGTTGGGTTAGGTAGGTTCCAACCCACTTCCTGCCCCTGAGTTAAACTATCTGCTGAGGTCTGTGTGTGTGTGGTTGGTGTGAAGTGGGCCTTAGATGATGCCAGGTCCTGGCAGGGCTCTGCACTCCGGCATCCAGCAGTGTGTGTAGGGCTCACGGAGACAGATGGGGCATGACTGGGGTGTACGGGACAGGGATGGGATTGGGACAGTGTTCCCAGTGACATCTGAGGAGGTTTACAGGGGGTGGAGGGAGCAGCAAGTGCACCCAAAGGGTCTGGGGGCTATAGAGGTCTCATTTTGTCTGTGTTTGGGTCTGAGTCCATGTACCCCTGCTACACCTCTGCACCAGCCCTCTATGGGGTCTGTGCTGCACCTGGAGCTCTGCTTTTTCCCGAGGGACCCTGAGGGGCCTGGGCCACTGAGGCACTGTCACTGTAGTAGGTGATCATATGGGGCAGGCGTCTCTCCAGCTCCTGCCTCAGTTTTCCCAACTTCACCGTGGGCCCTCTGCCTATGTGTGGTGTGAAGGAGTCTTAGACAAAGGATGGTGCCTGTCCTGAGGGCTAGTCCAGGTGACATGGGCCCCCATGTTAAAGCCCCCATGTCCTTCCCGTCACCAAGGAGGATCCAAATACCGTAGTACCTTCTGACCATGTCCTAGGGGCCCAGTGTATGGAGTGAGTGCCCGGTGAATTTAGCATCTGTGTGTCATCCTTGGTGCTCTGGCCACTGCTGTTGCTATGGTGATGATGCTGGGGTGGTCCCCTTTCACCCTTCCTCTGAGGGGAGAAGTAATTCCTGACAAGTCATTGGCTAAGGATAGGTGCTCACAAGTTAGGGCCCAGCAAGCGGGCTGTTTCCCCCACCTAGAAGAGGAGCGGTTGCCACCTTGGCCCTGTCACTGGAGATAAGTTCTGCCTTGTGGGAGGGATACATTCCATCTCACAGTCCCCTTGCTGGGATGTGGGTTTCTACCATTGGCCACTCTGATTTAATAAAAATCTCTGGTATATGCTCTCTGAGAAGGAGAGCATGGGAGACTCCTGGTTCTGGCTCCTCCCCACCGCCTGCAAGCAGGCTGGAGCCCTGCCTCAAGTCTGGGGCAGCCTATGGCTCAGAGGGGCCACTCTGGACTCTGCACAGAGCACAGAGGCAGAGCCTAACTACGACCCAATGTCAGACCACAGCCCTTGAGTCCTCAGCAGCTGCTGGATTTCAGAGCCCTGGGGTTGAGGCCATCCTCCGTTTACAGGTGGGGAGACCGAGGATTGCAGCCGGGAGGTGACGTTTGAGCAGAGACCCAGCTTCCGTGAGGGGGCCAGCCAGGTAGATATATGGGGAAGAGTGCTCCTCCAGAGGGGATGGTGTGTAGGCCCTGAGATGGGCAGGACCAGCGTGAGGCTGCCAGGGTGAGAGGGCAAGGGGGAGGGCAGAGGCAGCCTGGACTTGGGTCTGGAGGGGGCGGAGCTGTGGGAGTGGCCTGGCCAGATGGTTCTGGACCTGACCATGTGCTGATTGTGCTTAGTGCTGAGATGGGGCTCCATAGTGACCTGCACAGAGTGGTTGGGTTCAGGCAGGTGTTGGGACCTTGGAGGACAAGGACGATGAGACAGGCTGAGAGAAGTGAGTGCCCAGGAGCTGTAATGAGCCTTAAAAGTGGGAGAATAGGTTGCCCATTTCCAGCATGTCAAGCTGATGTTCATTCTGAGGCCACATGGCACATCTGCAAGTCTGGGGTGAGGGCTCTACTAGGATTTGGACCTTCCTGTGAACCCGGAGCTGAGGGGTTCCCTGGGCAGACTCCTGGTGATGGGCAGGTTTGTCTGACCTTGCCATGTTTATGGGGTGTCTGGTTCCCTGCATCCTAACTGTGGCCCCTGCAGCCACATTTCCCTGTGGGCCTGTTCACAAAGCCTCCTGTAGCTCATGTGAAACCTTGAAGTAAACAACAGGTTGAGGGCTGGCAGGTGGGTGCTAGGAGGAGCACCTGAGTGACACCCCACTGGCTGGGAATCCTGTGTTGGGTTATGATTATGGTGATCACTCACTGTGGTAGAGCTGTCCCTTGCCCTCACACCCCTTCTTAGGAGGGCAGAGGACTGCTATCCTCACCATTTCTTATAACAATTTACTGAGATGACCCATTTAAAATGTACACTTCAGTGTGGTTAGTATACTTGGAGTCCTGCACCAAAGCCTTCCATCCAATTTCTGAATATTCCATCAGCCCAAAAGAAACCTGTCCTCATCAACAGTCACCTCATTTCCCTCCCCTAACAACCACCAACCCACCTCCTGTCCCTGTGGATTTGCCTGTTTTGGAGAGATCGCATAAAAGGAATCATGCACTGTGTGTAGCCTTTTGTACCTTCTCCCACTGAGCTTCATGTGTTCAGGATCCATCCTTGTTATAGTGAGTGTCAGTGCATCACTCCTTTTCATGGTTGAGGAATGTTCCAATACGTGGATGACCACATTCAAGCGTTGATGGACACTTGGGTTGTGGCTCTTGTGACTCGAGACATGGTCATGGATGGATAGGATTCTTTGTAGGTGTGTTTTTATTTCTCTTGGAGGACACCTAGCAGTGGCATCTCAAGGTCATGTGGTAACTGTGTGACCTTCAGAGGAACTGTTCACTGTGTTATAGAGACTGCCCGTTGCACATTCCCACCAGCGTGTTGGAGGTTCTGATTCCTCCATGTCCTCGCCAGCACTTTTCACTGTCGTCTGTTTGAGTGTAGTCGTCCCATGGGTGTGCAGTCCGTCTCACTGGTTGTGACCTGCATTTCCCTGTTACCGGTGGTGTCAAGCGTCTTTTTATTTGTGTATCGGAAGAAATGATCCTTTGGTCATTTTTTAACTGGGTTGTTGTCTTTTTAATGTTGAATTGTAAGGATTCTTTATATATTGGATACAAGGCCCAATGACTTGTGCAGCTCCCACCTGCCCTCCCTACTTGGCTCCGGCCGCTTTGCTTTTGGCAGCCAGGCAGGTGAGAGGGACCAGGGGTGCGCTATGGAGTGCCCACTGTCCAGATGCAGGTGTCCAGCACCCCACCATGGGGCTACTCCCACTGTCCAGATGCAGGTGTCCAGCACCCCACCAGCGGTGCCACATGGGACTGTAAACAGCCCCACCTTCTCTCTCACAGCACATGGGCCGTGCTTCTGAATGTCACCTTGGGCAGAAGCAGGTCTTGCACACGTCTTGTGTCCTTTTTATGGCTTTAGGGACACCTGTGATAACCCTGAAATCTGCACACACCCAACAACACGATGTAGGCTGGGCTTGTTGGAGGGACATCAGCATGGTTTCAGGGCTCATGTACATTGTGCCTGAGGCTGGTCCTCTCCTCTCCCCTCACGACATCACAGCCTCTGCCACCTGGCTGCGGGAGGGAGGGATGCAGGGGGCGTGGCCAGTGTGGATGAGGTCACACTTCAGCTTAGGGTCACAGATCCTCTGCCAGGGCTGCCAGTATGTTCCAGAAATTCCATTGTGGGGCATCTACAGGCCGGTCCCTCTGCCCTCAGTGGCCATCCTCCTAGGAGCTGAACCTCCTCTGAGGCCAGATAGCCCTGGAGTCCCATACACAGTCTCTTGTGCAGCCATCTAGGAGTATAGGGTCGGGGGCCTGCTCAGGACCACATCTCCTTCATGTGTGTGTAGGGGGGTCACTTGAACATTCTCTCAAACAGCTTTACTGGACCCTCATTAGCTGGCCTGTGGTTGCTACAGGCCTTGTCAGAGCCTTCATCAGCTAATATGCTGAGTGGACACACTGAAACTCTGTAACTGGGATGTGGGTGGGTGGGGAGATCCCCTGCAGAGGAGCAGGTCAAGATACAGAGGTTGTAGCTCTGGTTGATGTGTGCCCGTGCCCAAGCCCTGTCCATACCCACCAGCTGGGCCTCTGCTGGTTCTGACCCTGGAATGCAGCAGTTTCACAGATGGGTTTCTTGAGGTGACACCCATCCTGGGCCTCACTCCTATCCTCTGCTGCTTGCTGGGGCCTGAGACCAGGGCCCAAGATGTGTCCTGCTCCAGGCAGGGATGTCCAGTGAGCCCACAGAGGCAGATGCCATGGGGGCCAGGATCCTGAGATCACACTCACCTGCTCTCTCCTCCCACAGGATTACATCTGCCCACGATGTGAGTCTGGTTTCATCGAGGAGCTGCCAGAAGAGACCAGGTAATGCAGCCCCTTGGTCACAGAGGTCTCGGGCCCAGGTGCATGCTGGTAGGATCCAGGCTTCTGGGGTGAGAGAGCAGAGTTGTGCCGAGGGGACATGTGCGTGCTGCACCCAGTGCTGGTTCAGAGCCGTTTCGGTGGACAGAGCCTGGGAGGGTGATAGTGGGCAGGGGGTGGGCTTGGGGCAGTGCCCTCAAGTCCCTGGGCAGCCAGAGATTAAGATGGTCTTCACTCTCCTGACTTGGGATGAGGGCAGGGGCTGCTAAGGGTGGAGAGTGACCCTGAGGCCCGTGGGGGTCAGGCGGGGGTCCTGCCTCTTCTCCAGCGGGTCGCCCCACTGCTGACTTGCACCGTGTCCACCCAGGAGTACAGAGAACGGTTCCGCTCCCTCCACAGCCCCCACAGACCAAAGCAGGCAGCCATTTGAGGTGAGTTGACTGGCCTCCCCTGACAATGGATGATGCCCTGCATGGCTGAGGAAACAGACTCAGCCCCTCGTCCTGCAGGTGGTTGCTCACCCCGCTCCCCAACAGGCAGGGTTGTCCTTCTCCCCGACTACTGGGGCCTTTTTTTTTTTTTAACTTAAAAATTTTTTTTAATTGATTTGAAAGAGGGAGGAGGGGGGCGGATAGAAAGAGAAGCAGCAACTTGTTTTTCCTCTTAGTTATGTATTCATTGGTTGATTGTTATACGTGCTGTGGCCACGGATCGAACTTGAAACCTTGTTGTATTGGGATGATACTCTAACCAACTGAGCTATCTGGCCAGAGCCCTGGGATCTCTTGAACTCCCCATCCTTGGTCCCTCCTCCGAGAGCCTCCTGCATCCTGCATGTGCACCAAGATTTCTCTGGTGTCTTCCTGTCCCCTTGAAGCCCTGAGCCTAGAACAGTGGCCACAGTGGGGAGGAGCTGTGGCGCCCATGCAAGGGGCCCACGGTCACGGCCTTCCTCCCGCAGAACGTGGACCAACACCTCTTCACGCTGCCGCAGGGCTACGGGCAGTTTGCTTTCGGCATCTTTGATGACAGCTTTGAGATCCCCACGTTCCCCCCAGGGGCGCTGGCCGACAATGGCAGAGACCCCGAGAGCCGGCGGGAGAGAGAGCAGCAGTCCCGGCACCGGTATGGCGCCCGGCAGCCCCGAGCCCGCCTCACTGCGAGGAGGGCCACCGGCCGGCATGAAGGCGTCCCCACGTTAGAAGGGTGAGGGGGCTGTGGGGGGCAGGTGGGTGGGTTGCTCTTGGGGCTTCTAGCCTGCCCACCCCACTCGGAGACCATCTGCCCATCCAGAAGATGGTCTGGATGTTACCTCTGGGCAGGGCAGTTCTCCCATGAGTTCTGGCAGAGCCACCCAAGCCCACCATGCAAAATGGGGTGGTGCAGATAGGGGTCGGGGCCCTCGCTGGGGGGCTGGGGAGGCTGAAGTGTGGCTCATGGACCTGGACAGGGCTGGGAGAGCCTCATGTCCACTGAGTGTCCCCATTGTCCTGAGCAGGGCTTCATTGGATGTGGCTGATTCACCTTCAGGTCTTTGTCCCAGAGCAGCAGCGAGCTGGTAGTTCCTGGTATCCCTGCCCTGTAACGGGGCCCCTTGCCCCCTCCTGTGTGCAGGTACCCAAACAGCTTTTTAGCGTGATGACTGCACAGGAAGGGGAAAGGCGCTCAGAAAGACGGAGAATAAAAGCATTGTTCCTTGCAGGCCCCATCTCTCCAGAGGAGGCGAGGCTAGGCTTCTCACACATCTCTGAGATAGACTTGACTGTATATGAAGCCCTTGTGTCACTTAAAATGGGCTTAAATCTACATACAGCCCATCCATTTCCCCCACTGAGCTGGAGGCATTTCTAGCTCGGCCCAGCCAGTTCCTGATGCCCCTGCTGTCTCCTGTCTGAGCAGCACCCACACCCTACAGACCTTGGACTCTGGGTACAGCAGGATGTTTGGGTCTGCTGCAAACAGCAGGGTTGACCCCATGGCTCTCATGAACTCCAGGATGTTCCCCCAGGTTGTATAATGGGGGTTGGATGTGGTGTCACAGCCATAGGTGCCATCCGGGCCTTGGGGAAACCTGGCCTGGAACTCCGTGAGGGAGATGCTTCTTGGGTCCCTCTCATGTTTCATTCTTCTTCCTCATCACAAATCTTACTGGTCGAAAGCACAACCTTTAAATGTTGTGGATTTAGAAGCGGGGCTCCAGTTTTCTGTGTGTCCTCCCTAAGGGGGCCCTGACCCTGGGAAGGCACTGACCACAGGCCTGGCCTTGCTCTGTTCCAGGATCATCCAGCAGCTGGTCAATGGCATCATCACTCCAGCCACCATCCCCAACCTGGGCCTGGGCCCCTGGTGAGTAGGTGGGCGGGTCCCCTAAGTGCCCCCCAGCCCCTCTGCTACTTGAACCCCACACGTCTCTGCCCAGGGGTGTCCTGCACTCAAACCCGATGGACTACGCCTGGGGGGCCAACGGGCTGGATGCGATCATCACGCAGGTACAGGGTGGGCCTCCCCAGGTGCACTAGGGTCATCACCATCGTTTCAACAGGCCATTCCTCCCCGCCAGCCCCCCAGCATTGAGAGGATGAGAGGATTGTAGGAATGTTCTGGTGGATTACATCCCTGGCGTGGACGCTCAGTTTCCTAGTGCCCCAGAACTTTCATCCTGAGGCTGGGGCACACCAGCCAAAATGCTTCCTCCTGGCATGGCACCACTGTAGAGCAGGAAACGGCGTGCCAAGGATGGGTGTTCGCCATAACCTCTGTGGCACTTGTGAGGCAGGAACATTGCCACTTTCAGGGCTGCTCGCCAGTGACCCCTTTGAGTATTTTGTCTCTGACGGGATCTGGCCCTCTGGTTCTAGCTGATGCCTCACAGGACACAAGACCGCATGAGCCCAGGGCCCTGTCTTCCTGCTCTGGCTGTGAGGTGACACTAACTAGATGAGCAGAAGAGTGGGCAGGAGCCGGTGGCTGGGCCTCATGGGGTGACTGACCTCTAATCCCTAAATGGAGGATCTGGGGGACCAGGACAAAAGCGGCCTCAGTGCTTTTGCAGGTAACCTAGCCTTGCATTTCAGAGTCGGGCAGGGCTCCTGCACTCTGGCCTCTTGTCTTTCAGCTCCTCAATCAGTTTGAAAACACAGGCCCCCCACCCGCAGACAAAGAGAAAATCCAGGCCCTCCCCACCGTCACTGTCACCGAGGAACACGTAGGTACGTGGCCCTCAGTCACCCAGCTTCTTTTATTTTCAAGGTATTTTCCCTAGGACTTTTATGTTAGACCAAAGGTCGGCTTGAAGGGGAGGCTTTATCAATGTCTCCTCTGTTCCCCTGGGACACAAGACTCAGGACATAGTCTCTTTCCCTCCCCTGGGTCCAAGGTGGCTCTGGATGGGCAGTCTCCCCAATGGGACACCTTTGATTGGATGTGTCACGGGATCCCCGCTCCCCGCAGGCTCTGGGCTGGAGTGCCCTGTATGCAAAGACGACTACGAGCTGGGTGAGCGTGTGCGGCAGCTGCCCTGCAACCACCTCTTCCATGACGGCTGCATTGTGCCCTGGCTGGAGCAGGTGAGCAGGTGGGTGGTTATGGCCACGGGCCCTCTCCACCCCTGCCCCCTGCCAGCCTCTGAATTGCTTCCCTCTCTCCCCACAAAGCACGACAGCTGCCCTGTCTGCCGAAAAAGCCTCACAGGACAGAACACGGCCACCAACCCCCCAGGCCTGACCTCGGTGAGCTTCTCCTCCTCATCATCGTCCTCCTCCTCCAGCTCGCCCAGCAATGAGAACCCATCAAGCAACTCCTGAGTCCCCCCACCAGTCCCCAGAGTAAGCACAGGACCCCAGCCAGCACCAGGCCCTGTGGGCAGGGGGGACATGGACATCCCAGAGGCCAGGAGGTGCCCCCCACCTGCCTCAGCTCTCACACCACCATGGCTCCCATGGACTCCGGTGCCAGCTGTGCCCCCAGCTGTGGGCAGAGGCTCGGAGGACCCACTGCCTCCAGTCTGTGGAGGAAGCCCGGCCCTCCCCCAGGGATGTCCCTTGAGGGGCTGGGCACAGAGGGGCGCAGGGCATATGTCGCCCTCAGGCGTCCCCAACATCCCCTGTCCCATTTGTCTCTAACCTCACCCTCTACATGTTCAACAGTGGAAAGGTTTTTATAATTTTAAATTATTACTGCTTTGAAATAAATGGACGTTAGCTCACATGCGGCCCTGCATGATCTGTGGAAAGACGGGGTAGAGCCACTCAGCTGGGGTCTTGGCCCCACCAGACAGGCCAACAGTCCCCCGCCTTGAGTGCAGGGGGCTCGGGACCACAAGAATGACCAGCAAAACAGAACTACACTGCTCTGACAGATGTTTTTTAAAGGAAAAAATATATGTATCTTGGAAGTTATTTAAAAATACACCTACTTAGAGAAGCAGGTGGTTGGCGTTTTCCTTCTGCGCCGGACCCTGGGTTGTGGCTCTTGGGCACCAGCCAACACCGCTGTCCCAAACCAGAACCCTGGAAGTGGACTGGTGACGTTCGACCAGAAGGTGCAGAGGGTCACTGCGTTGGAAACATGAAACAGGAAACCCCAATGTGCTGAGCTGTCAGGTGGGGCCTCCCCAGCCCGTGCTTACTGCAGCTGATGGTGTTCATGTACGAAGGCTATTCTGGAGTGCAGGGTCACCAGGGTGGAACCATTGGCCCTGACCACAGTGAGTGTCCACTCTGTACTACCACCCCCCCTCCACCCCCCACTCCCCACCCCCCCGTAAGTGACCCCTGGCTTTGTGTTCTGTATTTTAAGTGGCAGGAGGCTGGGATGGGTGGAAGCCCTCACCTCACTCCCCAGGGATTACCTGCCCCAAGCAGAATGTCCCACCTTAGTTTAGGAGGAGCTCCCACGTTAGCCCCCCGACCCCCACCCCCATAAAACCCCATGGGGTAAATGGCATCATCATTCTCACTTTATTTTTTTTAAATATATTTTTATTAATTTCAGAGAGGAAGGAAGAGGGAGAGAGATAGAAACATCAATAATGAGAATCCTCAATCGGTTGCCTCCTGCACGCCCCCTACTGGGATCGAGCCTGCAACTCTGGCATGTGCCCTGACCAGGAATCAAACTGTGACTTCCTGGTTCATAAGTGGACGTTCAACCACTGAGCCACACCAGCTGGGCGATCATTATTCTCACTTTATAGGAGGAGAAACTGAGGCCCAGAATGGAATTGTCTGACCCAAGGCTCCAGAACTCAGCCCTGTGGTGGGGGTTTCTCGGGTTCTGGGAGAGTGGTGGGCACTCCCCCAGGCACAGCACTTCCCATGTACTCCCCTCCATCCCCAGCCTATGGAGGACACTGACATGAAGCCCCTCGGTCTGCACATGGCACCCCTCCCCCTGAAGAACTGAGAAGCTTTGAAGACATTACTCAATTTCAGACCCTGTATGTGTGTTTCTATATCTGCTGTGACCACACACATTTATTCTTGAACACTTCTGGGATCAGGAGTCTTGCATAAGTCTCAGGGGCTAACTAACCCCAGGTGTGGGCAAGACTGGTCCTTCCTTAGGCTCCAGGAAGAACCATTTCTGGCCTTTTCCAGCTTCTAGAGGCACCACATCCCTGGCTCGTGGCCCCTTCCTCCATCTTCACAACCAGCAGCAGCCTCTTCCATCTCTGACTCAGATGCTCAGACCTCCCTCTTAGGAGGACCCTTGTAATGATAATGCTCCCCCCGCCCCCCCATAATCCAGGATCATCCCCATCTCAGCGCCTTGACTTAATCCTACCTGCAAAGTCCCTTTACAGTGTGAGGCAACATGTCCACAGGTCAGGACATGTCCATGTTGTCCTCTCCCTCCTGGTCCCCAGACTCCCTGGTCCCTAGCTTCCCCTCTCCTCTACCTCAACACTCCAATGGGTTCCCACTGCTGAGTCTTTGATAGGTTGTATCCCGGCTCAGAGTACTCTTCCAAGACCTGGTGACCTTCAGTCTCTAGTCCAGGAGGTGCCTTGTTGGGGACTCCTCGCTCCCCAGCTCATGACTCAACACCTACAGCCCCTACTCAGCTCAGTGTTCACCCGCCTCAGATTCAGACAAGGATGGGTGTGGGGTTCCTGCAGGGTCCCCAGAGCCCTGCAGACAGCAGGCATTCAATGCTTGTGAAAGGAATGAGTGACCAGACATGGTTTGGCCACAGCCTGGGCCTCCTCCAGCCTCTGGTCCCTGGCCACATGCCCAGATGTCTTTTGGATCTTGTCTAGCTGTTCCTCATGGCCCCTTGGGGCCTCAGGAGACCATGACGGGCAGGAAATGAGTGGAAAGGTGGTGCCGCCGTGTCCGGCCACCGCGTCGAGGGACCCCCCGCCTGTCCAGCGCCAGGAACATGGGCCGGCCTCGGTGACGCCAGCGAAGTGAGGCATAGGTGTTGTAGCCGTTCTCCTCAATGCGCTCCTGGAACCTACAGTGAGCAGTGTAGATCCGCTGCGGGGGGTCAGGAACATGAGGCCACTGGACCCTGTTTCCTGCCAGTGCCTGCCCACCACCGGCCACCCCCACCATGCACTCACCGACCCATAGAGGTGGCCCCGGCGGCTCATGGCCACGAAGAAGCCGGTGTGCACAGCCTTGAGGGCCACGACGCCCACGCGGATGGAGCGGATCTCAATGATGCCTGCTGGGAAGGGCTCGGTCAGGGCCCTCAGCCCCATCTGCTTCCCATTTGCTCTCTCATTCATTCATTCAAGTAACATTCACCAAGCACCACCTGTGTGCCTGGCCCTGTGCTGGGAATGGGAATACACGGGCCCACACAGGCTCACCTGTGTGGGCCTGTCCAGAGGATGTGCCCCTGACACATTGGAGGATGTAAGTGGGGAATAGTCGGGCTTTTTCCAAAGGGTACTGGGGAACCAGAGCAAGCTGTGGAGCAGAGGAGAGTCCCGGTTAGGTCAGGGATGAGAAAACCAAGCGAGAGGAGTTAGGTGCTTGCCTGAGTGAGCTGTTGATTTCAGTAAGAACAAGTACTGAGTGTAACTGTGACCATGGGCCGTGCAGCTTCCCCCATAGTTCTCACTGCCTTTGCCATGTCTGGCCCTGACAACTGTAGCCACTCAGTTACAGGGAGATGAAACTCCAGAAGGGAGGCACTGCCCAGGCAAAGGCCTGAGGGTGGGACATGGGTGTTTATAGCACAGTGCATTCAACTTGATAGCTGTTAACACTGAGTGCCAACTCTCTGCCAAGCACTGTACCCCACTAAGCCCACACAGTTCTGGGGTCAGGCGTCTTACATAATCTTAGGGGGCTAACCTAAGGAAGGACCAGTCCTGGGCAGGCAGGACTGGTCCTTCCTTAGGCTCCATGAAGAACCATTTCTGGCTTTTTCCAGCTTCTAGAGGCGCCACATCCCTGGCTCATGGCCCCTTCCTCCGTCTTCACAGCCAGCAGCGCAGCCTCTTCCATCTCTGATCTGACCCTCCTGCCTTCCTCTTCTGAGGGCCTTTGTGATGATACTGGGTGCTGACTGTGCCCACTTCCCAAGGGGGACACAGGCCTGGGAAGGAGCAGAGGCAGCTTCAGGCCCCATCTGTCGGTGGGTGACCTTGGGTGAGCTCTGCCTGCCTCTGAGCCAATGTTTCCTGTCCAGTGAAGCAGGACTTCAGGATGAGCCACACACACCCTCAGCCATGCACTGGGGTCTAATCTGGGTACCTCTTATATGCTGTGCTGGGCATGAGGGACAGAGTGGTGACCAGAGACAGCTCACCTTCATGGGGTCAAATCTGTGCACGGAGGTCTAATCTGGAGTCAAGGTTTTGCCCTCTTCAGTTTGTACTTGGATACCTGAGATAACAATGAGCTCACCCCATGCCCTATGGGGACTTGTACCTGCTGTTCCCTCAGCCAGGCCCCGGCTCCTCTTGTGCATGGTCAGCTCCTTTCCTTGATATGAGGCTCAACTCAAGCCCACTTCCTTGGAGAGGCCCCCAAGACCTCCCAGATAAAGCAGTCCCCGAGTCACCTCTTGTACATTGCCCTGTTTTCATTTTCTTTGCACCACACGTGGTCCCCTCTGAAATTATATTACATGTTTAACCGCTTTACCCTCTGTTCTGGCACCGCATGAAGGTGAGCTGTCCTGGTCACCCCTATGTCCCTCGTGCCCAGTACAGCATACAAGAGTTGCCCAGTAACCACTGAATTAATGAAGGACATTAAGACCTCCAAGTCCAACCCACACAGAGCCATCGACCAACCATCTATCACTCCATCACTGCCCAGATGGGGAAACTGAGGCTGGGATAGAAGAAGCAACTGTCTCAGGTCACCCAGCAGAGCCAGGCCTCAACCCCAGCCTGAGGCCACCCTGCCTGGCTGTGTCCACCACCAGTCAACCGGCCCAGCCAGTCCCCTGTCATTGCCCTGGTCTAGTGAATCTAATGAGGGCCTTGGGAGCCCCAGATGAAAGCATCTGGGAAGGGCAGGGGTGATTATCTGCCCTAATGGTGGTGATTCAGGCAGTGGCCAGCGATTAGCTTCATTCCCCCAGCCCCCCACCCACCCCCACCCAGGGCTCAGAGTTGTGGGGAGACTGAGGCAGGCCCATGGCGTCACCAACTGCCCTGGCTTCCCAACTGTCCCCAACCCCCTTCTCTTTGCCCCTGCATCTCCTCTTGCCTCATACATTCCACAGATACTTATTGAGAGCCTATTGTTTACTGGGTGGGGCAACTGGGACAGTGACTCCATCTCGATGAGGTCCTGGAGCATCAAGGAACCCCAGCAACGCAACCCCCCAGCAGTGTGACCCTGGGCAGGTCATTTCCCCTCTCTGTCTCAGTTTCCTAGAAATAGAGGGGTGCCTAACCCAGGCTGATCCTGAGTTTTGTTTTGCATTGTGGGAGTCAAGTTCAGAGCCCAGCTCTGCCCCACTGCATTATGTAACTTTCTAGAGTCTCAGTTTCCCCTCTACAAATGGGCCCAGTGACCCCAAACTCAACTTATCTGTAAACACCCTTTCTCTGCTAGTGAGCCAGGCCTGGAGCTGGGAGCTTCCTCTGTGACCATCTAGGTTTGGCCGATTTTACTGTGGAGGAAAATGAAGCCAAAAGGGTAAATGACTTGGCCAATGCCATACCACCACAGGAGCCCCCAGGACCATCCGTCGCGTGAGGGAGGGCCCAGCTCATCGTGAAGATTACTGCTGCAGTTGTTATTGCCCGCCTATTTGTCCAGAACCTTCTCCCCCCCACACCCCTCCACCCCCGTCACCCGGCAGCCCCACGCGACTCACTGTCAGGGCTGTGGCACCAGCGGGTGCCTTGCACGAGGCCGCTGGGGTCGACGCGCAGAAAGAAATGGGTGGAGGAGAAAAGGCGCCGCCAGCGCACGTCGCCCTCTAGGTGTGGGTAGCTGCGTGGTCTCCGGGGACCGCTCGAGGTCCTCGCAGCGCCGGGAGCCCGCGCCAGCAGCAGCCATGCCAGGCCCAGCCACAGGCGGCAGCGCATGGCCTTGCCGCCCGCTCTCTGCCGGCTTTTGCCTCCCGGAGCCAGTCCGCGGCTCAGCCATTGCTGACTCAGGGGCGGAGAGTCCGAAGGGGCCGCCCCGTTTGGGCCAATGGGGAGCCTTGGGGCTGGGGACAAGGCGGGGCACCTGGAGTGGCGCCAGGACGCAGTGGGCGAGGGGCGGGAGCGGGGGCGGCCCATTTGGGAAAACCTGCTGGGGCCTCGGCGGCGTGTGTTTGTCTTGCGCTGTGGGGAGGGCGGTGCGTGTCTGTGAATCACCGGGTTGGCCTGCAAGTGCTGCGGGGTGTAAGTGTGAGGCAGGCAGGGCACAGAGACAGAGAGAGAGAGATAGAGACAGAGATAGACAAAGAAACAGACATAAACGCAGAGTCAGAGATAGAGACTGAGGGACAGAGACAGTGAGGATGAGGCAGAGAAAGACCTGAGAGACATGGAAAGAGCGAGATACACAGACTGAGAGGCCAAGAGACTAAGAGACAGAGCTACAAAGGGACACAGACTAAGCTGGAGAGATGAGTATGAGGCACGGGAAGATGGTTGGAAAAGACAGAGAGAGACAGATATGGGAGAGACAGAGGGTAAGTCAGACGGAGAGACAGAAGTGGAGTTGATTAGGGGTCAGAGATTGGGTGGGAAGTTCTGGCCTGAGTGTTTGTTGTCTGTGTTAGCCAGGCCCCTGGACTGAGCATGTCCAGATGGAACTTGTCTGCCCTCCAAACTGGAGCTTCCTGAGAGCCAGGCCTCTGGGCAGGAGGCTTTGCTGAGGGGTGGGCATGGGGGTGGGGGAGCATGTGGGTACAAGAGCAAATGATCGCTTGGGAGACAGTGCACACAGGCATTTGAGCAGGTGGGTGAATGGGGTGTTGTGGGTGGGGGGGATGGGGACTCATGGGCATGTCTGTAGCCAGTGGATGGTGACTGAAGCCAGCACCCCATCCCCAGCGTCTGGAGCTGCATGTCCTAAGCATTAGGAGTGGGGTGGCCCCATTTATACCCACATCTGCTCACCATTTACAGAGACGTCCAAGCCTCACCGGGAACCATCCTGTGCCCTTGGTCCTGCATGGTGAGTACAATGAACCTCACAGACTCAAAGCCAAGAGGCACCATTGATAGGTGGGGAAACTGAGGCCTGGGAGGGGCAGCAACTTACCCACAGCCCCTCAGAGGACACATCCCAGGGTTCCAATCCCTGACCCTCTGCTCCCATCAGCCCAGTCCTATAGCTAGAGCCCTAGGTGGCACCTTTAAATTGCACCAGGGTGAAGAAAAGGTGACAAGCCCACCCTCCTGGAACACTGGAGGGGTAACTGACTCATCTTCCTGGAGGCTCTGGGGGATTCCATGATCCCTCGTCCTGGCCCCAGGAGGGCCCCACAGGGGCTGCCCAAGCCCCAGGACTCCCGATGGGGGAGGATGTTTCTATGGCCTGGTCCAGTTCAGCCTGTCTGGCCACACTGGAGGCCCTGAGGCCAGCACCTGAGGCTCCTGCATGCGTTCATCACTTCCCCAAGCCTCAGTTCCTTCTCTGTGAAATGTGCCAGGCAAGGAAAGGCTAGAAGGATGGAATGAGATACTCTACACCTTGCTGGGCAGAGGTACAGCCCACAGGCTCGAAATAACATTCCCCACTTGCCAGCCAGCCAGAAATGGGGTCCTCACTTCCTAGAGTGTTTCCCAGCCCCTCCCCAGGAGGATAATTTGGGGGGCCTTGTGTGACAGGTGGGACCCACGCCTGGGAAGCTGGCCCTGCCCCGAGTGTTGTTGGAGTTCAATGACAGTTTCATTAAAATATAGTTCACATACCACACAGTGCTTGCAGTACATGCAGAGTTTCCAACCACCTCTGTCTAGTTCCAGAACATTCTGTCACCCCAAAATGAAACTCCTTCCCCTTTAGCACCTACTCCCTACCACTTTCCCCAACCCCCGGCGCCCACTAACCCACTTTATGCCTATGGATTTGCCTATTCTGGATACTTCACATCAATGGAATCACACTGCATGGCCTTTTGTGTCTGGCTTCTCCCACTGAGGCTTGCGTTTCTAAGGTCCATCCGCGTTATGGCATGTGTCAGTGCTTCATTCCTGTTCACCGCTGAGTAGTAATATTTCAGTGTGTGGATGGGCCACACTGTGTTTATCTGTTTCCCCACTGACGGGCACTTGCTTGTGTCTACCTTCTGGCTGCTATATATCATTGCTGCTGTGGACATGTGTGCACAGGCATTGGTGTGAACATACGTTTTTATATCTCTCGTGTATATACCTCGGAGTAGAATTCCTGGGCCATATAGTTATTCTAGGATTAGCCTTTTGAAGAGCTTCCAGCCTGTTTTCCACGGCACCTGCACCATTTTACATGCCCGTCCACAGTGTGTGAGGGTTTCAGTTATTCCATATTCTCACCAGCACTTGTGATGGTCTGTCATTTTGAGTATAGCCGTCTTAGTGGGTAAAGCACAATGCATGCTCTGTTCCTGGAGTCCCCAGTTATATATATCTTCTTTTTTGCTCTCCATCAGCAGTAGAATGGGTTAATGCACTGTAGCAAATGCACACAGAGAGTACAATGCCACCTTGAAAAGGAATAACCTTCTGAAACACAACATGGATGAACCTCAGACATCATATTAAGTAGAAGCAGCCGGGCACAGAAGAGGTCCATTTCTGTGACTTTCTAAAACAGGAAAATCAATATATGGTGTGAGGCATAAGGATAGGGGTGTGTCACCCGCAGGGGCAGTGACAGGGTGGGGCATGAGGGGATTTGGGCAGCTGGATGTTCTTTGGAACACTTATGTATTCCATTTGTGGAAGTTAACTGAACTGTATTCTTGATGTATGCACTGCTTACATTACACCTCAAAAAATGCACACATGTAGGCCTAATCGGTTTGGCTCATTGGATAGAGTGTCGGCCTGTGGACTGAAGGGTCCCAGGTTTGATTCCGGTCAAGGGGATGTACCTTGGTTGTGGGCATATCCCTAGTAGGAGGTGTGCAGGAGGCAGCTGATTGATGTTTCTCTCTCATCGATGTTTCTAACTCTCTATCCCTCTCCCTTCCTCTCTGTAAAAAATCAATAAAGAATATATTTAAAAAGGCACACATGTAATGTTTTACATAAGTGGATAATTGACAGTGAGCCCCAGGAATGGTGCCTCTTCCCTTGTAAGCACATTAGATGTGTCTCCTAAAGGCTCAGTCCTTTGTCATAACCACGCTGCAATCTAATTCACCATCCATGCGCAAATGCCCCCTAGTGTTCCCATAGTGTCCTTGAATAGCTTTTTTTCTGTTCCCAAACCATCAAGTACATTCATTTCTCTAGTCTCTGGGATTGGCTGAATAACAGCTCCCAAAGATATATTCACATTATTCTTCCTTTTAAATTTTTTAAAAACATTTTTTAATTGATTTCAAAGAGGAAGGGAGAGAGACAGACAGAAACATCAATGATGAGAGAGAATCATTGATCGACTACCTCCTGCACACCAAACACTGGGGATCCAACCCGGAAACCAGGGCACGTGCCCTTGACCAGAATTGAACCTGGGACCCTTCAGTCCACAGGCCGACACTCTATCTACTGAGCCAAACCAGCTAGGGCTGTACTACAGCTTTTTTATCCGCTCATCTACTGATGGGCACTTGGGCTGTTTCTAGATCTTAGCTACTGTAAATTGTGCTGCTATGAACATAGGGGAGCATACATTCTTTCTGATTGGTTTCTTAGGATATATTCCTAGAAGTGGGGTCACTGGGTCAAATGGCAGATCCATATTTAATTTTTTGAGGAAACTCCGTACTGTTTTCCATAATGGTTGCACCAGTCTGCATTCCCACCAGCAGTGTACTAGAGTTCCCTTTTCTCCACATCCTCTCCAGCACTTGTCATTTGTTGATTTGTTGATGCCATTCTGACAGGTGTGAGGTGATACCTCATTGTCATTTTATTTATTTATTTTTAAATATATTTTATTGATTTTTTTTACAGAGAGGAAGGGAGAGGGATAGAGAGTTAGAAATATTGATGAGAGAGAAACATCGATCAGCTGCCCCCTACTGGGGATGTGCCCACAACCAAGGTACCTGCCCTTGACCCGAATCGAACCTGGGACCCTTCAGTCCGCAGGCCACCACTCTATCCACTGAGCCAAACCGGTTAGGGTTCATTGTCATTTTAATTTGCATCTCTCTGACGGTCAGTGACTTTGAGCTTTTTTTCATATGTCTCTTGGCCATCTGTATGTCCTTTTTTTAAAGTCCAACAGCAACAGAGGTCAGCTTTTATTGAATGTGTTACAAATGAGCTAGTTTAGTCAAAAAGAGCAAAGCCCAGGTCATCATCAGACTCCTCAGATTCTTCTTTCTTTGCTTCCACTGTCTCCTCCTCAGCTGGGGCAGCAGCAGTGGAGGGGGCAGGACCTCCTGCTGGTGCCGCACTAGCTGCAGGGGCAGGTCCACCAGCCCCTACATTGCAGATGCCACTCCCAATGTTGACATTGGCCAGAGCCTTTGCAAACAAGCCTGGCCAGAAAGATTCAACATTTACACCAGCTGCTTTAATGAGGGCATTGGTCTTATCCTCCGTCACCGTCACTTCATCGTCGTCGTCTAAGGGCTGAGTAGATGCAGGCGAGCTCCCAGACTGAGGCCATGGTGAGGGTGAGTGCTGGGCGAGCACTTTCAGGAGCGGTGCTAGTCGCCAGATGAAGTGAGGGCCTCCCCCCAGCGTGGCCTTAGCTTCCTCGGAAGAACCGAACACCTCACCGGCAGCTGGGGAAAGGAGGCTGTATGTCCTCTTTGGAGAGGTGTCTATTTAGGTCCTTTGCCCATTTTTTAATTGGATTGTTTGTCTTCCTTTTGTTAAGTTGTATGAGTTCCTTATATATTTTGGATATTAACCCTTTATCAGATGTATCATTGCCAGATATGTTCTCCCATACAGTGAGCTCCCTTTTCATTTTGTTGATGGTTTACTTTGCTGTGCAGAAGCTTTTTATTTTGATGTAGTCCCATTGTTTATTTTCTCCTTAGTTTCCTTTGCCTTAGGAGATGCATCTGTAAACATATTGCAACGAGAGATGGCTGAGATTTTGCTGCCTATGGCCAAACTCCAACCTCTTGATACCATATTCCCCTCCCCCTTTTTTAAATATGTTTTATTGATTTTTTTACAGAGAGGAAGGGAGAGGGATAGAGTTAGAAACATCGATGAGAGAGAAACATCGATCAGCTGCCTCCTGCACACCCCCTACTGGAGATGTGCCCGCAACTAAGGTACATGCCCTTGACCGGAATCAAACCTGGGACCCTTCATTCCACAGGCTGACGCTCTATCCACTGAGCCAAACCGGTCAGGACCCATATTCCCCATTTAATTACATTTATTTCCACCTACCTTGTGTCTTACTAATGTTTTGTTTGCTTAAGTTTACAAGGAAACTAACTTGTCATCACCATTGGGAGTGGAAAGCTAGTGTCATATATTGACACATTGACTTTAAATAGAAATACAAGAAGAAGTTTCAGATCAAAAGGATCACAGCCAGGGAGCTGAGATAGGAGTTAAATAGAGGTGGGCACCAAGTGAGACTTTCCATGTTTTAGTGGGACTGAAAGAAGAGTAGCTTTCTTGACGCTAAGATCCAGGAATCCAGGTCTTGGGGAAATACTGGCTTAGGGCATCTGTTGTCTCACAGAATAGAAGAAAAACTGAGGCATAAGGAAAGATGAAAGAATTCAGAAGTCTTGGCTTCCAGCCTAGGTTCCTGGCTCTTTCAGACTTTTGGGGTACAAGGGGGTGTCTTTAGGTCTTAGGGTACCAGACCCAGCTGATTCAGCCACCACCACCCCCTGAACCAGAAAGGCAACCAGTTTGAGTCATGTCTGAAGTCAGTGGCCCTCAGGGCATCTTGGAGTGCACTGGGATAGGTTTGGGAGGATGCTGCCATCTGTTGAAGACATTTCCAGCAGTGACATCACTGTGCCTCACAGTGCACTTGCCCATGTGGGCAGGTGCATCTGGAATGTGCTGTCAAGAGGCCTCCAGGCCCAGGAGTCTGGCCCTTCTAGAGCACAGATTCAACCTCCACTCTGAGCTAGTGGGGAAATGGAAGTAGGCGCATAAGGGGACTGGTGGCAGCTTGAGCTGAGGCCCCTAGGCCCACTGTGGTCAGGCTCCTGAGCATCACTCCAATGTCCTTTCTGCTTCCTCTCTCCAACCCCCACTCTGATTGAGTTGTACCTTTGGGCAACTGAACCCCAGCTTCCTTCACACTAAACTGGGTATAATAATAGTTCTTGCCCCAAAGATGTTATTGGATTAATGAAGATTTCGAACAGAAATCTAAATTGTGCACGGCTGGTGTGGCTCAATGGTTGACCGTCAACCCATGAACCTGGAGCTCGCCACTCTATTCTCGGCCAGGGCAAATGCCTGGGTTGGGGGCTGGATCTCCAGTAGGGGGCGTGCAAGAGGCAGCCATCAGTGATTTTTCTCTCATCACTGTTTCTCTCCCTCTCACTTCCTCTATCTCAAATCAATAAAAACATACTTTTTAAAAAAGAAATCTCTAAATTGTAGAACGCTGTCCTAATTATTATGCGATCTTAATTTAAAAAACACACAAAAAAAAACAGGTTCTGGATCCTCCCAAAGACGGCCCAGTGTCGCCCAAACAACTGCTCTGTCCACCCTCTCTTGACAGAGGAAGAGCCAATCAGAAAGCTGTATCTGCGCCTGTCCTTGCGTCTCCGGGGCCTCGCTGCTCCTGGGAGTTGTGGTTCCGAGGGTGTTTTTTGCAGCCCGGGAGTGCCTTCGCAGCCGCCGTAGGCCATGGAACTACAACTCCCGGCAGGCACGGGCCGCGCAGCCGCAGAGCGGGCGGATAGTTGGGTCCTCGTGCGTCCGGCATGTCGGCGCTGCGCTGGGGCCGCGGCGCGGCTGGGCTCGGATGGGCCTTGTGGCCGGTGGGCCGCCCCGGCCTCCTGGCCGAGGAAGGTAACACAGGGGAGTCTCAGGGGCGACGTCGCGGCCACTGTCACTCCCAACCCTTAACATCCGGCCGTGACCTTTGGCTTTTCCGCCCTGGGATCTAGCTACAAACCCACGACCTTTGCCTTCTGAGGTTCCGAGGAACCCATTAACACGACCCCGCTTTCACTTGCCCTTGGCACACTCTTCTGACAGGGGTCGGCAGGACACTTTGACCTTCGACTCTTGGTTTGTTTTGGTGCCTTCTGAACCCCTGTTTGCTCTTGACATTTGAATTCGCTGTTCCTTTGGTTCGAGGAACTCTATATCCTTGTTCCCTCACCGCAATTTTCTTAGCGCGTGGGGTCCCCTTTAACTTTGATCTTTTTTTTTTTTTCTTCTTTCCAATTTGAGACCTCTGATTACTGACAGCTTCCACTGAAAATTTAGGGCTTCTTTGCCCCTGGATCCTGCAATATCTGTCCATGTGAGTAGCCCCACTCCTCCCGGCTCCAGACCCCCTTTAACTTACCCCTCTCTCCCGCAGGGACCCTGGGTGGCCTACGGGGCTGCAGAAGGAGCTCGTCTGCCCGCCCCTGTGAACAAGACCGCCGGAGGGACTGGGGCCACGCGGAGCTGTTGGAGGGTGAGGCCTGAAGCCCCTTCATTGTCCCCTCTGCTAGGGGTCACCTCCCTCGTTTCTCACAGTGACCCCACAAGTAGGGATGTCAGTCTGTAAAACGGTGTAACTAATGTGGTCCCACCTCTCTGGTGGTCCTGAGGGCCCACCATGATGCAGTGAACACTTGTAATTCCCTCCTTTCCCATACCCACCAGGTACTCCCACTTTCCAGACAGCCGACAACCGAAATTGTGGCTGGGGAGACTGGCCCAAGGCCACACGAAGCTGTACGGGTAGAGCCAGGATTAGAACCCTGAACTGATCCATGTTGGCCCAGCTGGGCTTTCTGAGTAGGCACCTGGTGGGATTGCTAACTTAATAATGCTTTCAAAGTGAGAGGCAACAAGTGTTTATTGAGACCAATAAGAATAGCTCTTTGGGAGTCATTAATTCAGGCAGAAACCCAAACTGTTTCAATTAGGAGACAAAGGCAAAGGGTATTCATGAGAAAGCGAAGGGGAACAATTACATCCATAGAAGGAAGGCATTGTTATTGGTGCAGGTAACATAATGAAGTGGTGCTAATTCTACACAACATTTTAAATTTTTAGTCCGATAGCCATCAGTCCAGTAGTCATAATTATCTGCTTTCTTACTATCTTTACAAATAGTTTTTTTGGGACACAAGTTTGCTTAGGCCCAGTCCAAAGGTTATCTTGCCCTGTATCCTTTTTAAGTATGTTTTCATTGATTTCCGAGAAAGGAAGGGAAAGGGAGAGAGGGATAGAAACATCAACGATGAGAGAGAATCATTGATCAGCTGCCTCCTGCAGGCCCCCAACTGGGGATCCATCCTGCAACCCAGGCATGTGCCCTGACTGAGAATTGAACTGTGTCCCCAGTAGGGGGTGTGCAGGAGGCAGCTGATCGATGTTTCTCTCTCATCGATGTTTCTAACTCTCTATCCCTATCTCTTCCTCTCTGTAAAAAATCAATAAAATATATTAAAAAAAAAAAAAGAGAATTGAACTGTGACCCCCCCCATCCCCCCCAGTTCATGGGTTGATGCTCAACCACTGAGCCATACTGGCAAGGCAGGCTTGCTCTGTTTTAACATTCCAAGGTTTGAGGTAAGAGATGTGCGAGGCAGTTCCTTTGGGATGGCTGCTCTAGCTCTATTTTAAAGTGGCTCCTTTTTTTTTTTTTTTCACCCCCCCCCCCCCCCTTTGTTTAAGATCTTTCCTTGAAAACATTGCTGGTCATCCATCGAAACGCAGCACTGATCAGTTATTCAAAGCATCGTTGGCCCTTCGTTGTCGGGTGGCTCATTTTGGATATGTCATGCCATTGCTGGTTCCTCATCACCAGGAAGGCTCATTCCTGGTATGTCATGTCCCTGTAGGAGGGAAAGTGGTTTTTTAGGAGCCTCAGGATACATTTGAGCAATGAGTGCCAGAACAGAAGGAAGGCTTTGCCATCATATTCCCCTCCCTCCGCCCATCATCATATTTCTTTAAGGATAAACATCTGTAGTTTCTTGAGGTTTCTCATATGAAGTCTTAGGCCTTAGTGATAGTTTCAAAACTTTGAACAACCATTATCAAAATGGTACCTTTATAACATCGAGCTGTGAAAAACAATGATTTATAACAGCAAAAGTTTCTACACAGCCCGGCTGTGGTGGCTCAGTGGATTGAGCATCAGTCCTGGGTTCGATTCCCAGTCAAGGCACATGCCTGGGTTGTGGGCTCGATCCCCAGTAGAGGCGTGCAGGAGGTAACCAATCAATGAGTCTCTCTCGTCATTAATGTTTCTCTCTCCCCCTCTTCCTCTAAAATCAATAAAAATATTTTTTAAAAAGTTTCTATACAAACAAAATGCTGCCGAAACCGGTTTGGCTCAGTGGATAGAGCGTCAGCCTGCGGACTCAAGGGTTCCGGGTTTGATTCCGGTCAAGGGCATGTACCTTGGTTGCGGGCACATCCCCAGTGGGGGGCGTGCAGGAGGCGGCTGATCGATGTTTCTCTCTCTTCGATGTTTCTAACTCTCTGTCCCTCTCTCTTCCTCTCTGTGAAAAATTAATTAAATATAAAAAAATAAAAAATAAAAATTATTAAAAAAAAATGCTAAGTCCAATATGAAGACTAGATCTGAACCAGTGGTGATACCTGAGAGAAGTCAGCTGAAGATGTTAGAGAACCATGAGGTGTCAGTGGGCACTGTTTTTAATCAGACCTGTGCCTAAATTTTATCTAGCTTTTTCTTTATTTTACCAGAGGTGTTTTATCCAAGTACGGCAGTAGGTACTAACAGAGGAAACCCCTCCTTGCTCAGCTAGGATATGGTCAAGAGCAGTTCTGTTGTGTAATATAATTCACACAAGGGAACTTAAAGATTTTTTTTCCTGATTGGCTATTGTTTTAGCGGTACCTCCAGCAATTTCCTCTAAGGTTTTGGATAAGTTTCTAATAGTGTAAATTTATTCATTGTAATACCTGCCCGAGGAAGAGTATACTTCCAAACCGGGTACCTTCATTGGGGCTGACATTGCCAGGTATTAAACCTGACTATGTATGTAAATAGTTGCATGTTTTGACCTGTGAAGTAGGTTTAAACAAGATGCCCTTTGTGGCATTATCATACCAGACAGAAATTAAGGGGAAACAAAATATATAGTGAGTGCTTGGCCTCTCATTATTTGTGAGAAGTAAGGAAAAGGAAGGTGTGTAGATTATAAAGGCCTGATCTGAAATCTTGGGTTAGTTGTCCACTTGTCTCCTTCACTTCCTAGTAACTTTAAATTTCACATTCTCTTTTGGTTGAGCAGTCTGTTAGGTGCAAGAGTTTTCTTTAAATTGGGAAACATGAATCCAAAAGTCAACACCTTTAAATTTGGTCATGTGGATTAGTTAAGAGTACCTGGCCCTAGCCGGTTTGGCTCAGTGGATAGAGCGTCAGCCTGTGGACTGAAGGGTCCCAGATTCGATTCTGGTCAAGGGCACATGCTGGGGTTGCAGGCTCAATCCTCAGTAGGGGGTATGCAGAAGACAGCCAATCAATGATTCTCTTTCATCATTGATGTCTCTATCTCTCTGCCTCTCCCTTCCTCTCTGAAATCAGTTAAATATATATATATATATAATTCTGAAGGAATCAAGTAGGAAGGAAAGGTAAGTTTTAATTCTGCCTACAAAATTATAATTTACTAAATGCTGGGGTTGGGGGGCTGGTCATAGCTATCTAGGAGGAAAAAAAATTCTTATATCTGGAAAACAAGGATAAAAAAAACAACAGTCTTATCAGTTCATTTATTCCCATGTTATTCTTATTGATCTTGATCTTTCTGTTAGCAGTTTGTGAATCCAGTTTTTCTTAGAATTCTTTAAATCTTAATTGTATTCAATGTTGTGACCTGAAAGTTAATTAGAAATCTGTATCTTAGAGTGTCAGTCTTCTCCATAAATTTCTCTGAAGAAGAAACATTTTTAGAAACATTTTACTGATCAGAGTAAAACAATAACTTTCTGTAAATGACAAAAAAATATTTTTTAAAATATATTTTTATTTCAGAGAGGAAGGGAGAGGGAGAGAGAGATTGAAACATCAATGATGAGAGAGAAGCATTGATTGACTGCTTCTCGCCACCCAGGCAGGTGTCCTGACCAAACATTGAACCACTGAGCCACACCAGTTGGGTGACAGAAGATTTTTAGCTGACCATGATTAAAGATCTGATGAGAGTTTACACACATACTATATACAGTGCATGTGTGTAATTCGTGCACATTAAAAGGGGATTAATTAGAGGAAATAATTTAATATTGCTATTTGCCCTTTCTCTATAATAGAAGTGTCAGAGATGAAAGAAAATTAGTAAAATGTATATGAAAATCCTCCTGTCAGAGTCTGGGGCTCACCATGGGACCCAGAGTCAAGTCCCCGCCCACCCACATGCACCTCAAAATCACGTGAGACCCAGACCTGGTCAGTCCCACCCTTGTCAAGCCCTGCTGGGCAGGGGGCGTAGCCTCAGGTCCCCTGGCCTGGCACCAGGATGGGGGGCGTGGTCTGAGGTCCTCCAGCCCAGACCGGGGTGGGGGGCGAGGGGGTATGCCTTGAGATCCTCCATCCAGCCCCGCCAGGTGGGGGACATGGCCTGAGATCCCCTGTCAAGCCCAGCCAGGCAGGAGGGCACAGCCTCAGGTCCCCTAGCCCGGTGGTGGGGC
Source organism: Eptesicus fuscus (assembly GCF_027574615.1). Lineage (NCBI taxonomy): Eukaryota > Metazoa > Chordata > Mammalia > Chiroptera > Vespertilionidae > Eptesicus > Eptesicus fuscus. Next base: position 30,687,727 of record NC_072478.1, read on the forward strand.
AGGGGGCGCAGCCTGAGGTCCCCTGTCAAGCCCCATCGGGCAGGGGGTGCGCCGTGAGGTCCCCCGGCCTGGTGCTGGGGCTGGGGGAGCAGCCTGAGGTCCCCTAGCCCTGCACCAGGTCGGAAGCTCACCTTGAGGTCCACCATCAAGCCCCACCGGGTGGGGGGCGCAGCCTGAGATCCCTGTCAAGCCCCATGGGGGCAGGAGAGGGCGTAGCCTCAGGTCCCTGCTGATTGCTTGTTAAGGCTCCTTATGGGAACTTGGCCTCAGCTGTTGGTGCAGCCATCTTTGTGAGGGAGTGATGGTCAATTAGTATATTCCCTCTTTATTAGATAGGATAAGTAATGCAACTGGCTTAGTTATCCATTCCAATCTTAGTTAGCTTTGTCATATATAAAATTCTTTCCCCTCACTCCCCCTGAAAAACTCATTTTAATGTTTGAAAAGACAGACAAAAAAATGATAGCAGAGGGAGTCTAGACCAATTAGAACTAAGGCAGCAGTAACAAAAATGAACACAATACAATGATTTGACCTTATAAAGGAAATGACCAATTAAAATAAAATTTCACAAGTCTTCATGTTTATAATATATTAATGAACAAAATACCGAAAATACAATGTATGAATTTCCCCCCTTAGGTTTATAATAAATTATCCAACCTCTGTTTAATACATTTACTTTTTTTAAAATATATTTTTATTGATTTCAAAGAGGGAGGGAGAGGGAGAGAGAGATAGAAACATCAATAATGAAAGAACCATTGATCCGCTGCCTCCTACAGGCCTCCTTCTGGGGATCGAACCCGCATCCCGGGCATGTGCCCTTGACAGGAATCGAACCTTTGAGTTCACAAGCCAGTGCTCTATCCACTGAGCCAAAGCAGCTAGGGCAGTGGTTGGCAAACTGCGGCTCGAGGTTTGGCAAACTCTTTGGCCCCTTGAGTTTTTAGCAAAGGCCAGCTTTGGAGTCCCTAATTAAGTTAATAACAATGTACCTACCTATATAGTTTAAGTTTAAAAAATTTGGCTCTCAAAAGAAATTTCAGTCGTTGTACTGTTGATATTTGGCTCCGTTGACTAATGAGTTTGCCGACCACTGGGCTAAGGAAATACATTTACTTTTTAAAATTTATTTACTGATTTGAAAAAGAGGGAGGAAGGGCGGAAATTGTTTGATTTTTAAAATATAACCAAGATGAGCCCTAGCCAGTGGCTCAGTTGGTTGAAGCATCGTCCCATAAACCAAAAGGTTGTGGGTTTGATTCCCACTCAGGGCACATACCTAGGTTGTGGGTTCAATCCCCAGTTGGGAGGCACCAATCGATGTTTCTCACATCAGTGTTTCTCTTTCTCTCTCTGCCCCTGCCCCCACTCCCTCCTCCCTACCTTTCTCTTTCTCTTTAAAAATCAATAAAAACATATCCTTGGGTGAGGATTAAAAAGAACAACAAAATAAATAGTTATGAGTAGTAAATAGTAGAAAACAGTGAATGAGTAAATATCATTTTTCATCAGTGGCCATTATTTTACTTCTAGGAACCTATAAGAAATTGTCTTCTTTGAGTTTCAAATGTTCTTGTAAGTTTAGTTGTTTCTTAGCTTCCTCAGTATCATCTTGAATTGTTGAAATAAGTAACTCTAGAGAATCAAAGTTCTTTTCTGGTCTGAGGTAGCCAACAGTGGCCACATTGAAGATTTCCTCATAGAAGTCCTCTTTGAAAGTATGCATAATATGAATTTCCATGGACTTTTTTGTATTCTTGTAGTATGATTTTCATCCTGTTTTCACCACCATTTTATAGACATCTCCACTTACAACACTGGCCCATCCATAAAAAATGCCAATGAATACATTATCTGGAAGAATATCTACTACTAGAGGCCTGGTGTATGAAATTCGTGCACGGGTAGGGTCCCTAGGCCTGGCCAGCAATCAGGGTCGATCTGTGGGGTGACAAGTGGGGCAGTTGGTGGGCCCCTGCTGTCACCTGCCTTGGCTGGCCTGGGGCCTGCAGGTTAGGAGCAGCTCCTGCGTTGAGTGTCTGCCCCCTGGTGGTCAGTGCGCATCATAGTGACTAGTTATTCCACCTGTCTTTCCACTGTTCGGTTGATTTGCATATTAGGCTTTTATTATATACTAGAGGCCCAGTGCATGATTGAATCATGCACGTGTAGGGTCCCCTACATGCTTTCGCTTTTCGCGGTGGAGCTGGGTGCCTGTCCGCTGGTGCCGGAGCAGACAGGCACCCAGCTCCCACGCTTTTGATGGTCCGCGGCCGCTGAGGGGGGCTAACCTGCTGTTGAGAGGCGCAGGGGGTGGGACTCCCGCCCCCTGCGCCTCTCAACGGCCGCTGAGGGGGGCTGCCGCGGACACCTGGCTACCCTGCCGTTGAGAGGTGCAGCTGGGTGTCCGCGGCAGGCCCCCTCAGCAGCCGTGGATCTGGCTGTTGAGAGGCGCAGGGGCGGGAGTCCCGCCCCCTGCGCCTCTCAACAGCAGGGTAGCCCCCCTTCAGTGGCAGCAGATCCATGCCTCTCAATGGCCGGATAGGCCACCCCGAGTCCCGCCCCCCAGCCTCCTGCCGCCCAATAGTGGGCGTAGCGGAGTGATGGTAATTTACATGTTACTCTATTATTAGATAGGATGATTTTTTGAGGAAAGTTAGCTGTGGGGACGCCCAGCCATTTGGAACCGCAGTCAAAGCCCTGCACCACTTGGCTATAGTAGAAGTAAAGCATGTGCTTCCTGATGTCATCTGCTTGGGTCTCTGGTTACAGTTGGTCCGCTGGAAGTGTTGTCTGGATCCCCTGACCAGCTCAGGGACATGGGCGGGAGCTCAACCTGTGGGAGCACAATGGGCCAAGAGGCCCCTGCGATGCATCACAGCAAGCCCTTCATGCTGCTGACCCAACAGATGCTGCTGGGTGACTCAGGCTGAGTCTCTGCCTTGGAGGGGCTAAAATTATTAAGATCCCTCCTCCACACACCTCTGCAACATCCACACTCCCTATGCAACTTATACACATTCTGCAGCTTACAATGTATTTATTTAATATATGCACCACAGGGACACAACCAGAGATTTAATTTAAAAAACAGAAACAGTGCTTGCTTCGGCAGCACATATTCTAAAATTGTAATGATACAGAGAAGATTAGCATGGCTCCTGCACAAGGATGACACGCAAATAAAAATAAATAAAAATAAAAAACAGAAACAAAACAAATATTATATCACAGCTGGAGATAGAGTTCTATACAGAAAGCAAGGCAAGGACAGAGCATCTAAGGAAAAAATAAAGAGCATAAAGAGAGAGGCTGGACAGCCCAGGTCAGGGCTCTTGGCTAGAGACCTGCTTTGCGTAGGTTTATTGCAGGTACTTCTTTTTTCTTTTGTTTTTGTTTTCCTCACCCAAGGATATTTTCTCCATTGATTTTTTTTAATTTAAATATTTTTTTATTTTTTCAGTTACAGTTTATCTAAATATATATAAAAAGCCAGTGGCCATAACGACCATAATGACTGGTCACTATGATGTCCACTGTGGCCAGCGAACTGGCCGATCAGCGGGTAGGGCCGGCTGGCCAACCTTGAGGCCCCTCCCCCTGCTGGCCTGCTCCTGATCAGACTTCTACCCTGATCAAGAGCTGGCCTCAGGCCAAACACCTCCTCCCTTTCCCCCAGCCTGCCCTGCCCCCGATCAGCCCCTCCCCCTGGTGAGCCCATCCCTGATCACACCCCCCACCCCAATAGGGGGCGGGGCTGGCCGGCCAACCTCCTGCAGCCTCTCCTCCCGCCTGGTCCCACCCCAGATCAGCCCCCCCACCCCATCAGGGGCAGGGCCGGCAGGCCAAGCACCCATGGCCCCTCCAGGCCACTGGCCCCCGACCAGCATCCCCCACACCCCACAGCCCCTCTCCATGGCCAGCCCCAACCCCGGGCAGGGCCCACCAGCCAATTGCCCGCAGCCCCTTCCCCCAGCTGGCCCAGCCCTGATCGCCCTGATTTGGGCCTGGGCTGGCTGGACCCCACCTGTGCACGAATTTGTGCACTGGGCCTCTAGTGTTCAATGTTATTTTGTATTAGTTTCAAGTGTACAGCATACATTGATTTTTTTAAATTTTTATTTTATTTTATTTTTAAAAATATATATATTTTATTGATTTTTTTACAGAGAGGAAGGGAGAGGGACAGAGAGCTAGAAACATTGATGAGAAAGAAACATCTATCAGCTGCCTCCTGCACATACTGGGGATGTGCCCGAAACCAAGGCACGTGCCCCCGACTGGAACTGAACCTGTAATCCTTCAGTCCGCAGGCCGACGCTCCATCCACCGAGCCAAACCGGTTAGGGCTATTTTTATATTTTTAAAATATTTTTATTGACTTCAGAGAGGGAGGGAGAGGGAGAGAAAGATAAAAACATCAATGATGAGAGAGAATCATTGATTGGCTGCCTCCTACACACCCCCTACTGGGGATTGAGCCGCAACCCAGGCATGTGCCTTTGACTGGAATCAAAACTGGGACCCTTCAGTCTGCACGCCAACGCTCTTATCTATTGAGCCAAACCAGTTAGGGCAGCATCCATTGATTTTTATTTATTTTTATTTTTTTAAAATATATTTTAATGATTTTTTACAGAGAGGAAGGGAGAGGGATAGAGAGCTAGAAACATCAATGAGAGAGAAACATTGACCAGCTGCCTCCTGCACACCCCCCACTGGGGATATGCCCGCAACCAATGTACATGCCCTTGACCGGAATCGAACCTGGGACCCTTCAGTCCGCAGGCTGATGCTCTATCCACTGAGCCAAACCAGTTTTGGCTCCATTGATTTTTAGAGAGAGTGGATGGGGGGAGGGGGAAGAGAGAGAAACATTGATTGGTTGCCTCCCACAGGAGTCAGGGATTGAGTCTTCCAGCTCAGCTTAGATGTCCCCGGTCCCTCTCACATCTGCCTCATTTCTTTTTCGACATGTCCCAGCCTGCAAGTATCTCCTGTGTGTTTGATTCTCCTGAATTTCAGCCACTCTGAGGGCCAAGTTTATGCTTGTCTTTTCATTTCTATGAATCCTTCTAGAGCCCCTTTTGTGTGCTGGCCCCCTACTCTGGGGCTTGATGTTCTAATAAGTGGTGCAACCCAGGCAGAAGATAAATGGAGTTGATCCACTGATTGCATATTTGCAAGGCAGTTAAATTTCATTTGCAACCTCAAATCAATTCTTGAGGAGTGTTCACGATCGTGTATAGACATGTGCAGAGCAGTGAACATTGCAGTTTCCTGATGTGCATGTACCCCACTGAGGTGGAACCAAGGACGTTCTGCTTTATTTCAGTACATCCTATAAACCAGTGGCCTTTTCAGGGTGTACTTGGTGCCACGCTCTTACATTTTTGTGCTGTTTGTTGGTGATTTTGCTGTTTAAGTGGCATCAGGTGTAAAGCTGGGGTTCTGTCCATTGACCCTGAGCAGGAAGGCAGTGCTGTGCCTTTTGGAGAAAATGTTAGCTCACTTTGTTCAGGTGTGAGCAATAGTGCTGTTTCCTGTGAGCTTGATGTTACTGAATTAGTAATATATGTGAGGTAAGGGCTCTTAAACAGAAACATATGTAAGACAGATGTGCTGATCAGCTGGCAGAAATGTGATGGAAGCTCTCAGGAACCTTGTGTTTCCCCAGGAGCAGTGGCTCTGTATTTGCTAGTTCAGTGTCTTGGCAACTCTGAGAACAGAACTGCAGAGAACAGAGCTGCTGGTCCTGTAGAGCAGGGCTGGGCTGGGAATCCCTGGTGAGAACCTTTGAGTCAGCAAGAGCAGCAAGTGCAAAGGCCCCAAGGCCATTATGGCTGGAGCAGAGTGAGTGGTAAGGGCAGTGGGAGGCCATGGGGGCACCTGGGTAGATTTTGAGAACAGCCCCGGGGATGTGCCAACAGAATGGACTTGGAGGGAGAGCGGTGTAGACATCCCTGGGGTTTTGGGCTGAGCGCCTGGAAGACAGAGCTGTGGTGACAGATGCGGAGGGGACATCAGGAGCTTGTATGGGAAGTTGAGTCTATGGGGATTGGGTGGAGAGGTGCTAAGTAGGTGAGTGGGGTGCATATGCTTAGAAGTCCAGGGACATGGGGGAGTTATCAACGAATACATAGAAGGGAGGCCTCAAGAGCAGGTGAGACCAGCTGCCTCCTATCTCCTGGCTGGCAGGGTGTTTGGAGAGATCAGGATTTGAACCAGATTCCCCTGACATCCTTGCCCTTTGCCTCCCCACAGTGCTTGAGGCCAGAGTGCGGCAGCTGCAGGCCGACAATGTTTCAGAGGTGAGGGCGAAGCTGGTGGATGTGGCTCGACTCCCAGAGGCCGATGGCTCCCAGTCACCCAGGAAGGTGGAGGCAGGAAATGAGGCTGCTGCCCTGGGGTTCCCCACCCACTGGGCACAGAAGTTGCACAAGGAGAAGCTCGTGATGCAGAAGCGCAAGCAAAAGCTGGAGGAAACCCTGCAGAAGGAGGCCCGCAAGCATCAGCTGCGTGTGGAGCCCCAACTGCTGAATAGGCAGCTGGCAGGCTGGCTGAAGCGTTGGGAACACGGCACCCCCAGGTGTCCCTGGGAGGAGCAGCTGGCCCAGCTGCTACAGGAGGCCCCTAAGAGGCTGAGCCACAAGGAGGAGCATGGTCATACGGGTAGGATCTCTAAGATGCGGTACGAGGGCCAGCAGCAGAGGCTTCTGGCCTTCTTGGAGTGCTGCGTGCTTGTGGACCAGCTGCCCCTCGCCCACCACGTGCTGGTCATGCATCACAGCAAGTCCCGGCAGCAGCGGGCACTCACCCTGCCCATGTACAACACCCTTCTGCTTGGCTGGGCTCGCAAGGTGAGCGGGGCTAGGTGGGCCAGGGAAAATGGGGTCACCACCTGTCACAGGTGGAGGTGAGGCTGGGGGGCGAAATTTGCCTGTGGCTGCACTTAGATTCTTATGCTTTTGTCTTTTAGACCCAAAGTTCAAGTGCTTTGTTACTACTCTAATTCTTGTAGGCTTGATGGATATAAATCTCATGTGGCCCTCAAAAGAAGTTTTGAAAATAACCAAAATGAAGGAAGAAATCCTGCTCATGTTTAGTGCATTTCCTTCTGGTCCACTGGGCTAGGGCAAGGGACACTTTGGGGTTTAGAGCACCCTGCAGACCCTCACCAGGATAATGACTTCCATGCTTTGGGTGTAGTTTGCTCCTTTTCTTTGTTTCCTAAGGTGGAAGGGTAGGTGATTGCCTTAAGACTCCTCTTTTTGAATACAGGCATTCATAGCTATGGACTTGCCTCTGGGTGCTGCGTTAGCCGGCTCCCGTGTTTCTCCCTTTTCTTCATCTCGAGTATTTTCCAGTCGCCCTGCGATTCCTTCTTTGGCTCTGGCTGTTCAGGAGAATGTTCTTCACATGCAGTTTCAATTCGTGGAACTGTAGGAAAACTTACTGCTGAGGGGACAAAGGAGCCAGTTTTGTGTAGACACATGCACCGACATGTGAGGACATCTGTGGTGGAGACGTCCATGTGCTTGACTGACGTACTAACAGCGAGGCCCAGGAGTCCCTGGGAGGAGCAGCTGGCGACTACCATCTGCATCACTGTGCTATGACGTGGAGATGCTGACATCTCCCCAGGTGACAGTCAGCTGGTGTTTTGCTTGCATCATTGTTGGAGATGTACTCAGTTCCCTGTGTTAGTTGAGATGAGTCCATGAACCTTCCAGAATTCCCAGCAAAGAGCACTGTTACAGCAGGATGTGTTTGATTAGCTGGGGCCCATGACACTGCAGGGGCTGCATGGCTTCCTTGGCTTCTTCAGTAATGTGTCTGGATGGCCGGCATGTGTGGGATGGAACTGGCAGTCATGCCATGCACTTCTTTATGAGCCTTAGTTTTCTCATCTGTAAGGTGGGGAACCGTTCTGCTAGTGTCTTGGGAGGAGCGAGGCACTGAACCCAAGACTTCCTCCACATGTGTGTAGGAGAGGGCTGGGAGAGTATGTGAGGTGTGTGTTTGTGTGTGTATGTGTGTGAATTGTTTATCTTTTTATTTTTAAAAATAATTCTTTAGTTATGTGATATTTTAAAATGTGTTTCAAATGGGTGATGATACTACTGAAAAATGTTTTTGGAAGGTGTGATAGATATGCTTACTCTAGACCAGTGCAATCCAATTGGAAATATTCTCTTTTATTTTTTTATTTTGTACTCCCATCATCCCCTTTGGCAGCCATCAGCTTGTTCTCTATTTATGGGTTTCTTTCTGTTTTGTTTATTCAATTGTTTTGTTCTCTAGATTCCACATATAAGTAAGGTCATGCAGTATTTGTTTTTCTCTGTCTAATTTCACTTAGCATGATACCCTCTAGGACCATCCATGTTGTTACAAATGATAAGATTTCATTTTTTTTATGACCAAGTAATACTCCATTGTATACGTGTACCACATCTTTATCCAGTTGTCTCTCGATGAACACTTAGGTTACTTCCATATCTAGGCTATTGTAAATAATGTCGCTGTGAATATGGGGGTGCATATGTCTTCTCATATATACTGGTAGTCTTTGGATTTCTTCAGATAAATACCAGAAGTGGAATCGCTGGTTCATAAGGCAGTTCTGTTTTTATTTTTTGAGGAACCTTTATTCTGTTTTCAATGGTGGCTACACCAATTTGCAATCTCACCAACAGTGCATAAGCGTTCTTTTTCTCTCCACATCCTTGCCAACACTTGGTATTTGTTGGTATATTGATGATAGCCATTCTATCAAGTGTGAGGTGAGAGCTCATTGTGGTTAATTTGCATTTCCCTGCTGATTAGTGACATTGAGCATCTTTTCATGTCTATTGGCCATCTGTGTATTCTCTTTGGAGAAATGTCTATTCAGATCCTCTGCCAAGTTTTTAATTGGATTGTTTGTTTTTGGGTGTTAAGTTGTATGAGTTCCCTATATATTTTGGATATTAACCCTTTATTGGATGTATCTTTGACTAATATATTCTCCCATTCAGTAGGTTGTTCTTTTGTTTTGTTGATCGTTTCCTTTGCTGTGCAAAAACGTTTTAGTTTTTTAGTTTTTTAAATATATTTTTATTGATTTCAGAGAGGAAGGGAGAGGGAGAGAGAGATAGAAGCATCCATGATGAGAGAGAATCATTGATTGGCTGCCTCCTGTACGCCCCCTACTGGGGACTGAGCCCACAACCCAGGCATGTGCCCTTGGCCAGAATCGAACCTGGGACCCTCCAGTCCGCAAGCCGACACTTTATCCATTGAGCCAAACCAGCTAGGACCACTCTGGTCTTTTGCTGAAACTTGGCCCAACCCTGGCTTAGTCACAAGTGCTTGGACCTGAGACTGTGGGAGCCTGCATTCTCCCAGTTTCACAAAGTGACAAGCCAAGGTTTCCAGCTATTGCCTTGCTCCCTACCTCAGCCAGTTCCAATGCTAACAAAATTGTAGACAGTCTGACATCCTTTTCTAGTTTCAGTTCTTTCTCTAGTTGTTACTCCTGGCTTCTACCTCCATCTAGGTGTCAGTGGCCAGCTGCATCACCTGTAAGAGGGGCCGGCCCACAGCTGTGGCCCAGTGCACCCCTTCCTTGCTGGTGTATGAGTACTTAAGCAAACGCATAAGGCCAGCCTGCATCTTCAGGGCATCCCCATACTCATGTGGTATCTAGCATTCAGACCTCCCCTCCCCACATGGGGGTTGATGGATGGCCAGCCTGAGATTTCCTGTGGGGATGCCTCTTTCCCAAACCCCATTTCTTCAGTCTTCTGGCCAGCTCACCAACTGTCAGTACACTCAGATCCAGGGAAAAGCCTCGAGACTAGAAATCTACCTCCATACGTGGGGGCAGGTTAAGACCCAAGAAATAGGGTGCCACTCTAGTCTGGTAATTAATAGAGTTTATTAAGGGAACTTACATGCAAGGTGCGTCTTGGGCAGTGGCGATGATGTGGATTTCCTCTGCACTATGTGGCGGGTGCTAAGCGATTATGTAGGACAGGGCAGGATGGATGGAATACCTGGGGCATGAACTCCACCAGGTGCTCCTTACATCCTTGCCCAGGGCAGGGTGAGGGCCTGTCTCAGGAACCAGCATATCTGGGAAACAGATGTATAAGGCCAGCCAGCATCTTCCAGCATCCCCACACTCTCACAGTATCTAACTTATGGGCCACTCGTAAGTACATGGGGATCAGACAGTCTCTGTGGAGGTTATGGAAAGCAATCTCTGTTCAGCTTGGATCTGGCTGGATCTAGCTCAAGGAACAGCCTCTTCACAATTCATAGTGTAGTTTGATAACAGGGAGTGTGATACCTCACACTTTGTGCTTTCTCAAAATTTCTTTGACTCTTCGGGAGTATTTTGTGGTTTCACATACATTTTAGGATTAGTTCTAATTCTTAGAAGAATGGCACTGGTATTTTGATAGGGATTGCACTGAATCTGTATATTGCTTTAGGTAGTAAGGATATTTTTACAATATTAATCCTTCCAATCCACAAGCAAGTTATATTCTTCAATTTAGTTGTATCTTCTTCAGTTTCTTTCTTCAATGTCATAGATTTCCAAGTACAGGTCTTTCATTCACCTCTTTGGTTAAATTTGTTCCTAGGTAATGATGCAGTTGTAAATGGGATTGTTTTATTTTATTACTTTATTTTAAAATATATTTTTATTGATTTCAAAGAGGAAGGGAGAGGGAGATAGAAACATCAGTGATGATAGAGAATCATTGATTGGCTGCCTCCTTCACGCCCCCTACTGAAGATCAAGCCGCAACCCGGGCATGTGCTCTTTTTTTTTTTCTTTTAATATATTTTATTGATTTTTCACAGAGAGGAAGGGAGAGGGACAGAGAGTTAGAAACATCGATGAGAGAGACACATCGATCAGCTGCCTTTTGCACACCCCCTACTGGGGATGTACCCGCAACCAAGGTACATGCCCTGGACCGGAATCGAACCTGGGACCCTTGAGTCCACAGGCTGACGCTCCATCCACTGAGCCAAACCGGTTAGGGCTATAAATGACTATAAGTCAATCTCATCTAATGTGACATTTAAAGCCAATGTTCCCTATTAATTTTCTGTCTGGATGGTTTGTCCATTGATGTGAGTGTGGTATTAAAATTCCCTACTATTGTATTACTGTGGATTTCTCCCTTTATGTCCATTAAAAATTGCTTTATATGTTTAGGTGGCCCTATGTTGGGTGCATAGGTATTCACAATTATATCCTCTTGGATTGACCCCTTTATAACTATGTATTGTCCTTTTTTTGTTTTAAAGTCTATTTTGTCTGATATGAGTATTGGTACTCCAGCTTTCTTTTTGTTTCTATTTGCGTGGAATATTTTTTTTTTCCATCCCTTCATTTTGAGTTCCTATGTGTCTTTCAATTTGAGGTGAGTCTCTTATAAGCAGCATATAGATGAGTTTATTCTGCCAACCTATATCTTTTTATTGGACCATTTAATCTATTTACATTTAATGTAATTATTGAGAAGTGTTTACTTATTGCCATTTTGTTCATTGTTTTGGGGTTCGTTCTTTCGCACATGCCCCTACTGGGTCCAGGGATGAACCTGAAACCCAGGTACATGCTCTTGACTGGGAATCGAACCTATGGCCCTTTGATGTGTGGGCCGACGTTCTGACCACTGAGCAGCACTGGCTAGGGCATAACCATTTCTTTAAATATTTAATCAAATTACTTATCTGTTTTCTTAGGGTTTCTTTTTTCCTTGAAGATTTTTCGTGTTTCTTCATTTGAGAGATATTCTGTCTTTTCATTTTGTTGACTTTCTATAATTGTTTATATGAATTAGAGAAAATAGCTCTCTCTCCCAGTCATGAAAAAGTGGCCTGATATAGAAGTGACCTCTGTACAGGCTGGGTGTGCTGGGTGGTTTTTGGAAGTCAGTGGGCATCCATAGCACTGGCCCACAGGTTGGGAGGCCAGGTAGGTGTGGTGATGTCCTACTGTCCCTTTGTGCAGAGGCAAAAGGCTCTGGCAGTGTAGTTGGGAACCATTGTGGTAATCCCATGGCCCTGTGGAGGTGGAGGGGACGTGTACAGAGGTGCTCAAGGCTCCTCCGCCCAGAGGGCTCCTGCGGCCCTCCGCCTTCTCTGTTCACCTCTTTCTCTTGTTTGTTGTCAGAAGCTGTTCATAGTCCTCAGTTGTCTCACAGAAATAACTGTTGTCTTACTGGTATATTTGAGTTTGGAATGGGAGGGGGCAAATTCCACATTGCCCCATCTCAGACTCCCTGTGGAAATGTTTTTTTTCCCTACACCAGTCTGTGTAGTTACTAAGCATTTGAATAACTGAATATTTAATTGAAATTTAACTAAGTGACTGTACAGGCGCAGTAGAGACATGCTCGGAAGGAAGACAACAGCTGTCTCCAACTGGTAACACAACTTCTACATTGGAAAACTAGGGAAAAGAAGCAACTGAAACCCAAAGCAGGTGGTCAGGGAGAAATACAAAGGCCATGATAGAGAAAAGGAACAGCAGGAAACCAACAAGCCTGAAAGTGGGTGCTTTGAGAAGGTAGTAGAACTTTAGGAACTTCTTGCAGCTCAGTGACCTGGAAAGGGGTCCCTTTTTAGCTGCCCTGAAATTGTGCATGTTCATAGCCACAAAACCAAAAAGTATTAACACTCCTCCCCCCTGGTACCTAAGCTTCCTTTGTGACCCAGCCATGATTTTACCACAGTGCTAGCATTTCTGCTGCACACAGAAACCTTGGATGGGCCATCAGCTGAGTTCGCCACTCCCAACTAGTGGCCCTTTTCAGCCTGATTCTATAACTGCAGAGAGAGGTTTGGGAGCAGCAAGCTGGGCCACCCCAGACCCTCACCCTGGCTTGGTCTCCCCAGGGCTCCTTCAAAGAGCTGGTTTATGTGTTCTTCATGATGAAAGATGCCGGCTTCGCCCCAGACCTGCTGTCCTATGCGGCCGCCCTGCAGTGCATGGGACGGCTGAACCAGGATGCCAGCACCATCCAAAGGTGGGTGGGTGTCCTGGTGGTCCTGCCAGGAACACAGTGACTTGTGGGGCCTGGGAGGGTGGCGTAGCCTGCGCTGGGGGCCCAGATTCCCTGCGGGACCTGATGGCCTCCTGGTGCTGAGACCTCTAGGTTGGTTGGGGGTGGCTCTGTGAGTTGGGGGTTCACCATGTATTCCCCACAGGTGTTTGAAGCAGATGGCCCAGGATGGACTGCAGCTGCAGGAGCTCTTCACAAACTTGCCACTGTGCAAGGAGGACAAGGCTGTACTCCTGAGGGCTGTGCGCAAGGCTGAGCCCACCTTCTTACCTCCACAGCCGCCCCTGCCCTCGTTCAAGGTCAACACCTCCCCACTGCTCAAGGAGATCTACAGCACGGTGAGCTTCAGCCTGCAGGTGGGGTCCTATCACTTGTGGGCTGAGTGTCGGTCATCCTGTCCCTATGGGGCATCAGGAGCCTCAGCCCTCCCTTTATTTCTCCTCACTGAGCTGCCTGCATATTTGGGACTTCCTCCCTGCTCCTCGGAGTTTGAACCAACTCAGAGTTGGCAAGTTCCTGGCCCCCAGCAGGGCCATCACCCCAGGGTTGAAGCTGGAAGGTGCCAGAAGGAGGAAAAACCACATGCACTTCGGACACCACAGCAGTCACTGTCCTGCTTGAGACTCGGCTGTAGGCTGAGCACAGGAGTGGTGGCAGAGCAGGGTGTAACTGTCAGTCTAAAGCAGCAGGGGCAGCTGGTGGGGCAAGACCTCAGCACCGCTGCCCAGGACAGAGGACAGCACTAAGGGTGGATAACCACCTGGATGCCTTGGGTTCTTGTTTTTATTGGGATGTAATTCACCAACCATACAGTTGACCTTTTAAAGTATAATTCAGTATTTTTTTAAAAAATATATTTTTATTGATTTTGGAGAGGGAGAGAGAAATAGAAACATCAATGATGAGAGAGAATCATTGATTGGCTGCCTCCTGCATGCCCCCCACTGGGGATCGAGCCCGCAACCCAGGCATATGCTCTGACTGGGAATCGAACCGGTGACCTCTTGGTTCCTGGGCTGATGTTCAACTGCTGAGCTACACCCAGCTGGGCTAATTCAGTATGTTTTAATAGGTTTACTTCTAATTCCAGAACATTCGATCATCCCAAAAGAAATCCCAACCTCCTGGCAACCATTAACCCACTCACTGTCTCTGTGGATGTGCCTGTTCTGGGCATTTCACATAAATGGACTCACACACTGTGAGGCCTTTTGTGTCTGGCTTCTCTCACTGAGTGTCATGTTTTCCAGGCTCATCCATGTTGTAGCGAGTGTCAGTGTCTCACTCTTTTTCATGGCTGAGTAATACAGGGTGGGGCAAAAGTAGGTTTACAGTTGTTGACATGGAGAACAATATAATAAATAAGAATACAAGAATAAAATCTGGCCCTAACTGGTTTGGCTCAGTGGATAGAGCGTCAGCCTGCGGATTGAGGGGTCCCATGTTCGATTCCGGTGAAGGGCATGTACCTTGGTTTGCGGGCACATCCCCAGTGGGGGGCGTGCAGGAGGCAGCTGATAGATGTTTCTCTCTCATCGATGTTTCTAACTCTATCCCTCTCCCTTCCTCTCTGTAAAAAATCAATAAAATATGTATTTTTAAAAAAAGAAAGAATAAAATCTGTATTCACAACTATAAACCTACTTTTGTCCCACCCTGTATTATAGTGTGTGGATAGACACATTGTGTTTATCCATTCATTAGCTGATGGACACTTGGATTGTGTCCACTATTTGGCTGTTGTGAATCACGCTGCTATGGGTGTGCATATACAAGTGTTTGTGGTTTTTTTAGTTTTTTTAAAATATATTTTATTGATCTTTTACAGAGAGGAAGGGAGAGGGATAGAGAGTTAGAAACATCATGAGAGAGAAACATCAATCAGCTGCCTCTTGCATACCCCCTACTGGGGATGTGCCCACAACCAAGGTACATGTCCTTGACTAGAATCGAACCTGGGACCCTTCAGTCTGCAGGCAGACGCTCTATCCACTAAGCCAAACTGGTTAGGGCTGTTTGTGGTGTTTTTAAAAAATATTTTATATATATTTTTTAAATATAATAAATTTATAATAAGGGAGAGGGAGAGATGGAAACATCAATGATGAGAGAGAAACATTGATCGGCTGCCTCCTGCATGTCCCTTACTGGGAATTGAACCCGCAACCCAGGCATGTGCCCTGACCGGAATCTAACCATGACCTCCAGGTTCATAGGTTAAAGCTCAACCACTGAGCCATGCCAGCTGGGCAAGTTTTGTGTTTTTGATTCTCAGCATGTTGAGTTTTGCTATTTTTAATTTATCTATTTTGAAGCGGGTCACACATTCAGTTCCAAGTTTAAAAAGCAAAAAGCGATATCCAGGGATTTGAATTGCCTTCTTGGGCTGTCGAGCACCTAGCCCAGTGAGGCTAGGCAAATACAGAGCTTTCTGTTTTTAAACCAGTGTAGTTATTTTTCATGCTGTTCCGCACCAGCCTTTTCCCTGTGATGTGCAGGATGGGTGATTTCCAGGAGACCTGGAGAAACGGTGTGATCTGCAAGGGGGCGGCGTTTCTGGGCAGCACAGGGCGGGCAGCTGCTTTCTCTACCTTGGCTGTGGACGAGTTCTTCCTATGAGAGATGTAGGTCTGCAGAGCAGGCACCTGGGGCCTCACCACCTGCCTGTCCCCACTGGCAGGACAACCCTGCGTCCTACCCAAAGCAGCACCTACCCTTGGAGACACTGAAGGACCTGTTTCAGCAGCAGCTCAGTGTGGAGATGGCCACCATTGTCACTGTGGACTCCGTGGAGAAGGCCCCGTCGCTGACCGAGGAGGTCCTGCAAGCGGTAAGGGACCCAGCTATGCTCAGGTTCATGCTCGGCTAAACCGGGCGTCCCCTGGTCTGGGCGTGCTGCCTGCTGTGCCGCATCCCCTCCTCCCGCCCTGCAGCTGTCCTGTCCTCCTTCCCTTTCCCTGAGCTGAGGTCACCGTGTGCCCTCTCACTGCTAGAGAAGAGTGCTGAGCAGCTACTTGGTTCACCTTGGCACCACCTCCTGGTGGACTCCTCCTGGGAGCACTGGGCTCATCGGGCACTTTGTGACCCTCATTTGTACCCTGCCCCACAGCGAAAGACCCTGCAGGAGCTACGCACCCGTTGGGAGGCAGAGCTGTGCCTGGCGCTGCGACAGACAAAGGACAGAGAGGCCCAAGCTGCCCGTGAGGGCCGCCCCTCACTCTTCCCGTACCTGTGCCTGCTCAGCGAGGGGGAGCTTACGCAGCTGATGCTGCAGGTGGGCAGTGTGGGGATGGGACAGGAAATGGGGGGTGGGTAGAGTGTGGGTATCTGTGGGGCAAGAGGCTTACAGCACCACCCCCAGACCTTGCAGGTGCTGTCCCAGCAGGGAGAGTCACTTCTCTCCCTGGCACAAGAGCTGGGCATGCGCATCTTCAACCGACACGTGGTGCAAAGGAAGCAGCTCAGTGATGAGGTGCAGGCACTGCAGGAGCGCTATTTCAAGTACCTACACCTGCTGGCATCAGACACACAGGTAAGGTCTGGAGGGGAGCAGAATGAGGAGCTGCTCCTGGGCCTGGGATTTAGGGGTTCCTCAGGGCTAGGGAGCCTAGGTGGGTTTCCAGGTGGGGAAACTATCCCCCTTACTTCCCTCCCTGGGGCAGTTGGATATGCCCCCAACCCCTGTCACTTTCTGGCTGCCCCTACTTTGTTTCCTCATCTGTAACTTTGCACCTGTGGGGTTGTCTGGGAGTCCTCTGTGCCCAGCCCCCTGACCCATATAATGCTCCCCACAGGTGGTGATGTCCCGTCTGCCACGGCAGCATTGGGAGGCACTAGGGACGCCTGAGGCCTCCCAAGACCAACCCTGGCCCTTGACTCTGGTGGTGCAGCTGGGCAAACAGCTGGCTGAGGTGCTCGTGCAGACAGTGAAGATGCCCAGCAACCTGGCCCAGCAACAGGACACCCAGAAGCTCATCCCCGTCCTCTACCATGTGTACTCCTTCCAGAGCTTTCGCCAGGTAAAAGGATGTGAAACTGGCTTCTGGGCCTAAAGAGCCCTCCCCTGTCTCCAGCAGCAGAAGGCACTTAGAGTGTGGGGGTCTGAGATGAGGCTAGGGGCTCAGCGTGGTGTGGGAACTCTGGGCCATGGTGGGTACTGTGGAAATCCTGCTCTCATGGCCTGATCTCAGGATGAGGCATCTGATGGGGCCTTGGGGCCCTCTGCCTGCTGCTTGCCTTTGGGGCAGTTGACTCCTTGATCGGTGTCTGCCCATTCTGACCCAGATTGGGATCCTGAAGCCACATCCAGCCTTCGTACAGCTGCTGGAAACTGCGGCCGAGCGCACAATGACCTTTGAGGCAGCCGAAGTGCCCATGCTGTGCCCGCCACTGCCCTGGACTTCGCCACACTCAGGTGCCTTCCTGCTGAGCCCCACCAAGCTGATGCGCTCTTTGGAGGGCACCATACAGCACCAGCGCCTGCTGGAGGGCTGCCCACCCACTGAGCTGCATGGTGCCCTGGATGCCCTCACCCAGTTGGGCAACTGTGCCTGGCGTGTCAATGGGCGAGTGCTGGACCTGGTGCTAACCATCTTCAATGCCAAGGGCTGCCCCCGCCTGGGCGTGCCATCCCCTGCCTCTGAGGCGCCCCGCCCATCCAAGCACCGCCTGCCAGCCAATGCCTCTCCAGAGCTCAAGACGGAACTGCGGCGGGAGCTGGCCCGCTGCCTGAAGGTGGCGCGGGAGATGCATAGTCTGCGGACGGATGCGCTCTACCGCCTCTCGTTGGCCCAGCACCTGCGGCACCGTGTCTTCTGGCTGCCTCACAACATGGACTTCCGAGGACGCACCTACCCCTGCCCACCCCACTTCAACCACCTGGGCAGTGACCTGGCACGTGCCCTGCTGGAGTTTGCCCAGGGCCGACCTCTTGGCCCCCATGGCCTTAACTGGCTCAAGATTCACTTGGTCAACCTCACCGGGCTCAAGAAGCGTGAGTCACTGCAGGCACGCTTGGCCTTTGCTGATGAGATAATGAACGACATCCTGGACTCAGCCGACCAGCCCATGACGGTAGGGGCGGCCTTCTCCCTCTGTCTGTATCTTGGCCTGTCCTCACTGGCTCCAGCCACCTCAGCACCCACCTGGGACACCCTCTAGGCATCCCCTCTAGGCCAAAATCAATAACCCTAGTCCCCCCAGTCTTCCCCTTAGGACAAACTTTTTTTTTCTGGCCTTTTCCTTTGCCCCAGTCCATCTGCCACCTCCCCCTCTGTGGTAGCCCTCTTTCCATCCCCCTGGCTGCTCACTCAGGGCTGGGCCCAGTCTTCCTCCGTGGCCCATCACTCCTGTCCTCACCTTGCTGTCCCAGAGGCTCTATCTCAGCCTCCTTGTGTCCTCACATCACCTGGGCCAGCCCAGCTCCCATCCATGCTCGGGAAGCCCCAGCCCACTGACCCCAACCCAGCCTCACCCAGCACACTGCCCTCCTGCAGGGCCGGAAGTGGTGGATGGAGGCAGATGAGCCCTGGCAGGCCCTGGCCTGCTGCATGGAGATTGCTCGGGCTGTGCGTGCCCCCAACCCTGCTGCTTACATCTCCCATTTCCCCGTTCACCAGGTGAGTTGGTGGGGACCCTGGTGTGGAGGGGGACTATCCAAAGTTGTCTTGAGTCTGAGGTTCTGCAGGACAGTAGGTGTCTTTGTGTGGGGGCCAGCCCCTATGGGTCCACCGGGGCTTGTACTGGGGGCCTCATGTAGGCACATTCCCTGTTTCATGTGCCTCAGTTTCCTCTTTGTGGTGGGTTAACAACACCTGCCCCTATGCATTGGGATCCAGCAAGCTGGCAATATGAGCAGAGTGCTGCGGAAGCACAGAGCTGTGGTTCATTGCCAGGGATGCTCCTGCCAGCCCTGCCCAGACGCCTCACCATCTCCTCCTCGGCTAGGATGGCTCCTGTAATGGCCTGCAACACTATGCCGCCCTGGGCCGGGACAGCGTGGGGGCTGCCTCTGTCAACCTGGTGCCCTCAGACGTGCCACAGGATGTGTACAGCAGCGTAGCCGCACAGGTGGGCACCATGGCCCCCTAACCTGTTCTCTTCCCCAAAGCCTACTTCGGGTCTCTGTCCTGTGAATACCTGTGTGTTGCCAACCCCTTGGCCTCTCCTGTTGTATATGATGTGACTGGGCAGTCAGGGTAGGCTTCCTAGGGGAGGTGTCAGAAGGGGGAACTGTGAGGCCAACAGAGAAGGGACCTCATGGGGGTGCTGCTGGTAGGGTGGGTGAGCCCAGACAGGGAGGCAGGCAGAGGGTCCCGGGGTCTACCTACTGACTGCCAGCACCTGCCCAGGTGGAGGTGTTCCGCAGGCAGGACGCCGAGCGGGGTGTGCAGGTGGCCAAGGTTTTGGAGGGCTTCATCAGCCGCAAGGTGGTCAAGCAGACGGTGATGACCGTGGTGTATGGGGTCACCCGCTACGGGGGCCGCCTGCAGATTGAGAAGCGCCTCCGGGAGCTCAGCGACTTCCCCCAGGTGTGCAGTTTTACCCCAAATCCAGCCTGCAGCGTCCCCTGCTGGGCAGCAGGCAGCTCTGGGGGAGGGGCTTGTTTCCCCCCACTGTGGGGAGGGGGGGAGGGATCCAGAGGAGCAAGCTATCTTCTTGGGCCCTCAGGCCTTGGTTTCTACACCTGAAAAATGGGGGTGCGGACTTCAGGTATCTGGGACAGCCTTGTGAGATTGCCTGGCCCTGGGCTGTGGGGTGGGCATGGAGGCTGCCCCTTCCCTCCAAGTTTGCCCTACCACTTCTGTGCCCTGCCCATCCCAGGAGTTCGTGTGGCAGGCCTCTCACTACCTTGTGCGCCAGGTGTTCAACAGTCTTCAGGAAATGTTCTCAAGCACTCGGGCCATCCAGGTATGTCCTCCTCCTCTTCCCAGTGTGACTTCCCAGATTGGGCCCCACACTGAGCCTGTTCCCATCCCTCAGCGCTGGCTGACTGAGAGTGCCCGGCTCATTGCTCGATCTGGCTTGGCTGTGGAGTGGGTCACTCCTCTGGGCATCCCCATCATTCAGCCCTATCATCACGACTCCAAAGTGTCGGTATGTATGGCCCCCACCTCCATGGCCACCCCCACCTGCACCCCAGTTGCCAGGGCAGGCCTCATGCCCCATTCTCCTTCCATCCCAATCCTACAGATCAGCGGAGGGATCCAGAGTCTCACCTTCTGCAGCAGTGGGGACACCAACCAGTGAGTGCAGAGGAGGGGGTGGCTGGACTAAGACAGCTGGGTGAGGACAGAGGGGGGTGCTGACCAGGGTAGAGGTACTGGGTCCTCTACCTGAGCATAGCCCAACCCCACACACAGGAAGCCCAACACACTGAAGCAGAAGAATGGTTTCCCACCCAACTTTATCCACTCCCTGGACTCCTCGCACATGATGCTTACAGCCCTGCACTGTTACAGGTAGGTCCTACATCTGCACAGCACACATCCATTAACCACCTGCAGGCAGGCCTGGTGCTGGGGACATGGGGAGACCCTCAGAGTGCGGGAGACAGGTAGTGCAGCCCTTCCTGCAGGTGGGAGTTGGGGCAGAGACTACAGCAGGCGGGGAACCCAGCCATGTGAGTCTGTTGGGTCTGGTGCCCAGAAGATCATTGTGCCAGCAGGTGCAATGGCCCTGGGGCAGTGAGGTCTAAGTGATGGGGGAGTGTGGGGCCATGGAGGGAAGGGAGTTCCTCTGAGTGTGACCCCATCCACCCAGGTGAGTGCAGGCACACACTGCAGGCCAGTTCTAGGGGCTTGTGTTGTCATGTCAGTGCATGGGCCTGTGGCAGCTGGCAGAGCCTCCTGATTTTCTGCCCTGAGCCTCTCAGAGACAGTGAACCTGTGGTAATGGGGCAGGTGTGTGGACAGTTCTGTTAGAAATGACCTTTAAAGCCTTGGCCGCATGGCTCGGTTATAGCATCCCATGCACATACCTGGGTTGCAATTTCGATCCCCCATAGGAATGCATGTGTGAGGCAACTGATATATTTCCTTCTCTCTCGCCCCCCCCCCCCCCCTTCCTCCCTCTCTAAAATGCATTTTTTAAAAATTGGAGGGTTGGCTGGGCTGAGCTTAGGAGTCAGGGGCAAATTCTCTGCTCCCATCCTTCCTGTGCATGTCATGGGAACCAATGGGATGAAGCCCTGTGGTGGGTGATAGGGCTGGGGGACAGCATTCATTGGTCCCTACAGGGCGCTGAGAATCAACCAGGCCGCAATTGGGAGCAGGGTGAAGAGGATGTGGAGCAGGTTTCATTCTGAGATGAGAACTTATCTGTATGCTGAGGGGACAGTGTCAGGAATGGGGGGGAGGTGGGGCGTGAGAGAAGAGGGTGGTGGTACATCACTGGACTGAGCCCCCAGACCAGTGTTCAGGAGCTGGGCCCTGAGTGGACCCAGAGGGTTGGCCCCTCCTCATGAAAGCCCCTCCTCTGCTGCAGGCAGGGCCTGACCTTTGTCTCCGTGCACGACTGTTTCTGGACCCATGCAGCTGATGTCGCCATCATGAATCAGGTGCCTGCCATGTCCCACCTGCCCAAGAATGGACACCCCGGTCCCATGGCTCACTCCATGTGGGACCTTGAACCACAAAGCCTCCGTCTGGCTTTTGGTCCCAGGGCCCATTCAGGTGTTGGGGCAGGGGGTGGTCACCATCCCTCAGGCCCTTATTCCCAGCTCCTGAAGCAGTCCCCTCATCCCCAAGGTGTGCCGTGAGCAGTTTGTTCGCCTGCACAGTCAGCCCATCCTGCACGACCTGTCCAGGTTTCTGGTGGAGCGGTACTGCTCTGGCCCCAGGTGAGACACCGCACCCTCTGTATTTCCCACCACCCCTCCCCGTATCCTTCCTGGACCTCACTCTCGACTCTGCTCTCAACTTCAGGTCCACCAATGCCCAAGTCGCCAAGTTGCAGGAAATGCTACTGTCAGTACCCAAGACAGGTAGGGCCATGGGCAGGGGAGGGGTGTCCCAATTGCTGGCTGGGGGCTGGGCCTTTCTAGTCCATCCCAGGACCAGAGTTCATGGCCTTCCTGCTCTGTTCTGCAGGGACCTTCGACCTGGACCAGGTAAAGCACTCAACGTACTTCTTCAGCTGATGCAGGCCGCTGGGCTGACCCCAGGGCTCTCTGTACCATAGTGTAAATAAAGCTCTGTTGCTACCTAGGGGAGCGCTGCCTTCTGCAGGGAGAGGGTGTGTACTACCCTGCTGTCTGTGGGCTCCCGGCAAGCAGATGCGGGCAGGCTGGGCGCCAATGCTGTCGTTTATTGCGCGGAATGGGGGTGTGGAGGTTAGTGGGGTGTGGGGGGTGTGGTGGGAGCATTGCTGCCTCGGCTAGTCAGTACATTCATCACAAAGGCGGGGAGTCCCCAGCCTTGCCCCCACACCCAGGTGTAGCCAGGACTGCCGACCCCTGGGCGCTGGGTGCTGGAGGATGCTGCTTGTGCCCGCTCCAGGGAGGTCACCGCGGGGTGCGCATGGACAGGGGCCGGGCCGGTTATTGCGTGAGTGCGATGTGGGCAGCAGGGAAGCCAGCAGGCCAAGTATTGCACTTAAACAGAATCCTCATCGGACAGCGGGCCAGCTACGAGGGTGGGGGTGGGCGGAAGTCCACAGCTATCTCCTTTCGGCCAGGGGGTGGCTCCCTCCCTGTTTCACAGTTGGGGAAACTGAGGCACCGAGGTGAAGGGAGCCCCCTCACATGCCTGCGAGGCCACCACCGGGATGCGGGGGCAATATGGGTGGGCGCAGGGTGATGAGGGGGGACGGCAGGGGCCCGTCCGTCCGACTACAACTACCTACGTCTCCTCTATGGCTTCTGGGGTGGGCGGCCGGGGCAGCGCGCAATGGCATGGCTTTGGTTTGGATGAAGGCCCCGCCCCTGGCCCACCCGGGCCCGTGGGGCGGTGCAGCGAGGGTCACAAGTTGGACGAAAGGCGCGAGCGCGCCGAGTCCAGCGGGTCGAGGCCTCCTGTGACACTGGGCAAGGCCGAGTCCCTGCGGTCCGGGCTGGGCCCAGCGGCCCGAGTGGTGGATATGGGCCCCAGGCGTGGCGTGGAGCTGCTGGCTGGACGCGCGGAAGCTGCGGGGCCAGGGCCCGGAGCGCCATGGGGCAGCGAGGGCTGTGAGGCAGACAGCGGGCGTGAGGCGCGGCTCAGGCGGCGCGCTGGAAGTGCGGGCCCAGCTCGGGGTGCAGCCGGAGAGCAGGGTGCACCGCCATAGGGCGAAGTCCGTGGTGCCCGGGGACTGGCAGGTGCGCCCGGGGGACTAGCAGCGGGTGGGGGCCCTGGTGAGGCAGTGGCAGCAGGCACAGGCCCCTGGGGCAGGCGCCGCACAAGGCGGGGCGAGCTGAGTGCCAGTGGCCCCACGAGTGGGCGTGCCACCTGTGGGCAGAAGCTCATGGCCACGGCCTGCTGCAGCGTGGCAATGGCCGAGGTGACCTGCGGCGGTGGAGGCGGCGGGAAGAGACCAACACGCTGGCCCAGCTCAGCCTGCTGCACCATCTCCCGATCATACTTGACGATCTCCTGGATGATGGCGTTCTCCTGGTTGTTGAACACGCCCGAGTTGAGGTCGTGTTGTACCTTGTGCAGCAGGATCGAGTTCTTCTTGCCTGGGGACAGGGGAGTTGTCAGTGCACAGGGGAGCGCCTCCTGGATACAGTGAGCAGGTGTATCCAGTAGGCATACTGCTGCATGTACTGAGCACCTCCTGCATACATCAACCAGGTATTGGCACAGAACACTTGCATAAAGCAAGCAGGTAAGGCACCTACTCTTTCGAGCCAGTACACATACACCTGTGTGTACTGCAGGCCTCCTGCTTACAGCCAACAGGTCTTCTCACCTACTCTCTACAGCCTGTGCATATGCAGATGTATAGCGATTGCCTCCTGTACACACCAAGCATCATGTATCGGACACCTACTCTCTATAGCTTGTATGCAAAGCATACCACAGGCACTACTGAGCACCTCCTGCATATAGTGATAAGAATCAAGTGTATTGAGGCCTCCTGCATATAGCAAGCAGGTTTCGGCACCTACTCTCTATTGTGTGTATTGAAAGCCTCCTGTATACAAAGGGATGGTACTAGTGTGCTGTGTATGGGAAGCAAAAATTGAGAACCTCTGTACATAGCAGGTATGCACGATCTATATACAAACAGGTATCAAGCACCTGTTGTGTGTAGTGAGCGAAGAGCACCTGCTGCATACATAAAGCAGGTATGAGATACCTATGTAAACTGCCAGCATACATGGAGCATTTCCTGTATGTAGCAATCATGTACTGAGCACCTGTAGTATACAGCAACATACCCAGAATACCTGCCTGTTCACAGCCAGAGTGCCAAGTGTATAACACATAATAGGCATGTGTTGAGTGCCTGTTGTATATAGCAAATAAGTCCAAGCACCTCTCACTCATAAATATGTTAAATACCTACTGTATAGAGCACATTGTTGAGTGTCTTGTATATAAACATGTATCGAGCACTTTCTGTATACAAAAAAGTCTTCCCTCTAACCCCTGTCGGACCCATCCAGTCCTGCTTTTCAGCCATTGTCTTTATTCCCACAAATACCGCAAGGGCCACTATCTCCCTGCCTCTAGTCCAGTGATGGCGAACCTGTGACACGCGTGTCAGCACTGACACGCGTAGCCATTCTGATGACACGCGGCCGCATGCCGAGGATGAAACATTTGCTGCTCCTGAGGATGAAACATTTGCGACTAGAGTCTTGGAGTTAGTTTTTTCCTCAAAGTGACACACTACCCGAGTTATGCTCAGTTCTTTGGCGAAGTTTGACACACCAACCTCGAAAGGTTGCCCGTCACTGCTCTAGTTAGTTCCCGAGATTCCCTCCACTTCACCTTACACCCAAGGCTACCATGTAACCACCCATCTGTATACCCTAGTAGAATATAAATTTGGTCAGGTCCTCCCCTGCCTAGAATTGTCTGTGGCTCCCTGTTAATCCTGATTTATAGTCCAAATGTCTTCCCCCCACTGCCCACTAGGCCCCGTGTGCCTGGGTTCTTGCCTACCTCCCCAGCCTCCCTCTTAGCTTCCCTGGCTCTGGACTCAGGGCCCTTGCACATATTGTATCCATGTCATCCTAGCAACACCTATTAATGCTAGTTTCCACTTAGCATCTCCAGGAAGCCCCACCACTCCATATGCCCTCTATGATTCAGGCTTCCTGAGGGCAGCGCCTGAGGCATCTTCACGGCCCACCAGCTATACCTCCTGGCACACAGTAGGTGCTCAGCAAGTGTTTGCCAAATCATCAGAGTTCTGCACAACTGGAAACACCCCACACTTCTTCCTTGGGAAACCAGGGCTGTGTTTGGCCAGGGGAGAAAGCCAGTCAGAACCAATTTCCTGTGGGTCATCTAGGCCACGCCATCTCCCATCTCAGCACAATTTCTTCAATGACCACAACCAGGCCCACTCACCAATGCGGTCCAGGCGGTCAATGGCAACGGTCTCGAAAGCCCGCCGCATCATGGGGTACTCCTCCAGCACCTCATTGAAGTTGTCCACACTCAGTGAGTAGAGGCGGCAGTAGGTGTCAGCCCGCACGCTTGCTGTGCGCCGGCCACGCGTTAGCAGGCAGATCTCTGTGTGTGGTCAAGGGAGGCACCTCAGGGGCTGGGCTGCACCCATTCATCCCTGGGGTGCTCCCAGCTGCCCTGAACACAGTCTAGCCCACCCTCTGCTAATGTGGCCCTGCTGGTCAGAGGTCCTTCCTGCCAACACCTTGGGCCTTCCCACATAGCCCTCCATCCCCAGGAAGGGCCCAGCTTTGTATGGCCTGTTCCCTGGTCCCACAGACACTAACCCCCGAAATAGGAGCCATCGGATAGCTTCATCTCCTTGTTGCCCTTGGTGAGCACACTGACCACGCCATGCTGTATGAAGTACATCTTCTTGCCAATGGTGCCTTCACGGATGATGTAGTCACCTGGCTGGAAGACCTCGAACTTGAGTTTGGTCAGCATGGCCGTGACAAAGTTGGGGTCAGCATTGGCAAACAGTGGCATCGAGGCCACCAACTTCCGGCAGTTGAAGTTCACAATCTCCTGTAGGGGCAGGAGGCAGGGTTGACATCAGGATACAGGTTGAGCTCTTGCTTCCATCTCAGTCTACCTTTGGGACTTATTTCACTTCAGTTTCTTTGTCTGTGAAATGTGTTTAACACTTCAGCCTGAAAGCCAGCCTTTTACTTAACGGACAAATGCTAGAGGTTTTGCCACCAAAGAATGGAGCGAGAGCCAGGCCAGTGTGGCTCAGTGGTTGAGCATTGACCAGTGAACCAGGAGGTCAGGGTTCCATTCCCGGTGAGGCATATGCCCGAGTTGCAAGCTTGATCCCTAGTGTGGGACCTGCAGGAGGCAGCCAATGATTCTCATCATTGATGTTTGCATCTCTCCATCTCCCTTTCTGAAATAAAAATATATATATTTTAAAAAGAATGGATCAAGAAAATTACGTACACTGATTCCCTATAATTTAACACTATTGGCAATGGTGGCCATGAGACAAGAAAAAGCAATTGCAGACATAAGAATTAGAAAGGAAAAATTAAAACTATCTCCTTTAATGTGACTGCCAGGAATCAATAGAAAGCTATAGTGGAAGTTAATCATACTAGCAAGTGATACAAAAATAAACATAAAGCCCTATCCAGTTTGGCTCAGTTGATAGAGCGTCGGTCTGCGGACTGAAGGGTCCCGGGTTCAATTCCAGTCAAGGGCACATGCCTGGGTTACGGGCTTGATCCCCAGAAGGGGGTGTGCAGAAGGCAGCCAATCAATGATTCATCATTGATGTTTCTCTCCCCCCTCTCCCTTCTCTCTGAAATCAATAAAAAATAAACATTAAAAACTAAGAACATTAAAATAAACCAATGTGGAAGAAGTCAGGTTGACAGTTAACCTTGACAAAAAAGCTGGGAGACTTAAATGTTTCCTGTTTGAACTGGGTGATGATACATGGGAATTTCATTTTATAGAACATCGAGTGTGCCCTTATGACATGAGTTTTCTGTAAGATGTATTTCAATAAAAAGGAAAAAAACCTTAAAAGAAAATCAGCAGCTTTTGTATACACAAACAGTAACTTCGCAGCGAAGGTATGATGGATGAGCCCTGGCTGGTAGCTCAGTTGCTTAGAGCGCCTTCCCAATGCACTAAGGTTGTGGGTTCAATCTCCAGTCAGGGTACATACAAGAATCAACCAATGAATGCATAAATAAGTGGAATAACAAATCAATATTTCTCTCTCTCCCTCTCTAATTAAAAAAGAAAAGCCATAACTGGTTTGGCTCAGTAGATAGAGCGTCGGCCTGCGGACTCAAGGGTCCCAAGTTCGATTCAGGGCAAGGGCATGTACCTTGGTTGCGGGCACATCCCCAGGAGGGGGTGTGCAGGAGGCAGCTGATCAATGTTTCTCTCTCATCGATGTTTCTAACTCTCTATCCCTCTACCTTCCTCTAGTAAAAAATCAATAAAATATATTTTAAAAAAATAAAAAAGAAGAAAATATAATGGATGATAAGACCCCATTTACACCAGCATAAAGAGCTACACAAACAGATGTGGCCTGAAGGTAGTAGGACGTGTCCAAACCTATATAGGAAAACTGGAAAATGCTCCTGAAAGGCACTGAAGGAAACATGAACATACCATGTGTTCTTAGACAGAAAACCTCACAACCTCACTATCGTAAGGATGAGAGACATCCAGCCGGCGTGGCTCAGTGGTTGTGGACCTATGGACCAGGAGGTCCCGGTTTGATTCCCGGACAGGGCACATGCCCAGGTTGCGGGCTAGTTCCCCAGTGTGGAGTGTGCAGAAGGTGGCCAATCAACGATTCTCTCTCATCATTGACATTTTTATCTCTCCCTCTCCCTCTATGAAAGCAATAAAAATATATTTTTTAAAAAAAGAATAGAGCTACCACCATGATCCAGCAATCCTTCTGGGTAGTTATCCCCCCCACCCCCCAAAAAAATTTTTTTTATAACTTAAAAAAAATTTTTTTAATCAGAGAAGAAGGAAGAGGAAGAGAGAAATAGAAACATCAATGATGAGAGAGAATCATTGCATGCCCCCCACTGGGGATCGAGCCCGCAACCTGGGCATGTGCCATTGACCAGAATCGAACCCGGGACCTTTCAGTCCGCAGGCCAATGCTCTATCCACTGAGCCAAACCGGCTAGGGCTACCCAAACATTTTGAAAGCACTTAGTCATAAGGATATATGTATCCCTATGTTGGCTGTGGCCAATGTATGGCAACAACCTAAGTGTCCTTTGATGAATGACTGGATAAAGAGGTGGTAGGGAATACTACTCGGCCATAAAAAGGATGAAGTATGGCCATTTGCAACAAATCTTGCTAAGTGAGATTATCAGATAGAAAAGGATAAGAACCATATGATTTTATTCATGTTGGATATAAAACAAAAAGCAACAAATAAAGTAATTGATACAGACAACAGGAAGAGGATTACCAGAAGGGAAGAGGGGCAGACAGAGGGTAAAAGGGTCAAATATATGGTGGAGGCGGGAGACTGGGCTTCAGGCAGTGAACACCCAGTAGACTCTATTACAAAGTTGTGCACCTGAAATTTGTATGATTCTGGCCGAAACCGGTTTGGCTCAGTGGATAGAGCGTCAGCCTGCGGACTCAAGGGTCCCGGGTTCGATTCCGGTCAAGGCATGTACCTTGGTTGCGGGCACATCCCCAGTAGGGGGTGTGCAAGAGGCAGCTGATCGATGTTTCTCTCTCATCGATGTTTCTGACTCTCTATCCCTCTCTCTTCCTCTCTGTAAAAAATCAATAAAATATATTTTAAAAAATATTTTAAAAAAATTTGTATGATTCTGTTAACCAATGTTACCCCAATACACTTAATTTAAAAAAAAATAGCATAAAATAGTAGTGGCATAAAAACAGACATATAGATGGAAGAGAACACGGAGCCGAGAAATCCTTGCTTATATGACCAATTAATGTAGGATAAAGAAAAGGGAAATACAATGGGATAAAGACAGGTTCTTCAATAGGTGGCATTGAGAAAACTGGGCAGATAAATGAAAAAAAGTTAAATTTGGATCACTTTCTGCCCTGGCCCGTTGGCTCAGTGGATAGAGCGTTGGCCTATGGACCAAAGGGCCCCAAGTTTAATTCTGGTCAAGGCACATACCTTGGTTGCAGGCTTCTCCCAGGCCGGACCCTGGTCAGGCGCATGCAGGAGGCAACCAATCGATGTGTTCCTCTCACATCAATATTTCTCTCTGTCTTTCCCTCTCTCTTCCACTCTCTCTAAAAATCTATGGAAAAATATCCTCAGGTGAGGATTAAAATAAATAATAAAAGTAAAATAAATTGCATCACTATCTTACATTATATACAAAAATAAACTCAAAACGGATTAAAGACTTAAACATAAGACCGGAAACCAAAAAATTATTAGAGGAAAACAGTAAACTTTTTGACATGGGTCTTAGCAATCTTGTTGTTAATTCTCACCCAAGGATGTTTTTTCTTTTTAAATATTTTATTTATTTATTTTAAATATTTTTTTAATTGATTTTAGGGAGAGGGATAGAGAGAAACATTGATGAGAAACACATAGATTGGCTGCCTCCTGCACGCCCCCTACTGGGGATCAAGCCCACAACCAGAGCATGTGCCCTTGACGGGGAATCGAACTTGTGACCTCTTGATTTATGTGTCAGTGCTCAATCACTGAGCCACAATGGCTGGGCCTGAGGATATTCTTTCCATTGCTTTTCAGAGAGAGAGAGGAAGGAAGGAAGGGAGAGAGAGGGAAGGAGAGAGGGAAGGAAGGAGGGAGGGAGGGAGAGAGAAAAAGAAACACTGATGTGAGGGAAACTCATCAATTGGTTGCCTCCTGCACATGCTCCAACCAGGGGTGGGAAGTGAACCCGTAATCCAGGTATGTGCCCTTGAGTGGAAATCAAACTCGAGACACTTCAATGCGCAGGCCGATGCTCTAACCACTGAGCACACCGGCCAGGGCCTTAGCAATCCTTTTGGGTATGTCTCCTTGGACAAGGAAAACGAAAAACAAATGGGACTACAGCAAACTAAAGTCTTTGCACACTGAAGAAAACCACAACATGAAAATACAGCCTATTGAAGGTGAAAAGGTATTCATCAACGATACATCTGATTTGATTGATATCCAAAATATATAAGGGAAAATAAACAGAAAAAGAAACAAAAACAAGACAAAACAAAACAAATATATAAGGAATCTAACATCAGAAAAAATAATCCAGTTCAACGATGGGCAGAAGACCTGAATAGACATTTCTCCAAAGGGGACCTACAGATGGCTGATGGACATGAAGAAGTTCAATGTCACTAATCATCAGAGAAATGTAAATTAAAGCCACAATGAGACATATCACCTCACATCTATCAGAATGGCTATTCTAAAAAAGACACAAAGAATAAGTGTTGGTGAGGATGTGGAGAAAAGGGAACGCTGAGCACTGTTGGTGAAACTGCAGATTGGTGCAGCCACTGTGGAAAATAGTATGGAAGTTCCTCAAATAATTAAAAATAGAGTTTCCATATGACCCAGCAATCCCACTTCTGGGTATTTATCCAAAGAAGGCAAATACCAATTTGAAAAGGTATATGAACCTCTATGTTTATTGCATCATTATTTACAATAACCAAGATATGGAAACAACCTAGGTGTTTGGATAAAAAAAGTAGCCCAGCCAGTGTGGCTCAGTGGTTGAGCGTCAGCCTATGAACCAGGAGGTCACGGTTCGATTCCCGGTCAGGGCATATGCCCCGGATGATTTCAGAGAGGAAGGAAGAGAGAAAGAGAGAAACATCAATGATGAGAGAGAGTCATTGATCAGCTGTCTCCTGCACACCCCACACTGGAGATGGAGCCCGCAGCCCAGGCATGTGCCCTTGACTAGAATCCAACCTGGGACCCTTCAGTCCGCAGTCCGACGCTCTATCCACTGAGCCAAACCAGCTAGGGATAAAATAAATTATATATATATATATATATATATATATATATATATATATATATATATAATGAAATTGAAATCTTGCCATTTGCAACGTGAATGGACATGTATGTCTATGGTTATTATGGGTATTATGCCAAGTGAAATAAGTCAATACAGACAAATACTGTATTGCTTCACTTGCATATGGAATCTAAAAAAAATAAATAAATAAATAAATGAATAAACAAAACAAAATAGAAACAGAACTACAGATATTGAGAAGAAGTTAATGGTTGCCGGAGGGGAGGAGATGGGAAATGGGAATAAAAAAATAAATGAGGAGAACGAAGGAAAACGCTGGTACTTGCGGCCTCCCACAACCACATCAACATTACATCTAAAATACAGAACAACCATCATTCAGAACCACCTCGAAAGCTGGCTGAATGGAAGTCTTACAACTAGAGAAGTAGAGAAGAAAGCGCATTGAGACTGGTAGGAGGGAAGGAGGCGCAGAACGAGAGGGTCCGACACCCCACGTGGCCCACTTTTCTCAACCGGGAGGGAAACTGTCCCTGCAGAGGCTGCCTGTGAGGAGCAAAGGGCCCAGCCCCACACCAGCCCCCCAGCCCCGGCTCCCAGGGCTGAAAAGAGAAGCCCCAGTAACTTTGGGCTGTAAAAACCAGTGGGGATTTGGGCTCAGTGAAAAGGGAGGCTGCCGGAGACCCAGCTGCCCCTCTTAAAGAGCCAGCACACAAACTTACTTGAACTCTATCCCTCTGAGTTCCAGTGCCAGGAGGTGTTGGGGGACCCAGAAACATACAGGGAGGAACTGGATTGTCTGGCATTGAGGCAGGAACTCGGGGGCTGCTTTCTCCCAGATGGGGATTGTTTCCTGTGCTCAGACCTCCCCTGTCGCAGGGCTGACTGGCAGGCGCCATAGCTGAGTCTCAATCAGGTCTGCGGACCTGGTGACCCGTGAGGTGAGGTCCGAAAGGTTGGTGAATGCTGGCCTAGAGCACACTGTTTGCTCCACCTGGTGGTTCCCTGAAAACCCGCCCCATCCAATTTGCAGTCCCATCCAAGCTGATTGCAGCAGCTTTTCCATATGAACGGCCTGTCCTGGCTCAGACTTCAGACTTTGTTAAAACCTCTCAAATAAGCTGCAGCTGATATCAGCATGCCCCAAACTTATCAATAAAAGGCCAAAGACCCAGCACTAGCACCAGCCTGCTTTGCTTCACAGCTAGGTCTTGCCTGGGCACTTCCTAGCCCAATACAAATAGCAGGCATCTGCAGATTTCTCTAGCTCTTGCTGAGTGGCCCCAGGCAGTGGCTGACTTTGCACCTCCCTGGAGACCCTAGAGCCAGTGTACCAGTAGACGGCTTCAGACCATACCAGATTACAACTCTACACATTTACTGAGTTAATGTTACAAGGTTACTGAGTCTGCCCCTTGAGTGTATTGTGTGTGAAAGCGACACACAATACACTCAAGGGGCAGACTCAGTAACCACCAAAGCCCCACTGAAGCAAGTCCTGCTCCACAGGGGTGTTTCCTGCACAGCAGCTCTCCCACTGTAGTCACAGCTGGTTCTCACAGTCAATTGGCCTGGAGGTCAATTCCTCCCAGTGACATCAGCAGCAATCAAGGCTCAACTACAACAAGACTATGCAGCCCACAAAGGGGTGCACCTAGAGTACCCAGCTTAGGTGACTGGGGAGACTGAGCCACTGGGCCCTACAGGACACCTACTATACAAGGCCACTCTACCAACTCCAGGAGACATAGCAGCTCTGCCCAATACATAGAAACAAACACAGGGAAGCAGCCAAAATGCGGAGACCAAGAAACATGTCACAAATGAAAGAAACGGAGAAAGCAAACTACTGGATATAGAGTTTAAAACAGAGGTCCTCAAACTTTTTAAACAGGGGGCCAGTTCACTGTCCCTCAGACCGTTGGAGGGCCGGACTATAGTTTAAAAAAAAACTATGAACAAATTCCTATGCACACTGCACATATCTTATTTTGAAGTAAAAAAACAAAATGGCAAAAACACCCGCATGTGGCCCGCGGGCCGTAGTTTGAGGACGCCTGGTTTAAAACCATAGTTATAAGGTTACTCAAGGATCTTCATGAGAGCTTCAAGGGACTTAGTAAGACTTTCAAGGATCTTAGAATGTCAAAGATATGGAAAAAGGACCAGTCAGAAATTAAGCACACACTAACTGAAATAAAGAATAATTTACAGAGGAGAAACAAAGATGGCGGCCTAGGTAAGCACCTAAACTGCTGCTTTGCACAACAATTTCAAAACTATAACTAAAAGACAGAACGGACATCATCCAGAACCACAGGAAAGCTGGCTGAGTGGAAATTCTACAACTAGAAGGAAAGAGAAAAGCTCATGGATCAGAGGAGCTGCAAAGCACTGAGGTATGGAGACACGTGCACAGGGAGGAAGGGCAGCCGAGTGCCTGGCTGGCGGGAGGGGAAAGGAAGCCCCAACTGCACTGAACCCCAGTTCCGACTGCACTGAACCCCAGCTCCTGCCGAAACCCCATGGACCTAGGCTCATACAGGGGGAGTCTGGACTGTAGAGAAAGGTACACGGAGACTCGGAGACTCGGAGACTCGGGGGAGCCGCGGCGGGCAGGGGTCTGGAGGTGCAGGCGTGAGTGCGCGCAGAGAGGTCTGACTGCGGAGGTTGCCGCAGGCTTTCTGTAGCGGAAGGGAGTTAGAAGCTCCTGACTGCATTGAGTCCCAGTTCCGACTGCACTGAACCCGTTCTGGGCGAGCCCCTGGGGACCCACACTCTTACAGGGGGAATCTGGACTGTCAGGCGGAAACTCAGGGGATCCGTGGAAGGCAGGGGTCTAGAGGCGCATGCGCAAGGGCAGGGCTGACGGGAAGCCAAGACTGTCTGCTCAGCCCTGAGACTCTGCTCCATCCAAGCTGAGCACAGAAGCTTTTGCAATTTTGCAGTCTGGTCCTATAAGGCTGTCTCCAGCACAGAAGGTCTCCCGGCGTAGACACAGCTGATACAGCCAATTGGCCTGGAGGTCAATTCCTCCCAGTGATACCAACAACAATCAAGACTTAACTACAACAAGGCTGTACACACAGCCCACAAAGGGGTGCACCAAGAGTGTCCACCTCAGGTAACTAGGGAGGCTGAGCCACTGGGCCCTGTAGGACACCTAGCACACAAAGCTACCCTACCAACTCAGGGAAGCAGCGAAAATGCGGAGACAAAGAAACAGATCACAAATGAAAGAAATGGAAGAAAACAAACGACTGGATATAGAATTCAAAACCACAGTTATAAGGTTTTTCAAGAATTTCCTAGAAAAGGCCGATAAATTTAGCCAGACCCTCGAGGATATGAAAAAGGACCAACTAGAAATTAAACATACACTTACTGAAATAAAAAATATTATATAGAGACCCAACAACAGACTAGAGGAATGCAAGAATCAAGTCAAAGATTTGAAATACAAAGAAGCAAAAAAAACACTCAGCCAGAAAAGAAAAAAGAAAAAAGAATCCTAAAAGTTGAAGATAGTGTAAGAAGCCTCTGGGACAACTTCAAGCGTACCAACATCAGAATTATGGGGGTGCCAGAAGAAGAAAGAGAGCAAGATACTGAAAACCTATTTGAAGAAATAATGACTGAAAACTTACCCCATTGCCCTAGCCGGTTTGGCTCAGTGGATAGAGCATCAGCCTGCGGACTGAAGGGTCCCAGGTTCGATTCTGGCCAAGGGCATGTACCTTGGTTACGGGCACATCCCTAGTAGGGGGTGTGCAGGAGGCAGCTGATCGATGTTTCTAACTCTCTATCCCTCTCCCTTCCTCTCTGTAAAAAATCAATAAAATATATATATTTAAAAAGAAAAAAAAAGAAGAAAACTTACCCCACCTGGTGAAAGAAATAGACTTACAAGTCCAGGAAGCACAGAGAACCCCAAACAAAAGGAATCCAAAGAGGACCACACCAAGACACATCATAATTAAAATGCCAAGAGCAAAAGACAAAGAGAGAATATTAAAAGCAGCAAGAGAAAAACAGTTAATTACCTACAAGGGAGCACCCATACGACTGTCAGCTGATTTCTCAACAGAAGCTATGCAGGCCAGACGAGAGTGGCAAGAAATATTCAAAGTGATGAATAGCAAGAACCTACAACCAAGATTACTCTACCCAGCAAAGTTATCATTCAGAATGGAAGGTCAGATAAAGAGCTTCACAGATAAGAAAAAGCTAAAGGAGTTCATCGCCACCAAACCAGTATTATATGAAATGCTGAAAGGTATTCTTTAAAAAGAGGAAAAAGAAGAAAAAAGTAAAGATAAAAATTATGAACAACAAATACATATCTATCAACAAGTAAACCCAAAAATCAAGTGAATTAAAAATCTGAGGAACAGAATAAACTGGTGAATATAATAGAATCTGGGGCATAGAAAGGGAGTGGACTGATAATTATCAGGGGGAAAGGGGTGTGGGGGGTGTGGAAAGAGACTGGACTAAAATCGTACACCTATGGATGAGGACAGTGGGGGGGAGGTAAGGGCAGAGGGTGGGGTGGGAACCGGGTGGAGGGGAGCTATGGGGGGGAAAGGGAGAAACAATTGTAATAATCTGAACAATAAAGATTTATTTAAAAAAAAAAAAGAATAATTTACAGCCCTAGCTAAAGGGCTCAGTGGATAGCGCACTGGCCTGTGGACTGACGGGTTCCAGGTTCGATTCCAGTAATGGGCACATGCCCGGGTTGTGGGCTCGATCCCTAGTAGGGGACATGCAGGAAGCAGCCGATCAATGATTCTCTCTCTTCATTGATGTTTCTCTCTCTCTCTCCCTCTCCTTTCTTCTCTGAAATAAATAAAAATATTTTAAAAAATAAATGAGTAAGCTGAAACCGGTTTGGCTCAGTGGGTAGAGCGTCGGCCTGCGGACTCAAGGGTCCCGGGTTTGGTTCTGGTCAAGGGCATGTGCCTTGGTTGCAGGCACATCCCCGGTGGGGGTTGTGCAGGAGGCAGCTGATCGATGTTTCTAGCTCTCTATCCCTCTCTCTTCCTCTCTGTAAAAAATCAATAAAATATATATTAAAATAAATAAATAAATAAATGAGTAAAATAAATAAAATAAAAAGAATAATTTACAGGGATTCAACAGTAGAGCAGAGGACTCCAAGAGTCAAATAAATAATTTGAAATATGAGGAAGCAAAAAACATCCAATCAGAAAAGCAAAAAGAAAAACAATGAAGATAGTGTAAGGAACCTCTGGGACAACTTCAAGTGTATCAACATTTGCATTATGGGGGTTCCAGAAAGAGGAGAGAGAGAGCAAGATGTTGAAAACCTATTTGAAGAAACAATGACAGAAAATTTCCCCTACCTCGTGAAAGAAATAGACTTACAAGTTCAGGAAGCGCAGAGAGTCCCAAACAAGAGGAACCCAAAGAGGCCCACACTAAGACACATCATAATTAAAATGCCAAGGGTTAAAGACAAAGAGAAAATCTTAAAAGCAGCAAGAGAAAAGCAGTTAGTTACCTACATATGGACGCCCATATGACTGTGAGCTGATTTCTCAATAGAAACTTTGCAGGCCAGAAGGGAGTGACAATAAATATTCAAAGTGATGAATAGCAAGGATCTACAACTAAGATTATTCTACCCAGCAAAGTTATCATTTAGAATTGAAGGGCTCACTGCCCCACACTCCTGCTGATCTGTGATCTGGTCGTTATGCTGTCGGTAGTTACGCGTCAAGGCGTAACGACCATTTGCATATTACATCTTTATTTTTTATTATTTTTTTAAATATATATTTTATTTATTTTTTACAGAGAGGAAGAGAGAGGGATAGAGAGTTAGAAACAATGATGAGAGAGAAACATCAATCAGCTGCCTCCTGCACACCCCCTACTGGGGATGTGCCCGCAACCAAGGTACATGCCCTTGACCAGAATTGAACCTGGGACCCTTCAGTCCACAGGCCGACGCTCTATCCACTGAGCCAAACCGGTCAGGGCACATCTTTATTATATAGGATATGCATTACCTATGGACAAAGACAATAGGGTGGTGAATGCCCTAGCTGGTTTGGCTCAGTGGATAGAGCGTCAGCCTGTGGACTGAAGGGTCCCGGGTTCCATTTCGGTCAAGGGCACATGCCCGGGTTGTGGACTCGATTCCTAGTAGGAGGCATGCAGGAGGCAGCTGATCAATGATTCTCTCTCATCATTGATGTTTCTATCTCTTTCTCCCTCTCCCTTCCTCTCTGAAATCAATAAAAAAATATATTTTTTAAAAATATGGTGAAGACTGCCGAAACCGGTTTGGCTCAGTGGATAGAGCGTCAGCCTGCGGACTGAAAGGTCCCGGGCATGTACCTTGGTTGCAGGCACATCCCCAGTAGGGGGTGTGCAGGAGGCAGCTGATCGATGTTTCTCTCTCATCGATGTTTCTAACTCTCTATCCCTCTCCCTTCCTCTCTGTAAAAAATCAATAAAATATATTTTTTAAAAAAATAAAGAAGAAAAAAAAAATGTGGTGAAGACTGGGGGTGGGGCAGGAAGCGGGTGGAGGGGGGCAATGGGGGGAAAAAGAGGGACATCTATAATATTCTCAACAATAAAGATTAAAAAATAAAAATGAATGAAACTATACAAGCATTAGAAAAAAACATCTTCCCGCCTCAAGGCCTTTCCCTAGCTGTGCCCTCCACCTGGGATACCCACAGGGTCACAGTGCCTCAAGAAGATGTCACCTCCTTCTCCCCTCTGCCTTCCCATCCTTCCCAAAGCTCCTCCCTCTGGACCGCCCTGAGGGCACAGAGCAGGGCTCACAGACTCGCTCAGTAGCTGCTTGGCGAGTGTTGTGGGTTGAATCATGTCTCCCCAAAAGGTACGTTGAAGTCCCGAACCCGGGTCCCTGGGAATGGGACCTTATGTTGAAATAGGGTCTTCCCAGTTGTCATTAGTTAAGATGAGGTCCCACTGGAGTAGGCGGGCCCTGAATGACTGGCATCCTGACGAGAAGAGGACAGGCGCACACACACGGGAAGATGGCCACGCGAAGCAGCGGTGGAGGTCGGGCTGACACATCTCTAAGCCCAGGGTCACCAATGACTGCCGGCTACACCAGAAGCAGGAAGAGGCAGGAAGGACCCTCCCTGGAGGCTCCGCAGTGAACACAGCCCTGTGACACCTTGATCTGGGACTCCTGATCTCCGGAATCGGAGACACTAAATTCCTGTTGTTTTAAGCTGTCCAGTGGGTGGTCATTCCTCATGGCTGCCCCAGGAATCTTGCCCAGGGTCGCACAGGCTGGGGGGCAGAGCTGGAATCGACTCCACAACCCGCCTAAGCTGCCTGGCTCCAGCCTTCCTCCCTCCGCCTTCTCCCTCTGTCTAACACAGCCCCAAACAAGGTAAGCAGTACGGGGTTAGGGTTAGGAACCCAGGGTGGCTGGGGCATCATGGGAGTGCAGGTGACAGAGGCTCAGGGAGGGACACCGGTGTGTGTACAAGTCTAGCTTGAGTCCTTCGTACTGCAGCTGGACCCGTCCCTCCTCGTCTTGGGGACTGGGAGCCGGAGAGCAGGGGAGTCGCAAACCTTACCCAACCGCGAGGGTCCTGTGGCCCTGCCTCACCTCTCGCAGGGGCCCGTTGAGCTCTCCCAGGATGCTGTCCTCGTCGAACATCTTGCCCTGGTAGCGGTGCTCATAGTAGTCGTGGATTTTCTGTCGGAAGTCCGCAGGCAGCTTGTGGAAGGACATGTACTGCTCCACCTGCTTGTACTGTAGGGGGCATGAGGGCCGAGGTCAGTGGCTGCGGTCCAGGGAACCCCTGCCTCAGCCTAAATGGGGCTCCCAGGTTTAACCACAACCACAACAAGCACAAGACCCAGTTACGTCTGAATTTCACATCAACAGCAAAAATGTCTCGTGTAAGTGGATCCCGTGCAATACTTGGGATGTGCTTATGCTAACAGAAGTCACTCCTTGTGTCCTAAATTGTCTAGCAACCCTATCCCTGACAGCTTGACCCCAGGCCCCCAAGATGCTGGTCCCCCATTTCAGAGACCCCCAACTCTGTCTATGGCCCTGGTGCTCCTCCCCAGGATCCTTCTATAAACCCAGGGGACGTGGCAGAGGTGCCAGGCCCTGCTAGCCCCCGGGTGGCACCCACAGGGGTGCCCCAGCTCCATTTCCACTCCAGCCCCACCCAGCCACAGCTGCCCTGAGCTCAGCAGAACCCGTGATGGTGGGCGGTTGGCAGCACCAGCTCATGTTTGGGGGTGAGGCCGTGGCTTCCGGACAGCCAGGATAGCTGGCGCTGGGCCCAGCTGACCCGGCTGACCCGACTGGCACTGCTGGGGGTGCTCACAGCTGCCCAGCCAGGGTCAGCCATCTGGCAGCAGGGCAGGATAGATAGGGGCAGCAGTGGGGTGGGGGCCAAGCTCACCCTTGGCCCTTAGGGAAACTGAGGCACAGGGTAGACATCAAGGTCATACTCCAGAAAGGGCTGGTCTGCGGGGCCAGCACCTGCTTTCCCTCAGCCTTTCCAGTCCCCGGGCCCTTGGACTAGCCCCATGGAGGCTCCCCCAAACCTGAGGCCAGGTCCAAGTGGCTGAATATATTTGCTCCCTCAGTGGCCTCCCCCATGGACCTGGCTGACCAGCATGTACTCAAGTGACCCCAGTCCTCTTGGACCCTGCTCAGTGCCCCCCCACCATAGCCCCTTCTAAGCCAGCCCAGAAACCCCAGAATTTCACCTCCTAGAGAGGTCCCCCTGTGTTCCCTGCCCCTAGAGAGCTCCCTGATGCCTCATGGACTGGCCCTGCCCTGTTTGGACCCCTGACTTCCATCCCCCTCCTCGGCATATGTCCCTTCCAGGCTCCAGACTTCCCTCTAGGGTCCTCCCCCCGACCCATGGAGCTGGAGGAATAGTGGGGTGGGCCCCCCAGACCTTCTCTTGGTACTGGCGCCTCGAGGAGTCCAGTGACTGGATGAGGGCTGTGGCGTGTCCGATGAACATAGCGTAGCAGGTGGCACCCACGATCATACTCAGCATCGTCAGCCAGATGTCAGTCATGCTCTCAGGCGCCTGCCGGCCGTACCCGATGCAGAGCATGTGGCTCATGGCCTTGAAGAGCGCAAAGGAGTAGAGCTCGCTCCATGAGTGATTCTGCAAGGCCATACACAGGTGGGCAGGTGGGCAGGTGCTCACAGCCCCAGGGAGCTCCTTGACCCCAAGGCCCCACCTGCCCGTCCTCCCCCAGGCATCCAAGGTGGTGAGCTTCCCATGTCCAGAGACAACTAAGAAACTAAGACGCAGGCAGGTGATGTGACGTGTACACGTGTGACAGTGAGTGAGCAGCAAGAGCAGGTCTGGAGCTGCTTCCTCACTTTACTCCTGGAGAAACTGAGGATCAGAGGGGTCAGGGTGGCCCTGGGTGCTCAGGAGCCCCGCCCCTTTGCAGCCTCTGATTAGAATGGGTCAAGAGGAAGTGAAAGTTCCAGGGACCCTGTGGACGGTGAGCTGGGGACACCAGCATCCGATCAGAGGGCCAGGAGGGTGGAGGCATCTGGCAGGGCCAGGAGGATGCTCCCCTCCCGCCCCCCACCACAGTCCTCAGTTAACCCGGCTGTGGGAGGGGGCAGAGGGGCCCATTCAGGAAACAGGACAGCATGCCCGGGTGTCCGGCCAGACAATGAGCTGCCTCAGCCAGGCAGCTGTGCCAGGCGCTGGGTGCGCGCCTGAGGATGCTCCCTCTGCTGTCTCTCGCCCATCAACGCCCCCAGTCCCTCCTCCCACTCCTGCCCAGCTCCGGGTGCAACCCACCCCACCAGTGCCAGAGGCACAGCACTCCAGGGGTGGGAGAAAGGCTCCTTGTGGAGCTAAAGAGCACCCAAGACTCGCCCTTTACAACAGTGGGCATCTCAGCGAGGCAGCGATGGGTGACCGGGCTCTCCAGGGATTGTTGTATCTTATGGCCCATGATACCAAGTTCCCATCTGTCTTTTTTTTTCTTTGTCTTTGAATAAATGATGTACATTAGAAAGTAGACTCAATGGCGGGGGCAGTAAGCAGATGATATTATGTCTGGGTGACAAAAGTTGTTACAGTCACTGGAATGATCAAGGAGCTGCCTGTTCCTGGTCCCAGAGGGGCGCTATTTTGGGTCCCCAGGACGAGGCCCGGGTGGGCGTGGCCCAGGGCGGGGCGCTCACCACCATGCCGTTGATTGACACCCAGCAGTTGCGAGGGAAGTCCTGCAGCATGGGCACCAGGAACTGCAGGCAGCCGTCCCAGTGGCACAGCAGCAGCATCATGCTGATGAGGTTGCAGATGCGCATGACCGCGCTCGCCAGGTCGTAGGTCATGTGGAAAATCTGGGGCGTGGACGCAGTGAGGTAGAAAGGAGCACCCCCCCACCCTCCCGCCACAACACCGCCCCACGCCCCGCAGGACCCAAATCCCCGCCCAGCATCCCACACTCCCAGGAGGCTCTGCCACCTTTCTGGTTAGTGAAATGTCCTGAGGGCGTGTGGGCAGGACCACTGTCCCTTCCAGCAACCCTGTCCCTGCCCGCTTCCCCCCTCGGAGCCTGTCGCTGCCCTGGAAACCGGGGGTGACATCACTGGGCATGGGCGGTCCAGAGGTGGTCCCGACTTGGGGGACAGGGACATGACTTCGCTTCCCTGGGCCTCAGTTTCCCCACTGCCAAACGGGGCAGTGGATTCCTCCTTACAGGGCAGAATGAAGGAAAGGGGCGCAGATGCGTCAAGAGTCCGCGCTGTGTTCCCCGTGACCACAGCCCGGGGCTCCGCCCTGTAGGGGCCCCTGAGACCCCAACGTGCCCAACGCCACCAAGTTCTATCCCCTACGGCACAGGCCCTTCACTGCGGCCTTTGTGACCCCAGCCCAGCCCTTTCAAAACCCCTCTCCTGTGCCTGGAGCCCCGCCCCTGGGCCCTCATAGCCCCACCCTGAGCC
This sequence comes from Eptesicus fuscus, assembly GCF_027574615.1. Lineage (NCBI taxonomy): Eukaryota > Metazoa > Chordata > Mammalia > Chiroptera > Vespertilionidae > Eptesicus > Eptesicus fuscus. The sequence continues at coordinate 30,729,884 of NC_072478.1, forward strand.
TCCCTTCACGCCCGCCAGGTGGTTCCCGGGCCCTCAGAGCCCCGCCCCTGCAGCGTGGCCCCGCCCACAGCGCCCTCACCTCCTCCCACTGGTGGATGTAGCGGATGAGCCGCGACAGGCGCAGCAGCCGCAGCAGGCTGAGGATCTTGGTGAAGCGCACAATGCGCAGGGCGCGCGCCGTCTTGTAGACCTCGGAGTCGATGCCTTTCTCCACGATGAGGAAGATATAGTCCACGGGGATGGAGGACACAAAGTCCACCACGAACCACGTGCGCAGGTACTTCTTCTTGATCTTCTCAGGGTCCAGGATGATCTCCGTGTTGTCCTCGATCACGATGCCCGTGCGGAAGTTCAGCACCAGGTCCATGAGGAAGAACGTGTCCGAGACGACGTTGAACACGATCCACGGGGCCGTGGTCTCGTCCTTGAAGAAGGTGATGCCCACCGGGATGATGATGAGGTTGCCCACCATGAACAGCAGCATGGTGAAGTCCCAGTAGAACCTGGGGAGAGGCGTGGCGTCGGCCCTGGAGCCCCGGCCCACGCCGTGCGCTCTGTAGGCCTGCCCTCCCCACTGTGCACATGCGCCTTCGAGGACCAGCCCAGATCTCTCCTCCTCCAGCAAATCCGAGACTGTGGCCCCAGTGTCGCTAGTGTGGACTCTGTACCCAGGAAGTACCCCCCTCCCCCAACCCCTTATAGAGCCCTACAGCCCGCTGGGCTCCCCCAGCCCGAGGCCCTCTCGCTGGCTCAGTTCTAACCTTCCCTCCATGAAGAAGCTCCAGACCTCACAAAGCCTAAGAAAGAGGTCACTCAAAAATTGACTAAATGTTTCCTTTGACCAAAAACACCCAATGTGCCTGGCATAAGGGTGGAGTCCAAGGGCTTGAAAGGAGAGGGAGCTAAGCAGAGAGAGGCCAGGGTGGTGGGGAGTGGGTGGTGGTGGCAGGAAAGGAGGAACAGGATGGCGGGTTCAGTGGGGGCGCCAGGGGTTGGAGAGTGCAGGGTGGGAGCTGGACACGTCAGCTTTGACCTGGTGATCCAGGACACCAACACCAGCAGGTGGGCTTCCATGTGCTTGTACTTCCATTTCCAGAAGCTCCCTGAGTGCCACAGACAGGGAGGCAGCGGGGGGCGGGGGGGGGGGCAGTCCAGCTGGGGGAGAGAGGTGGGGCCAGGGCAAAGGGCTGAGACTGTGGGAGGAACCTGAGCAACAGGACTTGGCAGCTGTGCGGACATTTGGTGCCATAAATACGCCTGAAAAAGTGATGATGGGTTGCTTCTATTCCCAAATACAAGACCCCAAGGTCAATTCCGATATTCCACCGGGAGAGTGCTCTCAGAAAAGGGCCCGTCCACTCAAGGAATATCTACAGATGGCCAAGCATGGTGTCCTGAATGAAGCGTTCATGAGGACATACAGACACAGCAAAAGGCCACATGGACAAACTGCCGGCCTCGGAGCCATCAAGAAAATGTGAATCAAAATCACCCTGAGCGAGAACTGCCAGTTCCTCAAAAAGTTAAACTGAATCGCCATATGATGCAGCAATTCCATCTTAAGATTGAAAGAAGGGCCCGGCTGGCATGGCTCAGTGGTTGAGCGTCGACCTATGAACCAGGAGGTCACAGTTCGATTCCCAGTCAGGGCACATGTCCGGGTTGCAGGCTTGATCCCCAGTGTGGGGCACGCAGGAGGCAGCCGATCACTGATTCTGTCTCATCATTGATGTTTCTATCTCTCTCTCCCTTCCTCTCTAAAATACATATATATTTAAAGATTGAAAGAAGGGACTCAAACAGGTACTGTGCTCCCATGTTCACAGCATCACGATTCACAACGCCGAAAAGGTGGAAACAACCCAATGTCCATCCCTGAATGACGGTGGTCCGTCACATGCAGGAATATTACTTGGCCATGAAAGGGAATGAAGCACTGACACGAGAACATGTGTAAACGTTGAAAAAACGATGCTCAGTGAGAGAAGCAGACATAAAAGGCCACTCAGCGTGTGATTCCAATCATGTGAAACGTCCAGGACAGGCAAATCCATAGACACAGGAAGTAGGCTCATGGTTGCTGGGGGTGAGGAGGGGGATAGGGAGTTTCTGTTTTGGAAAATGAAAATGTTCTGGACATGGGTGGGATGAGGAGTGCACAACACATTGTGATTGTACTTAATGCCACTGAACTGTACACTTTCAAATGAGTAAATGCCAAATTTTATGTCATACACACACACACACACACACACACACACACACACGTTAACATTATAAAAAACCAAAACGAAGCCTGGGGGGTCTCAGAGATGAGCAGCTGCCCCAGATCATGGGTCTGAGCCCACACCTGCTGGATTCAGGCAAAGGAGGGCCTCGAATTTTGAACAGACAATGATGAGATTTTGCCTTTAATGTGGAGGGAAAGGCACCCCCCTCCCCCCATCACGTCGGTCCTCTCAGGTGTCTCTCGAGGTCTTCAATCCCCAAGTGGGTTTGTGCGGGGCTCTCCTGTAGGACCAGCACTCTCCCCCTCATGGCTGGAGACCCCACGTTCACTGAGGGAAGGCTCTGTCACATGTAGGTGGGGCATTGCCCGGAAGGAACCTCAAAGCCTACAACTCCCTGGGCTCCTCCCGGGTGGACAGAAGAAGAGACTGAGGTTCTCAGTGGCTGGAGGGACTCGCCCAAACTAGCACACATAAATAAAAAGCCGCGAGCCCTAGCACTGGCTTGGCTGCAGTGAGCTCCCTGTTTTGGTAGCTGCTGTAAATTGGCTCCTTTCTGATGGCACTGTGAGAGCTATTAACACCACGCCTGCCGGCTGGTGTTCCACTCCAGGGAATTGATCCCAAGGAAACTGTCCAAGAGGAAGAGAAAAAAATTAAAAAGTTATTTGTACCAACATAGTCACAATAGCTCAGCCTGGGAGAGCCAAAGGCTGGAAGAGACCCAACATCTACAACTGTGGTGGCCGCAGCCAGAGCTGGCTGACACCCGCTTTGGCCCACTGGCAGGTGTGACCTTGGGCACGTCCTTCCAGTCCTTGGGAACCTCAGTCTCCTCTCCTCATCCCGAGGAGCCCAGGGCGTGGCAGCTTTTGAGGGTCCTCCTAGGGAACTGTCCCGCCCACATGTGATGGGACCTTCTCGGAATGGTCGTGGGCACTCTGGCCATGATGGGGAGGGCACGGTCCTTTGGGAGAGCCCTGGACAAACCCATCTGGGGTGGGATAAAGACCTTAGAGAACTAAAGGGCTGACTTGAACTGGGGGTGGGTGTTAAGGGCAAAATCAAATGACTACTAGAAATTCCAGACCTTTTTTCACTTGAATCTAGACAAGGTGTGGGGCTCAGGCCTCCCATCTGAGACACCTACTCATCCTTGAGACCTCAAGGCCTCAACATCCAATAGGATTGAGGGGCCCCACCTGCTTGCTCCTTCTAGTCTCAACTCCCAATACCCAGAGCATCCACTACAGAACTCCTAATCCCATCCCCACCCTCGCTGAAATGACAACTGCTACCCCCATTTTTGGACATACACCCTGTTACAGAGTAAGCAAGAAAGAGTAACAGAAGGCCAGGGGGGCCTAGAAACCACCAGGGGGCCTAGAAACTATCTAAATGGCCACAGAGCATGAGGGCATCCTTGACATGAGATTCTCCAGACATTCTCTCCTTTTATTCTTGGGGTGGGGGAGGTAGGGACAGGCACCACACTTCCCCACTGACAAACAAGGAAGGTGCCCCAGCCAGGGAACTGGGGCAAGGAACTGGAACCCAGAACTGCCACCCCCAGGGCCTGTCCTCTATCTTCCCGCTGTCTGGGACTCTGCCCACAGGCTCTGAGGCTCAGCCCGATCACATGCTGTGCACAACCTTCCCATTCTGTGTGGTGTCCCCTGGGCTTTAAGGTGTTGGAGCAGAAGGCAGGGGACTGAAGAGGGGCTGATGGGCAGGATGACCTGGTATCATGCACAGGGCATCTCACCTGCTCCAACTGGATGACCCCAAATTGGCCTGGGGCCTTGACCCTTATCCTCTCCAGCCAGCCTGGTCCCCCCAACGGGAAACTGAGACTGGGGGTAAAGGAACTGGCTTGAGGGTAGAGGAACCCAGGGTATGTGCCCCAGCACCCTCCCCTTTTCCTTGCCCTGCCCACCCCTTGAACCGTGCCACCAGGGGCTAATCACTCTCCTTCTCTGAGCCCCAATGCCTCATCCCCCCAATCCCAGCAGCCCCTTCCTCATTGGGCACCCCAGGTACCACCAGGATGCAGGGACCACTGGGATATCGTCAGGCAGCGAAGCAGGAGCGGATGCACAGTCAGCCCTGTTACCCGGCACCTCCAACGACCACAGTTAAGTCCTGGATGTTAAAATGCTCCCCAATAAATCGTATCGGGGCCCTTGCTTCTGTGGAGGCACCCATATCCCGGCTGCTCTTCCAAGAGGGCAGTGGACAGACTGGCCAGTTCACACCTTGTTCACGGAGAAAAGCAGGCCAGAGAGACACAGCGAGTGGAAGGCTCAGCAGCAAAGACCCCTGGCCCCAGGCCCAGGATCCTCAGCCCCCACACCCTAATAGGTCAGGGGTCCTCAAACTTTTTAAACAGGGGGCCAGTTCACTGTCCCTCAGACCGTTGGAGGGCCGGACTATAGTTTTAAAAAAACAAAACTATGAACCAATTCCTATGCACACTGCACATATCTTATTTTGAAGTAAAAAAACAGAACGGCAAAAACACCCGCATGTGGCCCGCGGGCCGTAGTTTGAGGACGCCTGCTATAGATTATAGAGAGGGCCTGGAACCTCTTCCAGGAGCACCCCCACAGGCTGGTGAACTCAGTGGGGCCCTGGTGGCTGCCACCACCATGAGCTCAGTTCTCCTCTAGCAGCTGCCCAGCTGTTCTCTTGGCGCAGACAGACAACCTGAGGCACGGCCAGTGCTAAGGGACAGGACCCACACAGCCAGACTTCCCAGCAGGACCTGGGTTGAGGCCCCCACAGCCACTGGTGGGAGACACGGCGAACAAGGCAGCCGGCTCCCTCCCTCCAGGATGCGAGAATCCAGAGCCGTGGGAATTACATATCTGGCAAATCTGAGGGATTAGGGGCCACGTCGGTGATTAAGGGAGAGCTGGGACAGAGGATTAGGGGCCTGAGCCCTCGGATGCAGAGCTCAGGAGAGGCGAGTGTCAGGGATTAGGAAAGGGATACTCCTGCCAGGGAAGATGCCGGATTCCCAGCTTAGCCCAAGCCAGGGTGCACTGTGGGGTTGATGGTGCGCCAGGCCACGAGGACACACAGTGACCAGACAGACCTGGCCCTCCCTCAGGCCCAAACTCGGGCGGGGAGACAGGTGTTCCACACAAACAGACAAATGAAAGGGGTGCTTCAGAGGGACCACTTTAGCCAGGGTGGTCTGGGAGGACTTCCTGAAGCAAGTGGCATTTGAACGGATTATGGAGAAGGACCCTTGCTTGGGTGTGGGAGGCACTGCGCCGAGGCAGAGGGAGCAGGAAGTGCAAAGGCCCTGTGGCTGCCGTGGGGTTTCCCCTTTCAAGGCTGGCTGGGCGGCCTGGGGCTGGAGCAGAGGGGAGCAAAGGAGCTGAGAGGAGATGATGGGAGGGGACAGAAGATGGCTCTACAGGGCCTTGGGAGTCTGGGCCAGGGAGGCTTTAAGGGAGGGGAAAGGTGGACTTATAGGTACCTCGAGACGCCCCTGCTGGCAGCCGGAAGGCCAGGAAGTGGGCCGAGGATGACATTCAGACAGGAGATGAGATAACTTGTGCTGGTTGGATGCGGAGTGGGTTTGCTGAGGCGGGAAGTGTGGCAGGGTCTGGCCTAAGCGAGCGAGTGGCTGGGGAAGCTCCTCCCTCCCAACCCCCAAGCATCCCCTTGAGAAGGCTTGGGGAGGTGAACGTTTAGAGCAGGGAGCTCAGGGACCAGAGATTAGAAATTCTCGCAGGAAGCCTCTGGAGTGAGGAGAGAGGCTTCGGTGAACCCCAGCCCTGACCCCTTTACAAGGATCATGGAGTTAACTTCCTCCCAGGTGGGGGGTGGGCTGGGCCTCAATCCTCCCACCTGGGAAATGGTTTTTTTCACTGCTCCCGACTCCAAGTGCCTTCATGTTGGGTCTGGAGCCAGGGAACCCTAGCCCTTGGCTTGGCCCACCCACTCTGGATAAAGTGGGGTTTATTCCTATGAGATAATGTAGAGATTTGCAGAGAGCCCCCTCCCCCCCATCCTGATCTCCAGCTGATCCTCTGGGCCCTCTGGGGGGGACAGGGTGTCCAGTCCTGTAAGTTTCTTCAAGTCAGCCTCCTCTACTACCCCAGTCTGGGCGACCCCAGAGGACATGACTCAAAAACAGGTCAGCATCCACAGATGCTGGCTTTGTAGAAACCTCTCTGAGGGTCAGGAAAGGGACCCACTCATCTCTTTCCTCCCATGCCAGGCCTCCCAGCAATAGACAGTTCAGGAACATTATATTGAAAATCAACAGCAGTAGGAAAGACTCAAGTCAGATCTCAGAGGCACTTACAGACTTAACAACAGATGCAAGGCAGCAAGGAAGCCACTTGCCTAAACTCTCTCTGGGAGATGACTCCACCCCCAGATGAGAGCTCCCCTCGACCTGCCCAGCACCCAAGCATGCCCCTCAGGGAGTTCAGAGATGTCGTGGGCACCCACTGTGACAGGGATCTCTTGCCCATGGTGGGGGACTGATGGGCAAGTAGACAACCCAAGTGAAAAGGCAGCAGGCACAACGCAGGTGGGAACAGCAGGTGCACATGCTGCATGGGGTCCGGGGGGAAGCGGCTGGGAGCTGGAAATCAGAAGCACTGGGTGAGGACATGTGTGGCAGGGGGACCAGCTTGTACAAAGGCTATCATTCCACAGGAAGGAGAGGAGAACAGTGTGAGACCTGAGGCCTGGCGTGATGCTGGCATAGCTGTGAAAGCCAGACACCCCTTTCTGCTCATACCACCACCATCTCACATTTGGGGAAACTGAGCAGGGAGTTCCAGAGAGGACTCAAGACCAGCCATAGACGACACAGGGGCTTGAGGAAGACACCCTCCTCAGTACCTCTTGGCTGAGAGGCCTCCCTCCTACGGGCCTCTGTAAATGCCCTCCTCCCTGGACACGCCATGCAGCCCTCACAGAATGAGGCACAGCCAGGGCTCTTCCAGGACACCAAACAGTAATTGTCCTGTTCTCGGTACCAGGCAAGTGCCAGGCCAGTGTGCAGAGATGGGCTCCACTGGCAAGCAAAGGAGTCATAGCTCAAGGAAGTGGAGACTCTGTGGCCCCAGGTGGGACCTTGGGGCCTGCTCAGGAGGGAACCTCCATCTCACCACCCCAGTTTCCACTTAAAATCAGGAATGGTGTGCAGATAGGGAGGGACACCCCGGGAAGTGGTATCTGCATCTTCAGGGTTTGAGGACACAAGGAAGCCGAAGTGGAAAAGTGGATCCAGAAAGGCCCCTCCCCACTGCTCTGTGAACTGTTTGTTTTTGTTTTGTTAATCCTCACCCGAGGATTTTCCATTGATTTTTAGAGAGAGTAGAAGGGATGGAGATAGAGATAGAGATGAGAGAGAGATAAACATCGTAGTGAGAGAGACACATTGATTGGTTGCCTCCCACACTCACCTGACCCGGCTGGGATCAAATCTGCAACCCAGGTACGTGCCCGTGACCGGGAATTGAACTTGCAGCCCTTCCTCGTGCGGGACAACGCTCTAACCACTTAGCACACACCCAGGTGCTCCCAATATCTTGATCAATCCCCAGAAAGCCTTTTCCTCCCATAAGGCACATGGCCAGAGGCCAGGCTGCCCAGTAGTCAAGAACATGGATGGGCCAGTCTGCCTAGGTGTAAATACCTGGTCTGCCCTTGACTAGCTGTGTGGCTTTGGGCAAGTGACTTTACCTCTCTGTGCCCCACCTTTCTCACATGTAAAATGCAGGTAGCTGCAGCACCACGGCACAGCTGATGGGAGGACTGAATCAATATTCCTAAGGTGCTCCTACGACACCTGGCCCAGGCGGGGCTCAGGAGGAACTGTTTTGGTCACGTGCTTGGAGTCTGTCTCCATATTGAATCCGAGGCTCTAGATGTGGCAAAGTTCTGAAAGCTGTGGGGTTGAGGAGGTCCTGTTACACCCCAGCTTGGCAGCAGCCTAAGTTTTTCTTTTTAAAAAAATATTTTTTATTGTTTAAAGTATTACATATAGTAGTACATATATCTCTTTTTTTTTTTCAAAAACCCCCATTGACCTTCCCCCAGCCTCCCCTACCTAAGTTTTTCAATTTGACGGTGGCTCCCCTAGTCCCGACTACAGGCTACCCTCCACTTGCTCATCCTATTTTACAATTATCTAACCTGCCCAGGATCCCACAAGCGACTGTGCTCAAGGGACACAGGATGGGGAGCCCAACTGCTCCTCCCAGCACCCCTCAACCACGCCCCACACTACCCCTTCTGTGAAGAAGAGGAAGCCTAGGACCACCTGAGTGCTGGAGGGAATGAGGGGATGGTTACTTCCTGCCGACATCTCCCCCTGCCTACCATGTCCTCAGTGCACTGTCTCAGCCAGCTGGCCCTAGCTCCCCCTTTTCATAGACTGGAACATGACCCTTCACAGCTGAGACCCAAGCTCTCCCAGCCTGTACCATCTACAAAGGAATGCTGAGCCCCCTTGCAGGTCAAGACCATCCAGATGCATACCATCTGGGCTGCCCCTAGGCCCCCCATCCCTCACCCTCCACAGCCTCTCTCAAAACTCAAGCCACTGGTTAAGGCTATATTCACTTCACAGGGAAGGTCTGAGGGCTGAGGAGTCGAAATCCCAGACTTTCTTCCAGCCTTGTCCCAGATTTGTGTGCCCCTGGGCTTCCCCAGTTGTCAAGTGGAGACCTCGGACGTGGGGACATGGCGGGGGAGGTGGAGAACCTCTGTGTGGGGAGCTCTGGCGGGCTGGGAGCCTCGGCTGGGATGCTGTCCGTGGTGCTGAAATCGCGCCCGCCCTGAGAGCTGGGCTGGGAGGCCTGGAAGCGTCCCACATGAACCCCACTCGCGAACACAAAACTTCACACACACACCGTGCATACAACTCACAAACACTGCCCACCGCTGCACACCCACCCGGGCACACGCACACACACCTCCATTTCCCCCTAACACATACCATGACCCACCACACAGACACACCCCTAGGAACACGCTCCTCCCCATTACTCGGCACACGCCCCCAGGACCCCCGCCCCCCAGTCACATGCTGGTGATCACACACAAGGTCTGCAGTGTCCATGCTCGCAGGCCACAGAGCACAAGCCAAGGAACAAGAACAGCAATAATACAGGTCTTGTTGGGTGGCCCTAGGCTTCCTCTTGGCTGCAGAAGGGGTAGTATGGGGGCACGGTGGTGACCCTGCGCCTAACCTCGCTCTGAGCCTTTCCACGCATCAATCAACCGGTTTTATCCATAACATCTACACACCCACTGAGACATGTGCATACCACCCAGAGGCTGGGCGGCTCAGAGAAGACACAGCCGGGAGACCCCGGGATGCTCAGCGCCCCCTCCTCGCGCAATACCCAGGCTCGGGACGGGACGCACCTCCCAGGGGTGTGAAGCGCAGGTGGAAATCGTGGAGCGGGCCGTGTCCGCTTAACCCTTTCTCTGCTAGCCTTTCCAAGGCGCGTCCTTCCAGGGCGCACTTCCTTCCTCCTTCCTTCCGCTTTGCCGCCTCCCTGGCGCTCACGTTCCCCTCTATTCGTCCTCTCCGTCCCTCCGCGCTCAGACCCTAGTTCTGCGGCCGTGACGTGCGCCCTCCCGGCAAGGCTGGGGATGTGTGGGTGCGTGAGAGGGGGAGCACCAGGGTTAAGGCAGGAGTCTGCGCGCACCTCCCAGTGCCCCTCCAAGGGCGGAGCCTCGCGCGCCCAGGTCATTCCAGGCGGGTCCTGGACGCGCCCGAGGTCACCGAGGGGCCCCGAGGTCAACCGCGGGTCGACCGCCCCGCCCTCCCCGAGACGCTCCAAGGACAGCCCCGGCGCTTCCGCTCGCTGCGACCCCTCCGCGCCAGCCCGCCCCTCCCGGTGGCAGTACCTGAAGTCGCTGTACGGGTGGATGATCCAGGCCCCCGCCGACTTGACGCGCTCTTGCTCGCGTTCCACAGCCTTCTGGCTGCCGAACATCCGCAGCGAGAACTTGTTGACGCCCGGCTGCAGGAGCGCGCCGAACTGGCGCTGCATGAAGCTGGCCTGGCTGCCGCGCGGCTCCCCTCCCGGGCCCGCCTCCTCGCTGCCCGCCTCGTCCGCCGGGCCGGGCCCCGGAGCCGGGCCCGACGCGGGCCCCGCAGCTGCCCCACGGCATGAGAACGACACCTTGGGCCCCCGCGCCGGGCCCTCGGGCCCCGCGGGGCTGCACTGCGGCTCGCCGCGCCCGCACTCGCCGTTTGGGCTGCCCTTGGCCGTGCTTGCCGCGCCCGGGGTGCCCGGGCGGCCGCACGAGCTGTCGCGGCTGCGGAGCCGGGCCCGAGGGCCGCTCTCGTCCGCCGCCTCCGGGGGCGCCGCCTCAGTACGGGGCGGCTGCTGGAGGGGCGCGGGCCCGGTGCCAGGAGGGGGCGCGGGCGGCGGCGGTGGCGCCGGCTGCTGCTGGGGGGGCGCGGGCGGCAGCGGCGGCGGCGGCCCCGGCGCGGGGGTCGCGCCCGGGCTTTCCCCAGGCCGCCCGCCGCCCCCGCGCGCGTCCATGGCGAGGCGGCGCCGGGCAGTGCGGAGCGGAGCCGCCGCCGCCGCCGCCGCTGGCCGGAGCCCGAGGGAGGGGGGAGGCGGGGGCGGGGCGGGGCGGAGTCGCGTGGGGTGGAGCCTGGTTCGCAGGGGCTGGGCAGGGGCGGGAATCCCGCCTCCGCCCGTGTACGCGCCGGGAAACTGAGGCCGCGCGTCGGGGACAGCCCAAGGTCACGCGGCTCTGAGACCTGAAAGACCGGTTCAGGTATCTTCCCAAAAGGGGAAACCAAGGCCCACGAAACGGCAGGACGCGCTCAAGGTCACCGAGTCCAGCCACGGGGCCTGAACCTCTGCACGCGACCTTGGCCTTGGGTTTCTCCTCTTTCCAGAGCACCCGGCGGGGCGGTAACCATTACCGGCGGGACGCGGAGAAGTGGGGCGTTCCCGTGCCAGCCTCTTTCCTTTCTTTGGATTTGAAGATTTCCATAATAAAAGGCTGTTTTTAAAGGCTAGGAGAGCCTTGCTTGTTCACTTGAGGGCCCCCTCAAGTGAGAATGTGTTATGTGGGAAGGGGCAAAGTGGGGTCAATGCCGCTGTTCTCATTCCTCAGTCGCCCCTTCCCCCCACCTTCTGCATATATGGAAACTGAGGCCAATAGGAAGAGCCGCCTAAGGGTGCTGGTGACTCACACCCTCAAACAGGGTCCTAAATCACAGTGGAACACAGTGTGAATTTACTGGGCATTTAAAATTTTACTTATTGGTTTTAGAGAGAGGACAGGAGAGAGAAGCATCACTTTGTTGTTCCACTTATTTATGCATTAATTTGTTGATTTTTGCCCTAACTAGGGATCAAACTGGAAACCTTGGTGTATTGGGACAATGCTCTAACCAACTGAGCTACCCAACCGAAACAAAATTAGTGGGCTTTAAAATCAGTGTGGCTCAGTGGTTGGGCGTCGACCTCAGGAGGTCACAGTTCAATTTTTGGGTGGGGTGCATGCCCGGGTTGCAGGCTCAATCCCTGATCCCCGGTGTGGGGTGAGCAGTAGGCGGCAGATTGGTGATTCTCTCTTATCATTCTTATATCCCTCTCCCTTCCTCTCTGAAATAAATAATAATTAAAAAAAACCCTGGCCCTAGCTCAGTGCATAGAGCATCGGCCTGCAGACTGAAGGGTGCCGGGTTCAGTCCAATCAAGGGCACATGCCTTGGGTTGTGGGCTCCTTTCCCAGTAGGGGATGTGCAGGAGGCAGCCAATCAATGCTTTTCTCTCATCATTGATGTTTCTCTCTCCCTCTCTGAAATCAATAAAAATATATTTTTTAAAAATCGTAAGTCCCAGAGCCTGCCATCCCTTCCCACCAGATGCCCAATTACTCTGCCCCAGACAGGCCCCTAGCCTCCAGCCCCTCTGCCTCCAGCTCCGAGAAGGCACCCGAGGTTCTGTTTCTGGAGCCAAGTTGGTGTTAGGAGACAGGGGGCACAGGCCCAGGACTCTGTCCTTTGCCCCTCCCGTTTCCCCCAGCTCAACCAGAGAGTGTCATGAGGAGGATGGAGATAGCTAGAGATGGACACAAAGGAAAGACAGAGGGAGGAGAGAAAAGGAGGAGTCTCAAAGAGTGGGAGGAACACCCCAGCCTAGGACACAGGAGCCCTGACCTCCTGGGACCCTCCAGCCTTCATGGCACTTTTCAGCCTGCTGTCATATTGGGTGCCTCCACCCACCAGGATGTCAGGGCCATGAGAGTGGAGATGTGACTTTTCCCTGCACATTTGGACAATGGGTGAGCTGAGCTAGGCCATCTCTTGCCTCCATCAGGCTGCCCTGAGCCCTGGGAATTCCTACGCCTTCACCAGGGACCACTTCTGTGCTGCCCTCAGCCAGACCCTGGGGAGGCAGGCAGGACCACTGTCTGTCCAGAGGCAGCAAGAGAGGCTGGGTAGACTTGGCAGTGCCAGGCTGTGCGCCCCCCCTCCCCCAAGGCAGATGTGTGTTCCCGCTGAAGGGGGATCTTTTATGTGCGCCTTGGGAAGATGTCAGTCTGGGCAAGCCGCCAGAACCCCTGGGGTTGGTTGCTGAGAGTGGGGAAGTGAACTTTGTGCGGACCAGCCTGAGAACCCACCATGCCTGGCAGCCGGAGAGGCAGACCTGCAACTGCTTCCTAGGGACCTGGGATAGACCTTCAAGTCAAAGGACTCTGGGGCCTACAGGGTTCCAGCCTCTCTCTGAGCCTTGGAGTTTTGTCCCCAAGTCCCGGTGACTCTTCCACAAAGTACAGGTTCCACCCCTGGGTTGGGCTGCCACCAGCCTCCCACATCTCTCCCACTCACTCTCACTACTTGCCAGGTCAGAGGATTCTTTGCACTGAATGCACTCACTCATTCATTCATTCCAAAATATTTATTAAGCATCTGATCAGGGGTTGGGACTCAAAAGTGAACCTAATGGGCCACCCTTTCCTGGTAGGGCTGACAGTTGAGCGGAGAACACAGATAACCAATATTTCAAACATTATGTTTAGTAGACATAGTGTCCTTTTTTTAAATAAACATTTTAAATATATATTTAATATATATGTATTTTTAAATTATATATATATATATATATATATATATATATATATATTATTTATTGATTTCAGAGGAAGGGAGAGAGAGATGGAAACATCAATGACAGAATCATTGATCGGTGCCTCCTGCATGCCCCCTCCTGGGGATCGAGCCTGAAACCTGGGCATGTGCCCTTGACCGGAATCGAACCCAAGAACTTTCAGTCTGCAGGCCGATACACTTTCCACTGAGCCAAACTGGTTAGGGCAACATATTGTCCTTTAGCAGGTGGTAAGTGCTACACAGCTATGAAGAGCCATGAAAGAGGTAAGGAAGGTGTGTGGTGTGATGTCCAGAGGCCCCAGGAGGTGATGTCTGAATGAAGACCTGGAGGGAGGGAGAGGCAGTGTTGTATCATCTGCAGGAAGAGTGGCAGACGGAACAGCCTGTGTAAAGGCCCTGAGGTAGGTTGTGCCTGCCTTGTGTGGGAAGGGATATTGAGGACCTAGGGGATGAGTGTAGATGACACCCAGAGATGGCAGCATAGGGCTAGACTGTGTAGACAAGTATAAAACTCTAAGTTTATAATGGTCTGTTGCCTAAAACTGCTCCTGACTCCCCAGTTGCTTTGAAAGGAACCTGTCTCTCCCACCATCCAGAGCTCTGGGCACACAGGCCTCCGCTATAGCCAGGCCTCCAGGCTATTACTCCATTGTTCCCCTCCCTCGAGGCCACCCCACAGCATTGATCATGACCTCTCAGCCACCACTTCACACCCCTCTCAGCAGCTGGGGCAGACCCAGGTTCAAAGCCCTAAAGTCCATAGTTTGGGGACCAGTGAGGAGCCCTGGAGTTTAAGTTTCAAGAGCTACCTGGAAAATCCATGGCCACACTCAAGAAATACTGACTGGCCGGCCAGCCATGCGTGGCAGGACTGGGACCCCACATTCACCTCTAGGAAGGGGGGGTGGCATGTCTAAACACCATTGTGTCCACCCCAAGTGGCAAGTGACCTTAGGCAGAGCATCCCTCCCCAGGGCCTCAGTCTGCACCATAGGGTGGGGTCTCCAGTTGTGCTGACTTAGGACTCATCTGGGTTTCCTTTCCCTGCTGAGCTCACTGCCCCCAGAACCTCTGCCGGGGGTCAGGAGGGGTGGGAGGCCCAGTCTGACAGCCCTTTTTGTTTCAGGTAGAGGTAGTCTGAGATGGACATCAGATGGGGGTTGATGCAGAGGCTCAGGGAGGCCCACAGAGGCCTCCACCACAGTCCCTGTGCTCATGGTGTCCCAGAGAAGCAGGTGGAATATTTCAAAGCAGTCTGGGGGCTGGGCCCTTGTTCATCTGACAGCCCCTCTGCCCTGAGCAGGCTGTAACCCTGAGACCTTGGTTCCTGAACCCTCCGAGCACTTGCCAAAGATGTTCTCATAAATCCAGACTTGGCTGCTTGGATTTCTCTATCTCACCCCTGGGGAAACTGAGGTAGATTTCAGTGCGTTGTCGCCAAGAACACCCCGCACTGGCACAGGGCTGCTTGCTGAGTGGATGAAGGGACAATACCTAGTGTGAGGAAAAGGACCAGGCTGCTGGCCCAGTTGCTAATTATGTTTATTTTCTATGTGCACAGAAGTGGATGGCGATCTACACACCATGAGCAGCATCTCTCCCTGGAGGAAGGATGCTTTATGTAAACCTGCCAAGGAGGCCGAGTCCTGCTCACCTCTCCATGCTATACCCTCCATCTGCTGCTCTGTGCTCCACAAAAATCACATCTCACCCCATAGCCCTGGCCATCTTTTATTTCAAAAACAAATTTTAAAATCATTTTAGAAAAAGAAGAATGGCGGGGGCGGGGGAGACATTGATGTGAGAAACATTGATTGGTTGCCTCCCACACTCCCAACCAGGGATCAAACCTGCACCCAGGTATGTACCCCAAACCCACCATCCTCTGGTGCACAGGTCAATGCTCCAACCGAGCCACCCAACTGGGGCAGCATTGCCCATCTTGAAGAACCCAGTGCAGCTGCCTCATCTGACCCCAAGCAAGCAAACACCCACTCAAGCCCTCAGCGTTGGAGAGGCTGGCCAGGAGGCCTAGCCAAGCCATCCCTAGTGAGGGGTCAGCCTCACTGTCACCTCATCACGGGTTTGGCTCTTCCCACTGGACCTCAGGCCTCTCCAAAGACTCCTCAGCCCCATGTATATCATTGGTGCCCAACCAATGTTGCTGAGCATGAGTAGGCATGTGTAACTTACGGGCCACAGAAAAGTTCAAGTGGTGGGTTCCCAGGGACCCCTGGGCTCAGGGAGGTTGGCACTCAGGTGTGTCCAGCTGGAAGGCACACAGGACCAGGCAGTAAAAACAAGGGGCTCCCACCAGACTGGTGTGGCTCAGTGGTTGGGCATCAACCCATGAATCAAGAGGTTGCTGGTTGGATCCAGACCAGGGCACACATACCTGGGTGGTGGGCTGGATGCCCAGCAGGGGGAGCATGCAGGAGGCAGCCAATAGATGTTTCTCTCTCTCCCTCTAAAATCAATAAAAACATTGTTAAAAGGTAATTAAGCCGAAACCGGTTTGGCTCAGTGGATAGAGCGTCAGCCTGCGGACTGAAAGGTCCCAGGTTCGATTCCGGTCAAGGGCATGTACCTTGGTTGCGGGCACATCCCCAGTAGGAGGTGTGCAGGAGGCAGCTGGTCAAGGTTTCTCTCTCATCAATGTTTCTAGCTCTCTATCCCTCTCCCTTCCTCTCTGTAAAAAAATCAATAAAATATTAAAAAAAAAAAAAAGGCCGAAACCGGTTTGGCTCAGTGGATAGAGCACCGGCCTGCGGACTCAAGGGTCCCAGGTTCGATTCCGGTCAAGGCATGTACCTTGGTTGCGGGCACATCCCCAGTAGGGGGTGTGCAAGAGGCAGCTGATCGATGTTTCTGGCTCTCTATCCCTCTCTCTTCCTCTCTGTAAAAAATCAATAAAATATATATTTAAAAAAAAAAAAAAAAAAAGGTAATTAAATAAAAAACAAGGGGCTCTGTGAATTTACTTCCCTGGCCCATCCCGCTCAGCAGTGTGCACGTGGCACCCTCTGGTGGCGGCCAGAGGATAGGGCCGGGTAGGGACATCCCCAATAACCAGGCTTTGGTTTTCTGGCATGGAGCAACTTTGGTTCCTTTCTGTGAAATAAGGGGTGGCTTTTCCCAGGCTGTGGGGTGCAGGACAAACAGGGTGAGGGAGCCTTTAAAGAACCCTCTATTCTCCCCCCAGAAACTTGGGGAAATCAGACTGGTAGCTGACAGCTGTGGCCTTAGAGGGCTCAGTGAAGTGCTGGTCAGTGGATGGGCACCTGGTGGCTGTGGGCATAGCCGATAGTGTCAGCTTTGTGGCAGTTATGCTGCACCTTTCCCCAACACTGGAAAAAGCTTGCTTCTCTGGAGACCCGGGAAGAGCTGGTCCAATGCTCCCCACAACCCTCACCCAGACCTGCTTACAGTCTGAGCCCGTGTCCAGGAGTTCCCTAGGTGTGGAAATGGGTTTAGCCGGGACAAGCTCTTTCCCCTCTCTTGGACTCAGTTTCCCCACTGTACCAGGTGGGAGCCCATATGGTACCTGCTAGTCCAGGGTTCAGTGAGGCCGTCCCTCCTGAGACCTCCTGCTCCACCAGAATGCTCCCTGGCCCTTCAACCTGTCCATACCTCACCTGTCGGGGTGCAGTCTGGATGAGCAGGCACCTCCTTCTTGCTTTCTAGGGCCCAGCCCTCCTCAGCTGGAACAGTCCCAAGAGGCCAGGCTCCAGGTGCTCCCACTTGCACCTTCCCCTACACAGCTCTGGGGAGTCCCGGCTGCCCCGGCCACTCACAGGCCACACAGGACGGGTGGGTAGAGGCTGCTATCCCTTACTGGGGAGCCAGTGGGAAGGATCCCAGGAATTGTCCAGGACCTCTAAAACTTGGTGACCAATCATTCCATTCAGACCTGGTACAGGCCCCCCATGGTCCTGTGGCCTGCCCACCAGTCCTTTTACCCCTTGTCCTAGGAACAAATCTCCCAATCCAAGTGCTCAGCTTCATTCCACCCTGAACTGCCTGGCTCTTACGTGCACTGCAACCTCTGGGTCTCAGTACAGCTTAGCGCTTGCCCTATGAACTCTCCTGGTAAGATTCAGGACAGGCACAGACAGGAGCCAGGAGTGGGAGAGGTGGGTCAGCCTTTATTGGTGAGCAGGCAGGTGGGGTTGGGGGCTCCCATGTAAGTCAGGATGCTATGAAGGAAGAAACCTCAGGCCCAACTGGGGAGGGGCTTTCTTCAGTCACCATGGGCACAGGTGCGAATGGGACTGTTACAGCAACTCCCACTCCATGATGGTCATCCAGACGCCCCTCCCCCAGCGTGGGGAGGGCAGGAGCAGTGAGGGGGATACTCTGAGGGGTGGCCATGAAGTCAGGCTGAACCAGGTCACATAGACCTGCAGTGATGTGACGGGACTTGCTTCAGGCAGGCAGGACACCAGGCATTGTGACCTATGACCTCCTGAAAAGGGCAGTGAAGCAGCAGAAAGCGGCCTCAGGAGGTGAGCTGTGGAAGGAGTTGTCTCAGGGAAAAGCCAGTCTGCCCTCCACAGCCCCCCAGCATGACGGACTAGAGGCTAAATTAAATGCCCAGGGGACACCAAGGGTACGGGTTGGGGGTGGAAGGAAGGAACAAGGAGAGGATAGGCAGGGGACAGCAGGGGCTTCCCACAGAACCGCGCAGCTCCCCTGGAGTGCTCTTAAAAATAAAAAAACAAAACCCCTAAGGAATGGAATTCTACATAGAGAAAACTCTAGCTTAGTTTCTTTAAAAAATAAGAGAAAACATGTGATTTGAGTCAACAGTGTGGTCTACTTTGCAAGGTAGGTTTCCTTTAAGGGGAGAGGACTTGGAATGGTGCGGACACCAGGAACACCTGGAACACCTGGCTCCTCTGGACAGCAGCTCAGGCCTTGCGGACTCCTCCTCACTGCCTGCAGGAAGGAAGGGGCACTCAGACGCCAGCTCTGGCAGGGCAGGAGCCCTCACTCCCACCCTGTCACGCTCCTCACCTCACTCACTTGCTCACTCAGTTGGCGTTCCTCTGGCGGACGTTCTTGTCTTTGTCATTCATGTGCCCGCTGCTCTTCCTGGGGACAGGAGGGGGCTTTTCAATGCTCAGGAGGACAAGACAACTGCCCCCCACCCCCAGTCACAGATGGAAGGGCATCCAGGTCAGCAGCTCCTCCAATCCTGCCCACACCACCTCCCCATCCCCCCACGCTCAGCCAGGCCAGGACTCACAGTGGAGCAGAGCCCGTGTCCTCATCTGTGCAGACGCGCAGCCAAGCCATGTGCAAGAGAAGAACAGGTGTCAGAGGTGGTTCCTGTGCTGCAGGGACTGGTCATGTGGGGAGGCAGTCCATCCCTGGGACATGTACCCTCAAAATGAGCTATGGGGTCAGCCCAAGGGCCTCCGGGAGCCCTGCCTGCTCTCCTTGTCCACCTGCAGGTAGGCATGCAGGTGCCCTCACCTGGCCTGGGCGCCTTAGGTTTCCTGAGCTTCATCAGGTAGTCACAGGCTTGCTTGGCCCTGGCCCTTGGACCCAAGCAGCTGATGTGAAGGGAGGCTGAGCAACTGAGGGCAGATGCTCCCTAGAGGATACCTGCTAGCAGCCAAGTGAGGCTATGGAGGCAGCAGATCCCAGCCTCAGAGGGTGTGGCAGGAGGCCCTGGCCGGGTAGCTCAGTTGGTTAGAGCACTGATATGCCAAGGTTGCAGGTTCAATCCCCAGTCAAGGCACATATAAGAATCAACCAATCAATGCATAAATAAGTGGAACAACAAATAGATGTTTCTCTCTCTAAAATAAATAAAAATAAATTTAAAAAAATAAAAAGGTGGAGCAGCTCCTGAGAAGCCTGGGGACCTGACCCTGACCTATAAGAGGGGGTTGTCCCTCAACCCCAAACGCTCTCCATTACACTGCATTTCAGGATGGTGTCCAGGTCCCTACAGGTGGGAGCAGAGGGCATGGGGCAAGCTCACCATCCAGGACCTCGTCCGGCTTCCGCCGCTTCTCGTAGATGAAGATGATGGTGACAAGCACGAGCACCTCAGCCACGATACCCAGGAAGGGCCAGAGGGCAGCGAGGCGGTTGCGTACACGCAGTGTGATGATGGCCTGGTCAGTGCCCTCTGTATTGGTGCCATTGCAGGCATACTTGCCAGGGTCTGCCTCCAGGTCTAGGTTCTGGATGTGCAACTCCGTCTTGGTCTCCGAGGACACCACCAACTTGCTCTGGGACGCATTGGTGAAAACCTGGGGACAGGCAGACCTTGTAGGGCACAGGCCCAGGCCTTTGCCCCACCCCAGGCTGGTGCAGCCCTCACCTGGACCCCATCATCGTTTATCTTGTACCACAACCAGTCGGTAACTGGGGGGAAAGACTCAGACTTGCAGGCCAGCACAACTGTCTCTCCTTCGGTAGCATGCTCTGACTTCTTCACAGCCTTAATCTTGGGGGGGCCTGGTGGGGAGCAGAGCACAGTGGAGCCTGAGTCCCACAGACTGGAGGAGCCAACCCTCCTTCAGTGTGCGGCTCCTCTCACCCCAGGGATGGATGAGCCTGCCCCTTCCTACGTGCTCTGGGGGCCATAAAGCCGCTCACCCTTCACGTTGACTCACCCTTCACATTCACGCTGGTGGATCTGCCTGTAGGTTCCGAGAGGAAGGTGCATAAGTACTGTCCTGCGCTCTCGTGTGTGTCTACCCTGCAAGCAGACGCAGCCATGAGTTGACCCTCTACCGGTGACCCTGTGGGGCCAGAACAAGCCTCGGAGGTCATGATCAGGAGATCCTGCAGGAGGGCACATACTGTCCATATCCCATCAAGAACGGAGGTGATTTTGGGGATGGCAGATGGGTCTGGCCCCACTCCTGACCTGGCACCCAAACCAATGACCCTAGAAGCCCATAAACAACAGAGCTGTTTCCAGAGCTGGCTGGGGCTCAGTTAAGACAAGGCTTCAGCTTGGGCAGCTTTGAGTGCCCAAGACCTTAATAAACTGGGAACACAGGGATTCCAGGCTGAGGGGGACTCCTGTAGTGCCCCCCTCCCCTCAGCACCTGGAAGAAAAGGAAAGGGTCATGGAGGCCGTGATGTCTGGCAGCTACTGGTCCCTCCCTGGTTCCTGAGTTTTTCACAACTGAGGGATATGAACAGAGCTTGTATCTAACGTCTGTCCAAAGTGAGCCCCACGGATCACAGCTTTCATTCCTGCTGACCACATGGCTGTTATCAGCGAGACTACATCAGAGCAAACAGGGCAACAGGGGGCCCAGAGTGAAACCAGCTCCCTGAAATGAGGCCCACCCCTCTTCTGCTAGGACCAGCGGGACATGGGGCTTGGGTGCTTCCATGGGCCTCACGCACTCATACTGCGTTGTCAGATCGGGCTTCGAGTCCTCCTGCAGCACACTGTCCCCTTTCATCCAGCGGTGTCCCAGGATGGCAGTGTCACTGGAATCCAAGGTGCAGGTGAGGCGTGTTTTGGAGCCAACATCAACTATGGAAGTCGAGATATTGCTCCCTGTGTGGCCAAGTGAGAGGAGATTAGCCAAGGGACCAGAGAGGGACAAAGCCTGTGACCCCACAGCCACCTGCCTACTTGTCCCGCAGCTAATTTACAGTGGCTCCTCCACACACAGCCTTGTTAACAAGTCTGAATCACATGGCATGTTCAGGAAGGATACCTCCTACAGAATTAATGGGCTTTGGGTGTGATGGGCTACTGGGCAGGATGCAGGGCTCAATGCAGGTTTTGTCAAGGAGACATGGATCACAGGTGTGGGAACAGAGACCAATACCCACCCAGGGTCCCAACTCGTGGGTCCAGCCCAGAATAGATCCTAATTTCCTTGAAGCTCAAGAGTTCCCACAGCCCACTCACAACAGCCACAAAACCACTGTACAGGAGACAATATGTTGTCCTGCCCAGGACACTGAGGGTGGACTCAAATCGAGTAAAGGCCCTTCAACTCGATTTCCAATTAGGCAAATATTCCCGTTAGTTTCAGATGGTCTCTTGAAGAATCAAAATGTGAAAATCAATAGGAATCAGAAAGTGAGAAGCACAAGAGACTGGAGGTAGTAAGCTGGGAGAACTCCTCCTCAGGGACCAGGGATGGGAGGTGAAACCCAGCCCTCCCAGTGTTCAGATAAAAAGCCAGGCAGATGCCGAAACTGGTTTGGCTCAGTGGATAGAGCGTCAGCCTGCGGACTGAAAGGTCCCAGGTTCGATTCCGGTCAAGGGCATGTACCTTGGTTGCGGGCACATCCCCAGTGGGAGGTGTGCAGGAGGCAGCTGATCGATGTTTCTCTCTCATCGATGTTTCTAACTCTCTATCCCTCTCCCTTCCTCTCTGTAAAAAATCAATTAAAAAAAAAAAAAGCCAGGCAGGTGTTCCATGGACCAGAAGTTGAGGGTGCGGGAAATGGAGACCTCTGAGGGCAGGCCTGCCACTGCCCAGCCATGCCACCATTGGTGGGGCAGCAAGCACACCCATATCCACACCGGAGCCGTCCCTAGGTTGGGACAGGTGCTGTGGGGACACCCCTGCCCACCATCACAGGGTCCCAGGCACCATAGGGCTGTCCACACTGGCCTCCATTTGTCTTCTTTGGAACCACTCCGAAGCAGAGCTTTACTCAGAAGTGTCTGTTTTTCCAGGATGGTCACCCATAGGCTGGAACCCTGGGGATGTCCTTGGTTGCCCTCTGCATGCACCCCAACTGGGGCCAGTGATTGAGCCTACAACTGGGGTATGTGCCCTTGACCAGAATCGAACCCAAGACCCTTCAGTCCACGGGCCAATGATCCAAACTGGCTATGGCTTTTTTTTTGTAATGGTTTATTTTTAGAGAGAAAGGGAGAAGGAGAGGAGAAACATCTATGTGAGAGCAGAACATCTATCAGCTGTCTCCTGCACGCCCCCTACTGGGCATCAAGCCTTCAACCTGCACATTGACCCGGTAATCAAACCAGCAACCTTTGATGCTTGGGATGATGCTCAGGGCGAGGCATCTCTTCTAAAAGCTATGCCCACAGGATTGAGCATAAACAAATCCAGCCATAACTGTATGCAATGAGCTTCTTTTCCTTTTAGTTTGTGGGGAGAAGCCAGTGGTATAAAGCTAGGCAAAAAAGCAGAATATGAGACTATATTTGAACAACTTCTCAGAGTCAACCATTCCAGAAAAGCAGCTACAAGAAACCCAGCAGTCTAGCAGCCATTCAGCAGGTCTGCTCCACCTGGACACCTGCTTCCTCACTGGGGACACATAGTGACTTTTTAGAGCAAAACTGTGAAATCACAGAACAAAACACATGAAATTTGGGCAGAATTGCTAAGGTAGTGATCCCTGTCTGAATGCTTATCTTAGCTGCCTGGAACTCAGCAACAGTACAAATTGATTCCTTGGGCAGCAAACCTCTGGCTCAGGCCTAAAACTGCCAATCCAGAGGAAAATGACAGGAAAGGTATTCTGCATCCACTGGACACCAGGTTCTCACTACATAAGCAAAGCTTGCTCAGCCTCACCCATTCATAGAGAGACTGGGTTAGTCATTAAGAAAATTAAATCTCAAGCCATGGCCAGTGTGCTCAGTGGTTAGAGCATCAGCCTGGGCACCAAAGGGTCACAGTTCAATTACCAACCCCAATCAGGGCATGTGTGGGAGGCAACCAATTGATGTGTCTTTCTTACATTGATGTTTCTCTCTCTCTCTTTCCTTCCCTACCCCCCTTCCATTCTCTCTAAAATCAATGGGAAAAATATCCCCGGATGATTAACAAAAGAAAATTAAACCTCAAAACCCAAAGGGCAGCAGGAAAACTTTATTCAAGAGACATCACAGCTGGATCTGACATGATCCATGGGCAGCTGAGATCAGCATGCCCTGAGGGTGCAGTACTGCCCCCACACCTGCACTGGGTCCCAGGGCAAGAGCTAGGGGCCTGGCACTTATGTCCTCAGTGGGCTATTGGCACCCCCATCCTGTCCCACTGCGAACTTGACACATGCAGACCCAGCTGCCCAGCTGTGTTTTTAGTCTGGGAGGATGGTGGCCTGGCTGTGAACAGGACACATGCACAGCCAGGCAGGGTCTCTTCCTGAGCAGGCCAGTCCTCCTGACCCACCACTGGCCACTTGCTGGCTTTCTTTAAAAGAGGACACGATGACTCAAAATTCCAGGCAAGCAGGGGATGAAGCAAAAAGTTCAACAGCCAACCCTAGTTGGTTTGGCTCAGTGGACAGAGCATCCACCTGGGAAATGAAGGGTCCTAGGTTCGATACCAGGCAAGGGCACATGCCCGGGTTGTGGGCTTGATCACCAGTAAGGGATATGCAGGAGGCAGCCAATTAATGATTCCTTCTCACCATTGATGTTTCTCTCTCTCCCTTTCCCTTCCTCTCTGAAATCAATAAAAATATATAATATATATTTTTTAAAAAGTTCAACAGCCAGACAGGAAATAGAAGGAGGCCTCTGGGGCTGGGGCACCCATCTGCTCCCAGGCCATGTACATACATGCACCACTACATGTGTGCATATGTGGGTGATAGGGGCAGGCACACACATAGATGTGTACCTGCACACATATGCATGTGCATACATGCACACTGCTCCCTTGCTGCGTGTAGGAGAGCACAGACTGCTGGCCAGGAGGTTTTGGGGCCTCAGGCTATCTGTTCTGGGACAAGATGGCCCCAAAGCCCCAGGAACAAGTGGACCTTCAAGTCTCCCTACCTGCGGTGGCCCAAAAGCAACTCACAGGACTCAGGACAGGCACAGTTACAACCAGACAGGGGCGTGAAGCTAGAAGCTCCACTGCCTGTCCTGGAAGCCTCCTGGTAATCCACACTACTTAGGAATCAAAATTTCCAAGATTGTGAAACAAGCAGCTATATGAAAAGCTGGGAGCAGTCAGGGTACGAATTGAGGCCAAGGCAGCCCTATTGAGGCCTGCCTCTCTCCACTCTAGAGCCTGGGACCCCCATCTGTGCTCTCATTCCCTCACCCAGAAGCTGCTAGAAAGGAGGTCAGTCAGATCTTGTCTCAGCTGCACCTGCCTCCCTGTGGGAGAATGAGGTGGCTCAAAAGTGAGCCTAAAGCCCCGTAGGCAGACACCCCTGTTCCAGCCTGAGGGCCATGAACAGCAGGGGACCAAGGCCCCACCTGGGCCACCTGCCAGCCTTCCCACCAAGGAGCCTCCTGTGAGCTGGCCACCATGCTACCACATCTCTCTCGTGCATTCTCAATAGGGCCACAACACTCTCAGGGGGATGTCTTAGGCATTACAAGGATTGTTGCCCTACCCAGGGTCACCACACAACGGAGACCTGCTGCTATAAGTGATGTTAAAATCTGTGATATTAAAATATCACTGGGACAGGGCCATTAGGAAAAATAGTCTCAAAAGGCTCCCGCGCAGGGTGGGGAAGGGGGTGGGGGTGGAGGGGATTGAGCAATGCTGGAGAAAGGTTGAAAAGCAATCCTCTGGCAAACCCTGACCAAACCCATTGCCCAGGTGACTTGGGGGAAGCACCCCTAGAATTCACAGGGAGAAGAGGCAGGAGCCTCCACCCTTAGAACACTAGGAGACCAGGGAGAGAAAAGTGAAAACTCCATTCTGTGATTCTGGCCCCGTGACTGTAACCCACGTTCTCAAGTAAGGTCACCTTCATCTAAAAACAGCTACCCCTCCTCCGTGCCCACTCGGCAGCCAGGCCGGGGCGTAGGGCCAGGCAGGCCTCGTGGTAAACAGCCAAGGAACTTGCAGGATGAGACAAGGCACCCGCCCTCTCCCCACCCATGGCAACACTGCAGGGCTCAGATAGGAGCCAAGAATGTTTCAGGGATACCAGCCGTGGCTCCTCACCTCTCCCTCCCATCCCATCAGGAAGCAGCTCCTGCTCCCTTCACCTGAGGCTCAGGGAGGCCAAGTCATCAGCCCAAGGGACCCAGCTGGAAAGCCCGTGCCCTCCCAACCTGTCTGGCCAACACACCAGGATTCTAGGTAATCTCAGGGAGAGCCAGGGTCTTGTGGCAGGATAAGCGACGCAGGGCCTCAGGGGACAGGGTGCTGATGCTGATGCTCAGGTCAAGGAACCTGTTCCTGGCAGAGCCCCCAAAGCATTCCTGGGGTGCTGACCCGGCCAGGAGAGGCAAACACTGTCACTAAGACACTTCTAGGCAGAAAAGGGACATGTGGTGACGTTCTCTGAAAGACTTTCAGATCTTTCCAAGATACCCTAGGAAAAGGGGAGCTGTCAAAAGTGAAAGAACAAAACAGAGAGGAGTCCCAGGGGAGCCAGACTCAGGCAAATGTGCAAGAACAGCTCCAAAGATGCAAAATGGCACAGACCCTCTTGGCTTCCTGGCTGGGGCTCAGAAGCACAAACTTAGGAACTGTGCTCCCAGCAGACGAGACCACAGGGGCTCCCACCCACTGGCTGTCCGCAGCCATCGAGGGCTATCTCCAAAGGGCTCAAGCTGCCAAATGCAGCTGTGTGTCCTCCTAATTCACTTGTCTACAGGTTCCCGAGTCTTTCCAGAGAGTGCTGGCAGGAAGACAGGCCCTTACCCAGAAGCATTCAATAAATGGCTGTTTTGATTATAATGAAGACAAAAGAGGCGAACTGAGACCATAAAATAGATCAGGAACAACCCAGTGAAGCTTCTACTAGAGGCAGTCTCTCTGGGCTCCTGCCCAGGACAGCTGACAAGCCTCTCAGAGCCCAACAGGTCCTGCCTCCCCACAAGAGCCCCAGACCATTCTGGTCTGCACTTTGTTCCCTACATTCTGGTCACTAGAAATCTTTAACCCAGAACCAAATGGGAAGTCTTCATCCGGGGAAAAAACGTCTCTATCAGGCCTTGCCCTGGAAAACTATACCTCAGTCCATTTCTCATGAGCATTCAAACCACACATCTGTCCATTCCCAAGAAGAGCTCTAAAACTGAATGCCGGATGATATTCGGCAAAAACTCTCTCCACTTCCTGCTCTTTACTAGTGGCCGGGACGACCTTATGGTGACCTTGGAATATCCCCCCTCCCTCCCAGCCTACTCCACCCCTGTAAAGGGAGGTAGGTGGACTTAGACGTTTTATCTGTGCCGAGAAATCAGAAAAACAGGCAGCAGAGCCTGTTGGCTTTCTACCAGGGTTTCAACTTAAATGTTTGTGCTAATACCAGGAGCAGGGGCATATCCGGAGCAAGACTCAGAACTAAATCCCGTCAAGAATGACAATCCCTGCCAACCCCAGAGCCGCCTGCCTCAGGGACACTCACATGCATTCGCTTCCAGCGTCCACTTAAGAACAACAGCCTGCTTTCCAGAAGAGAGCCAAGGGTCCGGGGAGTCCAGGGGGCCCCCCGCCGCACCCCTCGCCCCAGCACACCCCGGGCGGGGGCCCATCCTCAAGCTACCTCCCCAGGCTCCTGGGCTCCCGTTCAAAGGAGACGCTGCAAGACCCAGGCGGACGGTCTCTTTCCTGCAGGGAGAGTATGGGAGGCCGCCTCCAGAATCCCTCCCAAGGGGCCAGGCCACTCCCGGACCCCGTCCCTCCCCCAGGCTGTCGAAAACCTAGGACTTCACCTCCTGGGATCTCCCTTGTCGGACCTCAGTCCCCTAAGTCAAGGTTTCCCCACACACTACCTCGGCGGGGAGTCCCGTGGGTGCCTCCAAACACCTGGTGCCTCCGGACCCCGGTACTCCCGCCCTCGGAGCTCTCCGGGTATCCCCTTCCGCCCCTGCCGGAGGACCCCGGAGGCCGAGCCCGCGCTCGCCTGCGGCTCTTGCCCGCCCCTCCCAGTCCTCACCCGCCCCGGAGCCGCTCTCGACGCCCAGCAGGACGAGCCCCAGAACCACGAGTAGTGCCGCCGCCATGTCGCCGCCGTCCCCGTCGCCAACCGCCGCCCGCGGCGCTATAAGAACCCGGAAGGCGGGCCGGGCCCCGGTGCACAGGGAGGAGCCGTCTGCGCACGCGTGCAGACGCACGTACTCACGCAAGCCCCGGCAGGCCGGCCAGCCTGCTCTACGTAAGGCTGGACGGCCGCATCACGTGACCGCTTTGGGCCACGCCCTGCGAGCTGGGGTGTGGCTACCTTGCTAGGAAACGGGGGCGGGGCCTTCATTTGTCCAGAAAGTGTTGATAACTAAACTGTGACTGTAGTTGAAATGCTCAGTTTATATCCTGTGTGTTTTACCACTCTCCAAAAAAACACACAAAACATTAAGGGAGGCCATAGGGATCCCTGTGAACAAGTGGGATAAGTCCTCTGGCTGGGACTGCCAGATTTAGTGAAAACACCTTGAAGGCAGTTAGAATTTGAATTTTATTTAAAAAATGAGTAATTTATTAATGGAACTACGCCATGCAATATTTGGACACAGTGATGCAAGGAAAGTATTTGTTATTTATCTAACATTAACTATTTATTTGAAATTCATATGTAACTGTCAGTCCTGTATTTTGTCTGGAAAACCTACCCTGAGATCCCAATGTTTTTCAACCAACACTTTAAAAAGTTACAAAATAGCCGGGCTGGTGTGGCTCCGTGGTTGAGCATCAACCTATGAACTGGTCACGGTTTGACTCTGTGGACGAAAGGAGCCACATGCTAACCTGACAAGCTCAGGGGAGGCCTGCGTGGCAGTCTTGCAAACTCAGAGACCTAAAATAACCACAAAAGATGGTTTGAAAATTAAATATTTAACTACAAACAGGTTATAGTGGGCAGTCATGTCCTAGGCCAATATTTTCCCTGACAAAGATCAACTTAGATCTTTCCTGAGCCCATTTGCCTTTTTGCTTCTAAGATAACATATCTGTGAGATGTCTGGGTAACTTGTAACTTCCCTTTTTTTTCTGGACCCCTCAGGGCACAACAAATGGCACCGGGACATTCCCTCATTGTTATTGTTATCAAGTTAATTGTCAACTGTTAATTACGTTAAAGTATCCTGTACCCATCTCTGTAAAAGAAGCACATGTCCATCATTTCACTTTTACCCTATCCCAGAGGTTTCCCCGCTTTGCTTTATCCCACCTCCTTAATCTATCACCAATGAATTTCATGTAACTCACCTACGTCCCTTTCCTTTGATTGCAATGTATAAATACAGATGTAACCCTCCATGCTCCGGAGCATTATCTCAATTCATTGAGGTTCTGCTTCCCAGCATATGTCAACAGTTTGGCTCAAATAAACTCACAAAAATTCTTTACAGGTTTCAATGTGTTTTTTTTTTACGTTAACAATTCCCAGTCAGGGCACATGCCGGGATTGTGGGCTTGATCCCCAGTATGGGGCGTGTGGGAGGCAGCTGATCAATGATTTTCTCTCATTGATGTTTCTCTTTCTCCCTCTCCCTTCCTTTCTCTGAAATCATCACTGATATTTCTGTCTCTCCCTTTCCCTTCCATCTCTGAAATCAATAAAAATATTTTTAAAATTACAAAATAATTTCAAACAAAAGCAGGGTAATGTAATCTTTGTGACCTTGGATTAGGCAATAATTTCTTATATATGACAAAGCACACAGTCCAACAAAATAAGTTGGACTTTATAAAAATAAAACCTTTTGTGCTTCAGAGAATACCAAGAAAGTGAAAACACAACTCATAGAATGGGAGAAAATATTGGTTAATCATGTATCTGATAAGGAACTTATATCTAGGGTAGATAATGAACACTTACAACTTAATTTAAAAATACAATAACCCAATTTAAAAATGAACAAAGAGCCTTAGCTGGTTTGGCTCAGTGGATAGAGTGTCGGCCTGCGGACTGAAAGGTCCCAGGTTCGATTCCGGTCAAGGGCATGTACCTTGGTTGCGGGCATATCCCCAGTGGGGGGTGTGCAGGAGGCAGCTGATCAATGTTTCTAGCTTTCTATCCCTCTCCCTTCCTCTCTGTAAAAAATCAATAAAATATATTTTTAAAAAATGAACAAAAATCTTTTTTTTTTTAACTCACATCACAAGGAGAAATAGCCTTTGGGGTGGGTTTTTAAAAATATATATATTTTATTGATTTTCTTACAGAGAGGAAGGGAGAGGGATAGAGAGTTAGAAACATCAATGAGAGAGAAACCTCGATCAGCTGCCTCCTGCATACCTCCTGCTGGGGATGTGCCCGCAACCAAGGTACATGCCCTTGACCGGAATCGAACCTGGGACCCTTCTGTTTGAAGGCCGACGCGCTATCCACTGAGCCAAATGGGTTAGGGCTGAACAAAGAATCTGAATACACATTTCTCTGAAGAAGACGAGCAAGTGGACAATAAGAGCATGAAAAGTGCTCAATATCATGAGCTATCAGGGAAATGCAAATCAAAACCACAGTGAGACACTACTTCACAAACACTAGGATGACTGTAATAAAAAGGCAGATAATGAGTGGCTCAGTTGGTTGAGCGTCATCCGGTGCACCAAAAGGTTGCTGGTTGGATTCCAGGTCAGAGCACATACTTGGGTTTTGCGTTTGATCCCCAGTCAGGGAACCTATGGAAGGCAACAGATTCATGTTTCTCTCTCTCTCTCTCTCTCTCTCTCTCTCTCTCTCTCTCTCTCTCTCTCTCTCTCTCTCAACATGTCCTCAGGTGAAAGTTAAAATAATAAATAAATAAATATAAAAAAGCAGATGATAAGTGTTGGAGAAGGTGAAGAAACTAGAGCCCTCATTCATTGCTGTGGGAATGCAGAATGGTGCAACCAATGAAAAAATACCCCAACAGTTAAACACACAATTATTGCTTTGGTCAGGGCCAGGTGGCTCAGTTATTGGAGCATGGTCCCGTACACCAAAAGGTTTCAGGTTCGATTCCCAGTTAGGACACATACCTAGGTTGTGGGTTCAATCCGTGGTCGGGGAGTGTACCAGAGGCAACCTATGAATGATGTCTCTCTTCCTTCCTCTCTCTAAAATCAATAAAACATACCCTCAGATGAGTATTAAAACACAAACAGCCAAGCCGGCGTAGCTCAGTGGTAGAGCTTCAACCTATGAACCAGTAGATCATGGTTCAATTCCTGGTCAGGGCACATGCCCACATTGCAGGCTTGATCCCCAGTGTGGGGCGTGCAGGAGGCAGCCACTCAATGATTCTCTCTCATCATTGATGTTTATCTCTCTCTCCCCTCTCCCTTCCTCTCTGAAATCTATATATATAAAAGGCTAATATGCAAAATGTTCCCTCAGGAGTTTGACAGGAGAATGAGAGTTTGATTGCTCGGTATAACGTGTACTGACCACCAGGGGACAGCGTGAAACATGGGGGTGACAGGGACAGAGGTGCCGTGAGAATGCAGGGTGTTTGCTGAGCTTGCTCTCACTCCCCCTGCTACTCTCCCCCGGGACACCAGGGCTCTCGCGCAGGCGCAGGGGAAGCCCCTGCACTCAGGTGCCAGTGAGGAGTCTTCCCCACACCTGCGCTGTGTCTTCCGGGTGAGCCAGGCCGCAGCCGCGGGGACCACAGGGGCCAGTCGGGCTCCCTATGGGTTTGTGCAAGAGCCAGTCTGCGAGGCCAGCCCGGCTTCTGTGTGGTGCTGATGGGTGACCCAGAGACCCACACTGTTCCCCAGCCCATGGCATCCAGCCGTGCTTACCACATCTCCAAGTGGGGACTTGGGTGGAGGGGGGCGTGTGGAGGCCCAGGGGCCCAGGTGCTGCCCAGGGCCCAGAGGTCAGCTGGGACCTGCCCTTCCACACCAGACGCTTGTGCTTCGATTGCTGGCCAGGCCTAGGGACCACACTGTGCACGAATTTCATGCACCAGTCCTCTAGTCAATAATCTATACTAATAAAAGCCTAGGTGCCGAAACAGGTTTGGCTCAGTGGATAGAGCGTCGGCCTGCAGACTCAAGGGTCCCAGGTTCGATTCCGGTCAAGGGCATGTACCTTGGTTGCGGGCACATCCCCAGTAGGGGGGTGTGCAAGAGGCAGCTGATCGATGTTTCTCTCTCATCGATGTTTCTAACTCTCTATCCCTCTCTCTTCCTCTCTGTAAAAAATCAATAAAATATATTAAAAAATATATATAAAAACAACAAAAAACAATTAAAAAAAAAAGCCTAGGTGACCCTCGGGTGACATTGTCACAAGATGGCCACCACAAGATGGCCACAAACATGGAGGAGGCAGGTCCTGGCGGAGGAGGCAGGTCTCGGCAGTGGAGGGCAGTTGTGGGTGATCAGGCCGGCAGGGGAGGGCATTTGGGGGCGATCAGTCTGGCAGGGGAGGGCAGTTGTGGGTGATCAGGCCGGCAGGGGAGGGCAGTTGGGGGCGATCAGGTCGGCAGGAAAGCAGTTAGGTGTCAATCAGGTTGGCAGGGGAACGGTTAGGGTGTGATCAGGCTGGCAGACAGGTGAGCGGTTAGGAGCCAGTGGTCCCGGATTGTGAGAGGGATGTCCCAGATTGGGGAGGGACACCCCCCCCCCCGCCCCCCGTGCACGAATTTTGTGCATTGGGCCACTAGTAATAATAATAATAAAATGAAAAAACTATTTTCAGGTGAACATGAACAACAAAAAAGGGTGGCCCTGGCAGCCCATCCATGTTTCTCTCTTACATCAATGTCTCTCTCTCTCTCTCTCTCTCTCTCTCTCTCTCTCTCTGAAATCAATAAAAACATATCTTTAGGTGAGGATTAAAAAAATAATAAGGTGATGTAAGGGGGGCTGCTTTGCATAAGGGGTCAGACAGCTTCTTGCTGTCAATGACATATGAGGTGACATAAGAATGAGGAGGAGGCAGAAGCCATAGGAAGGAATGAGCGGTAGTCTGACAACAGTCTGTCAGGTGGGGGAGGCATTCAGAGAGGAGGCTGGGCAGGGCGTGTGGAGTCCCAGCTACAGTGGACATTCAAGGAAAAGGCTGGAAGGATGTAGCAGATAGGCCACAACCTGCTGATAATGGGACTGTAGGGTGAGGATTTCACTCCTGGGAGATCCACTCTCAGGCTCTGGGAGCCTCAGAGCCAACTAGAAGCCCCAGGCTTAACAAGGCCATGAGGCCACACAGATGGGGGTCGAGAGCTACGTGCAGAATGAGGGAGGAAGACAGCCAGCTGGCTTCAAAACCCCTACAGCCGGGGCGGTGGAATTTCTCCTACCCTGCCCTCCCTAGGCCGGGCTGAGGACAGCTCTCGTGGGAAATAGCCTTTGCTTTTGTTTTCAAAATAAAGCTCAGTCTCCTGAAGACCCAGTTTTCTGATCCTCTCCCTCAAAAGCCTGCCTTGTCCCCTCCCACTTCCCAGATCCCTGCTTTGCTCAGGCCTGGCCCCACCCCAGGGCAGAAGAATCTGAGTCCCCCTCTGCTTCCCAGGACAGGCCTTCAGGACCACTTGGTCAGGGTAGCCAGACTTAGAAAGTAAAAACACAGGACTCCCTGTTAAATTTGCATTTCAGATTTTTAAAAAATCAGCATATATATTTAGTAGAAGTATATCCCACACAGTATCTGGGACATACTTTCACTAAAAACATTATCTGCTCTATATCTGAAATTCAAACTTAACTGGCCAGCCTGTATTTCACCTGGCATCTCTGACCCAGTTGAAGGCAGCCTGGCTCCATCCCCCTTTGTAATTGCCCTCATGGCCCTGGTCGCTCTCTGACCTTGTGTGTGGTCAGGGACAACCACCTCATCTGGGCTCCTGCTGTGCACTCATCTGCACACAACAGCTGCCCTGCTTAGCTGTGGGTGGTCCTCACTCACTCGCTCCCCTCCCCTCCCACCCCACCTCTGATGCCTGCACCCTCTGGGATAGATCTGGACATCTTTCTCCAACAAAGGGCAAGGCAAGCACCTCTCTTCTTTAAAAAAAAAAAATAATAATAATAATAATTAAAAATATATATATATATATATATATATATATATATATATATATTTATTGATTTCAGAGAGGAAGGGAGAGATAGAAACATCCATGATGAGAGAGAGTGTCATTGATCAGCTTCTTCCTGCACACCCCATACTGGAGATCTGGGCATGGCCCCTGACCGGGAATCGAACCGTCGATGCTCTACCACTGAGCCACGCTCGCTGGCTGGGCAAGCAACTCTCTCTCCAACTTTGTTCTGGGCAGTGGACAGGCCTCCCTGGTTAGAGAGGCCACAGAAGAAGGTTGCAGCCCTTCCTTCGTTGTTCCAGCTACTCGTGCAGGAAAAGGAAAAGCCACGGTTCTCTCCGCAGCCCACAGGCCTGGCCCCTGCTTGACCCCGTGGGCGTCAGCACCCTCCGTCTCTTCGAAGCCTTGGCTCTCGCCTCACTGGCACCGTTTGCTGCCTCCAAGCCTTTGCCTGGGCTGGCCTGTCGCCAGGGATGCCCTTCCCAGGTTGCTGCCTGGCTCCTTCCCTATATTGTGGTACTGGCCACCTCCTGGCAGAGGCCCTGCCTGGCCGTCCTGGCTCAAGTGCCTCATACTCAGGACACCAGACAGGGTTCCATCACAGGGTGTTGGCTTCGGTTTGTTTGCTTCCTACTTTTTCTTATAAAACCTTTCGTACTCACAGACACAGGGAGAGAAGAGGGCATAGGGTTTTTATTCTCTTCACACCCACTCCATCCATTTATCCTAAAATGTTCCAGCTTAACTATGTGTATTTTTTCTGAAAGGGTGGGGCTTTGAAATCCAACCCCTCCCCAGGTGGTGACTCCAGGGGTGGGGCTGAGTGTGGATTCTGTTCTCTGGGCACTAGGGAGCCCTGGGAGGGATTGGAGAAAGGGCGGACCATCATCTGTACCACGGAGGGGAGCGGGGCCGGGAGCGCTGGGAGTGGACTGGGGTAGGGGACAGGATGGTGCAGTGGGCTGAATGGTCGCCCCCAGAACCTGTGGTAGCTTAGTTTGAAAAATGGTCTTTGCAGGTGTAATTAAGTTTAGGGTCGTGAGATGAGGTCATCCTGGATTAGGGTGGGCCTTAAATCCAACGTTACTGGTGTCCTTATAGGAGACCAAAGATGAGACATAGCCTGACCGGCGTGGCTTAGTGGTTGAATGTTGACCTATGAACCAGGAGGTCACGGTTTGATTCCCAGTCAGGGCGCACGCCCAGGTTGTGGGCTCCATCTCCAGTGGGGGAAGGGGGACGTGCAGGAGGCAGCCCATCAGTGATTCTCTCATCATTGATGTTCCCTCCCCCTTCCTCTCTGAAATCAATAAAAACACATTTTTAAAAAAAGTTGAGGCACAGACACAGAGGATAAGCCCCCAGAAGGTAGAGACTGGGGTGAGGCTTCTATAGGCCCAGGGACAGGGGAACCCCCAGAAGCTGGAAGAGGCAAGAGCATCCCTCCCCTGGAGCTTCGGGAGCAGCGGGGGAGTGTGGTCCCCCGACACCTTGATTTCCAATGTGTGGGTCCAGAAAGGTGGGGGAGAAAATGTCTGTTCTCTGGGCCACCTGGTCTGTGGTGCTTTGTTCTGCCCCCACAGGGACAGCACTCAGGGGCACTGTCGCCCTCCCCTCTATATCTGTCCAGTTGAAAGCATCAGAAAGCGGAGCACAGCGCACTCGGCCGTGGACGCCTTCAGAAACCAGGCAGGACGGGGCACCCGGGTGCAGGACCTTGCTCAGCACCGTCCGCACCAGCCCCCCAGCCTGCCAGCCCGCCAGCCCGCCAGCCCCCCAGCCATCCAGCCCCCCAGCCCGCCAGCCCTCGGGAGCTGCAGCATCTCATTCCAGCTGGTGGCTTCCTCTGTCCCTTTAAGCAACCCCAGACCTCCTGTACACCTGGGGGTGGAGCGGGACCCAGTTGGGCCAGGAAGGAACAGCTGAGAAGGCAAGATAAGCTTTCTCCCTTAGGGTGGCTCCCGCCCTGCAAACACAGGCCTGGCCTCCCCTGATCTTGGCCCAGTGGTGCCTCTCACATCTGCGGTGCCTACAAATCCAGTCTCACTTGAGGAGGATGAAGAACAATAAAAACCAAAGCTTCTTGCAAAGACAGGAACCATGTGCTGGTTGAGAGGGGAGGGCAGGGGATGACAGCCAGTCTCTGGAAGCTTAAGCAGGGAAACCAACAGTCAGAGAGGAAAGGCCGCCATGTACACAGGAGCCAAAAAGTAGAGAAACAGCCCAAGTGTCCATCAGTGGATGAATGGATACACACACTCTATCCATCCATACGGTGGAATATTATTCAGCCAAGAAAAGGGACGAGGCACCAACATTCAATACAGTGTGGATGAACCTTGAACACATGATGCTCAGTGAGAGAAGCCACAAGGCCATAGCGTGTGTGATTCGATCAATGTGAAATGTCCAGGAAAGGCACATCCAGAGACAGGAAGTGGATCAGTAGCTGTCAGGTTCTAGTGAGTGACTGCAGATGGGGATGGGGCATCTTTTTGGGTGATGGAATGTTCTGGAATTAGATAGAGAGGATGGTTGCACAACACTGTGAATGAACTAAATACCACTGAATCGTATACTTTAAATGAGTAACTACTATTGTCAGGGCCCTGGGCAGGCTGCCCCAAGAGGTCCCACATTCACGGCACATAATTATTTTGCATCAAAGTTACTTAAGAAACTGCCTGTGCAACAAGCAAACCCTG
Organism: Eptesicus fuscus; assembly: GCF_027574615.1. Classification (NCBI taxonomy): domain Eukaryota; kingdom Metazoa; phylum Chordata; class Mammalia; order Chiroptera; family Vespertilionidae; genus Eptesicus; species Eptesicus fuscus. Next base: position 30,765,818 of record NC_072478.1, read on the forward strand.
ACCTCTCTGTCCCCCTAAACTCAGGATATAAGTCTCCCCTCATTACCAGAGCATGGAGCTTCTATAAACACATTGCTGACTCCCCACCACACTCACGCCCTGCTCAGATTCCTTTCTGTGACTTCTCACAAATGCACCGCTTCTTTGTCTACAAAGTATAGAAAGAGCCTGGTTCGATCACTTTTTTAGCCTCATCTTATGATCTGAGCATCAGATTCTGATTCTCCCATGCACATGTGTTGAATTGGTGTTTCTCCTGTTGATCTAGTCCTTGTGTAGATTTATTATTTTATTACTAGTTCAGCCACAAGCACTAAAGAAGGGTAGAGCAGGAAATAGTCCCCCTTCTCCAACAGTTTGTTATGTAAATATCATCACAATTTTTAAAGATTTTTTTCCTTTTTTTTCTGTTAATCCTCTCCCCAGAATATTTTTTCCATTGATTTTTTTTTTTTTTTTTTTTTTTTTTAGAGAGAATAGAAGGAAGGGAGGGAAGGGAAGAGACAGAGAGAGAGGAAGGGAGAGAGAGAGAGAGAGGAACATCCATGTGAGAGAGACACATCCGTTGTTTGCCTTCGGAACACTCCCTGACCAGGGCCAGGGATACAACCTGCAACCCATGTATGTGCCCTTTACAGGGAATTGAACCCATGACCTTCTGGTGCACGGGCCAATACTCTCACCATTGAGACACACTGGCAAGGGCTAAAAAGATATTTAAATTTTTTTATTGATTTGAGAAACATCGATTTGTTGCTCTGCTTATTTGTTTGTTTGTTTTATTGATTTCAGAGAGAGGGAGAAAAACCAATGTGAAACACCAGTCGGCTGCCTCCTGCACGCCCCACACTGGGGATCAAGCCCACAACCCGGGCATGTGCCCCGACCAGAAATCGAACTGGCGACCTTCTGGTGCATGGGACAATGATCAACCGACTGAGCCACACCGGCCAGGGCTTTTCTGCTTATTTATGCATCATTGGTTGCTCCTTGTATGTACACTGACAGGAGATCAACCTACAACCTTGGCATATTGGGACGATGCTCTAACCCAGTGGTCGGCAAACTCATTAGTCAACAGAGCCAAATATCAACAGTACAACGATTGAAATTTCTTTTGAGAGCCAAATTTTTTAAACTTAAACTTCTTCTAACACCACTTCTTCAAAATAGACTCGCCCAGGCCGTGGTATTTTGTGGAAGAGCCACACTCAAGGGGCCAAAGAGCCGCATGTGGCTCGTGAGCTGCAGTTTGCCGACCATGGCTCTAACCAATGCTACACGGCCAGAGCTTAAAAATATTTTTTTAAAGTGCAAAGGAACTGGAATTTGGGTGGGATTCCTGGTGACCCCTAGTGAAGGCCTCATGGGGAGATGGGGGGAGTGCTCACTCCTCCTGGGACAAGAGACAAGTAAATTAATGTAGGGATGAAGGGCCAGAACTCACTTTCAAATGCTTCATTCAGCCTCTAAATTATATATATACTAGAGGCCCAGTGCACAAATTGGTGCACAGGTAGGGTCCGGTCAGCCCGGCCCCAATCAGGGCTGGCCAGGGGAGGGGCCGTGGGAGGTTGGCTGGTCGGTCTCACCCCCGATTGGGCCAGTTGGCCAGCTGCAGTGGGTGTCATAGAAACCAGTTGTTCCAGTCGCTTGGCTTTTATATATATATATATATATATATATATATATATATATATGATTGGTCAGGCAAATATGGCAAAATGTTACCCAATCCAGAGGCAGGATATACTGTTGTCTGTAAAACCTTCCAACTTTTCAGTTTGAAAATGCACACCATGAAAGGTGGAGGGGAGGACAGGTCCCTCTAGACTGCCCCCACTTCAGGTGCCAGTCAAGAGTTCAGGTTGTGTCTGGCCGGTGTGGCTCAGTGATCAGGGCACATGCCTGGGTTGCAGGCTCAATCCCCACTCAGTCCCCAGTGGGAGCCCTGAGGGAGCCAGTGGGGCTGTGCAGGAGGCAGTTGATGGATGATATTCGTCTCTCATTCTCTCTGATCGATGTTTCTATCTCTCTATTCTTCTCCCTTTCTCTCTCTCTAAAAATCAATAAAAACATATTAAAAAATAAAAAGAGTCCAGGTTGTCACCTGGGCTTCTGACGACAGACAGACTACAGTCAGAGGTTTCCACAGCCCCCTCCTTGGGTTTGATTAATTTGCTCGAGCTGCTCACAGACCTCAGGAAAAGACTTCCTTACATGTAGGTACCTGCTTATTATCCTATACTAGAGGCCCAGCGCATGAAATCATGCAGGTAGGGTCCCAAGGCCTAGCCCGTGATCAGGGCCATCTTCTACCCGTTCCCCAGTCCTGAGGCCAAATGTCACCTCCACCGGCGGGGCAGGTAGGTCGTGGGCGCGCCCTGCAGCTTCCGTCAGTGCCGCAAGCCCCAGCAGCAGCGGCAGCAGCGGTGGCGCCCCCAGGAGCAGCCCCGAGAGGACAGCGTGTTCCATCAGCAGCTGGCCCGGTGCGCGCACATGGAGGTGAAGTCGCCAGCACCCGCTTTCTCGCTGGCCTGAGCCCTTGAGCAGCCAGGGATCCCAACGGCCTGACAGCCAGCCTGGTCCTTCCACCACCCACCCCCGTTCTCCCGTTCACTATCGCTGATCCATCGGAGCCTGCGGGCCGGGGGGAGGGACCAAGAGGTCAGCCATTCCACCTGCTGGCCAGTCCCCAGTCCCGCCCCGTTGTCACCCACCTGCTTCCCTGTGGTTCCCCATTCGCCTGTGGGCAGGAGTGGGAGGTAGGGGAGGTGGGGGAAGGGAGGGACCGAGAGGTGGTCATGGAGACTGGTCAAGTGGTCATTCCGGTCGTTAAGCTTATGATCCCTGGCCTGTTATTATATAGGATAATAAAAGGCTAATATGCAAATTGACTGAAAGGCAGAACGACCGGTTGCTATGAGCACACTGACCACCTGGGGGCATATGCTCAATGTAGGAGCTGCCCCCTGATGGTCAGTGCACTCTCACAGGGGGAGCACCGCTCAGCCAGAAGCAGGGCTCATGGCTGGCGAGCACAGCAGGAGCACAGCATCGGTGGCAGGAGCCTCTCCCGCTTCTGTGGCAGCGCTAAGGATGTCGGACTGCTGGCTTAGGCCTGCTCCTCACGGACTGCAAGAGGGCACAGGCCGGGCTGAGGAACCACCCCCCACCTGAGTGCACAGATCTCGTGCACCGGGCCTCTAGTACAGAATAATAAGCAGTGCGGTGATGAAGGGCACAGACTGACAGCAGAGGAGCCACACGGGGTGAGACCCAGAAGGTTGAGAGTGCAGGAGCCTCTGTCTCCAAGGAGCAGGGTGTGAGTTTGTGTAGAGCGCAATCGGCAGATCCTCCCTTCCCGGGTTGGGACTGAAAATCCCGACCTTCTAAGCCAGCGATTGTCACCGGTGCGCTACAAGGATTTTTAAAACATGCACTTTCTGACTGTTCAGTCAGCGGCACTGGCCTCTTTTCCCGTAGATTGTCCAATTAAAAAACAGTCGACACAATAGCTGTCCAGTGTGAATGAATCAAAATTACACCTTTTTTTTTTTTTTTTGTCAGATAGGCAGAAAATAGAACATGTTTTTTGGTGTGCCACAAATATTAGTAGTTATGTGTACCATGAGATGAAAAAGGTTGAAAATCGCTGTTTTAACCCCTGGGGTCCCTCTGACTGTCAGCCCCGTCCTAGATGTGATTGAGGGGAGCTTATTATCAACAAAAGACCCCTTTGTTGGTCTTGTCAGTTAGGAAACTCCCAAGGTTTTAGAAACCCTGTGCCAGGAATGTGGATGAAGCCCAAATATACATTCCGATTAAATTTCAGCATCACTGTTTGGTTTGTGAGGAGTCACCAGGCTGTTGTGACCTGGGTGTGTTATCTGCAAAGGTGATGCTTTAGTAGAAAGTTAAACATTAAAAATGTACTTATAGCCCTGGCTGGTGTGGCTCAGTGGTTGGGGTGTCAGCCCATGCACCAAAGGGTTACGGGTTCAATTCCCGGTCAAGGGCATGTACCTGTGTTGCAGGCTCTGATCCCAGCCCAGTCAGGGCAAGTTTGGGAGGCAACTAATCTATGTGTCTCACATCAATGTTTCTCTCCCTCTCCCTTCCACTCTCTAAAAATCAATGGGGAAAAAAAATCCTGTTCTAGCCAATTTGGCTCAGTGGATAGAGTGTCGGCCTGTGGACGGAAGGGTCTTGGGTTTGATTTCAGTCAAAGGCACATGCCCAGGTTGTGGGCTCAATCCTCAGTAGCGGGTGTGTAGGAGGCAGCCAATCGATGATTCTCTCTCATCATTGATGTTTCTCTCCCTCTCTCCCTCTCCCTTCCTCTCTCTGAAATAAAAAAACATTTCTTTAAAGGAGAGAGAATCTGCATTTTCTATCCTCCCCGTCCTGTCCTTGTACTGTGTCTGTCCTTCCTTCTCACTCTTGCTCTGAAATAGATAAAGAAGGAAAGAGTCTTCTGATGTTTCCTGATACTCTACCGAGGACTGAAACTTAGTGAGTGCTCAGTGAATATGACTGCTGTTCCGGGACCAGGAAAAAATAAGCACCAGCCTTTGCAGCAAACCTCACATCTGGGCTGGCAGGTTCATCATGACGGTGGGTGAGGTGAGGTGAGGGACAGGAGGAAGCGGGGTGACAGCTCAGGCTCCTGGTACATGCCCTGGGGGTGGGGCAGGCCTGCTGCTGACAGCCAGGCTCCGCCCAGTGGATAGTGTTTGCATTCGTTGGTTGATGGTTATATATACCCTGATCAAGGATCAAACCTGCAACCTTACTGTATCAGGATGATGCTCTAACTAACTGAGCCACCCGGGTAAAAACTAAATATCAGGCAAGACTGCGAGGGGCAGTGGAGTCTTTTTGGGTGACTAATGCACATCTCTGCTGGGATTGGGATTACAAGCAATTGTCAGTTTTTGTCAAAATAGCAAGCCATCCACTTAGATTTATGCACTTTACTGTATTCAAGAGAAAAGGAGAGAGAGAGATAGAGATGGAGACAAAGACACAGAGAGAGAGAGGAAGAGGAAGGGCTCAGACCCCTGCTGAAGGGTCTGGGGAACGGTGCTGTGAAATGCCCACAGCTAAGCCAGATGGACAGAGGGGCAGAGGGGCAGAGGGGCGGAGGGGCAGGGAGCGGGAAGCACCTGTGTTAACTTTGCTGTGTGTTTCAGATGTTCATGATGAAAGATTCTGCTGGAGAACAGCAGTGCCGCAGACAGTCACAGTCACTACTGCCACTCCGTCTCACCCTCCGGTGCCCACCCCAGAGAGCTGAAAGGTGGGCCCACACAAACACCGGTGCACACGTGTCCATGGCAGTGAGTCCACAGCAGTCAAATGGTGGACACGACTCAGAGGTGCTTCAGGGGACACACGTGGCCCGTCCACACACGGGAATATCACTCAGCCATGAAAAGGGGTGAAGCTCTGACACTCACTACAGTGTGGATGGGCTTCGAACACATGGTGCTCAGTGAGAGAAGCCAGCCAAAAAGGCCACCCACTGTATGAGTCCATTCATGAGATAACTCCACAACAGACACATCCACAGGGACAGGAAGTGGATTCATGGATGTCAGGGGTTGGGGAGGGGGCTAGAGGTGATTGTTGATGGGGACAGGGCTGCTTTTTGGGATAATGGGATGTTCTGGAATTAAAGGTGATGGTTATATAACTTAATGAACATACTAAAAACCACTGAATTATGCACTTTAAATGGACGAATTGTAAGGCATGTGAATTACATCTCAATACTGTAAAGATTTACTAAAAAAATGAAAGGAAGAATATTCTGGAATGCTTGTTCAGTGACCTCCACCCGGTTCCCCAGCACCAGCACACCCCCTGCCAGCCGAACTCTGGCTGTGGCTCCCAGCTGTGCCCAGTGCCATCCCTGCCATCCTTTGGGGCTCCACCCACCCTGGAACCCCTCCTGGGAGAAGCCTGCCCTCGCCTGCTGCTGGGCTCCTCACAGCAGCCTCAAAAGTGCAACCTCGCCCTGTCACATGGCTCAGTGGCTGAGCATTGACCTATGAACCAGGAGGTCACACCTGGGGTTTCGGGCTTGGTCCCCAGTAGGGGGCATGCAAGAGGCAGCTGATCAATGATTCTCTCTCATCATTGATGTTCCTCTCTCTCTCTCTCTCTCTCTCAAATCAATAATAATAATAATAAAAAAATCCAGGCAGGACTCTTACAATTTCTTTATTACAATTTATTGGTCCTCTGAGCTGTGTCCGGTCCCCTCGCTGCCCCTCCCCATAATTCTGCAAGGCAGGGTCCTGCAAACAAAGGGGTCAGGGTCACCCGTGGAGCATCAGGCGTGTGGTGGGGCCGACGAGCGTCTGATGATCTTCCTGATCCAGGCCACGTAGGGGGCCACGGCGGTGGCCACAGGGGGCTTGAAGATGTCAGTGCAGGCTATGGAGCTGAAGGACAGGATTCCAGCCACCCGGCCTTTGCTGCACACCAGGGGCCCGCCTGAGTCCCCCTGCCAGACCCACAGGATACAGGTTACATTTGTTGTCACTTGGACAAAGCATGATTATTCCTGGGGGTGGGAGGCTGACTGTGTACCCTGGTCCCACATGTCACTACACACATCTTACCCCCCACCCCACTTCCTTCCTTCCTTCCTTCCTTCCTTCCTTCCTTCCTTCCTTCCTTCCTTCCTTCCTCCCTCCCTTCCTCCCTTCCTCCCTCCCTCCCTCCCTCCCTCCCGCCCTCCCTCCCTTCCTCCCTTCCTCCCTTCCTCCCTCCCTTCCTTCCTTCCTTCCTTCCTTCCTTCCTTCCTTCCTTCCTTCCTTTCTTCCTTCCTTCCTTCCTTCCTTCCTTCCTGTTCTTTTAACCCTCTTTGCTTCTTCTTCCCACCCCAGGACCTTTGCACGTGCTATAGTTATCTTTAGTGCTAGAGCTCAAAGCACATCCCTGTTGCTCATTGACTACGTGACCGTGGGCAAGTTATTAAACTTCTCTGTGCCTCAGTTTCTGTATCTGAGAATCTCCAGAATTCCCCAGAGAATGGACAGACCTGGGACCCAAGTCCTCCTTGGCCGAGGCTTCTGCCCTCCCCTCAGGCCAGGCTGCCCCGCCTCCCTGCTGCTGCCCCTCACCTTGCAGGGGGCCTGATTCTTGGACTTGGCCTCCAGGCAGATCATGTTGCGGGTGATGCTGCCTTTCCAGAAGCGGCTGTTGTTGCACATCCTGGTGTCCAGCACATGCATGTCCAGCTCCTGCAGCGCTCCCGCCAGCTGCCCCCTCTGCTGGGTCAGCCCCCAGCCTGCCACACTGCACCTGGCTCCTGCTGCCACTGCCTGGTGCCCTCGGGGCAAGGCCAGGGGCCGAACAATCCTGCTGGGACTCACCTTAGAGTCCAGCTACCGGTGACAGAAAGAGACAGGTGAGTGAGAGACTGGGGTAGCGGCAGGGGGAGGGGGGACCTAGGTGCAGTTGTCACTCCTCCCGCCAGCCCCAGCACCTGAAGCAGCGCGAGGTCGTTGTGCAGACTGGGGGCCGGCTTGAACTTGGGGTGCAGGACTGCTGCCCTGACTCGGAAGGTGAGGCCAGGGTCTCTGAGCTTGTGGAGCCCCAGCACCAGCCTCAGCCGTTGGGTCCTGTGGCGGCAGAATCAGGGTACGGGCTGCCATCCTGCAGCCTGCGGACCCCTCCACGTACCCTGAGCCTTGCTTCCAGGGTCCATCTAGGCTGTGTTCAAGGCCAAGGGGTACTTGATCCTGCCCCTCCCCCTGCTCCCTGGCCTCTCTCTGCCTGGCCCTTCCCCTGCTCCTTCTCAACTGCCTCCTCACCTTCTCCAGGAAGCTCTCCCTGCTGCCACCCCTGCCCCAGACTCCAGTTCTTTCCTGACCAGAGGTAGGCTCTGTGTGTCCAAAAATGATGACCTTCAGTCTGGGGCTCCCCTCAGCAGGGGCTCCAGCCTCATCCGGTGCAAATGCTATACCTCAAGCACGGTGCTTTGTTCTAAGGCTGGCACAAGACCTAGGTAGGCTCATCAGTATCGATCCTCATAACTTTGCCCAAACTATAGAGAAACAACCTTTCCACAGGATCTAAGGGGGCCCATCCTTGCCACCATGTGAGAACCTTCCTGATTATATGGCCAAGGGACAAAACAGAAGAGCTGAGGGGCAGGCTCCTGACTAGCTCATGCAAGCACCTGGATCAAGCTGTTCCTGAAGCCTGATGTCCTCCTAGACTTTTCAGTTACATGAGCCAACAGATCCCCTTTGGTTCCTTTGACCAGTTTGATCTAGGGCCACGGTCAGCAAACTGCGGCTCGCGAGCCACGTGCGGCTCTTCGGCCCCTTGAGTGTGGCTCTTCCACAAAAGACCACGGCCTGGGCGAGTCTATTTTGAAGAAGTGGCGCTGGAAGAAGTTTAAGTTTAAAAAATTTGGCTCTCCAAAGAAATTTCAATCGTTGTGCTGTTGCTATTTGGCTCTGTTGACTAATGAGTTTGCCGACCACTGGGCTAGGGTCTTTATTACTGGCTAGTCCAGAGGTAGGGCAGTTCCAAGACTGATTGATTTGGTGGCTTCCTGGGTTGGTTATGCCACTCTCCACAGACCAGCTTTATCCCCGTGGCCACCGTGGAAGACACATTCTGGGTGTCACAAGAGGCCCAACTCTGTCCAGTTGGAAGGTGCTTTGTGGTAGCAAGTAAAGCTTCCCTAGGAATCCTGCAGTCTAATGTCACTTACGCATGCCTCAGGTCGATGTCAAGTACACACACCATAGCAATCACAGGAGAGGGAAAGGGGACGCCCCTATGACCCTATAATTGGCTTAAATCTGTCAGGACCCACCCCCTGGTGAGACTAGGGAACCACGAGATAGAGTCAGCGATGCCTGGCGTGACAGAGGGCTGGGCAGGTCAGGGTCACTCACGGCTGAGCCACGCAGTGGGCAGCTGTCAACACCCACCACCGGTGTACAAGGACTCCCCCACACAGGTGGGCGCCGGCTTTCTGCAGTGAGACCATGTATGGCCAGGAGTGGGGGGCAGCCTCATGACCACCGATGATGTGGGTCTTAAATGGGACACTTCCTGGGGAGAGGAACGGAGTGCCAGGTTAGGGCTGGGTGCCCCATCCCCATCCCCACCACGACCCTGACCCCTCCACCCCAGGCCCGAGGAGCCTGGACCCTAACACAGCCCCCTCTGTTGCCTGAGACCAGGCGCCCTCGAACTACGGCCCGCGGGCCACATGCGGGTGTTTTTGCCGTTATGTTTTTTTACTTCAAAATAAGATATGTGCCGTGTGCATAGGAATTTGTTCATAGTTTTTTTTTTTTTTTAAACTATAGTCCGGCCCTCCAACCGTCTGAGGGACAGTGAACTGGCCCCCTGTTTTAAAAGTGTGAGGACCCCTGCCCTAGCCGGTTTGGCTCAGTGGATAGAGCGTCGGCCTGCGGACTGAAAGGTCCCGGGTTCGATTCCGGTCAAGGGCACATGCCCAGGTTGTGGGCTCGATCCCCAGTAGGGGGCGTGCAGGAGGCAGCCAATCAATGGTTCTCTCATCATTGATGTTTCTATCTCCCTCTCTCTCTTCCTTCCCCTCTGAAATCAATAAAAATGTATTTTAAAAAAATAAAAAAAAAATAAAAAATAAAAGTTTGAGGACCCCTGCCTGAGACATTCAGATTGACAGGTTGGGCTGCCCTTGATCCCTCCTCATCCTTCATTCCCACATCCTGGTTACCAGCAGGTGGCCATCTGGCATTCACATCCCATCCCTGGGCTCCACAGCGCGGCAGCCTATTGCAGCAGCTGGAGGAGCTGTGTAAAGTGGAGAAACTAGCCCTAGCCGGTTTGGCTTAGTGGATAGAGCATCGGGCCTGCGGACTGAAGGGTCCTGGGTTTGATTCCCAGTCAGGGCACATGCCCGGGTTGCACATGCCAGGGGGCATGCAGGAGGCAGCCAATCAATGATTCTCTCTCATCATGGATGTTTCTATCTCTCTCTCTCCCTCTCCCTTCCTCTCTGAAATCAATAAAAAGTATATTAAAAATAAATAAATAAAGTGAAGAAACTAGACCCTCACATCCCCTCCATGGGATATAAAATGGTGCAGCCACTGTGGATACAATCTGGCAGTTCCTCAAAGGTTAAAAGTGTTACCACCTGACCCAGAAACTCCCCTCCAAGAGAAATGACAGCATATATCCACACACATCTTGTTCATACATGTTCACAGTAGTGGGACTCACACATTGCGAAAAAGTGGAAACAGTCCAAATGTCCAGCTATAGGTGATGAATAAACAGAAGGGGTCCATCCACACAATGGAGTGAAGCCCTGACACTCACTGCAACGTGGATGGACCCGGAATGCATGACGCTCAGTGAGAGAAGCCAGACACCAGAGGCCACACAGCGTGATTCCATTCCTGTGAAATGCCCGGAACAGGCACATCCACAGAGATCAGGAGTGGGTTGGTTAATGGATGCCAGGGGCTGTGAGAGGGAATGGGGAGTGGTTGCTAATGGGGATGGGGCTGCATTTTGGGGTGAGGGAATGTTCTGGAACTAGATAGAGATGCTGGTTGCAAAACACTCTGAATGCACTAAAAACACTGAATTATATCCTTTAAAAGGGTGAATTGTATGACATGTTAATGATATCTCAATAAAGATGTTATAGCCTGGATGGTGTGGCTTAGCAGTTGAGTGTTGACCTAGGAACCAGGAGGTCAAGGTTCAATTCCTGGCCAGGGCACATGCTCATGTTGTGGGCTCCATCCCCAGTAGGGGGAGTGCAGGAGGCAGCCCATCAATGATGTTCCTCTCTCATCATTTCTATCTCTCTATCCCTCTCCCTTCCTCTCTCTCTAAAAATCAATAAAAACATATTTTTATTTTATTTTTTTAAAATATATTTTATTGATTTTTTACAGAGAGGAAGGGAGAGGGATAGAGAGTTAGAAACATCAATGAGAGAGAAACATTGATCAGCTTCCTCCTGCACGCCCCCTACTGGGGATGTGCCCGCAACCAAGGTACACGCCCTTGACCGGAATCAAACCTGGGACCCTTCAGTCTGCAGGCCAACGCTTTATCCACTGAGCCAAACCGGTTACGGCAATAAAAACATATTTTAAAAAACAAAATAAAAATAAAGATGTTATAAAATTATTTTAAAATCAATCATGAATTTATTTTTTTATATTTTTATTGATTTCAGAGAGGAAGGGAGAGAGATAAATATATCAATGATGAGAATCATTGATTGGCTGCCTCCTGTATGCCCCCTACTGAGGATCGAGCCCACAACCCGGGCATGTGCCCTTGGCTGGAATTGAACCCGTAGTCCGAAAGCCGACGCTCTATCCACTGAGCCAAACAAGCTAGGGCCAATGATTAATTTTAAAAGGTTGATTAAAAGTTTTAAAGTGGCATGGCTGGTGTGGCTCAGTGGTTGAGCGTCAACCTATGATCCAGGAGGTCACGGTTCAATTCCTGGTCAGGGCACATGCCTGGGTTGTGGGCTCGATCCCCAGTGTGGGGTGTGCAGGAGGTAGCCGATCAGTGATTCTCTCATCATAGATGCTTCTATCTCTCTTTCCCTCTCTCTTCCTCTCTAAAATAAATAATATATATATTTTTAAAAGCTTTAAAATGTAAATCAGATCAAAATCTTCCTATGATTCCCCTCATGCTTTAAACATCCAAACTCCCCATGACTCACAAGAGCCATATCAGCTAGTCCGGCCTCCTCCCCACACCTCCTCACTCCACTCCAGCCACACCACCCCCGGCTGCTCCTCCAGTGCTCTGCCCTCATTCCCGCCTCAGGGTCCTTGCACACGCTGTTCTGGCAGCCTTTCCTCCAGACATTCCCAACTCTGGCTTCCTCACTGGGTATCTGCTCGAAAGCCTTCTCCTCAGAGACCCCTGTGCCCCAGCTTCCTTAATATAACCCTCCCCCCCTTACTCGGCTCTGTTCTCTTCCTAGCACTCAGCCCTTCCTGCCAGTGTATCGCACAGACTTGCTCATTGACTGTCTACTCCACTTGTCCTCAGGGGCAGGCCCCGTGCCTGTCGTGTTTACAATAGGCCTGAACAGTATGTGCTCAGCAAATATTGATAGATGAATGACAAAAGAGATAATGGATGATGGATGGCTGATAACTGATGAATGGATGAATGATAAATGGATGATGGATAGATGGGTGACAGATGAATGGGTGGCTGATGACTGAATGATGGATGGTTAATAAATGAATGGAAGGAAGGAAGGAGGAGAAAGAGAGAGAAAGGATGGTAGATGGATGGATGATGGATGGCAGGAAGGAAGAATGAGAGAAAGAATGATGGATAGCCCTGGCTGGTGTTGCTAAGTGGGTAGAGCACCCAGTTGAGGTGCATGTGTAGGATGCAACCAATCCATGTGTTTCTCTCACATCGATGTTCCCTTCCTCCCTCTCTTTCTATTTCTCCTTCTTACAACAGTGCCTTTAGCATTTCTTGCAGTGCTGGTTTGGTGGTAATGAAAAAAAAAAAGGATGGATGGGTAGTAGAAGGAAGGGAGAGGAAGAAAGGATGATGGACGATAGATGGCAGGAAGGAAGAAAGCAAGAAAGAATGATGGATGGATGGAAGGAAGGGAGAGAGAGAAATGATGATGGGTGGGTGATTGAATACGTACCCACTGGGCCCCGAATTCATCACAGAGTCATTCTCATCCAGGCCAGCGAGAATTCTGGGATGCCCATCTCCCACCACCTTCTATCTTAAGCTCCCGGGCATCGAGTCCTGGCTAAGCATATGGTTTGGTGAGGCAGCTAGCAGGGGCTCAAATTCCAGCTTTGTCCTTCCCAACCAGGCGATCCTGGGCAGGTTGCCTCACTCACTGGGTTGTAGTTTCTTGCTCGGCAACCCAGGGTTATGTACACACGTTTATCAGGACGCTGCCTGCGGGTGCTGCCAGGACGCAAAAAGCCTGCATCTGCCCCACCTTCTGTGGTGTTCTGTGAATCCAGCTCCAGGGTGAGATGCGAGGAGCACAGGATATTCTCAGAGCCCCAAAGTCTCCCCATGAAACAACTACAAGAGGGAATTAATGATTTTCTCTGGGGAATCTGGTGAATGCCAGCTTCACCAAGTGATCTAGATAATGGCACCAGGAAGCAGGCGTGAACCCTCTGTGATTCCTGCAGAAAATGCACAACCTGAACCCATCCTCAGGGACACAGCAGGCAGACCCGTGGGCATCACAAATACCAGTGTCACAAGACCCAGGGGGAAGCGAAGAAACTGCCCGTAGTGGAGGAGGAGGGGGTGGTTTGTGCCCACAAGGAACGCTATGGGAAATTTTGAGTAAGGTCTGTAGATGAGCTAATATGAATGCACGGTGTTGAGAATCCTGCTATGATTGTGCAGAGAATGTCCTTGCTCACAGAAACACGCCATGGCATTTAGGAGTGAGAGGCCATGCACCTGAAACTCTCAGTGGTTCATAAAAATAACATATATATTTATTTTTTGCACACACACCCAGAGGCGGGTGATAAGGCAACATGTTTACAATTGAGAAATCTAGGAGGAGGAGATGGGAGTTACCTGTAGGATTCTAGTGACTTTTTAAAAAATACATATTTTATTGATTTTTTACAGAGAGGAAGGGAGAGGGAGAGAGAGCTAGAAACATCGATGAGAGAGAAACATCAATCAGCTGCCTCCTGCACACCCCCTACTGGAGATGTGCCCGCAACCAAGGTACGTGCCCTTGACCGGAACCGAACCCGGGACCCTTGAGTCCGAAGGCCGACGCTCTATCCACTGAGCCAAACCGGTCAGGGCTCTAGTGACTTTTCTATAAGATCAAAGTTAAGTCAAAATGAAAAAATCTTAAAGTGTCTGCCCTGATGTGACCTGACTTCTCTACCTCAGGGCCCCTGCTCAGCCTCGCCTCCTTCTTGGAGTGGCTGACTTTTCTTCCATCAGTCACCTTCTGCGGACAATGGACTTGTTTCCAATCTGTTGTGATGCCCACCCAAAGCTCCAGGCGTTTCCCCCCTTGCTTAGCTCCCACTCACCTGCCCAAAGGGCCCCCGGGGCCAGCAGCAGCAGCAGAGATAAGGAGGCCTTCATGGCTCTGGGGAACTCAGCCTTGGGTGCTGCCAGGGCCCCCAGCACCTCCCAACCCCACCCACCCCTTCCTATAGGGGAGGTCACATTCACAGCTTCACTCCCCACTGCACACACACCACCCCCAGCTAGTTGCTTTTCACCCAGAAGCATTTCAGAAAAGTCTTTCTAAAAGGCTCTCTGAAGAGAAAACCACACTACACATCACACCTGAAAAAATTAACGAAAGTTCCCTCTCACCTTCTAATATCCCATCATGTTCAACCCCCATTTCACACGTGTGTGTGTGTGTGTGTGTGTGTGTGTGTGTGTGGTTTTAATGTGTCTTTTTTCTTGGACCCCTGTTTCTTATCATGACAAAATACATATAACATAAAATGTACCATCTTAACCATTTTTAAATATACAGCTCAGTAGCATTAAGCACATTCATGCTGTTGTGTAGCCACTCAACCCCACCATCCATCTTCAGTACTTTCTCATCTTCCCAAACTGACAGTCTGTTCTCATTACACACTAAACCTTTCCCCCCTCCCTCCCAGTCTCTAGCACCCACTTATCTACTCTCTGTCTCTACAGATTTGACTCCTCTAGGGACCACTTATGAGTGGAGTCACACAGTATTTGTTCTTCTGTGTCTGGCTTATTTCACTGAGCATGTCTTCAAGGCTCATACATGTTGTAGTATCAGCATTTCCTTCCTTTGTAAGGCTGAATCATATTCCGTTGGATGGATGGACCACATCTTGTTTATCCATTCATCGTTCCATGGACACTTGGGCTGTTTCCAATCTTTGGTTATTCTGGATCCGGATGAGAGGAACACTCGTGTGCTATGAGCCCTTGGGGGATGACCTCAAATCTGAGGGTCCTAGTCAGGCACAGCTGCATGGAGTGCTGTATTGAGCAGTGATGTCTGTTCTGGGCCCGGCATGGTGGGGGCACTTATGAAGGCTCCCAGGGGCTTCTGTCCTCCCTCCCTCCCAGGCTACTCCTCAGCCCTCCCCATCCATGTGACCCAAATTGGCCAATCAGATTGCTCCACTCCCCCTCTGGTTCAGGGGCAGAATGTTCTAAGCAGGCTCATTGAGGGCCATGGTGTGGGTTTCTTCTACTGGAACTTTTCAGAAACAGGCCTCACTCTCTCCTGGACTTGGAGCTGGAAGGATGTCAGCCTGGGGGTGGCCCCAAAGTGAGAGTTCACCTGAAAATGAGGCCCACACAGAGTAAGCTGAGTTTGGGGATGTTAGTTTCCTCTTGCAGCTGTAACAGATTAAGGAATTACCTCACATTCAGTGCCTAAAACCACCCAAATTTATTCTTTTAGTTCTGGAAGCTAGAAGTAGTAAGTGGGCCTCACTGGGCTAAACCCAGGTGTAGGCAGGACCCTCCAGGGAAGAATTGTTTCCTGCCTTTCCCTAGAGCACAGATGCTGGGATTAGGGAATGGACATCTTTGGGGCTGTTATCCTGCTGACCACAGGTCAGGGGAGACAGAGAGAAACATCGATTGGTTGTCTCCTGCACGCGCCCTGACCCCGGCCCAGGCTGGGGAGGAGCCTGTAACCAAGGTGCGTGCCCTTGACTAGAATGGAACTGGGACCCTTCAGTCCAAGGCCAATGCTCTATCCACTGAGCCAAACTGGCTAGGGTTCAACTCTAATTATTAACCCCATTTTGCAGCTTAGAATACTGAAGTTCTGCATGTCAAAGCCACCTGTCCTTGGCTTGGTCAGTAAAGATGATTCAAAACCGGAGGCCTCAGATATTTTAGTCACATCTGTGTGTGCAAAAGCTCTGTTGGCAATCATGTGCAGTACAGACTATGGAGGAAAAGGGAACAGATTGAGGCGGTTTTATTTATTTTTTAAAAACCCTCATCCTTGCCGAAACCGGTTTGGCTCAGTGGATAGAGCGTCGGTCTGCGGACTGAAAGGTCCCGGGTTCGATTCCGGTCAAGGGCATGTACATTGGTTGCGGGCACATCCCTGGTAGGGGGTGTGCAGGAGGCAGCTGGTCGATGTTTCTCTCTCATCGATGTTTCTAGCTCTCTATCCCTCTTCCTTCCTCTCTGTAAAAAATCAATAAAATATATATTAAAAAAAAAAAAAGATTTAAAAACCCTCATCCAAGGACATGCTTTTATGATTTTAGAGAGAGAGGAAGGGACAGAGAAAGAGAGAGAGAGAGAAACATTGATATGAGAAACAAGGATCAGTTGCCTCCAACTGGGGACTGAACTTGAAACCCGGGTAAGTGCCCTGACTAGGAATCACACTGCGAACTTTTGGTGTCTGGGACGATGCTCCAACTGATCCACAAGGGCCAGGGCAGATGGTGGTGGTTTTATTTATTTAAAAATATTTTTATTGATTTCAGAGAGGAAGGAAGAGGAAGATAGAAACATCAATGATGAGTCATTGATTGGCTGCCTCCTGCATACCTCCCCACCCCCACTGGGAATTAAGCCCACAACCCAAGCATGTGTCCTGTTCGATTCCCTCTGACTGGGAATCGAACCATGACCTCTTGGTTCATAGGTTGACACTCAATCACTGAGCCACGCCGGCTGGGCTTGTGGCGGTTTTAGAACATGGCCACCGATTCTCAGACATGCTCCCATCAAGAGGGAGAGTCTTGTGTCCCCTCTCCTTGAATCTGGGTGGGCTTGCGCCTACTTAGACCAATTATGTGCAGCTGAAGCGGCATGGTGTGACCTCCAAGGCTGCTCGGAAACGACCTTGCTCCTGGGACGGTCACCTTGGAGCCTGTGCCACCATGCTGAGAGGAAGCCCTGGTGATGGATGTGGGGGCATGTGTGGGCACTCAGTCCTTCTGAGCCTGGGCTCGAAGTTGCCCCAGCCCAGGCACCCAACCTGAGTTAAGATGCCTCCAGAAGACCCCAGGTCCCATGGTTTAAGTCACCTAAGACATGGTGAAGAGGGGACAAGCCGCCGGATTCCTGACACACAGAAGCTGAGTATAAAGTGGCAGTGGCCCTATGTCACCAAGTTCAGATGTTTGTTCTGTAGCACTGGGAGTGTGGAGACAGGGAAGAGGTCCAAAGGAGAGTGGAGAGGCTGAACCAACAAGCCGGAGGGTGGCAGTGGGTGCTGGCATGACTCTAAGACAGAGGTTGACAAAATTTTCTATAAATGGCCAAACTAAGTATTTTTGGCGTTTTGGGCCATTACTCAGTACTGAAGCTGCAGTTCATAAACAGCCAGACCCAGGTGAAGTGGGTGTGGCTAGTTTGGCCAAGGGTCCTAGTTTGCTAATACAAGGCTTTCTGGTGCAGGCTGGTGGCTCCCGGGCCCCAGGAGGCCCTGCCCTTTCACTGCCATTCCGGAGGCTGCCACCAACTTGCTGGGCTCACAGGAAACAGAGCCCCAGAGAGCAGCTCACGCTGTGGGTGACATCTTCCCCCTTACCACCCACAAGGTGCAGAGGCTGACTCAGCTTCCCCCTCAGGAAATGCCTCTAACTTAAAGAGGAAGTGAAGAGAGGCTGTACATGCCCAGGCCTGAGCAGCAGGAGGTGCCTGCAAATTAAAAACAGGCTGCTGTCCCAGCCTCGGTGCCTGCAGAGGGTCACACATGTGGGGGTCTACGAATACTCAGGGGTGCTCTGCGGGCTGCCTCACCTGTAATGCACAGTGGGGCTCAGAGGCTCCTGGACAAGGCCCAGGGAGAGGGATGGGTGTAGTTGCCATGGGGGTGGGGAACTCTGCTCAAATCCAGTTGAGAACTCTGGTGAGTGGGTGTGTTCGTCAAGAGCAGAGCTTCACTGGCCCTGTGCTGCCCACCAGTTGATTTAAGGAAAGCAAGAAATTATAACGACTGGGTGAAACTTTGCACATTTTAATGTAGGAAAATCATTCATGTTAACAAACAAAATTGAGGGCCAACTATAAAAGCCGTGTGGCTCTGGGGCTGTGGTGCATCGTGGAGCAGGAAGCAGACCAGGTGCGTAGGCTCTGCGGGGTCGGCCAGGGCCCTGGGTGCCCCTGTCCGCCACCTGCACGGGGGCCACACAGGCTCCAGCCACAGTAACCAGTCAGGCCAGGGCTCACTCGGGCCTTTGTTCGGATGTCACCATCGGACCCTGAATCCAGCTTGCTCCAGGCTTTTCAGTTACACAGAAATAAAGTCAGAGGCTTGGGTGACACTGGGTGTAGCATCTGCAGGCAGTAGGGTGGAGCCACCTGAGGGCTGGAGGTTGCAGGTTGTTTTCAGCCTACGGCTCAGGACCTTGGGCCCACATCCTCAGCCTCAGGAGTGCACCCCAGGTGCTAGGCCTGCCCCCGGGCTCCACACACTTAGGTGCTGCAGGCATCAGGCCCGGCCACTGTACCCTGTAGTCCTGGGGAGCCCAAGGAAAGGTTGGTCTCTGGGCTTCTCATAAAGTTGTTTTATTTAGATTCCAAACAAACCAAAGCCGAGAGAAGAAGTGACGGCAAGTTAATCTGTCCACTCATGAGCTGGGAGCCCCAAGTCTCTGGCTCCAGCCAGTGGGGCAGTAGACAGGGCTGGAGTCCGGGCCCCTCAGGCCACCTTTGCCCTGAGGCCCACCAGGTGCCCAGCACTAATGGGGCCCCTCCTCTCTGAAGCAGAGGAAAACCCAGAACAAACATGGGGAAAGGAAAGCGAGACCAAGGAGACAAGGCAAGAGCGGAGCCACCTCCCTGAGGTAGTCTCGGCGTCAGGAGGTGCCCGAGAGCCCACAGAGTCTGGGCCTGGTGAGGTAAAATCTGTAAGTTTATTCGGCGTGGGACATGGTGTCAGGACTCCTCGTTGCCAGAGTCATCCTCATCGTCCCCAAAGCAGCTGTCAGCTTCGGCCTCGGCGTCCTCATAATAGTCATCGTAGAAGAGGTCTGAGCCCTCATCGGGCGCCGGGGCCTTGGTCTTCACGCAGTACTCAGCCAGTGTGGTGGGCACCTTTACACCATCCCGCTCCGCGTCTACCTTGGTCCCCAAGACCTGCTTCCTGGGGGAGAGACAGGCAGGGAGTCAGGCGAGTTATGACCTTGTCAGGATCCATAGCCAGATGCCTTTGGAGGAAAGGAGGTGACCAGGCAGTTTTGTGGAAGGTGACTTGTGCACTAAGCCCCAGGGAGGGGCCTGACGGAGGCCAAGCCACAGGGGACACTGCAGCAGGGACCAAGGATCCCCGAAGATTGCTACACTAGGTTTAAAAGACACTAGGTTTAAAAGGTTGCCACCAAACTGTACACTTAACCCAGATGACAAAATATCAAAGGGGGTTAGTCCTCCAGGGCCATAGCTGAGGAGCCTAGGAGGCAGGCAGAGGGGAGGAAGAGTGGACGGTGGGGACAGCACTCTGGGAGAGAGAGAAAGGATAGGACGGGCTCACCCAGGAAAGTGCGGACTCAGCACTGCACTGCTCACGAGGCAGGAGGCGAGGTTAGGGAAATGCTCCTGTTTACAGTGAAAGGGAGGATAAATGAGGTGACAGGGTAGTAACATCCCATGGGACATACACCTGACCGTCAACACCCTAGCCCCAGCACCATGTACATGTGAAACTGGAACCTCGCAGGACCAATCCACAGATGCTACAACCTCTAAGCCCACCAGGGGCTCTGCCTGGTCATGCTGAAAGAACATGTGGGAATGCAGATGGGGTGAACAAACAGGCAGAAAGCAGCCATCACAGCTACCCACGTGGGCACATGTGAGCTGGCCCACAGGGAGTCTGGAGGGATAAAAATAGTCTGGATTTTATTTCAGCACCATGTGGGAGGTGGCGGGGAAGAACTGGCAAAGGAGTGGGCCACGTGGGCAGGATACTCTGAAGGTGCCACCCAGCACTCACTCTGAGACCCTGAGGGTTGTGCACAAGTATCAAATGAGGCTGGCAGAGCAGGTGTTTGTCAAGCACCTCCTAGGATGGCTGGTGGGGGACTAGTGTTGCTATGTCCATCACAGTTCTTCATCAGCTCCACAAACTGGAAACCAGGACTGCCCAGCATCAAGGACAGCTTTCCCGGGACCATAGGGGGATGCAGAGAAGGGTGCACCCTGTTGTTCATGGGTCCCCTGGGGGCTGTGTGTGTCAAAGTGGTTTAGAAAATTGTTACATAAACCACTACAGAACAACGAGCCAAAACAGGCCAGACTAAAAGAAGCCAGCAGAATTTAGTAAAGGAAAATAAAACAGAAGTTAATAGAGAGGGGTACCACAGGAGAGGTAGAAGACCTGACACTGCAAGGCCACCAATGCCATGTGTACACGTACATCTGCTCACAGGTGCACACACACATGGGTAAGACAGGGATTAGTCAAACTGCAGGATGAGGTGAAATGGAGAACTGAGGGCTGTTTAGAGACAAAAAAATGGTTGGTTTCTTAGGAGGGGATAAAGCAAGTTATGACAAGTAAGCACATGGACAGCCTCGTAGGTCAGGCACCGGGAAGCTACTAAAGGCTCTTTCCTACTTTCTAGGTAAGAACAGTGGCTGCCGGGGTAGAGTGGGAGGGAAGGGATGGTAGAGAGGGAGGAGTAGGAGGAAAGTTTCAGGTGGTGGAGCTGGATCTGCACCGCAGCAAGGAGATAATCATGTTAACTATCACACTTCACCAAACTGAGTCCAAAAAGGATGAGCTCTACTGGACATGACATCTCAACAAACCTGACTTAAAAAGTTGGTTACAAAGTGGCCTATACAGCATGGTCCCATTTTTTGGATAAACATCTGGAAGGATACACCCAGACATTCACCATTAGGTATTAGGATCATGGGGCTTTTGCTTCTATTTGTACATAAATGTTTTTGCCTTCTTGTTATTTGTTTCGTAGCTTTATTAACACAAACTGTACCCATGTGTCAGCAGTGAGCTCTGAGCCACGTGTGCCTCCTGAAAGCACCCCACAAATGAGATCACAAATGTACCCATCACCCCCAGATGCCCCTATGCCTCTTTATTTTTATTAATATATTTTTATTGATTTCAGAGAGGAAGGGAGAGGGAGATAGAAACATCAATGATGAGAGAGAATCACTGATTGGCTGCCTCCTGCACACCCCCCACTGGGGACTGAGCCCGCAACCCGGGCACGTGCCCTTGACCGGAATCGAACCTGAAACCTTCAGTCTGCAGGCTGACACTCTATTCACTGAACCAAACCGGTTATGGCCCTTATGCCTCTTAAAGCTCATATCCCCGTTGGCCACAGATGCACTTCCTAGGATTCCTGTCCAGGAGCGTGCTCCCTTGTTTGCCTGGCTTCCTTCATGAAGCTTAACTCTTGGAGATGTGTCCACATGGCTGGTGAACAGGCCACAGCTCGCTCACTCTTCACTGTGGATGTACATTTGGGTTGTTGTTTGTTTTTGGGGAGTTGATGCTGTTTTGAACATTTGCATAGATGCTGGTGCAGAAAGTGCCTGTTTTTCTTGGGTAAGTACTAAAGTCTGGAATGACTAGGCCATAAGGCAGGGGTGTGTCTAACTTACTTACTTTTCTAATTAAAAGGTAAATGAGCCCTAGCTGGTTTGGCTCAGTGGATAGAGTGTCAGCCTGTGGACTGAAGGGTCCCAGGTTCAATTCCGGTCAAGGGCACATGCCTGGGTTGCAGGCCCAATCCCCAGAAGGGGGCGTGCAGAAGGCATCCAATTAGTGATTCTCTCTCATCATTGATGTTTCTATTTCTCTCTCCCTCCCTCTTCCTCTCTGAAATCAATAAAAACATATTTAAATAAATAAAAAATAAAAGGTAAATGACAAACTGAAAGGTATTTGGAAAAAACCTAATAAAGGGCTGTTTGTCATGAAACAAGTCAGTAAACTCCATGATAAAAAGTGACAATGGACAATGGACACAAGAGCTCACAGAATTCGACAAATAGAACAGGCAAAAGAATGGGTCACATAGCTCGGACAGAAAGCCAATGGCTTGCACACCCAGGGCCCTGAACAAGGTTCAGTCCCCGATCTGGCACCTGCACTGCTGAAAATCCACTATATAAAGTCTGGAAGATGTTTGCCTGCTCATTTGTGAGGGGAGAGCACTGGGAACAACTATGAGAATAAGAGGCTAGTTCTGGCAAATCCTTAAGTAATATGTTGCTCTTAGAACCAAGAAAAAACATTTTTTTTAAAAAAGGCTATTTTCTAAATATGCTGATACCATATGGTTTTTCTGCCTTTAAATAATGATTCCAAGTTTCAAAATTACAAACTTAAGTGATGCTCACAGCAGCAAATTATTAAGTGGAAAAGATAAAACATTACACAAAGCATAATCTCAGTAACATGAAAAATGACCAAATGAAAAACTGATGAGGAACAGAAGCGAGCAGTGAAGGACACGTGTATGCTTAGATGTGGGTCATGAAGCACCTAAAAGTGGATAGGCAAACCATACCCCATTTGCTGGACACACTTACCACAGGCCAAATGTAACAGGCCCCCATTTTCAAAGATGCTGCCCTGGAGAGAGGGGAGCAGCAAGGGGCAAAGGGATCACTGGGAGGACCTCTGGAGCTCGCTGCTGGACACCTGGGTGTCTATTTCTGTGCTGCACTATTATGCCTGTGTGTGTGATACACCCACATCCCAACACACACACACACACACACACACACACACACACACACACACACACACACACACGATGTCTACTACATTAAATACATGGACCTGTATGAAAGATATTTCAAATTGCAAAAAACACCCAATTTTCTTTAAAAAACTTTTTTTAAAAAGGGGGAGGGGAGGGGAGGAGGAAAGAACCAATGCGTTGGGCTTGAATCTGGTTGGATCTTTCCCACTGTCCAGTGGCCTAGGTTTCCCCATTAGTGACTCCTGCCCTGTGGACAGATGTGAGAAGCCAGGTTGATCTGAGAGCCCTTCCTTACCGGATGATGTCTGTGTACTCCCGGTCCTTGCCTTTGCTCTCTTTCCACTTCCTGTACATCACAGAGGCATCCACGTTAGCCGGGGAAAAGGTGTTGGGTTCGTTGAGGAGGGAGATAACGCTCAGGAGGATGGTCCTGGGGAGGGAACACAAAGTCAGCAGGTACAGGGTGTGGGTGGTGGTCACTGGCTGCATCCTGGAAGCCAAGTCCGACGTTGTAGCAGGAGCCACAGGCTGAGCACAGCCCCCTGGCGCCTGCCTTTTATTGGAGAACACGCCAAGTCCCAGCTTTGCAGCTTCTCAGGCCTGAATGTCACTGGGGGAGCTTTTGGACACACCCTAAAGCCAACACCCACCCAGAGATCCCCTTGTACCTCCCTATCCCAAAAGCAACATTTGTCTGGACTTCTCACTGGGCCTTCCCTGACTACTCCTGCCCTTTGTCGCATGCCCAACTCCCTGGACAAGATGTGTGTGGGCAGCCAAGCCCAGGAGCACCTTCCTTCCACTGGAAACACGTCACTCCCATGCCCTAGTGCCCTGCCTGGCAAATGGGTCCCTCTGTACTGCCATCTTTTACTGTGGCCACCCTGCTACTGGACTAAGGATATGCAGACAAAGAGGCGGGGTGCCAGGCCTGGGGACTTGGCTAGGCTCAGTGGAGGTTGAAGGAGAGGAGACCTCAGGGTAAGGCAGAGGGAAGATCCTGTGAGCAGAAAGATATGGACATAGGATTCCCATTTGATGGGGCAGTGAGTGTCAGGAAATGAGGGGAGAGGCCAGCAGAGATGGCCCTGGACCCCCTGGGCCCCAGCACGCTGGCAGAAGACCAGTTTCAACCGATGCCAAAGCACTGCAAGGAGCTGTGACCCCAAGGATGACACAGGTGTGTCTCCCTCTGTCTGGAGCAAAGAGGTCAGAAATGCTGGGGGTGGGGGGACACATCTACCTGCTGACCAGCCTCACCTGACATTTTGGGTGGGGTTCCACCGCTCCGAGGGCAGCTCACCGCTCTGGGGGTCATCGACTGGGGGGTGGAGAATGGAGATGCACACGTCCCCTGTCTGTGCAGGGACAGGAGGGAGGGATCAGTGCCCATACCAGCACGTAAGGCCACACAGTGCCCCTCCCCTGCCCGCCCCCATTACAGAGAGGCTGGGAGGGGTAAGTGGGAGAGGCAGGCTCACCTCATAGATGTTGGGGTGCCACATCTTGGTCAGGAACCGAAAGGCTGGTGGGGAGTAAGGGTAGTCGATGGGAAACTTGAGGCGTGCCTGGGGGGTGGGCAGAGAGCAGGAGGACTCAACCAGGGCTGGCCCTGTTGTCCCATCAGTGCCGAGTATGGGTTCAGGCTGGATAGGACAGGATACCTCTTGAGGACTCCATCCACAAACACACAAACAAGGACATCAGGCTGGGACGGACACCCCCAGTACAGAAGGGCTGCTCAGCTGGGACCAGCA
Source organism: Eptesicus fuscus (assembly GCF_027574615.1). NCBI lineage: Eukaryota > Metazoa > Chordata > Mammalia > Chiroptera > Vespertilionidae > Eptesicus > Eptesicus fuscus. The sequence continues at coordinate 30,790,293 of NC_072478.1, forward strand.
CTCGTGTGTGCATGAGTGCACAAGGAATCCCAGATGCCGCACAAACCCTAATAGATCTGGGGTCAGGTGCACAATTGGTTGCCTCAGGCTTTTTGGGGGTCACCTGAGCTGAGCCTGGTAACCACCCTGCTACTGGGGAGTGTGGGCACTTGCCCAAGGAGCAGCTCCAAGCTCATCTGGCCCAGGCCTGTAGAGGGTCAGGAGGCTGGGCCCCAAGGTGGGCTCACACCAGCAAACAGCTCCACAGACCAGCAGGGGCCTAGGCCCTGGCCCTGGGAGCTGTGCGCCTCAAGTACAGTGCTGGAGTCCCTAATCAGTTCCCAGGTTGTGGGGAGGATTAAAATAGATGTGTGTTCACTTGGCAGGTCTTCCCGACACCTCTGTGGCCTGGGCCCTGTGGGAGGAGATGAGTCAGTGCTGGGTGGACACACTCTCTGCCCGCAGGTGTCCATCTTGGGAGATCAGGAAGGCAGACAGGAAGGTCACGTGGGAGACGGGGAGGGCCACCTGACTGACTGGATGACAGAGCTACACAGTTTCAGTAGGTGAGGAAGCTTCATTTGCTTGCTTAAGCCCCAAATCGCAGGTTTCGGGACATCTGGCCCAGGATCCTGGCAGTGCCTCAGGCTCCCAGGGGCGAAAGCAGGCTACGGGCCACAGAGGAACAGGGCGTCTCTGCTGGGTGGAGGCCATTTGGGTCAAGTCCCTCTGCTCTCGGCTAAATGATGAGGCCACTAGCTATGGCAGCAGAACATGTCTGGAACCTGGGTCCCCCAAACCCAGTGCTGGACTTCTAAGTGACAACCCAAGAAATGGTTGAGGCCTCCTCAGAAGCAGGGGGGACAGGCCTCCCCTGCACCAAGCACCTACCAGGTCTCATCATGTCTTGTTTACCTCTGAGCAAACCAAAGCTCTGAGAATGAAAGCACCTTCCCTAAGGGCACACAGCAAGTGAAACATGGAGGGCGCTCCAGAACCTGGTTTCTCTGACACCACTTTAGCACACTATACTGTCCGGGGACCTGTCCTGGGCCCAGTGCTTCCAAGGCTCATAAAGGAGAATTAGGGGCAGCTGGGTTGGGCCTCGAAAAGGTGCTGGAGGAAGTGGTTGCGAAGTGATGGAGACCCATGGGCATTTCCACATCTCCTGGGGAAGAGGGTTCTTCCCCCACTCCCTACCTGACCACATGCAGACCTGAATGGGAGGACTGGGTGGGTGGCAGAGCCACCCTGAACTCCATACTGGCTTCCTTGAGGATAGACCCTATGGCAGATGTGATCAAAGTCTGGCAGGCTCCCTCCACAATCCATTCTTTTCTAGGAAAACTAGATTATCTCCAGAAAAACCTGGGAGGCTCTACTCACAATCCCTGGCAACCACTTAGTAAGCCATAGCTAGACACCACATCCTTTACTACTCTAAGCAATCTTACTTAGTCCTGGCCTGGCTTCACCTAAGGGTGGGGTCCTGGTTCTGAAGGAGCCCTTATCCTCACAACCTGCTGCTCTCCAAGCAGACAAAAGAGGCTGAGGGGGCTGGGTAAACCTTTCAGTAATCAGCCCCAAATCTGTTCCCTGCATGGGGAAGTCTGACTTCAAATTCAGAACTCAGACCAGGGCTGTTCACGCTCCTCCCCCCATCCCACCCCAGCAGGCCAGGCGGCTCCCTCATAGACAACTGAGCAGGTGAGACCAAAACATTAGTCAAAAGTGCAAACAGAGACATCTGTCTGGGCAGCACTGCCCCTCCCTCCCCACCCCCAAGCCTGGCCTAGCTGTGGTTTCTGCTCCCCACCCAGGCCTCCCAGCCAGGCAAAACCTGGCAGGTCCTAGCCATGCTCTTGGCAGGCTGTGATGGGGTGTGTTCCTATGCTCATTTTTTTCTCACCTCTCCCACAGGGAGACCCCTTGCCTCATCCCTCTGCCTCAAAAAGTCAAGTCCTGCTACCTGAAAGGGGTTCTTCCAAGGCCACATCTGGACTAAGATCATGAGGATGAGAAAGCTGCCTGGGTTTTGTCACCCCAGTCCCAGGGAAAGCACTAACTTCCCTTTCCTGATCCCAACAACAACAAAAGGGAAATGCTTGGAATTAAACCACAGAATAAAAGGCCCAGAGTGTGCGATTCTGGCCATCTGCTTAGTGGAACCTAAGAAAGGCCAGCTGGGGTGAGAGAGGAGCTGGAGCTTCTGAGGCTATGGTCCTGGAGGCCCATGGGGGCACCTCTGTAGTGTGGCTCCCAGGGACAGGGTAGATAGGAGTGACACCTCCGCCTCACCCTTCCCTAGAGAACAGGTTTGTATAGCTCCGGATAAAGCTGAGAGGGCTTGGCCCGTTGCTATCGGCAAGGGTGGCTGCTTTCCAAGCAGGTCCTGGCTGCCAAGGTCCCATCCAGGCCTTTGTTAGAATCTGAGCAAGTGGCGAGCCAGACCCCTACCCCCACACCGCTGGCCACCCTCCCTCCCTTCTTCCCTCTCCGAGGCCGGTGCTCCCCAACAATAGTGTTTGCTGGTTCTGGGGAGGCCTTTGTCTCTTCCGGGCAGGGGGCTGGGAAAGCAGCAGAAGGCTGGGTCAGCTCGGGCGGGCCGAAGGAAGGGGGCACCAGGGGCTGAGACCTCCCAGGAGTGAAGTAAACAAGAACCCACCCAAATAAAACAGCGTTCTGAGCCTCCACTCTGGGGGAGTCTGAGTTTAAGTTCTCGGGGACTCCTGGGGCCTGAGAAGGAGTGACTGAGTAACCCCGAGTGACAGCGGAGAGCCTGGGCAAAGGGAGAGGGGGGTCACCATGCGAGAAGGGTAGCGGCATTCGAATGGGCTGCGGACTCACCTTAAAGTAGCCGCCCTCGTAGTAGGTGTTGGGGGGGCCGAAAATGGCCACCTCCCAGTTGTACAGGTCGCCCTCGTCCACCAGGGTCACCCGGAAGCCCTCCACCGGCTCCTCCTGCAGCCCCTTGAGCTCGAGCAACAGCGCCTTCTGTGAGCTGGGTACCAGCGGCCGGGCCATGGCGGCGGCGGAGGAGGAGGAGCCCGGGAGCGGGGGCGCGATGGGTGGCGGGGCCGCCGCGGGGGCGCGGGCCGGGCCGGGCCGCGCGCCGGCCGGGGGGGCGCCGCCGGGACCGCCTCCGCCTTCCTCCTCTACGCCGCCGCCGCCGCCGCCCGGGACCCCCGAGCGCTCCACTCGCTCTGGCGCCGCCGCCTGCCCGGCGCTCCCCTCGGCCCGGCCCGCGCGCCCCGCCCCGCGCTGCGCCTGCGCGCCGCCACCGGGCTCCGACCGCGCCTGCGTGCCGCGGCCCGGCCCCGGACGACACCTGCGTTCACCCGCGGGGCACGCCGGGAAGTGAAGTCCCCCTCCCTCGGGCCGCCGGGCGCGCGCCGAGCGCGACAGCCGGGAGGGAGGGGGCCGAACGCCCAAGTGCCTAGGTGCTGCCGGCCTCTGGGAGGCTGTTGCAGCCCCCCCCGCTCGGACGAGCACCCCTGACGCCTGTCCACAGAGAGGAGGGCAGGACTAGGCTGAGCCGCCGTGGCCCGCACGCCGGGCTTTTGGGGTCTTTTTTTGTGACGTCCCCGGCGCGGGGCGGGGCCGGGGCGGGGAATTGGGAGATGGGGCGGAGAATTGGGAACTGGGCCGGGCCAGGGCGGGGTCCCCGCGGGGCCGAGTGTCCCGGTCGTGACCCTACCGTCCTGATACTATTTTCCTGTAAGTGAGGGGGACTGGCTGATTCCCTTCCCGGGTCGCTGAGGGCGACCAGAAGGGGCGCCGAACCGATAGTGAGGCGGGAGGACAGGTGAGAGCCCGCGCTGGAGCTCACGCACCCGGTCCTCGGCGGGCTGTGCCTCAGTTTCTCGTCGGTGGGGTTGAGGATCGGGCCCTCCGAGGCAGATGCGAAGGCCCCGCGACGGCCACGCGGACGCGAGGGAGGTGAGGAAGCCTGAGCAGAACTTTAGTCACCATTTGGATCCACCGAGTGGAATCAGAAGAGATGGACCAAACGCTGCTTCACAGAGAAACGGGAATCCATCAGTCCACGCCCCCTTCAGCACTCATTTGGCACCCATCCTGGAGGAATCCCCGGACTGATTGATCCCTAATCCTGGCTGGGCCCTCATCTCAGGCTGACCTTTGACCCCACCCAAGTCCTGACCCAGGGCTTCACCCTGACCTGCTGGAGCTCTGATCTGGCTGAGTCCCTGGACCCAGGACACCTGGTCAGGAGCGTGAGGTGTGGTGCCCTGGTCTCCATTCCTCCACCTCCACAGGGTGACAACTCCCTGGGAGGGTGACCAACATGTTGTTGTGGCCCAGGCTTCCTGCTGTGCCTGTGGCCTTCCTGGCAGGTGTCTTGGACAGCCAACACCTGCAACAACTGCAGGCTGGGCCAAAATTACACCCTCACCCAGCTGCCCCAGGACCTGACCCCTTGCCCTGCCCCAGCTGACAGGCAGGTAAGCCTGTCTGGGAAAGGGAATAAAACGTCAACAGTGGGGAAGGACAGAAGAGTTAGAGCCCTGGCAGAGCAGCAGCTCAAATGGCTGCTCAGAGCTGGGCCTTGGCTTTCTCAACCATAAAGCTCTAGGCTTCGCCTGTGCCCTGCACCGTGGGGACCTGGATCAGGCCCCCTCATCTGTCAAATGGGCTGTTGCCTTTGCTGAATGGTCCAGGTGTTACCCTCATTGTCTGCCCATAAAACCAATGTCATAGTGTTGGCAGCTCGTCAATAAATAGTTATTAGATTAATCATGATCTTTCCAGAGAGGTTTCCCAAAGTCTCTCCCTATGTACTGGGAAGTGCTGCAAATGTAAAGGAAGTGCTGGGCTTCTGCCCCCTGCCCTGGGTTGGTCCCGCATGGGGCCTGGTCCCTCAGGAAAGCCTGCTCAAGCTCTGAAATTGCAGTGGTGGATGTCTAGAGTTTCTGCCTCCTGTTTTCTGACCACAGCACCTGATTTTCCCGTGGGGTTTCCTCGTCTGTCAAATGAGGTAGTGACTTACCTTCCTCATAGGGTTGTAACGACTCAAATAAGACATTGCAGGTCTCGAACATGTTAGCTGTTCTGTCATCATTGCCATTAATATCTGCTGTGAACTCTTCCTCTGATAGCTGGGAAAACTGAGGCCCAGGGAGGAACTGCTTGGGTGGGGCATGTGTAGAGAGCAGGGCTGGGGACTGGGTCATCTTCCAGAGCATTGGTCATGCAGGTCCTCAGCCCTGAGGCAGGGCCTCTTGGGTCTAGGGCACCTCACTGAATACCCCATTGGCCTCTGCTCCCATAAAGCTGTGTCCAGGGGCACTCTGGCATTTCCAGGTGACAAATATGGCCTCTGGGCAGTGGTGGGCCTGCTGGGTGGAGAAACATTTCTGTGGCACAGGGCTGGAGTGTGGGGAGCACACACGTCAGGTCTGCTTTGGATACAGATTTTATTACTGTTGCTGAGGAGAGGGGCCTTTACAGGTATGTGGGGAGGGGTGTCCACTTCAGGGTACCCTTGGCCTCCCCCTGAAGGGGGCTAGAATATCATTCCAGAGCTGAAGCTGGGTGAAGGCTCTCCGCACCTCCCCCTGCATGCAGAAACCCCAGTCCTGGTCCCATACCCATGTTCTGCCCAGGAGCAGGTGAGCCAGGCCTCAAAGCATCCCCAGCTGTCAGGGAGGAGGAGGCAGGTGAGGAGGGGCTCAGCCCACTGGCTTGACTTTGGCAATAAAGAGGGCAGCAGCCTTCTCCAGGAACTCCTCTCGGGTCATGGGGGAGCTGGGCCGCCGAGCCACCAGAGCACGGTCCATGGCCAGCGCCAGGCTGTCAGGCCCGAGGCGTGAGCCAGCCTCCAGGTAGTGGGCGGGAGCAGAGGCACCACTGCTGGCCTGCAGGGCCCCCTCCAGGGTGTCCAGCACTGCCTGGCCCATGCGGCGGTCAGCAACGGCCAGGGTGGGGTCCTCCAGCAGTTGGTAGAGGGCAGCAGCCCGCCCCACGAACTCCAGCAGCACAAAGCAGGTGAGCATGCCAGTGCGGAAGACATCCAGTGGTACGGCCTCGTGGTCCCGGCACTGGATCTTGCGCAGCAAGGGTGCTACGACCTCCTCAGGGGCCTCCCCATCTCGGCAAATGCGCTTGAGCAGTTCACTGTAGGTACGCCCATCCAGCCCCGGCTTCTTCTTGCGCCCGCTGGCGCTCAGGCACTCATAGGCCACACCAACATTGTTGTTGAAGGCTGTCCTGCAGGCGGACAGGGGTGTTGGGCCAGCCCAGCAAAGCCCTCCACCCGCATGCCCACCAGCCTAGTCCAGGCTCCTGGCCCCCCTTGTTCTTCCTCCAACATGCCAGGCCTGGTCCAGCCGCAGGGCCTTTGCACAGGCTGTGACCTCCCCCTGGAATGCCCTTCCCACAGCTCTCCCCATGGCAACCCAAGTCGCCTTTCTGGTGGGGCCCTCCCCTTCCTAACCTTTTCCTCTATTTTTCTTTGTTAACAGTTACTACCATCAGACTCACTATATGGTGTCCTTATGAGTTTGTTTTTCCGACCTGAATGTCCAGGAGCCCACATCAGGTTTTATCTGTCAGTCACTGTGCAAAACCAGTGCCTGGCCCACAGCAGGTGCTCAATAAAGGTCTGCTAAATCAGCTGACTAGCACCTGCCCCTCGGGACTCTCCAACTGCCCTTCTAAGGATGACACTTGCACTCACAGGGTGGCCATTCTTGGCCAAACACTGTGCCTATCTCATTCCATTCCCCAAGTCCCACTGGCCAAGAGTCGGCAAACTACAGCCATGGGTCAAACCCAGCCCACTGCCTGTTTTTGTAAATAAAATTTTATTGGCACACAGCCACGTTAATCCAGTGACATGTTGCTTATGGCAGCTTTCTTGCTGCAATGGCCGAGCCCATCGTTCACAACAGAAATCAGCCTGCAAAGCTGGGAGAACTTGCCACCTTTACAGAAGTCTGTCAACCCTGCTCTCCGCTGTAAGGTGGGGGCTATGAGGTGGGTATGGTTCCTTGCGCCATGAGCAGCCTGAGGTCCTACTATGTGCCCTGGCCATATGTGCTGTGAGCTTCATTAGCAAAGTAGGGGAGCACTGGTTAAGTGTGTGAGCTGTAGGGTGAGCCTGGAGCCCACACACTTTACCAGTTAGTGTACAGTGGGTGCCCAGTGTCTCTCTCCTCATCTCCTAGTACCTGGCCTGTGGCCCAGGGCTAGGGTGGCTGGTGGCCTGTTACTAGTTTCACAGTCACAACTGGGAAGTGAGGTTCAGGGCAGGCTGATGGTGGGCCAAGGATCCCAGGGAGGAAGGGCCTGACCCTAGGCCAGTGATGGGCAACCTTTTGAGCTTGGTGTGTCAAACTTCGCCAAAAAACTGAGCATAACTCGGGTAATGTGTCACTTTGAGGAAAAAACTAACTCCAAGACTGTAGTCGCAAATGTTTCATCCTCAGGAGCAGCAAATGTTTCATCCTCGGCATGCGGCCGCGTGTCATCAGAAATGGCTACGCGTGTCAGTGCTGACACGCGTGTCATAGGTTCGCCATCATTGCCCTAGGCCTCAATATTCATCCTTTCTGGGAGCTCAGCTCCATGGTTCACATTGCAGCTCCACTTTTTTCCAACCCTCACTCAAGGATGTCTTTCAAACTGATAAGAACAGATACTACACTTGATCTTAGCCAAAAGACTGAGAAACAATTCCAAGGATATGTTTTAGGGAGGAAGGGAGGGAGGGTGGGAGGGAGGGGGAGAAACATTGAATGGTTGCCTCCGGTAGGTGCCCTGACCGGGGACTGAAACATAGGTATGTGCCCTGACCAGGAATTGCACCCACACCCTTTCGGTGTACGGGACAATGATGAGCCACCTGACCAGGGCTGCAGCTCCACTCTTATCTCATGTGTGATCTGGGCACATCACCTCACATTTCTATGGGTTACAGTGGGTGCCCAGTAAGTGCTGACCAACATATAGGAGGTGTCCAGTAAACTTATACTCTGGTGGCCTCTGCTGCCCAGCACGAGGCTTATAAATAGCTGTGCTGACCTGATGAGCTATGTAGGTCAAAACCCCATTACACAGGAAACTGGTGCAGAGGTGAGGGCAATAGCCTGGGAGGTCTCTCTCCCAGCTGGGACCCAGTTCGCACCCATCTGGCTACCAACTCCTCTGTCTTCCCATTTATTGGGCCCTTTGATGTGCTGGGCACTTTGCAGTGAATAAGACCATCCAGGGAAGCAGAAGGGGTGCCAGATACAGCTTCATGTTCAACAAACATTCGTTTCCATGATTACGACTGTTACCACATAATAACCCTTTGTAGGAGCTTTTATTAGCTCCTTTCACCAGAAGAAGGAAGTTGGGGAATCTAGTGTTAACTGTGGCGGCCATGAGTGCCTGTATCAGTTACCCATTGCTGCATAACAAACTTAGTGTCCTAAAATGGCAACAACAGTTATGACGAGGTTTCTGTATGGCAGGAACTCGGGAGAGGCTTAGCTGGAGCATTCTGGCCTGTTCCCTTATAAGGTCGAGGTCAGGATGTCAGCTGTGGCCATGGTCCTCTGAAGCTGGACAGTGGAGGTGTTTCACATGCTGGTTCAGACAGGAGGCCTTGGGTCCCGGCCCTGGGTGTCCCCATGGAATGACTTGAGCACCTCCACACATGGAGTATGTGCTCCCAGGAAGAAGTAGCTGTCATGTCCATGACACCTAGAGTTGACACATCCTGTAGATGTGGGAGACGAGTGCATGCAGGTGTGAATACCAAGAGGTGAGGGCCTCCAGGGGCATCTCGAAGGCTGGAAAGCACTGTGCTGTCCAACCCTCCACCCTGTGACTGAGCCCTCTGACTTGCTTTGGTGACTGATATGTGAATGTGAGCAACGCGAGGGCCACGTTTAATGGAAATTTTCAGAGCCATCACATCATTCCCCTGGCCCACTGCCACGGTGTAAGCTCACAGCAGCCAGTGGTGTGAGGGCACAAACCTTAGCTGTGTTGAGGCCACTGTTTCAGGGGTATTTGTTCTTTTGATGGGACACAGCTCACCCTGACTGGTACATAAGTGGCCCACAATCCATCCAACACTGGGCCCTGAAGCCTCTCTTCCAGGAATCTGGTTGACCCATCAGGGGGCAAACCTCTAGGTGCTTGTAGGTTCCCTGGGGGTTCCTGGCCCCAGCTCAGACCTGCACGCAAGTCCTAGCCACTGCCTCCCACTTTCCTCATCTGGAGAGCGAGGGTTGTAATCTGAGCCTCCGGAGTCTTGTGAGGACAGAAGGGTAGATCTTATGCCAGTGTTCCAGATTGTGCCAGCACATGGGAGGGGCCCCATGTGTGCCTGTCATTTGCTATAACCTGGGCTGCAATTCAGCCGGGCTGTCCAGAAGCTGTTTATCTTAGACTCCTGGCTGTAGTGTCCTAAAATGGCAACAACAGTTATGACGAGGTTTCTGTATGGCAGGAACTCGGGAGAGGAACTCGTGGGGCAGGAAGGCATGCAAAGGGGTAATTACAGCCCAGTGAGATCAGAGCGATGACGAGGATTGGGCAAGAAGCCCAGAGGAAGGCAACAACCAACCTCTAGGCCGAGGCCTCATAACAGCCCCTTTGGGGGGCTCCCCAGGTGGTTCCCAATCATGAGGGGCAACCATGCCATCTGGGGGGCGGGCAAGAAGGCAGCCGGCTCTGGACTTGTCGGCCTGGGTTCCATCTTGGCTCCACCATGGAACTCTGGGCCCGTTTCCCTGTCTGTGAATTGGAACTGGGCACTTACTGAGGGCTCCATTCCTGTCAGCAATTTGTGAAATATGTGAGCATTTGTTAAAACAAAAAAAGAATGTATTTATGGGATGTCTCATAAAATCACAGAGACTTTTTCACTTTAGACCAGGGGTTCTTAATAGGGGTAACTGTGCCCCAAGGGCACACTGGATAATATCTGGGGACATTTGTAGTTGGTTGTCACACTGAGGTGGGCGCCAGGAATGATGCCCAGCACTCCACAGTACCCAGGACAGCCCTCAGAGGTGGCGTGAGCTCAGGAGCCTTAGCCTGGACCTGTTGGTGCCTGGCATTCTTGCAGTTACTATTAGCAACATGATGGCTTAGGAGTCCTTGGAGCCACACTGCCTGGGTCTGACTCTGGCTGTCCCCTCATGGCCATGCAGCCCTCACAAGTCCAGATGAAACCCAGGGTCCTGAGGCCAGCAGGGGGGCGATGGGATGCCATCACCAGTCCTGCAGGCCAGCAATTCTGACTTCTCGAGACACCTGAACACTCTTCTCCCTAAATCTTTTGTGATGACATGCTCAAGAACAGCCTCATGATAGCCTGGTCAACCTTACAGCATCAGGTAAAGTTGCCCAACCGTGGAGCACCTGTCTCCCACACCTGGGACTTCCTGGTCACGATTCTAGGCGTGATAAAGGGCCCCTGCTCACTGCTCTCCCTCTGTGCCCTTGCTGCTCCCAATTGCCTACAACAGTGGTCGGCAAACCGCGGCTCGTGAGCCACATGCGGCTCTTTGGCCCCTTGAGTGTGGCTATTCCACAAAATACCACGGCCTGGGCCAGTCTATTTTGAAGAAGTGGCGTTAGAAGAAGTTTAAGTTTAAAAACTTTGGCTCTCAAAAGAAATTTCAATCGTTGTACTGTTGATATTTGGCTCTGTTGACTAATGAGTTTGCCGACCACTGGGCTACAACAGCAGCCCAATACCCCTGCACTGCAGTGACTTGTGTCCCCACAAAATGTACATCCACCTAGAACCTCTGAGTGTGACCTTATTTGGAACTAGGGTATTTAATATGTAATTTGTTCAGGATCTGGAGATAGGGTGAGGAGGCTCTAAGTCCAATGCCAAATGTTCTTAGAAGAGAGAGGACAGAGACATAGAGGAGATGGCAGCCATGTGATGACGAGACAACGGCTGAAGTGATGCTTCCACAAGCCCAGGGACACCCAGGAGCTAGGAGGCAGGAAAGACCCTCCCCCAGAACCTCCAGAGGGAGCTCAGCCCTGCAACACCTTGACTTCAGACTTCTGGCCTCCAGAACTGTGGGAGAATATATTTCTGTTGTTTAAAGCCACCAAGTTTGTGGTAATTTGTTACAGCAGCCAGAGGGAACTAATACATTTTCCTGTTGACCCTAAATCCAACAGATGCTTCTCAGCCTTCATTTACTGGACCATTGGACACAGGGCTACTGCCCACATGGTGTCTTTGTGTGAATTAGGGAAAAACTCTACAAAAAGCCTTCATATAAATATCCTTGTGTGTGATGTCTATGGGGGGAGTGGCTTGTGCATTGCTTGACCTGAACAACTGCACATGGTGGCCCTGCCACTGACCACTTTTCCTCCTTGGAAGATGTCCCGGGATGCCACTCTCTTCTGGTTCCCACCTTCACAACTGGTCTGCCTTCACATACTTTTTTGTGGGTTCTCTGAGGCTGGGGCTCCTCAAAGTTGGAGCCTGGGCTCTTCTCAGCTCTTCTGAGGCCTTCACCTTTCCTCCCACTTGACAACCTCCTGTCCCAGTTGCACATCTCAGTTGCAGACCTACTTGTCCACTTTCCTGCTGCGAGGTTCTCCTAGCTCCCTGACTCTGGGAACTTTCCCCAAACCAGTAACCTTCCATCTCAGTAGATATCTGGGACTGCCCTACACACTCCCCTTCCACCCTGGCCCCAGCAAATCCATAGCTTGGCCTTCAGAGCGTGTCCAGAGCCCATGTATGTCCCACCTGCTCCTCTTCCCAAGTCCCTATCTCAGGGGTGGCCCCAGCATCCAGATACCCTGCTGCTCTCTTGTCTGGCTGTCATCTTGCATACCCTGCATTCTTTCCTCCTGTGGGAGAATACATTTCTGTTGTTTTAAGCCACCAAGTTTGTGGTAATTTGTGGTGATGTGGCTGCTCTGCTCAGATGCCTGCTCGCCACACCACTCCCACAGCTGAGCTCCCTCCCCAGCATCTCTGTACTTTCCTTCTTGTGGTCTGCACCTGGGACTCTTTCTGGAGGTCTGCCCAGAAGCACCTGGAAATACCTTGGGAATCAAGCTGAAATGCTCCCTTGGTTGGCGTCCTCCTTCCTGAGGTCTCCTGGGAGCACCCTCTTATAAAATCACCCCCATATGAATGCTTGCCTCAGGCTCTGCTGCTGAAGATGCCCCTAGCCAAGACCCAGTCCACCCACATCCAGTCAGTGACTTCGTCTAGTTGATGATGCTTCTCCCCAATCCACCTGATGCAGACCACGCATTCAACACGTATTCCTCAACCACCTTACCTGGGCTTACAACTGTGGGTAAGCAGGGACTTGAGGGGAGTGGGAAGGCACCACCCCCTCTACCCCACCATGCTTCAGCTGTGAGAAGGAAGTGAGTCCCACAGTGCACCTGTACGGCCCCCAGGCAGGTGCACCTGAGGCACCACCTTTCTCTGTGTGTCACTCAGGGCTCTTCCTGGACACCCCTCCAGTACGCTGGGAGCCTCCCTCTAGGATAGGGGCATTGGGTGACTAGGTTGCTTTCTGTCTCCACAGCCCAACCCTATAAAATATTCTTTTTCTGGCTCAATGGACGGAGTTTCTATGCTAGCTAGGAGGGGCCTGGCTCAGAGGATTGCTCAGTGACCTCCGGCAAAGTCCTCTCTGGGCTCTATGATTTTAAAAAAGTTGGGTGGGCTGCAAGGGGAACTCATTACCTACAAAAAGGCATCACAAAAGTTGAAGCCTGCGCATAGCACGCAGGTCACTGCCAGAATACCCTGGGGACCTTTAGCCCATCGTGGTCTGGGTGGATCCAGCGTCACAGAGGCACTGTAGACTAAAGTTCCCAGCATGCCACGCATTCAAGCACCGGGACCCGGGGTGAAGAGCCGCGCGGAGCATGCTGGGAATTGAAGTCCGATCCCACCCCTCCGCCCAGGCCCGACCCAGTCCCGCACCTCTGGGAGTGGTGAGCCAGGCGAAGGTGCCACAGCGCGCGGCCCAGGCGCTGCTGCTGAAGCAGGAGCTGGCCCGGGGGCTCCCCGGCGCCGCTGTTTGCAGGCGTACTCAGGCCCATGTTCTCGAAGTAGTGCGCCAGGAAGGAGATCGGTTCCTCGGGCCGTGCCTCCAGCACCTTCAACAGGGCTGCGCGCAGCATTTTTGTCACGCCGACCTGCTGCAGGAAGTCCTCCTCGCTCTCGGTCGTTGCTGCCGCCCCGGACACCGGTGGCCGGCTGCTGTCTGTGAAATTGGCCGCCGGGGCCATGGCCAACCGCCGCTTCTCCACTGCCGCCATCTTCGCTGAGGGCAACGGGACCGGAAGTGCCGTCACCTTCCACAGCGCGCTGGCGCCTCTTGGCGGCCATCTTGGTTAAGGGCGGAGGACGCCGGATAACTCTTGGAAACTGGGAAATTAGTAATGCAGGCCACCCTTTCCGTTAGTTTCTAATTGGCATTCCCCGCTCCAGTTTCCTCTTTACGTGTACTGGTTGCCTTTCCTGGCTTAGGCCCCGAGCTTTGCCAGACTCAAAAATGGCTCCCAAGGAAGGGCTTGGTTTCTGACAGGAAGCCGGATTGCTTGCCAACTTGGTCGTGGGCGTGTCCTTCCTTGCACGGTTCCCTAGCAACCAGTCTCCTCGGTTACCGGAGCCGCCGGCAGTGCTAGAGAGGGGATGGTTCCACCCGGATTCAAGGATTGAGCGCCGCCCTGTCCCATTTTTTATTTTTGTCTTTGAGTCTTTGCCCCCAGCCTGGCCTTCAACCCAACCCAGTCTTGGTCTGAGTTTATAGGTCACCGCGTGGGGACCCCCATCCCAGCCACCCCCAGGCTGCGGTCTGCTGGGCTCCCACGGCCCCTTGACCCCTGTGCGTGTTTGAGGAGTCAGTAGACCACCCACAATCCCCATTTCCCCACCCGAGGCGGTGACCTTGCCTCACCACCGGGGGGATCTTCCTCACACTGTCTCCTCTGGGGCTCTCCACATCCCCATAGTTCCCCAGGCTCACAGGCCCCGGTCCCTGGTATCTGCTGATCGTGTATCTAGCCTCCAGCCCCAGGCTAGTGGGGCTGGGGCGTCTGTCTATCCTGTTTCTCTGGGGAGTCGCCCAGGGCAGAGAAGTCCAGGGTCCTCCTACCACAACAGAAGCCACTGAGGTCAGACAACGTGCTCTTTATTCTCCCAGGTGGGGGCAGGTGCCCAGGGGTCCCACAGAGGGGAAACCCGGCCAGCGGAGAAGCCTAGATGTCCTGGCCACCAGGGCAAAGGACCCTCCGCCAGCCCTCATGCTGTCCAGAGCCCTGCAGTCGTCCTCTAGTCACAACTGAGTTGAAGGAAAGACAGGCCACTTCAGAGGTGCTGGTGGGCCTTGTGGTCACCTGGTGGCTGGCGGCATTTCCACAGGCGACGGGTGAGGAACGCCAGGAGGAGCAGCCCCAGCACCAAGCTGCCCATCCACAGGGCTGCGGACGTTGGCGGGGAGCCTGGGGAGAGAAGCATCGGGAGCCTGAGCACCTCTTGGCGGTTTGTGGGGATAAGCCCAGCAGAACCTGCCAAGGGCTTCCAAATTTACCAAGTTCCCTAAAATTTAACAAGGACTTACTGACTCAGAATGGCCATTTTTAACCTTTTTCATCCCATGGCACACATAAATTATTAAAATTCTGTGGCACATTAAAACATGTATTTTTTGCCGTTATGACAAAAAAATAGGTGTAATTTTTTATTCATTCACACGTGACGGCTATTGTTGTGTTGGCTCTTGTCATTTTAAAATGGACAATATAAGGGAAAGGAGTTTGGTGCCCCTGACTAAATAGGTATTATTGCATGTTTTGAAAATTCTTGTGCACGCTGATTGAAAATCACTGGCTTAGAATGTCTTTTGAAATGTCTAAAAACCACTGGAATATCCAAAGGACTTTGGAGTGAATCTTTTTTAAAAAAATTTTTTTTTATTGACTTCAGAGAGGAAGGGAGAGGGAGAGGGAGATAGAAACATCAATGATGAGAATCATTGATCGGCTGCCTCCTGCACGCCCCCACTGGGGATCAAGCCGCAACTCGAGCATGTGCCCTGACTGCAATCAAACCCGGGACCCTCCAGTCCGCAGGCCGACGCTGTATGCATGGAGCCACACCAGCCAGGGCTGGAGTGAATCTTTTGAAAGGTATGTAGGACCTTAGAGTTAGAAGTGGGCTGTCCACAGAGGCAGCCTCTCACATGTCTATACTTGAAATGTGGCTTGTCTGGGTAGAGAAGTGCTTGCTGTTAGTGTAACATACACATTGTACGAACATAAAATACCCCATTAATATCTTTTTACAGATTACACGTTGAAGTGATATTTGAGTTATATTGGGTTCAATAAAATATATTATCTAGCCCGGCCAGTATGCTCAGTGGTTGAGTGTCAACCTATGCACCAAGAGTTTGCTGGTTTGGCCCGAACTGGTTTGGCTCAGTGGATAGAGCGTCCGCCTGCGGACTGAAGGGTCCCAGGTTGGATTCCAGTCAAGGGTATGTACCCAGTAGGGGGTGTGCAGGAGGCGGCTGATGGATGTTTCTAACTCTCTATCCCTCTCCCTTCCTCTCTGTAAAAAAAATCAATAAAATTAAAAAGAAAAGAGTTTGCTAGTTTGATTCCTGGTCAGGACACATGTCTGGGTTTTGGGCTTAATCCCCAGTGCGGTGTGTGCAGGAGGCAGCCAATTGATGTTAATGTTTCTCTCTCAGTGATGTTTCTATTTTTCCCTTTCCCTTCCTCTCTAAAATAAATAAAAACATATTTTAAAAAATACATTATCTAACTCATTTTTACTTTTTTTTCTGAATATGGCTACTAGAACATTTGAAATGACCTAAGTGGCTGTGTTCTATTTTTATTCCATAGGCTGTTGTAGTCTATAAAGTTCAGTTTACAGACTGCTGTGAAATCTATGTAGTTCCTGAAATGTAGTCCTTGCCATGCCAGGTAACTGTAAACCCACTGGACAGTTGGGGAAACAGACTGGGCAGGGCACCTCCTTGTCTAAGGCCTGTCTGCCAGGCTTCCTCCCCCCTAGGCTCCCCCAGTGCCCGCCCCACCCCGCCAAACTCACAGATTTCTGGGTGTAGGTACAGACTGGCTGTGTGGCCCCCTGGGTCCAGGCGACACTGGAACCAGCCCTCAGGGTTGCATCCAGCCCACAGCACGCTCAGCCAAGCCTGGGCGCCGTCCTCCCTCCTCTTGTAAGCTGCCAGATCGCCGGGCGCCCGGGTCCAATGCACAGCGACGCCAGGGCCACAGGCTGCTTCACACAGCAGCTCCAGACCCCCTGGTATTGGCGACTGGTGGATCTCAGGGTGGCAGGGCCTGGTGGAGCTGTTCCCAGCCGTGGGGCCAGGACTCCCGGGGCTGTGGGTGGAGTTCTGCTCCAGGGTGGCCTCCAGGGAGTTCTGCTCCAGGGTGGCCTCCAGGGAGGTTGTGACCGGGGTCTCCGGGGAGGTCAGGCTGTGCAGGACTGGAAAAGAGGGCAGCCGCTTTTCTTCCTGTCACCCCAGTTGCTTTCTTACCTCAGCCTCTCCATCTGGACCATGGGGTTGGGTCAGAACTGCTC
Source organism: Eptesicus fuscus (assembly GCF_027574615.1). NCBI lineage: Eukaryota > Metazoa > Chordata > Mammalia > Chiroptera > Vespertilionidae > Eptesicus > Eptesicus fuscus. The sequence continues at coordinate 30,806,860 of NC_072478.1, forward strand.
CAACTCCCACCGTGGGCCACTTGGTGAATTGCGATGTACGCGAGTGGGTGAGAGTGGGATGGGTATGTTGTGGCCCTCCCCAGCCTAAGGGAACTTCTGAATCTCCTGATCTCACTTTCTTCACCTGTAAAGGAGATGAGGGCCCACCACCGAGGCCCACACATGCGCCCAGAGCGTAGGGTCAGTGAGCACGAGCACTGGATTTTATTATTATGGGACTAGGAGGTGGAGAGAGGGAGGATGCACCTGACACAAACTGAACACCTACTGTGTGCCAGGGCCCATGTTAAATGTTATTCGTTCATCACTCAGCACCTGCTTATTGAATACCTGCTATGTGCTAGGCACTATACCAGTTATTCATTCATTCAGAGTGTATCTATTCAACACCTATGTTCTAGACACTGTTTTAGCCAATGAGAACACCACCATCAATAATACACACATTCCTATCTTGGTGAAGCCAGGAGTAGGGGAGATAGATAATGGGGAAAAAATAAAAAGAACATATGGGAGGTCAGATGTTAATAAAAATGTTTCAATAAACATTCAACAAGAGAGAAAGGGCGTGTGTGTGTGTAAACATGTCCATCTGTGACGGGAAGGGGGAAGGCAGGAGAAGCCTCACTGGGAAGGGGACCCGAAAGAGGTGAGTAGGAAAAATTTGGGAGAAGAGCGTTCCTAGTGGAGGGCACAGCACATGCAAAGGCCTGGAGGCTGGACCGTGTCTGTTGGAGGAATAGTGAGGACATCTCTGTGGCTGGAGCAGAGTGAGGGGGAGAGAGGGAGGAAGTGAGGGCAGGAGATGATGGTATAGGTCTTGCAGAGCCTTGGGGGCCCCAGGGAGGTCTTGGGCTTTTATTTGGAGGGAGGTGGGAGCCCTGAACTGCAGTGAGCAGAACAGGTTGGACTCAGGTGCTCACAGGCGCCCTCTGGTGGCTGCTACCAAGAAGTAAAACTGTGGGGGATGAGGGTGGGAGCCAGGGACCAAGGGAAAGGGCAGGGCTGGTACCAGAGTACATGGAAGGTAGGTGCTCAGTAAATTTGTTGAATGGATGAATAAACAAATGATTTAGAAGTATCTCTCTGGCTGCCACTAAGGGACAGACTCAAGATGGAATGCAATTTTCCCACCTTCCTCGGGACTCTGACCTAGAGTAGGTCCTACATAGGGACCCAGCAGGTGAGGGGCAGAATCAGAATTACAGAAGAGTTGCTGTACACCACTCATCAAGGCTTGTGGGAGCTGGGTGGTGTGACTTCGCCCACTTCCTGGGGGACACTAAGGTGCAGGGCAGTCAGGACCCTGCAGACTCACCTGGAATGGGCTTGCGGTGGCTCAGCTCCAAGCCCGGCAGCCTCATGGTCGCCTGGCAGTGGAGGGTGAGTGGAGCAGTTGCCCCCAGGGGGGGAAGCAGCCAGCGCTTTGTCACTTGGAACAACTGGTCCTCGCCCTCCTGGGGCTCCTCATCCTCCTCCTGGCCCAGGTCCTGCACCCCCTCCAGTTCCTGGTCCCCCAGGAGCAGGGACAAGGAGAGGGCATCAGGGCTGGCAGGCGTGATGTTGTGGGCGGTGCAGGCCAACTCTTGGTCCCGCCCGGCCACCAGGGCCACTGGGGAGACAGTCAGCTGGTTCGGGAAGGCTGTGTGGGGAGGTGTGGAGGAGCATGGGCTGAGCCTAGAGCAGTGGTTCCCAACCTTTTTTTGGCCACGGTCCATCTAAGCATCTCTGAAATCCTGATGTCCCCCCTGTTACATATAATTCTTATTATTCAAAAAGTGAACTCTATTCTTGTGGAGGAAGCCTAAAAGGCCATTAACTTGGTCTAAACAAGCTTCCAAAGAACATGGCATCCATGAAAGAGAAAAATAAAAGAACGAAAGGACAGTTGAAGTACTGAGAAAGAAATCACTAAGAAATTGTTTTAAAAATAACATGAAGTGATATGAAAGAAATAGCAAATAAAGTTTCAAAACATATAATAGAGAACTGAAATGCATACATGTGTCACAATACATATTTATATGCTGTATATGAGGCCCCTAGCACCAGAAGAAAGGCAAAAAAAATTCACTGTTAATAACTCATTCTCAAATTGCCCCCCTTAAAGATCAAAGTGCCCTTTTGGGAACCACCGGCCTGGAGGGTGAAGACGGGGCCCTGAGGAGGGTGGTGCGTGTGGGACCAGCAGGATGGAGTAGGGACTGCCGGTGCAGAGACAGGGCAGACCCAGTGGTCACACCTTGGGTGGCTATAATGCAAAAAAGATGCTGGAGAGGGGCCCAGCGCAGAAAGAGTGTGTGCTGAGGGTCAGGTATGGGAGGTTTGGGGGTAGGTTGGGGTTGTGGGAGTGAAGGCTGGGAGCCTGGAGGGGGGGTGGGATGGATGTGGAGAGAACGAAGTGGATCGCATTTCAGTTTGAGCTGGAGCAGGGTGGGCAGTCTGGGAAGGCTCCCGGGCAGAGGTGGCACAGAAACAGGGATAAAGCAGGGCTGCTGGGTGGGCCTGGCTTGTGCGAAGGCTGCGAGAAGAGGAGGGGCGGGGGCTCACCAAACACCAGGAGTCGCACGGGGTGCCGGAAAGTGGAGCTCCCGCAGGAGCCCACACACACACGGATCCCCGCAGACGACAACGAGGCGTTGTGCACGGAGAGGACGCTGCTGCCGGCGCCCGACTGCACTGCGCCCAGGCTCGTGTCCAGGCCCCGCCACTGCACCGAGGCGGCCTCGCGGCCCGCACAGGCCAGGCGGCAGGTGAACTGCCTTGACTCGCCCACGGCCACCGCCACCACGGGCTCGCGGGGCTCCACCTCCAGGCGCCCACCTGCGGGCAGACAGCGCTCTCAGTGCCCCCCCCCCCCCACCCCGCCCCCCGGCCTCAGACCCCGGCCCCGAGCTCCCTCTCTGCACCCAGCCTCTCAGCCCCTCCAAAGCGGTCCTCTGGAGGCTCCCCATCACCTTCCCTGAACCGCCCCACCGCCCTTCACCAAGCGCACTCCGCATCCACTCCTGCTCTTTCCTGAGCCCCCTCCCCTCTCAGAACCCCCTCTTTTCATCTAAACCCCCTCCTCTCCCGAGCTCCCTCCGCATCCACTCCTGCTCTTTCCTGAGCCCCCTGCCCTCTCGGAGCCCCGCCCCCTGCTCACCGCGGCCTTGCTGGAGGAGCCCCACGAAGAGGGGAAGCAGGAAGGCCAGGCCCTGTTCCATGCTGGGGCCCCGGCTCTGTCCAAGGCCCTCGAGAAAAGTGGCTTAAATAGTGGTGCCTCGGGCTCCTTCCTGCCGCCCCAAGACCCTGCTTCTCCTCCCTCCCCCTCTCCCCCCGCCCAGCTGTTCCTCGGGGGTTTCCCACCCTGACCCCCGACCCTGGAGGCGACAGAGAGGCTGGGGCTGGGGGCCAAGGGGGGCGGGGCCAAGGTCACCACAGATCAAGCGGAGGGTGGGGGGTGGCGGGGGCGTAGTTCTGGGCCAATTCCAGGTCTCACTTGCAGAGACGAAAGGATTGGGAGGTGGGGCCAGAGAAGGAGACCGTGAGGTCATGTGAATGGAAAACCCGAGGAGGCCCAGGGTCGGCGCCACCCGCGCGCGCCCCGTCGGGCGAATCTCGGCCTTCACTGCCCTGAGCGGCCGCACGGGGTCAGTGCAGAGCAGCCGCCGTCCCGCTCCAGCCTGCGGCCTGGGCTGCGGGAATCTCCTGGGGGGCGAGGGTCTTTCGCGATGGAACTTCTGGGGGAGCGGGTTTTCCTGGTGGTGGGGGTCTCCTGGGGTGATGGAGCTGAGGCCCACCCGTGCCTGGGACACGTCAGGCCCTACCTCTGAGCGTGCTCCCCTCTGTCAAAGGGGCAGGCTGGTGGAAGCCTGGGAGCCCCTGGCCTGAGGGTGCCTTCATACTCTGTTCCATAGAGAGACTTGCGTCTGGGGTCCACAGGAGTGGCCTCGGTGCCCTCCTGGCCTTTGCGGGACTAAACCTCCCAGGAAGGGGCCCTGGCCAGGCTTCCCACCACAGCAGTCATCAGCCCTCATCTTCCCAACGCCCGAATTTGCCTCTCAGCCTAGTTCCCATTTCCCTGTCTGCCCTCCCCACCCGATCACCACTCAGCACACAACCTTCTGAGCACACAGACACGCCAAGGCTGCCCATGGCATAAAGGAAAGCCCAACTCCGTGCTGGCTAGAGCCCTTGGGGATCAGGCCTTGGCAGGGCTGTGCCCTCACCCTGCTCAGTCTCTGCCCAAATGCTGCCACCTTAGCGTCCTCCCCAGCCACCTTCCCACAGCCCTCTCCTCTCTCTCACTTAATCCAGGTGTGCTTTCCTCAGAGTCCTTAACTCCCCTGTCCCGAAGGGGGGGGGGGATCTTGTCTGCCATGGCCCCCCTGACCCCAGACACCATCAGAGCAGACACACAGGAGGAACGAGGCATCCTGGTTTGTCCTGAACCAAACTCAAGGTGTGGCCTGCGACCGCTTCCCTTGGGCAGCCAGGAGGTGGGATTTCTAAGCACCACCGCTCTGCCTTTCTGTGTCTCCCCAGCCTCTTGTCAGGGGGAGAAACGGAGGCTCTGAGGGGCTGGGAACAGAAGGGGTAAACTGAGGCTGAGGGACTGAGGCCTCAAGAGGCAAGGGGTCCGTGTGTGTGAACTCAGTGTCCATCTTCCTTGGTCCCAACCCCCCCCCCCCCCCGCCCTGGTGCCGGGAAAGGCCACACAGGAAGATGGACTCCAAGTTTCGGTCCTCCCCAGCCCGGAGGTGTGGGCCCTTCTCGGGAAGCTGGGCCCTTAACCCAGCTGGCCTGGTGAATGGGCCTCTTCCCCGGCTCTGACCCTACTTCCTGCTGCCCTGGCAGTTGAGGCCCCTTGCAGGGCGTGACCAGCTCTCTGGGCCCTGCCTCCCCCACTGTGCCCACCCCAAGCTCCCAGATCTGAGCTCGATCTGTGTAAGTGATGGGTGCATCTTCACATTCAGGTTCACATGGCTGTAAGAGAGCACTGAGGAGAACCCCATGACCTGGGGTGGGGGTGGTGGTCAGGGCCACCACCCTGAGGATAGGTGGGCTGAATAGATGAAGAAGGTTCTGGGCAGAGGTGAAGCCTAGGGAAAAGGGAAAGAAGGGGGAGGAGAAAGAGACAGCCAACGGGGGTGGGGGGTGGGGGAGAAGGAGGAATGGTGCAGGGAGAGAAGAAAGGGATGGGGCAGGAATCTGGGTGGACCCCAGGGAGGGGGGAGGGGGAGACCCCTGGAAGCCTGAGGGCAACAATAGCTGTGGACTGAACCAGTTTCACACCTGCATCTGGGACATGTGGTGTTGTTCCTGGAAGACTCAGTCCGTGGGAGCCGCCTGGTTTTGGGCTGAGGTCCTTGCTCAATCCCTCCTCCCAGCAACCCTTGGCCTGGGCTTCCTGCAGACTGCCCGCAGATCCCCTTCCCGGCATTGTCCCCACCAGGGAGGAAGTCCTCAGCGGGCCACGGCAGGAAGCCGCCTTCCCACAGAGGGTCCCAGCCCCCTCTCCAAGACCCAACATCCTGGCCTTTCCTGCCCCACGACAACACTGGTGCTCTGCAGGGACTTGGGCCAAGGAGGGTGTCCAGGAGAGGGAGCCCTGGAGATGCCTTTTCCCTCCAGGAACACCCTTCTCACCAGCCCGGGCAAGCTCCCCTCACCGCCACCACCGGCACCACCAGTCAGCTGGGGGCTCGAGGCTCTTTCTTTGGGAGTGGGCTGCAGCTAGGAGAGCAGGTGGGTCCTTTGGGACCCCTGTCAGGTCCCCCCACCCAGCTCTGGTGCTGGAGGACCCCATACCTGAAATGTCAGCCCAAGTCCTGCCCCTTGGGGTAACTCCCTGTTTTGGTGAGTCTTGGGGATGGTGGAAGCCTGGGTGGGTCTGTTTAATAAATGACCACACGGAAGGCTCTAGAGTAGGAAGGGCTGTTTCAGTTCATCAGGTCTTCCATCCCCTGCTGGCCCCTGAGCTAAGCTGAGGGGGCGTGGCAGAGGTGACACCCAGGGCACCAAGCTGGGGGGTCAGGACCCCGAATAAATAACTAACAGAATGCCTGTGAAGACAACATTGTTTGATGAATCTGTTTGTGAAGCTGAACTCAAGTTTGGCAAAACAGGTGGTGGCAGGTGGCCATCCTATGGGTCTGCACGCTGCCCAGCCCCTCTGGCCATCTGGGGGCCTGAGAGTGTCAAGGGGAGCGAAAGCTTTGCGTGGTGACACCTGGGTTTCAGGCTGTTTGGAAGTGGCTAGCAGCTCCCCCGAGACTGCAGCTGGTCCCCCATTGGGGAACAGGGTTCAGGGGAGCAACTCCAAGGGAGATAGGTGTAGGGAGGAGCTTTGAGGGTGCCAAGGCCCCTCACTTGCCCCACAGGGCAGGGAGGCATGTCTTGGTGAGAGCGGATTTGGGAGTGCTGGCTCTATCACCCTGAGGCAGGAGGATCTGAAGCTTGATCTCTGACCTCAGGCCCTGTGGCTACCTGAGGCCATGCTGTTCTTTAGAAGCAGCTCCTTCCTGGGGAATTGCAGGGGTGGGGTGGGTGGGGGGAGAGGAGCCTCAGGGACTCATCACTGGGCTTCTTGTGGGTGTTGGGCTGCAGGGCCAGGTGACTGTGCTGGTAGATGAAAGGGGCTCTGGGAGCAGGCACAGAAGAGGAAGCGTGGCCTGAATCCGGTCTACCTTGGAGAGAGCGGGTGGTGGTGATGAATTAAAATAGAAGGATGTGGCATGGGTACCAGAGCTAGCTTTGGGCCCCATGTGTGCCATTTCCTGTCCCAGACCAGCTGGCTGCACCTGGATGATTGACCCAGCAGAGAACAACCAGGTAGGTCACAACAAACAGGACAGGGCACGGCCCTGTGCCTCTCTCAGCTACTGACCACCTGAAATGTCATTTAAAATTTATATTTTATTTATTATTTTAAAAAATATATTTTTATTGATTTCAGAGAGGAAGGGAGAGAGAAAGATAGAAACATCAATGATGAGAATCATTGATCAGCTGCCTCCTGCACGCCCCCTACTGGGCATCAAGCCCTCAACCTGAGCATGTGCCCTTGACTGGAATCGAATCTGGGACCCTCCAGTCTGCAGGCCGACGCTCTACCCTCTGAGCCAAACCGGCTAGGGCTTATTTTATTTTTAGAGAGAGAGAGGAAGGGAGAGGGAGAGAGAAAAACATCAATGCAAGAAACATGGACTGGTTGCCTCCCATATGCACCCCAACCGGGGATGGAATCCACAACCTGGCTATGTGCCCTGACTGGGAATGGATCGAGCAATCTTTCGGATGATGCTCCACCAATTGAACCACATGGGTCAAGGCTGTAAATTTTAATTTTAATTTCAACTTAAAAACAGATACTTAACTCAGTTACTGGAAAACTTCAGTCAAGGAAACACAGTCCTCAGTGAAAACTGAAAGTGCCCTCCACAGAGACAGAGGTAAAGCTGGTTTATATAAACAAGAGTTCCAGCCCATTCCTGATTGGTCAGTTCTCACGTAAATGAGGACTCCAAATCTTCAGTTTGATTAGTCCAAAAAGCACTGCATGGCTCTAGCCAGTTTGGCTCAGTAGATAGTGAGTCAGCCTGCAAACTCAAGGGTCCCCAGTTTGATTCTGGTCAAGGGCGCATGCCCAGGTTGCGGGCTCGATCCTCAGTAGGGGGCGTGCAGGAAACAGCCATTCAATGAGTTTCTCTCATCATTGATGTTTCTATCTCTTCCTCTCCCTTCCTCTTTGAAATCAATAATATATATATATATATATATATATATATATACTAGAGACTCGATGCACGAAATTCCTGCAAGAGTAGGCCTTCCTTCCCCCCGGCTGCCGGCATCGGCTTTCCTCTGGCACCCGGGACCCGGGCTTCCCTCGCAGCCCCAGCTTCATCTGGAAGGTCGGAAGGTCATCTGGAAGGACGTCTGGTCTAATTAGCATATTATGCTTTTATTATTATAGATATATAAAAAAAGGCACTGCATAGAGTAGTTGGAATGAAATGCTCTGATTGGTCCATAAGATGCAATTGCTACAGCTGCACAGCTCCAATTGGGTGGGGAACATCTCAGTCCTAGTGGTCAAATTTTGATCCTCGGAGTTCTCTCATAAGAGCGACTCTGTTGCAGAAGCACAGTGCAGGAGCCTGACAGCCCAGTCTGTGGCTTTTCTCTAATATGTAGCTTGGCTGAAAGGCCCCTGTAAACAATGGCTGCTAGACTCTGGCTATGAAATTGGGTCCACTAAACCACAAGGATTCCTTCTTGGCCTTCTTCTCCAGGTCAACATGGGTTAAGGAAAGTACATTTTATTTTATATTTTCTAAAACTAATTTTATTTATGCCACCCATTTCTTTTTTTGTTTTTCAACATGGCTGCTGGAGAATTTACATGATCTTGTGTAGCTCAAATTCCATTTCTGGTGGGCAGGGGGTTCTGGCCCCAGACTGGGTCTGTGCCCCCCTGGGACACAGAATGGAAATATTCTTGGTCACGTGATGAGCTCCCCTCTCTACCTTCACCTCAGGCTGAGACCTGGGAACCCCTGCTGTTTGAAGGGGTTGGGACAGTGGTTCTCACCTGGGGGTAATTTTGTCCACTCCCCACCCTGGCGGACATTGGGTGATGTTTGGGGACATCAGTGGTTATCAAGTTTGGAGGTGCTCCTGACATCAGGGGGTGGGTGGGGGCCAAAGGTGCTGCTCGACACCCCACAATGCCCTGAGAATAGTCAGGTCCCAATGCCAGCAGTGCTGGGAATGTCAGAGGCTGGGAAACCCCGGGTGGGAGAGGCCTGACTGTAGAGGGGGAGGGGATGGGGATGTATGTCTCGGTCAGCGCCCAGACCAGAGCCCCTCAGGGAAGTTCTCTGCCAAAGGAGCTTCGTTCAGTCGCAGTGTCTGCACCTGCAACACGAGTGGGGCCAGGGGATTGGGCGGGATGGGAGGCTGGCAGCCAGGGCTGGGCGATGAGGTGGGGCCAGATTCAGAGAAGGGTCAAGGTGGAGTTGGGGGTGGATCTGCAGGGAGGGTGGGGAGTCGGGGTTGCAGGACTGTGCCTGGGTGGACCAGGCTGGGTTTGCGGGTCCTGAGTAGCGGGGAATGAGGCCAGGGTTCATCTTCCAAGGCGGACGCTGAGTCTCAGCTGGTCTAGATGGGCTGTGGGTGCCCACTGTCAGGGGCAGCGGCGGGGGCGGGGTTCCGCGTCGGGCCGGCCCTCCGGTACTAACGGCGCCGCCATCCTTGGACGATCTTCTTGGCCAGCAGGACAATGCGGTTCATCCGCTTCCTCTCGCGGGCATGGGGCCCCGGCCGCGGTCCCCGGCTCGGCCCAGTGGGGCTCCCGTATCTGCAGCCCGGAGTCGCGGGGGGCCGGGGAGGGGGAACTCGGGTCTGGCTTCGATCGCGTCAGCAACGACCGGCCGGACTCAGTCGCCGCTTCCGCTGCCATCGCCGCGCACTCGCGCTCCCTGTCTCTCCCGGCTGCTCCGGTGCCTTCCTTGCCTTTGCGGGACCAAACTTCCCAGCATGCTACGGGCGCCGCGGGTCTGCGGCCAGGGGCTTCGTTTCCCACAAGGCCACGCGCACCGCAGGGCCTCTCTAGCCTCCCCCCTTCCCACTCGCCTGTCACCCGCATCCCTGCGCCACCTGCACGGCTCGGCTCCGCTCGGGGGCTGGGCTTGAGGCGCTGCGCATACCCTGCGCCACGGCTCTTTCCTCCCTCCCTCCCTTCTTTCCTCCCGTCCTCCCTCTCCCCCTTTTTACAAAACCCCGTGCTTCTTTAAACCAACTTCTGTCCCCTGGCTGCAATGCATTGCCTAGAACCAGGGACAGGGGCAGGTCGTGTTGCCTTGGGGGAGGTCACGGGGAAGGTAAAAAGTTACTGCATCTTTCAACCCAGACGACAGGTGCTCAAGGTGCTGAATGAACCCACAAAGGATGATCCCTAGGACCTGAGTCCGAGGCCATAGTGTCTCTTCTATGTCACCGCCCCGCCCCCCCCCGCCCCGCCCCCGGCTGGGATCAGGACGCCAGGAGCTGCTCTGGCATCTCGCTATGGGGCTGGGATGATGATAAAGGTCGTGTTGTTCGGATGGAGTCATGTTGCTAAGGCATCCAGAGTCTTATTGCCTGGCCAAGGGTCAAGGTGCTAGGGAGCAGCCACTGTTTTATCTCAGGTTGAAAAGATGTCTCTGGGAACTGACATAATGGTGCTAGGGACCAGGGTGAGGACTGATTTTGTCAGAGAGGTCCAACTTGGTGAGTATCAGTTGTTACGGACGAGGGTCACTCATTAATTCAACAAATATTTATTTTAAATGTTTTATTTATTGATTTTTAGAGAGAGGAAGGGAGAGGGAGAAACATCAATTTGTTGTTCCATTTATTTATGCATTCATTGGTTGATTCTTGTGTGTGCCCTGACTGGGGATCGAACCCTCAACCTTGGCATATTTTTGAGTGCCAACTAGTTGCCAAGCATTGTCCTAGGACCTAGGTGGTCGGCAAACTGCGGCTCACGAGCCATATGCGGCTCTTTGGCCCCTTGAGTGTGGCTCTTCCACAAAATACCACGGCCTGGGCGAGTCTATTTTGAAGAAGTGGCGTTAGAAGAAGTTTAAGTTTAAAAAATTGGGCTCTCAAAAGAAATTTCAATCGTTGTACTGTTGATATTTGGCTCTGTTGACTAATGAGTTTGCCGACCACTGTCCTAGGTGCCAGGGTGACAGCAGAGAGCAAGGTGGGCAGACCCCTGCCCCAGGAACTTATATTCTAATGGGGCCCAGGGTAGCCACAAACATTAAGCATAATAAACAGACAACTGTAAATGTTGAAGGACTGGCGCTCCAGGGCAAACAGCCCTGCTTTGTAGTGGGTCCTGATTCTTGCATCACAGCTACATCAGCCAGCTTGCAAAACTGCACATTTTACACCTCTGACAAATTCCAGCCCCCCCCCTTGTGCAACAAGTAACTACCCTACAAATACACTCAGCTGGGTGCCCCAGCTGGCGATAAGCTAGGAGACAAAGAAAAAGGGAAATGGAAGGGGGGTTGGCAACATGCAGCTGGGGCAAGTTGTAGAATCAAGTTGGATGGTCAGAGGAAGATTTGTTCAGATCAACAGATGTGAGCACCAACTTGAAAGAAGGGAAGAGAATTAGCAAACATCTGTGTGGGGAAGGATGTACCAAGTAGAAGGTACAGTGAGTGCGAAGGCCCTGAGGCCGGAGCTACCTGGAGTTTTTATTGTTTTTTAATATATTTTATTGATTTTTTTACAGAGAGGAAGGGAGAAGGATAGAGAGTCAGAAACATCAATGAGAGAGAAACAACAATCAGCTGCCTCCTGCACACCTCCTACTGAGGATGTGCCCACAACCAAGGCACATGCCCTTGACCGGAATCGAACCTGGGACCCTTCAGTCTGCAGGCCGACACTCTATCCATTGAGCCAAACCAGTGAGGGCTGGAGTTTTTTTTTTTTTTTTAAACCTCACCCGAGGATAGGTTTCTATTGATTTTAGAGAAGAAGGAAGGGGGGCAGGAGAGAGAGAGAGAGAGAGAGAGAGAGAGAGAGAGAGAGAGAGAGAGAGAAAGAAACATCGATAAGTTGCCTCCCCCAGGCGCTCCAACCGGGATCAAACCTGCAACCTGGGTATGTGCCCTGTCTTAGAATCAAACCCTCAGCACTTCAGGGCACAGGACAAGGTTCCAACCAACTGAGCCACACTCGCCAGGGCTACCTGGTATTTTTTGTTTGTTTGTTTTGAATTTTTGTTGATTTCATAGAGGAAGGAAGAGGGAGAGAGAAATAAAAACACCAATGATGAGAGAATCATTGACCAGCTACCTCCTGCACACCCCACACTGGGGATTGAGCCCGTAACCTGGGCATTTGCCCTGACCAGGAATCGAACCGTGACCTCCTGTTTCACAGGTAGACTCTAAACCACCGAGTCACGCCTGGCTGAGTTACCTGGTATGTTTTTAAAAAGCAAGTGGGGCCGAAACCGGTTTGGCTTAGTGGATAGAGCGTCGGCCTGCGGACTCAAGGGTCCCGGGTTCGATTCCGGTCAAGGGCATGTGCCTTGGTTGCGAACGCATCCCCAGTAGGGGGTGTGCAAGAGGCAGCTGATCGATGTTTCTCTCTCATCGATGTTTCTAACTCTCTGTCCCTCTCTCTTCCTCTCTGTAAAAAATCAATAAAATAAAAATAAAAATAAAAAAAAAAGCAAGTGGGCCGCCTCTTTCTAGGGGATGCTGAGCCATGGGCATCTCTCAGGACAACTGGTACAAGCACCATAAGACCAGGGGCAAGAGAATGCCCTACCACAGAAAATTGAATATATGAGCCGGGGCACCCTGCTGTTACCACTAAGACTGGCCCTTACTGAATGCACACAGACTGCATGCAGGGAGGCAACAGGTACCTTGCCTCGAGGCTGGACACGGGCAACTTCTTCTGGGGCTCAGAGTGTTGTATGTGCAAAGCAGGGATTATTGATGTTGTCTACAATGCATCCAACAATGACCTAGTTTGCACCAAAACCCTGGTAAAGAACTGCTTGGTGCTCATTGACAGCACACCCTACCGACAGTGGTACAAGTCCCACTATGCACTGCGCCTGGGCCACAAGAAGGAGGCCAAGCTAACTACTGAGGAGGAAGATATTTTAAACAAACAAACAAAAAAAAAAATCAAAGAAAATTCAGAAAAAATATGATGAAAGAGAAAAGAATGCCCAAATCAGCAATTTTCTAGAGGAGCAGTTCCAACAGGGCAAGCTTCTTGCATGCTTTGCTTCAAGACCAGGCCAGTGCCTCACCCACGTGGTTCAGTGGTTAGTGCCAGCCTGGGCACTGGAGGGTATCGGGTTCGATTCCTGGTCAAGGGCACATACCTGGGTGGGTAATTTCCAGACCCCAGTGAAGTGTGTGTGTGTGTGTGTGTGTGTGTGGCAGCCAATCAATGTGTCTCTCTTATCTTGATGTTTCTCTCTCTCTCCTCCTCCTCCCCCTCCCCTTCCACTCTAACAAATAAATGGAAAAAAGATCCTCACTCCTTGGGTAAGGATAAAAAAAGCAGACCAGTGTGGCCATGCAGATGGCTATGCGTTGGAGTTCTAGCTGAGGAAAACCAAGGCCCAGAACGGCAAATAAATTCCCCTCCCTCCTATCTTGGTTCATGTAATAAACGTGTTTAATTGTTCTCAAAATAAAAAGGGGGGGGGGGCGGGCAAGGGGGTAAGGGGCCAGAGGGGCTGTACCAGAGGGATGGATAAAGCCAGAGAGGAGAAAGGACCTGGTCAGGTAGGACTTTGTGGGCTCCAGGAAAGCCTGCTGGGACCCCTCTTCAGTCTCCCCGTCCTCTGAATGTGAGCCACCTTTTCCTCTGAATCTCAGTGTCCTCGTCTGTAAAACGGGGGCTTGGCAGTCATGCAGCAGGGCACCCAATAGAACAAAGTTGTTTCGGTCCCATATGCAGAGCCAGCTTTTTCTAGGATAGAGGAGGGGGGGGGCGGTGGCTGGCAGGTTCTCTGCGTCCTAGTCCTCTGGGAAGAACAAGGCTGCCTTGTTAGAGGCCTCACGGAAAAAGGGGCAGGCGGCCACGGAGGCACGTGAGCCTGAGTCAGGAGACTGGCCACTGGACAAAGGACAGTTCTGAGGCACTGGGGAGGTGGGAAGTGACAGGTCAGGCATGAGCTGACACTGGATGGGGTGGCAGCTCTTGTGAACACCTGGCCTGCCACTCCTGTGCACCAAGGGCAGGAAACAACGGGTCACCAGATAAACCCAGCCTCGTGGGCGTGTGTGTGCGTGTGTGTGTGTGTGTGTGTGTGTGTCCTTACTTGAAGCCCCAAATGATTTTAGAAAAGGATGCTGAAAACTCAGACCAGCAGCAGCAACAGTGTTGATGCGAGACCCCCTTCACCCCTCTCTTCAACAGGTATTTGTTGTGCACCTGCCGTGGGCCAGTGATGTTCTGGACCCTCAGGACACAAGGGGTTCGGCTCCTGCCTCTTCCTGTGCGTGTGCATGTGTGCGTGTTACATGGGAGAAATGGATAATGAACAACTAAAGAAATCAACAGCCATGTTGACTCTTCCCTTCCTCTTACACCAGACCACGTCCCTCCTCTGCCCCGAATCCTCCTTGGCTCCCGCCTCACTTGGGATGAAAGGCCACACGGCCAGAAGCTGAGAGCGGCTTCCAGCTAACAGCCAGCAAGGAGGGGGGCCCCAGTCCTAGGACAACATGTGAATAAATCCCACGACGCCCTGCAGGAGCTGAGCGTGTACCCTTCCCCAGTCTAGCTTAGTAAGGCCCAGTGCTGGCCAACACCATCAGTGAGGTCCGAGCAGAGAATCCAGCTCTGCAGCCTGAAAACTGTGAGATAAATAACATACGTGTTGTTTTAAGCCACTGCTTTTGGGGAGATTTGTTATGATGCATAGATAACCAGCCTACCGGTGTCCACATGCACCTCCTAGCAGAGCCCCAAACGTACAATTCCAAAACTGAACTCTGGGTCTTCTCCTAACACCTGCCCCTCCTGCACCTCCCTGCTCCTGCATCTCCCCCCTCCTCCTTACAGCGGCTCCACGCTCCCGGTTCTGAGGCCCAAATCCTGGAGGCGGCCTGAATACATCTGATTTCCTCAATCTCCACACCCAACGCACACCTGTGGGTTCCAGTTTAAGAACACACCCAGAACCCACTTGTTTATCACCCCCATCCTCCACCTCCACCTAGGTGGACCCCACCATCCTTCTCCCTCCTCACCACCAACCTCCCACCCCCTGTCCCCTTATCTCTCTCCCCCAACCTCCCCCACTATCCCTCCTGGACCAGGCAGTCCCCTCTACCGTGGTCTCCCGGCGCCGCCCACGGCCTGTTCTCCCTCGCAGCCACCAGGAGGCGCCTGTGAGCAGCCGAGTCAGATTCGGCCCTCGGACTCCACAGCCTGTCCTCCCGGCAGTAGCCACCAGAGGATGCGATGAGCACCGAGTGGGCAGGCTCCTGCTCTGTCCACAGCCCTCACGGCTCCCACGTGCCTCAGGGTAATAGCCCAAGTCCTCCCGCGCCAAAAGGACCCTGCACGGCCTGCCCTGTCACCTCCTTGCCCTCACTTCCTCCCTCTCACCCCTTCACTCATTCCGTTCCAGCCCCCTGGGCCTTCCTGCTGTCCCTCCAACATGCCAGGCACAGGCCAGCCTCAGGCCTTGGACGGCTGTGTGACCTCTGCTCAGCAAGCCCTTTCTCCAGACGCCCCCCGCCCCCCTCACCGCTTTCAGGTCTCTTATCCAATGTCACCTTCTTAGCGAGGCTTCCCCTGACCACCCATTTCTTTCTTTCTTTTTTAAAAAAGTATATTTTTATTGATTTCAGAGAGGAAGGAAGAGGGAGAGAGAGATAGAAACATCAATGATGAGAGAAATCATTGATTGGCTGCCCCCTGCAAGCCCCCGACTGGGGGACCAAGCCCACAACCCGGGCATGTGCCCTTGACTAGAACCGAACCTGGGACCTTTCAGTTAGCAGGCCAACGCTCTATCCACTGAGCCAAACCAGCTAGGGCCTGACCACCCATTTCAAACTGCAAACTCCCCACACCGCCAACCCTCCCGGTTCTTGATCTTTTTTCACGGCACTCCTTACCTTCCAAAGTCGTGTGAAATTCAGTTATTTGCCCCTCGAGACAAAACGGTGAGGAAGGGAGTGTATGTGTTTTGTTCAGACCCGCCCGGCGCATAGTGGGAAGACAGATAAATACTGGCTGAATTAGTAACCAGGATAAGGCTGTAATTTAGGGAGCACCAACTGTATCAATCCTTCAGAATCCTGAGGCCCAGGGAGATGCCCTGGATCCTCACACTCTCACTCCCAATCCAGGTTCCTTTTGTCTTTTCCTGATTAGCTCTCTTCTGTCAATGGGTCAGACTGAGTTAAAAACATGGCTTGTTTGCCCGGCAGGTGTGGCTCAGTGGTTGAGCGTTGACCCATGAGGCAGGAGGTCACAGTTTGATTTCCAGTCAGGGCACACGCTCAGGTTTCGGGGTCCGTTCCAGTAGACAGTCAATAGATGATTCTCTCCCATCATTGATGTTTCTCTCTCTCTCCCCCTTCCTCTCCCTGAAATCAATAATAAAAACCCCCACCATGGCTTGTTTGCACATGCTTTAAATGAAATAGCAGCTCATTTGCATGCCACTTATTTGGCAGCTGGGGAAGAGTTCTGCGATAAATGTGAGTCACAGTCAGAAGGGGTGCCATCGGGCGCCATCAGTGGGGGACCTAGGACTGAAGTGGGGCTGATCTCTGTCTGGGGAGGTGGCCGGGCCCTCAGGCCCTCAAAGCTGCCTTCACAGGCTCAGGTGGCCATTCCACTCTGCACTTGCTCTTGGTTCCTTCCCGAGTGACAATGGAGAGACCGAGGCAATCAGGGCCAAGCCCCAGCTGAATCCTGGAAGGTGGTCATAGTTTCCCTTCAGTGGGAAACGGAGGCAGTTGGGTCTGAGTTCCGGCTGGAACCAGGGTCTCCAGTGATGTGCACTGCCTGCTGGCTGATGCAGCGTGGGCTGGTTTCGGGGAGCAACCTGCAGAGGGACATCTGTCTTTTCTGTGCCTGGCTGACCTCAGTGGTGGGGTCCCTGGGCTCCTGCACTTCTGGCCAGTTTTGGTCAATGGGAGGCTCTGACTGGCAGGAGGAGAGAGAGAGTTTGGGGTATTTTTCTGTCATCTCCCTCCTCAGTGCCTGGTTCTGGCCACAGCTCTGAAGTTTCTGCTGCTTCTGGAAAAAATCAAATGGCTCATCCAATGTGGGGGGCCCACAGGGGACTGAGGCTGGAGCCAACTGTGGGCTCATTTGCTGGTCAAGGCATCCAGGTGGAGGGAGGGCAGAGGGGACAAGAGAGCCTGGTGTGACAGTGAGGACTTGGCTTTTATTCTTAGGGCCACAGGAATCCACCGTGACTCTGGGCACCACCAGAAAGCTGAGCTGGGATTAGAACCTAGAAGAAGCCCTTGACTCTCAGCTTTGATTACAAAGTCCTGGGTTCAAGGCCCAGTTCTGCTGATGAGTTACTGAGGGACCTACACATGTTATTTGCACTCTCTGAGCCTGTTTCTCCGTCTGTGACCACAGGTGAGGTTCAGTCACAGCGCCTTCCTCAGGGAGCTGCTGTGATCATTAAAGATGATGCACGTACGGAATGCGCATGTGGGCCGTGCGCTCACTCCCATGTGTGGGTCTGCAGGGCTGTGCCTCTTGTATTCCTGATGTTGTATCTCTTCCTCTTCTTCCCTTGATCAGTCTGGCTAGAGGTTGATCAAATTTGTTGTTTCTTTTAAAGAACCAGCTTTTTTGGGGGGGCGGGGGGGAGGAGGGTAGTTAATTCTTTCTACAGTTTCCTATTTCATGCATTTCTGCTGTTACATTTTTGTTTGCTTGTTTCTTTGTTTTGTGTGTTTTTTGTTAATCCTCACCTGAGGATATTTTTCCCACTGATTTTTTTTTTTTTTTTTTTGGGAGAGTGGAAGGGAGGGGGAGAGACAGAGAAACATTGATGTATGAGACACACATTGATTGTTTGCCTCCCACACAAGCCCCAAGTGGGGACTGGGGGTTGAACCCGCAACCAAGGTATGTGCTCTTGACTGGAATTGAACCTGCGACCCTTCAGTCCTTGAGCCGATGCTGAACAAAATCGGCTAGGGCTCTGCTGTTACGTTTTTTATCCCCTTCTTGCCACTTACTCTTCTTTTTCTAACTTCTAAAAAATTGATTTTTTAGAGAGAGGAAGAGGGAGAGAGACCTTGATGTGAGAGAGAAACATTAATTGGCTGACTCCTGCATGCCCCTACCAGGGATTGATCCTGCAACCCTGGCATGTGCCCTGACCAGGAATCCAACCTGCCACTCTTTGGTGTATGGGATGACGACACTCCAATGAACTGAGCCACATCAGCCAGGGCCTTTTTCAAAATTTTTAAGGTGAAACCTTTGGTCATTGATTTTAAGATTTTTTTTTTCTTTTCTAATACAAGCATTTAAGACTTGTTTTGTAACCTTTTACATAGACAATAACATTTTTATTAAAAAGTTTAAAAATGACAGAATGTATTAAAATTACATTGTGGAGTGAATTGTATGGTATGTGATTATCCTATACTAGAGGCCTGATGCACGAAGATTTGTGCAAGAATGGGCCATCCTTCCCCTGGCTGCCGGCACCGTCTTTGCTCTGGCCGGAGCCACCTTTCTGCCTTCCCACGCTGCCCAGAGGCCCAGAGTGGCTGGGATGGTGCAGAACGCCTGCGTCATCGCCCCTGGTGGCGCCTACACATGCAAATTATCCCTCCAGCTTTGTTGGGTTAATTTGCATACTCACTCCTGATTGGCTGGTGGGTGCCACAAAGTTATAGTCAATTTGCATGTTACTCTTTTATAAGTGTAGATAATAAAAGCCTAATATGCAAATCAACCGAACGGTGGAACAATTGGTGTAACAACTGGTCGCTATGATACACACTGACCAACAGGGGGCAAACACTCACTGCAGGAGCTGCCCCCAGCCAGTAGGCCCTAGGCCCGCCAAGGCGGGTGCCAGCAGGGGCCCCCCGATTGTCCTGCCAGTCACCCTACAGATTGACCCTGATCGCTGGCCAGGCCTAGGGACCCTATCCATGCATGACCAGGCCTCTAGTAACTCTGTAAAGCTGTTAAAACATTACAGTTCAAAAGGGCCCAGCAATACAGCCACAAACAAGGATACCATGGAAGAGACAGGATTGTATTCTGTTCAGCCAAGTTTTCCTGAGCCTTGTCTTGCAGCCTGACATAGCAGTAGCCTTCGGTGAGCAGGGATGTTACTCTAGATGGGGCTGGAATAAATCCTTGTGGGCTCCTGGGAGGCAGTGGCTGTTCTGGAGGACCACACTGCTTCCTTGCCATCCTTGCTCCTGCCCCAGAGCCTTTGCACAGCCATTCTGTATCCTCTTTTCCTACCTTCTCAGTGCAGTGACCTCTCATCCTCCCCTAATAGAACTCGGCGGCTCCCTCATTGCCATCTTGGACTCCTGACCCTGCTCTGTGTGTTTTTTTTTTTTTATATATATTTTTCTTTTTTTAAATATATTTTATTGATTCTTTACAGAGAGGAAGAGAGAGGGATAGAGAGTTAGAAACGATGAGAGAGAAACATCGATCAGCTGCCCTTGCACACCCCCTACTGGGGATGTGCCCGCATCATGCCCTTGACCGGAATTGAACCTGGGACCTTTCAGACCGACGCTCTATCCACTGAGCCAAACCGGTTTCGGCCCTGCTCTGTGTTTTACAACACATTTAACACCTTGTAATATACTACACTCATCTATTAATTTATCATTTTACAAAATATTTTTATTGATTTCAGAGAGGAAGGGAGAGGGAGAGATAGAAACATCAATGATGAGAGAGAATCATTGATTGGCTGCTTCCTGCAGGCCCCACACTGGGGATTGAGCCCGAAACCTGGGCATGTTCCCTGACTAGGAATCGAACCGTGACCTCCTGGCCAACCTCTGAGCCATGCTGGCTGGACTATTGTTTATTTTCTCTTTCTCTTTCCAAGAACATCAGCTTCCTGTCTGTCTGTCCTGTTGTGTCCTCACCAACCCAAACAAAACCTAGTACACGGCCGGTGCTCATTAAGTGATTGTTGGATAAAGGAAGGGAGGAAGGAAAAAGGAAAGGAAGGAAGGGAAGAAGGAAGTAGGTAAACTTCTTGGCCCAGAGTGGCAAACTTGCTGTATGACCTTGAGTGATGCCTCAGTTTCCCCAGGTGTAGAAATGGGGCCATGAAGTCCATGACCTCACCAGTCCCGCCCGCTACAAGGCTGTGGGTGTTGTGTTTGTGGCTCCAGCTCCCCCGGGGCCTGCTCTGGCCCCAGCTGCCCAGCTCCACCGTCTCCCAGGGGACCCGCTCTGCTGACACCGGACTCTTTCCTGGACTGTCCAGCCATCTGGCCGACACTCGATCCCAGCCCCACTTCCAGGCCAGCGTCTGCCGACCAGCCTGCTTGGGCCAGGGCCCCAAGACTCCCTGCTGAAGGACAAGAGGCTGTCTGTGCGGGCCCTGGGAGGGTGTGGTGAGGCCAGGGCTCTGCCAACACAGGCAGAAGCCTCGAGGACTGGGGACGGTGCTGGACCCTGCGACCCAGAGCCGCTGCGGTTGAGACAGCATCAAGTCAGTGCTGCCCAGCCCTGGGCCCCCTGCAGCCCACCCCTGCTCACCATGGGGACCCTCAGCTGCGACCCCACTCCGCGGCAGACGCCAGCACCCCCGGGTCGGCGGTGCACAGAGTGCCAGATCCCAGAGACCGGCCTGAGGAAGACCTGCAGGATGGCCACCTTGGAGAACGGTACATGCGGGCCGTGGAGGAGGCGGGCCATGGCGGTGGGACCCCTTCTGGGAGCCTCTGAGGAGTCCCTGCCCTTCCCCAAACCTCAGTTTTCTGCCCAGTAGGATGGGTGTGAACATAGGGCTTCCATGACCCTGCATATGCCTCCATCCACCAAGAACTGAGCATTTTATGGGCCACGTACCCTTCTGGGTGCTGAGGGTACAGCCACGAACCAAACAGCCACGGGCCCTGGGGGGACAGATGCCAGGCAAAGCACTGGGGGGAGTTTGTGGTGTATTAATCAGCGAGCTGAACGCTCCAACTGTGACGTGCACTGTGGGATCTCAGTTTGGGTCCTGGATCGTGCCTCAGTTTCCCTGTCTGTAACAAAACATCTGGAGTCAGGCTCCATGGCTGGGTTTCCTGGCTCTTGCAGCACTGACGTTCTTGCAGAGGCCGTCAAACATTGCAACGGGATATCTCTGTGTCTGGGCCTCCGTTTCCCCACCTGTGACAGCACATTTGTGTGTGCAGGTCTCGGTCATCCCATCGCCTGTGCCCTTGGGTGGGAGGAGGCTGTTGGCTCCACAGCCCCTCCCCCTGTGATTCATGTTTGACTCACAATGCTTATTTGCAGCAGGCAGCCCCTGCTCCCCCCACCCCTGCCATGGAGGGTGGCTGGGAGCCTGGGTGGGGGCACAGGGCTGGGCCCTGAGCTCCCCACCATGTTTCAGGGGACCTAGGCCCAGGCCGTGATCTGGGGGCTTTGGTCACAGGGTCCGGGCCAGGCTTGTACGCCCTGCCATCCACTGTCGGCTACATCAACCACGACTGCACCAGGGTGGCCAGTCCTGCCTACTCCCTCCTCCGGAGGCCCAGCGAGGGTAAGGCCAGCGGTGGGCAGGGAGGTGGGGGTGGGAGAAGGGGTTCTGAGAGGCCTTCTGAACCTCCAACCTCCCCCCAGGGAGCACTGTCTCACTGCATAGATCTAGGCCCTATTGAGGGAGGCAGGGATCCTGTGGGTTGCTATGGGATTCAGGAAGCTGCTGAGCCGCTCTGGTCCTCTGCTTCCTTAGGGAGGAAGGGAGTGCAAGGAATAGTGTGGTGGGTAGGACCCGCATTTGCCTTCCGCACTTAGCACAGTTCTTGCCACCAGACTGCTCTGTGCCTCAGGTTCCTCCTCTGTAAACAAGGACAGAGCGCTTCTTGCACACACAGTTGTCAGGATTAAATAAACATTAGGTGCCTGGAGATGTTTATTAGGTGAGGGTTAAATGCCTTAAAAGTAGCTACAAGGCTGGGTATCTGGTCAGTGCTCAGGAGAGAGGCCCCGGAGAGGGAGCGCCCGCTTCAGTTGCTCCATCAACAAGCCAGGGGCTCTCCAGGCCTTGCTGACTTCACAGCGTGTGGTGAGAGGAGAGTGAAAATTATTCGTCACGCCAGGGGTGGCGAGACCGAAGGAAGTGGGGCTCACCTAGTCAGCGGGTGACCTGACCTCTGTGATGTCCACTTTTCTCCCGGCCAGAATGTGTGAGGGAACACCAAGTGCAGGGATGCGGGTGGCTCCCAGCTGTCCATCCTATCAGTCATCCAGCAAGCCCGTACCTTCATATCAGTGACCACCAACTCCATCAGCCCATTTTCTTTTTAAAAAAAATATATTTTATTGATTTTTTACAGAGAGGAAGGGAGAGGGATAGAGAGTTAGAAACATTGATGAGAGAGAAACATCGATCAGCTGCCTCCTGCACACCCCCTCCTGGGGATGTGCCCACAACCAAGGTACATGCCCTTGACCAGAATCGAACCTGGGACCCTTGAGTCCGCAGGCCGACCGCTCTATCCACTGAGCCAAACCGGTCAGGGCATCAGCCCATTTTCTAGAGCTGCTCTGAGGTACCAAGTAGGCCAGGTTCGGGGCCCAGAGGGTCCCATGTGGGGACTTTGATTCACATGGACAGAGGCTTGGTGGGAGGGAGCAGCTGGCAGACACACTTTCAGAATCAGCAAACGTCCCAAACCAAAAGAGAGAGAGAACTCAAGAAGTGCAAGGGGGCCCAGAAGGCAAGTGAGGGAGTCAGTGTCACATCTGTCACCAGGAAGGTTAAAAACTTAGCCTACGACCCCGAGGAACCTGTGTCCCCGACTCTATTCCTAGGACACACCTGGGAAATCAGGGTGGGGGTGGTTAGTGTAGACGTTGCTGAATGTTCAGGGACTTCTTGGAGGTGGAGGCAGGGGATCTGGGCTTTATAGGATGAGTAGGAGTTCGCTGGAGGCCCCAGGAGGAGAAGGGGACTCCAGGCAGAGTTTGTAGCAGAGGCAAAAGCCTGGAGGTGGGAAATGGGAGGTGTTGGTATGTTCTCATTTATCAAGAACATGCTTCAGTGTGTGCATGGTGCCCTTTGTGTGCACATACACGTGTAAATCAATTAATACTTGTCAAACCTACCATGCACTTACATCTGGTGGTGCTTATAAATGGTAATGACAACCACAGTCATTGGTCCCAATTACTAAGTGCCAGGCTCTGGACCACTCCTCCCATGCATGCTTTCACTTGTCAAGCTTCTCATCCTACTACTGACAGGCCCAGTGACAGCTCAGAGAGGCCTTGCTGGGATTTAAATGTGACCTAGAGCCCTTCCCTTAAGCTTGTCACATGCCAACAAGCCCGGGCATTAAAAGGAACCCCCTCAGAACCTTAGTGAGAGCCTAGTTACTCTCACTTTTTTTTTTAAAAAATATATTTTATTGATTTTTTACAGAGAGGAAGAGAGAGGGATAGAGAATTAGAAACATCGATCAGCTGCCTCCTACACAACCCCCACTGGGGATGTGCCCGCAACCAAGGCACATGCCCTTGACCGGAATCGAACCTGGGACCCTTGAGTCCGAAGGCCGAAGCTCTATCCACTGAGCCAAACCGGTTTCGGCGTACTCTCACTTTATGTACAGTTCTAACCAAGCCACGAGCTGGTTTCTCTAGAACTGCTCCCCTAGCTCACGGCAGAGGAGAGGTGGAGGGGTGGACAGCATTGATCGGGAAGGCACAGGAGTGCTCAAGACAAAGTCAAGCTGAGATCCAGGTCCCCGGTCAGGGCCATCAGACCTCAGGAGGCTGAGGTCTCTGCTCTCCAAGATGGGGTGTGGGTTCCTGGAGGGTAGAAGGGCCTCATGGTAAGGTAACCAGGGGCACTGAATGGGGGGAGTGGGGCCATCAGGGATGTATTCAGGACCCTGAACTCCTCCCTCCAGCATCTCCACAGGACTCCAGCCCTGGGCCAGTGTACTTCCTGGACCCAAAAGTCACCCGGTTTGGCCGAATCTGCGCTCCTGCCTACTCCATGCAGGGGAGGGGCAAATCTCGGGGTGAGTATCTGGCCTGTGCTACCCCAAGAGGACCCTGTCCCTTCAGGGTCTCAGTGACTGTCCTGCCTCTGTCTTCTTCTTCCTCTCCTATCCCCAAGCTCTTAGAACTTCAGTGTCTTTGCAATGATGAAATGGAAGACTTCAGAAGAGGGGCTGGGGGCCCTAAGAGACCTGAATGAGTGAAGTGGGCTAAGGTGATGGTGACCTGGCATCTGGGGCTCACCCTCAGCATCAGGAGACAGCAGGGTGCAGTGGGCACTGTGGCAAATGTGGAAATCCCCTTCACAGGCTGCAAACAGCTTACTGTTACCTAAAGTGTTAATCACCCGACTCCAGTCTCCTATTCACCCACCCTTTCATCTTTGCACCTATCACCCATCTACTCCTTCACTCAGACTCATCCATCCGTCTGCCCAGCTATCTACTCATCAACCTACCCACCCATTCACCTGTTCATATCCAATCCATCTATTGACCCATTTGCCCATCTACTGACCCATCCATCCAGGATCTATCTATCAATCCATCTATCTATATACCCATGGATCCATTCATCTACTCACCCAACCTTTCACCACCCATTCTTTATTCATTCACCCTCCCAAACATATATTAGGCCAACTGCTGGGAGTTGAAGTAGATTTGACAGGTCCTTGCTTTTTTTATGAGATCTCAGAATGGTGGAGTTAGATTTAGGTGGGGACCATCCCTTCAGTGTGGCCATGTCTGGGGAGAGGGGAAGAATCAGGCCATGGGACCCCTAGAAGGGCTGTGGCACAGGCAGCCGGGAGGAGGGACTTTGGGGCTCTGGAAGGATGAGAAGCAGCTCCTGGGAGGTGGGACTGGGAAACAGAAGGCTTGCCTGGCAGAGGGTTGATCTTGGGCAAAGGCCTGGAGGCTTGAAAGAGAACAAGGTAGGGAAGTGTGGCAAGGTAGGGAAGAAGGAGAAGTAACTGGGGGCTTCTTCAGAAGTGCTGTGGGTTCCGGGATGCATGTGGGCAATGGGGAGTCATGCAAGGTCGTTGATCAGGGGAGCACTCTGTCCATTGCCAAACCTCCTGCCCATTCTCACAGGTCTGGAGGTGACACCCGGTCCTGGGGCCTACAGCCCGGAGAAGGTGGCCCCCATGCGCCAGAGGACCCCCCCGGCTTTCACCCTGGGCTCCCGCCTGCGTCCACCGCCCCTGGACACCTCAGCCCCCGCCCCCAACGCCTACACTCTGCCATCTCTCTGGGGCGCCCAGATCTTCATCAAGCCCAGTAGCCCCAGCTACACAGTGGTGGGCCGCACACCCCCTGCCCGCCCCCCACAGGACCCCACTGAGATACCAGGCCCAGGCCAGTATGAGAGCTCAGACCCCAATGCCTACCGCCAGCGCCCGCCTGCCTTCACCATGCTGGGGCGGCCCCGGGCCCCAAGTCCCCTGGATGAGACTCCTGGCCCTGGCACCCACAGCCCTGAGCGGGTCACTGTGACCAAAGCCAGAGCCCCGGCATTCACCATGGGCATCCGGCACTCCAAACGGGCCACCACCATGACCCCGGACACACCAGCACCCTTCCGCCTTTGGGGGACAGAATGCAGGCCAGCACCTGGGCTAAGCCTCAGATTTCCTACACCCTGAAGTGGGGTGTGGGCAGGCCCCGCCTGGGCCTGGCTTTGGCTGGGGTGGGATGGCTCAGAGAAGTGGGGGGAGGGGGAGGAACCTCCTTCCTTCACTTTTCTGAACTGTCTGAGGTCCTTCTAGGCCACCTGCGTCCTCCAGTCCCTGGGGCCTGTGACCCCATGGCCCTGTGCAGGGTGAGCCTCCTTCCAGCGCCCCAGTTTCTTCTCTCCTGGTCATGCCAGGCCAAGCAAGGCCAGGCAGAGAAAGAGACACCCCTGGCTCTCCCCAGTGGCTAGCTGGAGACGGAGCTTCCTGTGTCCTAGAACTTGGTGTCCACACTGCTAGGACCTGGGTCCCCAACACAGCTCAGGTTTCTGCCAAACTTGGGATCTAAACTGTTACTCATGGAAGACAGCTTCCTGCCCTGATCCCAGCCCAAAATCAGGCTGGAAGTAGTCCTGATGCCCTCCCCTCCCCACCCCACCCTCTAGCTGTTTGCCAATAAATCTCTGTGGCATCAAGAGCTGTCAGCAGCGCACACGCACGCACACACATTCATTTAACCCAGGGTCTAGTTACATCACAGAAGATCTGAAACACTGCTCTCAACATCCAGATCCCCAGCTCTGCAACACCTTGGAGTCTGGATGGGACCAGAGGAGGGATCCAGAGCTGGGGGAAGCCCAGAGGTAGAGGCAGAGCTTGGAGTGGGGGGAGCCAGGTAGGCTTTTTGGAAGAGGGGACATTGAAGCTGGGTTTTGAAGGATGCATAGGAGTTTGATATATTCTACAATGTGCCAGATGTTGATAAAGATCATTTAAGCTTCACAGTAACTCAGGAGTTAGGTGATGTTTACCAAAAGGAAATGGTGCTTCAGAGATTGGATACTTGTCTAAGGGCTCAAGATAAGCCTTCGTGTTTGTCTGATGCCAGGATCTGAATTCTGGCCATTGGACTCTGTTCCTGCCATTCTTTCCTAGGGACAGAAAGGAAACACACACATGGATGATGTCATGTGACCAAGCCCTCTGTGTGATGACACCTGAGCCTAGGCCTTAAAAACTCCGACCCAGAAAGACCCTAACTCAGGAACTTGGGAGGAACAAACTGCCATTGCATTTTCCTGAAGGCGATGGTCCCAGCGACAGCACCACAGGGAGACCCCAGAGGGGACGTAGGGTGGGTGTTCGCTCTCTCCTAACTCTGTCCCCTTCCCCAGCCTGGGGGTGCCGAAGTTGGACACACACCAAAACCCCTACATACACATGGACACACACCAGGACCCTGCACACCCACACCGAAATGCACATGACCCCCTAACCATATACCTGGGGGGACCCAGAACCCCTCTGCATGTTCACATCTGCACACAATATACACACAACCTGACCCTCGCACCGTCCACATGCATGTAAACCACCACAGAGAGACACAGCACACCCAAGTCCAGATAGGGGCTCCCAACCCCTACAAGCCTTACCCTCACAGACCCAAAGGCCACGCCCTCCGCACGCATTCACCCCAGACCCCGTGGACGTGGACTCACAATGGCGACTGCAGTGTGACACTCGGGCAGCATCACCGCCTCCCCGCCCCCCACTCCCACCGGTTATGGGCCAATCACCGCCATGCTGGCTCCTCCCCATCCCCCACCGTGGCTGCTGGGCTGTGATCTCATCTCTCTGATTTATCGATCCTGCTCCCAGCGGCCTCGCCCCGCCTTCCTCACCTGCCCGCACTCCCGGCCCCCTCCTTTTGTTTCCCAGCAGTCAGCCCCGCTTGGGTGGGGCCGGAGGGGGAGGAGGATCCGCAGGGACCGTCTGAGAAGCTGGGTTTTGGGGTGACCGTGACAACCCTTGAGGCCTGGGTGGGGTCGAATTGGCTGGGGCCGGAGAGGCCGGCCGCCTGGGAGGCTGAGGCCTAAGGGCTCGGCTGGGTTGTTGCCCGATAGGGCTCCCCACAAGTGCGGGAGCCTGTGACCCTCTAGCGCGTGCTCCTGGCTTCCAGCCTGGGAAACAGGCTCCGGGAGAGGCTGCAGAGTAGACGCTCAGCTTCGCTCGGAGCCTCCCCCTCTCCAGACGCAGCCAAGCCAACCTGGCGTGGCACTCCCCAGTCCGTCCCCGCACGGCCTTCAGGCAGACCCCTTCCCTCCCTGGGTCTCGGTTTCCCTAGGAGAGTACCTTCCGGCCGGAACAGTGAAAATGGAGGGGGCTGACCTTGGGGTTGGGGCTCTCTTCTCTCACCGCGCCTCCGCTCCTCTCCAGGCCCCAGTTTCCCCATCAGTCAAAAAGGGAAGGGATTTCTAAGTCTCTCCCACTTCTGTCCTAGGAACTTGGTCTACGGGTTGGGGGCAAAGTAGGGGATCCATGCCCGGGTCCTGGGTTGGAAACATCTCCCTCCCTGACGGCCAGATCGAAGTTAGCGCCTTGCACCCGGCGGGCCTCAGTTTCCCCACCCAGCCGCCCCGCCAGGCGCCGCGACGCCAAGGGCCGGGGTCCCAGGGGCGCAGCCCCCCGCGGCTGCGCGCTGGGCCGGGCGGATGACATCACCGGGCCGGGGGCGGGGAGGGAGCGGGAGGGAGAGAGAGGGCCTCCTCCGCGTCAGGCTCAGCGCCCGGTCGGGCTCGGTCCGGCGGCCGCGGCCATGACGCAGGGTCCCGGCGGGCGCGCGCCCCCCGCGCCTCCAGCGCCCCCGGAGCCCGAGGCGCCCACCACCTTCTGCGCGCTGCTGCCGCGCATGCCACAGTGGAAGTTCGCCGCTCCGGCCGGTTTCCTGGGCCGCGGCCCAGCAGCGGCGCGGGCGGCGGGGGGCGCAGGAGCTGCCGGGGGCGCCGACCCCCAGGCGGAACCCGCCGGCCCGGCTAGCGTCCCCGCGCTGGCGGCCGCGGTCCTGGGCGCCTGCGAGCCGCGCTGCGCCGCGCCCTGCCCCCTGCCGACTCTCAGCCGCTGCCGGACTGCGGGGACGCGGGGGTCGCGGGGCGCGCGGGGGACGGCTGGGGCCCCAGACGCGGCCGCCGACGAGTGGATCCGCAAAGGAAGCTTCATCCACAAGCCAGCGCACGGCTGGCTACACCCAGACGCCAGGGTCCTGGGGCCCGGGGTCTCCTACATCGTTCGGGTGAGTGCGCCGGCCGGGTCTGCTGGGATGCCATCCTCGGACACTTCAACCTGGGGGCTGGGGCTCCCCTCCCCCACTTCTTTCTCTCGGACACCCTGGACCTGAGGGCCAGGTATCTCCTCTCCATCCTTCCTTCTCTCCCCACCACTCCAGGCCCCCATCTCCAGCCCGATCTCCGCTGGGCGCCCCCAGCCGGGAGGCGTTGGGGTCGGGGTTCCCACGGCATCACGTGTGGAGAGGCGGGCAGAGGACCGCAGGTGGGTGGGGGACACGCATGCGCAGATCAAGCATTTCCCCCCACCTCCGCCCCATTCGGGTCGGGCGGGAGAGTCTGGACCGAGGGGACTAGGTGGGGGCATTCTGCTACCCAGACCCCCATTAAAAGCTCCTTCGTAGACAACAGAATCGGAACCCGCTGCGACCTTGGCCTGAGGTAGGGGGCGCAGGGAAGGGGTATCTACAAAGGAGCGGCGCCCAGCCAGACCTCAGGATTCGACCTGTGAGACTGGGGACCTAGAATGTGGTGTGGTAGAGGAATGGGTCTTTATCCCAGTTTTTTTTTTTTTTTTTTAAATTAAGAACCTTTCAAACATACGGGAACGTTGGACGAATCGCCTGTGCGCCTGCACCCATGACTGTTAAAAAGTTACGTTCTGTAGGCGCAGTTTATCTATCCCGGTGAGCCACTAGGAAGTGAGCTGCCAGTGCATGACACTCGCTGTTCAATGCTTCCACCTGGCCTCCTGCACACGCACAGTTCATCTTCACGCGTACGAAAGTTATCAGGTATCCCAGAGGGTCAGTGACCATTGGGCAGAATTCACATCTCTGCTGGCTTTTTGGTACCAGCACCCTGAAAAGTGATGTTTGCATTTAGTTGTACCTTTGTACCAAAGTCCCCCTCCTCCGGAACAGGTTGAATAGTGTCCTTCCCAAATTCATGTCCATTGAACCTGCGGACATGGCCTTATTTAGAAATAGGGTCTTGGTAGATGTAACCAAGTTAAAATGAGGTCATCCCTGGAGGAGGGTGGCTCTAATGCAATGACAGGTGTCTTTATAAGAAGAGGAAAATTTGGACAACAACACAAAAAGAATATGGCTGGACGTCAATGCGAGAAACGCCAGGGGTGACCCAGCTTTTGACGAGTGCACACCATTTGGCTACAGACTGGTATTTGCTCAGGCTGTGCATCTGGGGGCAGGAAGCACAGGGGCATGCTGTATCTCCTCGGTGTTTCGAATCGGGAAGCTGGGGTGCCATTGTGGCCCAACACTCATACTGGAAACTGTGATCACTTAGTGTACTGGGGAGAATGGTGTCCCCCAAAATTCATGTCTACTAGAACCTCAGAATGTGAATTTATTTGGAAACAGATTCTTTGCATATGATACCAGGTTGAGATGGGGTCATACTATATTAGGGACCCTAAATCTCATATGACTGGTGTCCTTATAAAAAGAGGGAAACTTGGACGTAGATATGCAGGGAGAAGTCCATGTGAAGATGGAGGCAATCACTGGACTGATGTATCTGCAAACCAAGGATTGCTGGCCACCACCATGGGAAGCTGGAGTAGACAAGGAATGGCCCTCCCTGGATTCTTCAACTGGAGCTCAGCCTGCTCAACACCTCGACTTTGGACGCCTGGCTTCCAGAATGAGAGAGAATACATCCCTGTTGTTTTAAGCTGTCCAGTTTGTGGTGCTTTGTTATGCGGTCCCAGGAAACTAACACATTGGTTAAGGTGGCCTTTCTCCCGGGTAAAGTTACCATTTGTTTCCTTTAACTATCTGTGTATATAAAAGGCTAAGTGACCTACCGTCTGTCCGTCAGACTGACTGGTATATAGGACCCGCACTGGAAATTTAAAAATAAATGTTGACGTGGCATGCGCGATACATATAAAGCTCTCACTGGCGCCAATTGCAGGCGACGCCAGAATGTATCTGAAGACCCATATTGGCACAACATACCTCTGAAGCTGAAAAAAAAAGCATCGTCATTGTCGACAGAATATTGTTTATTTATTAATCAATTTATATATTATTTTCATATACATTTTACTAATTTTCTTTCATGTCAGACACTTCTGTATGTGCAGGAGGCAGCTGATCAATGGGTGAATAGTGATATTAAAATAGTTTGTATTTTAATTTTTAAAAAAATATGTTTTATTGATTTTTTACAGAGAGGAAGGGAGAGGGATAGAGAGTTAGAAACATCGATGAGAGAGAAACATGGATCAGCTGCCTTCTGCGCACCCCCTACTGGGGATGTGCCTGCAACCAAGGTACATTCCCTTGACCGGAATCGAACCTGGGACCTCTCAGTCCACAGGCTGACGCTCTATCCACTGAGCCAAACTGGTTTCGGCTGTATTTTAATTTTATAATACTATATTATATATACTATTTTGACATGTAATTTTTTTATAAACCAATTCATTTTTTTAAATAGATTTTATTGATTTTTTACAGAGAGGAAGGAAGAGGGATAGAGAGTTAGAAACATCGATGAGAGAGAAACATTGATCAGCTGCCTCCTGCAAACCCCCCACTGGGGATGTGCCCGCAACCAAGGTACATGCCCCTGACCGGAATCGAACCTGGGACCCTTGAGTCCGCAGACTGACGCTCTATCCACTAAGCCAAACTGGTTAGGGTGAATCTTTCTTTTAATTAATTTCCTTTTAATGTGCAGGAATCCATGCACCAAGCCACTAGTAATTAATAAGTATCTGTGGGGATGTACTTTTTTCCTTGGTAGACTTTATTTTTATTTTTTTTTTTTTAGAAACTGTTTATTTTCCATCAACCTTATCTCCGTTCTGTTAAGAATTTGTGGGAGAACAGCTTAGGACCACTCAGTGGTTGTTGCTACCCATTCAGTAGCCTGAGCAGTGGGGGCTGCAGACCAGTCTTCAGTGGCAGGCTGAGCACTCCAGTCTTCAGTAGGAAACTGCTGAATGGGCACAGAGGGCACCTGCACGCCTTCAGACCAGTCTGCGACCTCAGGCTGAGCAGCAGTGAACTCAGGAGCAGGAGCAGTCCATTCACCCTGAAATTCCTCCTTGGTCACAGCCTTTTCAGCGGCGGCCTGCTCTTCCTTTTCAATCTCCTCAGGATCTCTGTAGAAGTATAGATCAGGCATGACTTCCCACGGGTGTTCACGGGAGATGGTGCCACGCATGCGTAGTACTTCCCGGGCCAGCATCCACCACATCAGACCCACTGAGTGAGCCCCCTTGTTGTTGCAAGGGATGGCGATGTCCACATAGCGCAGAGGAGAGTCTGTGTTACACAGAGTGATGGTGGGCAGGTTAACAGAAGACGCCTCTGTGAGAGGCCGGTGCTCAGCCCTGGGGTCAGTAACCACCAGAAGTCTTGGCTCCCGGAAGGCTGCCTGGATCTGGCTGGTGAAGGTTCCAGGAGTGAAGCGGCCGGCAATAGGAGTGGCTCCAGTGGCAGCAGCAAACTTCAGCACGGCTCGCGGGCCAGTGTTCCTGGACGATATGACACGGACGTCAGCTGGGTTTTCGATGGCAACAATGGCCCGAGCTGCCAGCAGAAGCTTCTCCCAGGTTCTCTTCAGATTGATGATGTAGATGCCATCGCTTTTCCTTTTGTAGATGTACTGCTCCATTTGGAAGTCAAGGTTGGTGCCACCTAAGTGGGTTCCTGCTGCAAGGAATTTGAGGACATCCTCCTCCTTCATTTGCAGGACATCACGGGCGCCGGACATGGTGAAAAGTTCCCCTTTAAGTTACGTGGGAACCGAGATCAACGCCCTATGGAGCGCTCCCTGGGTAGCGCGGAAAGCTCCTCGGTAGACTTTAAAACTGAGGGACAGCATACATTTAGCACAGCGTGTAGGCAAGTCTCAGGTGCATGGGGCCCACACTGAGCTGGGCAGCTGCCTGGTGCCCTCCTCGCTGGCACCACTCACAGCACTCCCATTATCCCAGCTTCTATCACCATAGTTTACCTTAAAAAATGAGGTAAAATTCACGTAACAAATTTAATCATTAATCATCCTAACGTGTACAATTCTGTGGCATTTGGTATATTCACAGGGTTATGCAACCATCACCACTATCTAGTTCCAGAGCATTCCATCACCCCGATAGGAAGCCCTGTCTCCAGGAACAGTCACCCCCATCATTCACCCCTTCTAGCTCCTGGCAACCACAGACCCACTCTCCGTCTCTGTGGATTTGCCTTTTCTGGACATTTCATGCCAATGGGATCTTGTGATGCTGCCACTTGTACGCTCTCCAATTGTACCAGTTACCCTCCAGCAGCCTAGAATGGGAGGGATGGTTATGGCCATCTTCTGTTGCTCATGCCCCCACCCTTGGCAGCAGTAGAAGCTGCCTGGGAACCCTGCTGGTCATTTCCACCTCCTCTGTCCCTCAGCATTTTCTCTTGGAGATCCTGAGTTACCTTTCCATGGAAATGGTGACCTAGGCAGGATCACGCTCTTCTGTAATGGATCACAGATGGTCAGTGCTTTGGGCTTCATAGGCCCGACGGTCTCCATCCTGTCTGCTCGCAGGCCCTGTGCTGGGCTCTGGGATGACCCCACTATCCTGGTCCTCCTGGGCTTGCGTTCTAGTGGAACAGAGAAAGAGATTGAACAGATAGTTTATTTATTTTAAATACTAGAGGCCCCATACACGAAATTCATGCAAGAGTAGGCCTTCCTTCCCCCGCTGCTGGCACCAGCTTCCAACTGGCACCCAGGAGGGCTTCCCTCCGGCTGCCAGCAGGCACCTGGGACCCAGGCTTCTCTCCAGTCCTGGCTTCCTCTGGATGGATGTCTGGAATGACATCCAGTCTAATTAGCATATTGCCCTTTTATTATTATAGATATTTTTATTGATTTCAGAGAGGAAAGGAGAGGGAGAAAGAGATAGAAACATCCATGAGAGAATCACTGATTGGCTGCCTCTTGTACACCCCCTACTGGGGATTGAGCCCACAACCTAAGCATGCGCCCTTGATTGGAATCGAGCCTGGGACCTTTCAGTCCGCAGGCCGACGCTCTATCCACTGAGCCAAACCAGCTAGGGTTGAACAGATAGTTTAATGAGCTTGGAGGAATCAACCAGATCCTGTGGAACAAATTATGCAGAGCCAGGGAGGCCGGCTCTGAGGAGGTGACGCTGAGTCTGGAGATTGGGAGGAATCCGTATGAAAATAGATGGGAGGGAACGGCAGGTGCAAAGACCCTGAGGCTGGACATTGTCAAGGACAGAAGGAAGGACTAGAATCCAGCAGGTGCAGGGGAGGAGGTGGAGAGCTCATCTATCAGCCCCAGCTGGGCTCCTCTGCTGGTTCTATGGGCTCCACCAGTTCACCCCGTTCTTTCTTCCCGTAGTACATGGGCTGCATCGAGGTGCTACGCTCCATGCGATCCCTGGACTTCAACACTCGCACCCAGGTCACCAGGTGAGCCTTCCAGACAGCTGTGGAAGCGAGAATGGAGTTAGGGATCCAGGAAGCTGATTTCATTGGCTCTGCCCTTCACAGAGGTCATTCTGTGGCCACACAGAAGTTGGGGTCTAAGTTCAGGGGTTGTGTTGAATCTGATACCCGCAGAGAGAAGCAGCTGAGGGGGGTATCTGCCAGATGCCCGGGAACCCACCCCATGCCTCTGGCCCTTCCTCTTCTCCCCAGGTACCCTAGCACCCCTGCCTCTCTCATCCCCTCCCTCCTCTGAGCCCCTCCTCATCTCAGGGTCCACTGCACCCCTTTTTTTTCAGCCCATGCCCTCTGACCCCCACCCTTCTCTGAGCTCCTGCCCCTCCCCAGATCCCTCTCCCCAAAGATCTCTAAGCTCCTTTCTCATCCCCCCATAGGGAGGCCATCAACCGACTCCACGAGGCTGTGCCTGGAGTCCGGGGCTCCTGGAAGAAGAAGGTTGGTGAGGGGCTGTGGTCTCCGAGTGGGGCTGGAGGGGACATCAAGGCCACGCTCAGACCCTGCCCAGCTAGAGCCCCTCTGCAGCCCCCACCGAGAGCCTGGGCCCCTCACCCTGCAGCCCTGTCCTGCCCGCTGCTCCCGGCCAGGCCTCCCCACTCTGTGACCCTGTGTTGCTCCTCCAAGCCCCCCACCCTATGGCCCTCTACTCCCTCAGGCCCCCCACCCTGAGGCCCTTTGCCCCCTCAGGCCCCCAACAAGGCGCTGGCCTCCATCCTGGGCAAGAGCAACCTGCGCTTCGCTGGCATGAGCATTGCCATCAGCATCTCTACTGATGGCCTCAACCTCTCCGTGCCTGCCACACGCCAGGTGAGGGCCACACGCCGGGTGAGGGCCACACGCCGGGTGAGGGCCATGTGGCCTGTCCTCAACCCCAGAAGGGCAGGCTCTGGGGACTCACAGGAGGTGAAGCCCTGAGGGGTGGTTGGTGCAGGGCTTCATGTGACATGTTCACCTGGAGGTGAGCTGAGGCCCCACCCTGGAGCCCAGGAGGGATGCAGCTGCTGCCCTCACAGGCCCCACAGTTGTCACCACTGGGGGTGCTCCTGGCATCGAGTGTGTGCCTGTGTGTGTCTGTGTGTCTGTATGTGCCTGTGTATCCCTGCCCTCCCAGTCCCCTCCCTGTGGCCCTGGTCTAGTGCCCGCCAGAGCCTCAGGTCCCTGACCTCAGGACAGCCTGTGACCACGTGTGTCTCTCTGGCAGATCATCGCCAACCACCACATGCAGTCCATTTCCTTCGCGTCGGGTGGCGACACGGTAAGGGGACGGGTGGGTGGACTTGGCCTCCTCTGTCCCCTGCATTGCTAGAGGTGGGCAGCCAGGAATCCTGGTCAGTGGGCCCAGGCAGGTCCAGCTGGCCCCTCTCACCCTCCCCCTCTCTCCCCAGGACATGACAGATTATGTGGCCTATGTCGCCAAGGACCCCATCAACCAGAGAGGTGAGGGCCAGTGGGTGTGGTGGTGGTGGGGGGCCCGGTGTAGACCGAGTCAGTTGCCAGGCCACACTGATGCTGTCACAAACGACCCCCCCAGCCTGCCACATCCTGGAGTGCTGCGAGGGCCTCGCCCAGAGCGTCATCAGCACTGTGGGCCAAGCCTTCGAGCTGCGCTTCAAACAGTACCTGCACAGCCCCCCCAAGGTGGTCGTCCCCCCTGAAAGGTACCAGCCCCCACCTGCTCCTCCTGGGCTTGGGTCTCCTCTGTCCCACCACCATCCCCCTGTGCTCCCTGCAAGCTCACCACAGGATCCCCATTCCCTTGGCTGTAAAACCCAGATAAAGGCAGCCCCCGCTCCCTGGGCTGAGGTGAGGGTTCAGGAGCCAGTCAGCGCTGCCGTCATTATTGCCATTAGTGCAGATGGGGGCAGTCAACGCTTCTGCAAAGGCCCAGACAGTCAATATTGTCAGCGTCTTGGCTGTTGTCTGAGAAAGCAGCTGTGGAGGGTAATAAAGCAATGGATGGGCGGCATGCCAGCAAAACTGGATTTATAAACACCAAAATCTGAATTTCATGAACTTTCACCATGCCGCCAAATATTGTTCTTTGGATGTTTTCTTTTCTTTTCTTTTCTTTTTAAAAAATATATTTTATTTATTTCTTACAGAGAGGAAGGGAGAGGGATAGAGAGTTAGAAACATCGATGAGAGAGAAACATCAATCAGCTGCCTCCTGCACACCTCCTGCTGGGGATGTGCCCACAACCAAGGTACATGCCCTTGACCGGAATCGAACCTGGGACCTTCCAGTCTGCAGGCTGACACTCTATCCACTGAGCCAAACCGGTTAGGGCTGGATGTTTTCTTAACCATTTAAATGTTTTATGGCTCCTGGGCTGACCCTGCTCTCAGCTACTTAAATACCTATTAATTGTTGGAAATTCAAATAAGCATACACGAAGGAAGAGGAATTCACAGTGCAGCGCAAGGCCTTCCTGATGTGATGGCCTCTTTGCCTTTCTCATGGGTTTGCACATCTGTCACGCGTGCCTGGCGGGTTTCACCTGCTATTGCTGGGCACCTGGAGCTGCTTCTGCCTCCACGGGCGGCACAGTCCTGCTCTGCTGCCCGAACTGGAACCTGTCGTTTGTGCCTGATCGAGGGGCAGGCAGTGGTCGTTCCCATTTTGCTCTTAGGAACGATGCTTACTTGAACGAGCACTGGTGGGATAAATTTCTACAGGTGCCACCACAGGGCCAGACGGTGAGGGCGTTTTAAATGCCGAGGGTGTCTTACCATAACGCACAGCAGGCATCCCGGTCCTGGGTGCAAGTCTGATGTGTCCTGGCTGCCTGGCCAGGCCAGAAGCCGACAGGAAGACGGGGAGACCACCTTTTCTGAGGACCTGCGGTAGCTGAGCCATGTCCCATTGTATGAAAGAGGGAAGAGATAGACAGCACCCAGCAAGCGTTTCCTGGGTGAAAGCTCGGCGGATGGGAGGTGTGATCAGAGTCCCCTTGGGCCTGGCTTTTTCCACTCACCCTTCAGAGCTCAAGGCCTTGGCGTCCCTGTTCCTTGTGCCCTGTGTCCCGGGGCCCCTGCCTATGTGCCTGCTTGCTGTCTGTCTTCAGGCTGACCGGGCTGGAGGAGTCGGCCTGGGGGGACGAGGAGGACATGGAACACAATTACTACAACAGCATCCCGGGGAAGGAGCCGCCCCTGGGTGGACTGGTGGACTCCAGGCTCACCTTGACACAGCCCTGTGCCCTCGGGACCCTAGGAGCTGTCAGCCAGGTCAGCGCCTGTGGGCTCATGGGGGAGGGATGGTGGCAGCTGTCCCCACGTGCTGACTCCTTGGGCCTTGTCCCTAGCTTCCCCTTCTGTTCCTGTTCTCGATCCTAGAGGAGGGTCTCTCAGGCCCCCTACCCTTCCCTCCTTACCCAAACTGCACACATCTGCTCCGCCCTGTTCTAGACCCTTCAGATGTATACACTCAGACATTGAGCAAATCATGATATCAGTGATTCAATCAGGGCTGTGCAAAGGGCTTACCAGGAAGGTAACAAGAATGTACAAAAGGGGGACTGACTTGTCTGTGGTCAGGTACACTTTCCTGAGGCAGCAGTGTTTGGGCTGGGCTCTGACTGGTGAATAGGAGTTGCCCAGGAGAGCAGTGCAGGGAAGGAGAGAATAGTATGTGCTGGGTGGCAGGAGGGTGCATGCAGACCACCTTCCGGAGTGGAGATGGCCTTATGAAGCTGTAGCAGAGGTAGGCAGTGGATGCAAAGCTGGGCCTGGTGGACACCCGGCAGTTGGAGAGCCAGGGCTTGGGGGAAGGTTAGAGAGTGTGAGCTGAGCTTCCCATCTGACTTTTGTCCCCAGTGATTTAGGCAGATTAGGTGGGAATACTGGAAGAGGGGCTTGCATATTGCAGGAGGAACCCTCACTTTCTTTTTCAGGGAGCATCTCCTCCTCGAAGAGATACCCACGGCCTGCATTGGGAGCTGGGCCCCTCAGGTAGGGTAGGATGCCCTTGGGCCATAGGAGTGGCCCAGCCCCTCCCCCACTGGGTGCCTGGGTCCCCTTCACAGATTCTCCTCTCTGCATCATTTCGCTTTCACTTGCGAGACTGTATTCACTCCACAAGCTCTTGTGAGATTTGACAGCATCAGTTTCTTTTTCTTTTTTCACCGAGATTTCTGGCTTCTTTTGAAACTGGAAAGCTCTGGCCCCCTGGGCCACTTTCCTGCCTGGCAGATGGGGGCAGGCTGGGTGGGTGGCTGTTCCCTCTGGCTGTTCCACCAGAGTATGGACCTCTGGTGCCCCTCACCCCTGATTTGGTATCTTTGGGGTTTTTTGCTCTTGATGGTGCTGCTCAAATGGGCATGAGGCTTCCTTCTTGGAGTGAGATGGGTGTGGGTGGGGCTCCCAGGTTGGGTCCCGCCCTGCCCCCCTCTGTACCCTAGGGCCTCAGTGTTCCCCTGGCTCCACAAGCTGACCTCACCACCCCTTCTTCCTTCCCCAGCCCCGCCAGGGGATGGCTACGTGCAGGCAGATGCCCAGGGGCCACGAGACTACGAGGACCACCTGTACGTCAACACGCAGGGTCTGGACGCCTCAGAGCCTCTGCAGCCTGAGGACAGCCCTAAGAAGGACCTGTTTGACATGCGTATGTGGGGACAAGCCATTCTGAGGGGGAAGGTCTTAGGGGACAGGCACAGCCTCCTCCCCTGGGGACTTCTCCCCCTGGGACTTTCCAAGTTGATGTTGGTGGGGTGGGAAGTCTGAGTGCACGGCACACAGACCAGCACACGCTTGGCCCGCACATAGTGCCTAGCCAATGACCCACTGTGGTGGGCTTAGTGCAGGTCTGATGCACAGTAGGTGCTCCATCAATGTTACCCAGGACCCGAGGGTGGGTCCTTCCTATGGGACTCCCTAGTCTGATAGGGAGTCTGAGCCTCCCGCTCTGTGAGGCCCAGTCTCTTGGGGGTAACACAGCTTCCTCTTTATGGGGGTCTGCAGTGTGATGGGAGAGGCCTAGTTCATATACCTAGAAAGAGTGACTAGTATGATGGGGGAGACTCAGGCCCCTTTTTTGGGGGTAGGACTCTTCAGTCTGTTGGGGGAGGCCTAGCTCCCTACCATTGGGTCTGAGGAGGGATTTGAGCTCCATCCTCATGTGACTCTATGGTCTGAGGGAGGGAGGAGGCCCAAAACCATTCTGATGGGAATCCCAGCCTGATGGGGGAGGCACTGTCTGCTCTCTGGGGGACCCCAAGTCCAATGAGGGAGTTCTAATCCAGGTCCTGATAGTTGATGGTAGAGCTTGTTCGTTCCTTCCTTCTGCCTGGGCCTGAGGGAGGGCTCAGTCTGATGGAGGAGGCTTGTGATCAAAATGCCCTTCTTATCTCCCACACAATTCCATCCTCTTCCACAGCACTGTGGGAGGTGTGGCCCCATGTTGGCCAGGCAGAGTGGTCCCCTCCTTCAGGATACCCCCTAGTTGGCGTTCCTTGAGCACCTCCCAAGCCAGCTGGAAATTTCTTTCTTCACAATGTTTGCAAAGCCCGTTCCCTGCCACCTGACAGCTGGCTATCTTATTGCACTAATGACGTGCGGTGGATCTCCTGAGCACTACCGTGTGCCAGGCACCGGACTCAGAGCGTGGCCCCACCGGCTCCTCACGATTCTCCGATGGGGAAGGAGGAGCTGGATGTGAGCTCTTTGTGAGGCAGGCTGTCCCCTCTGGACACCTCAGAGCCCAGCAGCCCCTGTGGAGAAAGAGATGCTTCTTGCCAGGCTGCCATTAGCACACACAGTGCACACAGCACACAGCATACAGCACACACAGCATCCAGCATACAGCACATACTAAGCACACACAGCATACAGCATCCAGTATCCAGCATACAGCACACACTAAGCACACACAGCATACAGCACACCCTCAGCACAGCACACACTCAGCACACACACTGCACACACACATAGAGCACACAACACACACAGCGCACACTGAGTGCACAGCACACAGACCAGCACACGCTCGGCGGGCACACAGTGCATACATACATAGCCAGTGACTCACTGTGGGGGGCTTAGTGCAGGTCTGATGCACACAGTAGGTGCTCCATCCATGTTACCCAGGTCCCCAGGGTGGATCCTTCCTCCTGTCCAGCCCCCTTCCTTCCCAGCAGAAGGCAGCTGCCCAACCCTGCCTCCCGCACCCCATCCTTGCCACAGGACCCTTCGAGGATGCGCTGAAGCTGCACGAGTGCTCCGTGGCCGCGGGCGCGGCAGCCTCCCTTCCCTTGGAGGACCAGTGGCCCAGCCCCCCGACCCGCAGGGCCCCCATCGCCCCCACAGAGGAGCAGCTGCGGCAGGAGCCTTGGTACCACGGCCAGATGAGCCGTCGGGCGGCGGAGAAACTGCTGCGAGCCGACGGGGACTTCCTCGTGCGCGACAGCGTCACCAACCCCGGGCAGTACGTCCTCACAGGCATGCACGCGGGGCAGCCCAAGCACCTGCTTCTTGTGGACCCCGAGGGTGTGGTAAGGGGGACTCGGGGCGGGAACGGGCTGGGTGTGGGACGAGGGGTGGTCGAGGCCAGGGCTGGCGGCTGAGCCGGGTTTGGGACGCTCCGGGGCGGGTGGGGCGTGGCCGGGCGGCGTCTGGGAGCCGGGCCAGGCTTCTGGCTGGCATGCAGGGCCAGCCGAGGCGCCCATCTTCTTAGCACCCTTTAGGTTTAATCAAGTATTTTTTTGGATCGCAAAGCCCTGTATGTTTACAGATTCTGTTCTATTTACCAGGTACTTTAGAATTACAAACTATTTTCCAGTTTAAGAATTTTTGGATTTTCAGAGTATTTCTTGGTCTATAAGGCATTATGGGGTTACAAAATCTTTTCCAATTTCAAGGC
This sequence comes from Eptesicus fuscus, assembly GCF_027574615.1. Taxonomy (NCBI): domain Eukaryota; kingdom Metazoa; phylum Chordata; class Mammalia; order Chiroptera; family Vespertilionidae; genus Eptesicus; species Eptesicus fuscus. The sequence goes on from NC_072478.1 coordinate 30,847,687, forward strand.
CTTTCAGGGTTTACAAAATATCATCTTTCAACAATTGTAAGATGCACTTTTTTTCATATTCTACTATCACTAATGCATCTTACAAATAGTGATGTCTTTGATAAATATGACATATTCAGTTTCTAGTGTATTTTAGGGTTCCAAAGCAGGTTTCAGTTTACAAGGGTCTTAAGGTCTGAAGTTACTGAATGCTTCAACCCTCTGATGCACACTTTTCTTTCCTCTCATTTTGATGTCTCTGAGGTCTGAATTATTTTTTTTTTAAGGTCTGAATTATTTTTAAAAATGTCTCCTTTTTTGATAATAAATTTGTGTTTTTAAAAATATTTTTATTGATTTTTTTAAGAGAGAGAAAGGGAGAGAGAGAGAGAGAGAAACATTAATCGGCTGCTTCCGCATGCACCTCTGACTGGGATGGAGCCCCCAACCTGGGCGTGTGCCCTGAGTGGGAATTGAACCTGGGACCTTTCAGTCAACTGAGCCACACTGGCCAGGGCCTGAATTACTTTTTTTACCCATCAGTTGCATCTTTGAACAGCATTATTTTTAAAAATATATATTTTATTGATTTTTTACAGAAAGGAAGGGAGAGGGATAGAGAGAAACATTGATGAGAGAGAAACATCGATCAGCTGCCTCCTGCACACTCCCCACTGGGAATGTGCCCGCAACCAAGGTACATGCCCTTGACCGGAACTGAACCCGGAACCCTTCAGTCTGCAGGCCAACGCTCTATCTACTGAGCCAAACCAGCTAGGGCTGAGCAGCATTATTATTTGATTATTCATGTTCCCTTCCCCCACCATGGCTCATGAAATGGTGATGCAGCTAACAGCTGCTTTGAGTCAATGAGATTTGGTCTTTTACAGTTCCTAATGCATTTTAGTTGTTACAAAACATGTTCCAGCCTGGCCAGCGTGGCTCAGTTGGTTTGAGCATCATCCCTTGCACCAAAGGGTCTCTGGTTCGATTCCTGGTCAGGGCAACCTGGGTTTCAGGTGCAATCCCAGGTTGGGGTGTGTGCAGGAGGCAATGGATTGATGTTTCTCTCTCTCCCTCTCCCTTTCTCTCTCTCTAAAATCAATAAAAACATATTAAAGAAAAACGCAACCGTGCTCCAATTTACAAGCAGTTCTAGGGTTTGTGAAATATTTTCCAGCATCCAAGGGCCTTGGGCTTTACAGGTTATTTCTCAGGTTGGAAGGTGCTTGGAGGTGTCAAAAGCCTTAGAGTTTACCAACTGCTCTTACCCGTCCAGAAGAATCCTCAGGATTGCCCTCGGTCTGCATACACTCCTTGTCCATTTGTAAAGGGCATACTCAGGTGGAAGGCGGTTGTGTGGCCGGAAATGTGCATTCAAGCCTGCTGTCCAGGTCAGCGGTCGCAAACCTTTCGGACCTCACGGACCACCAGCGGTCCGCGGACCACCGGTTGGCGACCACTGGTCCAGGTGACAGGTGCTCAATGAGCCCAGCATTACCCATGCCAGGTCTGGCAGGCAGGGTCTCTGTGCTGTATCCAGGTCTAGCATGCAGCGATGTTAAGATTTTAAAAAATATATATATTTTATTGATTTTTTACAGAGAGGAAGGGAGAGGGATAGAAAGCTAGAAACATCGATGAGAGAGAAACATCGATCAGCTGCCTCCTGCACACCCCGTACTGGGGATGTGCCCGCAACCAAGGTACATGCCCTTGACCGGAATCGAACCTGGGACCTTTCAGTCCGCAGGCCGACGCTCTATCCACTGAGCCAAACCGGTTTTGGCTTAAGATTTTCTCATTCTAAGACTCAGATGGTTTTTGGATTTGGTGATGCTGATTTTCAGATCTGTGTCTCTGAGATTCCAGGGATGTCTTCATTTCTGAGGGCTGCCTTACAAATGACTACAAACTGGGTGTTTTGAAACGACAGGGATTTATTCTCTCTCGGCTCTGGAGACCAGAAGTCTGAAGTCAGGGTGTTGGCAGGGCTGGTTCCTTTGGAGGCTCTGAGGGAGGGTCTGTTCCAGGCCCCTCTCCCAGCTTCTCCTGGTCGCCAGCAGTCCTTGCTAGTTCCTGGCCGGTTGACACATCACTGCGATGGCTGCCCCCATCTTCTCACACGTTTTTCTTATGTTTCTGTGTCCAAGTTGTTCTCTTCTTCTTCTTCTTCTTTTTTTTTTTTTTGTTAATCCTCACCCGAGGATACTTTTCCCACTGATTTTTAGAGAGAGAGAGGGAGGGAAGAGAGAGAGTGAGAGAAACACTGTTGTGAGAGAGACAGACACATTAATTAGTTGCCACCCGCACGCACCCCAACAGGGGCTGGGGGTTGAACCTGCAACCCAGGTATGTGCCCTTGACTGGGAATCGAACCTGAGACCCTTCAGTGCACAGGCCGATGCTCTAACCACTAAGCATGTCAACCAGGCTAAGATCTTCTTTTAAGGACACAAGTCACTGGGATGTGGGCACTCCTAGGTAACCCAAGATGAGCTCATCTCAAGACCCTTCCCGTAATCACATCTGCAAAGTTGCCTTTTCCAAATACATTCTCCTTCATAGGTTCCAGGGGTTAGGGCATGGACCTATCATTCTGGGGCCACTATGCAACCCGCTAGGAAGTGTGGCTCCAGAACCATACCTAGTTCTGGAATTCCGAGGCCAACTCCGTAAGCCTTGGATCTAGTGACTCTCACACTTGAGTGTGCACCAGAGCCACGGGGACGCTTGGAAAATGCAGGTTCCAGTTCAGCAGGTCGGGCTTGCCCCAGCTTGCTCTCTGGTGGTGCTGATGCTGAGACCTCCGTCCCCACAGGTTCGGACGAAGGATGTGCTGTTTGAGAGCATCAGCCACCTGATCGACTATCACCTGCAGAATGGGCAGCCCATTGTGGCGGCTGAGAGCGAGCTGCACCTGCGAGGTGTGGTCAAGCGGGAGCCCTGAGCCAGGTGTGTATTTGGCCCTGCTGGCTTCTGGCCATCGCCCATTCATCCCACTTCTCTTCATTTTAAAAACTGAGAAAGAATTCACATGCCACACAGTTTAGCCATTACAGTGGACACCTCAGTAGTTTTTAGTATCTTCACAGAGTTGTGCAACATCCCCCTGTCTAATTCCAGAACATTCCATCACCCCCAAAAGAAGCCCTGTCCCCCTTAGTAGTCACTCCCCACCGCCTCCCCTACCCCCTGACAAACACTAACCCACTTCCTGTCTCTGTGGATGTGCCTGCTCTGGACACCTCACATAAATGGACTCACACTGTGTGGCTTTGTGTGTCTGGCTTCTCTCACTGAGCGTCATGTCTTCAAGGTTCATCCACGTTGCAGGGAGTGTCAGAACTTACCTCCTGTCCATGATTAATATTTCAGTGTGTGGATGGGCCACGTTGTATGTGTCCATTCGTCATCGGCCCCGGTGAACATGTGTGTACAGGTTTTTGTGCGGCTGTGTCTTCATTGCCCTTGGTTGGGTCTGTACCTAAGAGTGGGAGGGCTGAGTTGTTATGGTGACTGTTTAACTGGTGATAAAAATCTCCAGGAGGAGGCAGCATTTAGCTACCCTGGAAGAGGGAACTGGTGCGGCCTGGGTCCTGCGGGCTGGAGTGTCAGGGGGTGGTGAGATTGAGATGAGAAGGTGCATCCTTGGCCGTTCGATTTCAGTGCCAGGGAGCCACACCGTCAAAACCGAAGGTTTTGAGCGGGGGAGGGCCAGGCAGATATAGGACCTCTCTGGTGAGAGAGGAGGGCTCTGGGGTGAACTCAGGGGTGGGCCAGGCAGGAGAGGACATGGCGGAGCTGGGGTGTGAGGGGTAGAGTGACCTGAGCTGCCTTTGTGGAGGAGGGAGAGACAGGGCCTGGGGATTCCAGGGTCTGGGAGCTGGAGCTGGGCTCAGGGAGGGAGGGAGGGACCGAAGGGAAGGCAGCTGCTGAATTACCCCAAGGGCTGAGCAAGAGGAGCTTCTGGGCCAGGTTGGGCTGCTCTCCTATCCCCATGACAAAGGTCTCCTTCCTGCCTCCATCCCACTCATTGCCGGTCTCCTCCCTGCCCCCAGACAGGCCTGGCTGCTGGCAGAGATGGGGTTCCCAGTCTGGGGAAGAGCTTCAGGAGTTGGGGGTGGGCCTGTGGAACACCTCAAGTGATCTGCAGTGCTCTGGGGCATGTGCCAGGGTACGACCTGATTGCCTTCTGTCCCCGAAGTTGTTTGTGGCCTGAGAAATTACGCCAATGGCAATTACAATAGTTGCTAATGCAGCCATTGCTGTGTCTGAGGACTGTGCTCACGTCCCCACATCTCCCACGAGGTTCAGAGACAGGCACTGTTATCAGCGTTCTCATTTTGCAGAAGAAACGGCATCGAGATTAAGACACTCCCCTCGGGCACACACTGCAAGAAAATGGAGGAGCTGGGACTTGAACCCGGGCCCCTGGGCCTGAGACTCCTTGCTGGGTTACTTTACTGCAGTGTAACCAAGGTTTGGAGCACCTGACACGTGAATCTGGCCAGGTCTCTGGTTGCTGTCTCCGCTGACCCTTGACTTCTCCGCTTTCTCCTCCAGGTGATGGTTCCCACCCCGGGCTCCTGTCCCTGCTCCCCAGATGCCCCTGTTGTGGCCTTACAGCCTTTCTTTGGACCCTGGTCAGGCTGAACCGCTGCAGTCTCTCCTTCCTCCACGTGGGCCTTGAATCTCTCTTCTCCAGCCCACGCTTCGCTGGGCCAGGTCAACCATGCCAAGAGATGGGGGCCCAAGACCCCCCTCTCTCTCACCGAGCCCCCTGCCTCTTCTCTTCTGCCTGGAGTGAGGGTGTACATACCAAAGACAGAACCATTTCTCGCCTTTAACGAAAATATATTAAAAAAAACCCTCGGTGTCCTGGTGAGGTCCTGGTGGGGTAGGGAGACACAGTCTCTTTTCCTGGCTGGACTTCAGCTCATCTCCCTGGGAGGGGAAGGTTCCCAGGTCCCTGGCATGGAGCTGGAGCCCTGTTCTGGCCCAACTCCGTGTTTTCACCTGAAAAATTGGTGCGCAGTTTTTGAGGGAGAATTGAGGTGCTTTGGGTCCTCAGGCCAGGACACACGCTGATGTTGAAGTGGGGGGCAGTCTTGGGGGTATTGACCTGCACTGGACATTTCGAATCTGTTTGTAATTAAACTTGGGAATGACCATGAGGAGCGTGAGCCCACTGCACATTAAGGGGCCCTCTTGGTTGGGGGCTGCAGTCAGTCTCCCCAGTGGAAAGCCAGGTGGCACCAGATTTGGCCTCCTGGGGGCTAGAGGAGTTGGGGGGCTGAGGGCCTATTAGGGGGAGTAAGAGGGTAGTCTGCTCTCCTAGAATCCCCAACATTTCTCAAATACCTCTATTTTTAGAGATAAGAATACCCCAACTTCTCTATTAAATGCACCCTAATTTCTCTTTGGAAACACCTATTTTATCTCCCCAATGCTACAAACCTCTCTCTTGAGATATCCCAATATATCCGACAAAAAGCTCCTTGTTTTCCTCAAGTTGCTCCTATCTTGCCCCTAAACATGGGAGCTTGCAGGCCTTTCCTCCCCCTTTTCAAAGGAAAAGGCAGCTTAGAGCCCGGAGCTACATGGGCACAAGGTGGCTCCTCAGGCCTAGAGCGGGGATGGCAGGCTCTTTGTCTCTGAGCCGCCTCCCTGTGTGTCCTCCAAGCCTGTCTGCTGGATGCCACAGGGGGCAGCCTATGACTCAGGCCTGAATCCTGGGAAGTACCACCTTCCTGCTTCTCCTCTGAGACCTGCCACCTTCCCCTTTCCATATAGTATGCTCCTGGGAAGGGAGGAGAGGGTGAGGACTGAGGCGGGAGGGGTGAAGACCAAGGCCGCAGCATGAGGGGCACAGCTTAGGGTGGGTGGGGATGGTGGATACCTTCTAGGCCCGCTCCCTAGCGTGGGCCTGAAACGGGCTGCCTCCTCATCTCTGATTCCAGGGAGGCTACAGCTCAGGGTTTGGGGGAGTCCTGGCGGAGGGGTGGGGGGCGGCCGCACCTGTCAGTCACAGGGCTCTGCAGAGGCAGCAGCAGGTTTTGTTGACTTGGAGGGGTTTCTGTTGGGAGTCAGAGCCGGTGGCCTCCCTGCCCTGGTCCCTTCCAGGGCGGCCCACAGGACAGGTGTTTGGAATCTATCCCCAGGTACTTTCCCCCTCTGGGCTTCAGTTTCCCCAGCCCCCAAATGTGATGGGGTGGGGCTTCTGGCTGAGCAAGGCTGTGGTCAAGGTTCTGGGGTTCACTTTGAGGCCTGGCAAGACCCCCCCCCCCCCCCGGCTGAGTCTCTTTCCTCACCAGTAGCTGCTTTCGTGAACGGATGACCAGTACTTACATCACACATGTTTAGGCGTGTTTCAGTACTTTGCAAATAGTGACTCTAATGCTGTGATGCCCGGGGACCACTGAGGAGAAGGAGGCAGAGAGGTTTGGACACTTGCCAGGAGTCACAAAGCAGGAAATATTGGTCCTAGGATTCAAACCCTGATTAAGTGGCTCCGGATTAATGTCTGAGTTGCTTAGCACAGGAATCAGCACAGAATAAGTTCACTGCATCCTCTTTCCACTCAGCTGGGGAGAGAGACCCTGCCCCCAGCTAGGCAAGGGTGAGTGGGGGTTGAAGCCCCCAATTCCCAGGTCAGCCTGGCGCTGCCCTTCCTTGCAGACCCTAGCTGGTCACTTCCCCTCCCTGGCCCCCCCTGGCCCTGTCCTGTCCATGGAGGCAGGTGGCCGAGGCCCCGACTGCAGAAAGGAGCACTGTTCCAGGAGTCATCCTTCCTGTCGTCTGCCCATTCGTCTGGCAAGTTTTCATTAAAGACCCCAGTGTCTTGGCGACACGGCCGGGCTAAGACCGAAACAACCCTTCCAACCACAGCTCCCAGCCCAGTGGGGCAGCAGAATCAACACGTAATTGCTCTAGGGCACCCTTCATGACAGCTAAAGTTGGGGCTCCGGGGGCTCTGTCAGGCTGTAACACGGGGCTGGCCCAGGCAGTGGTGAGGTGATGCATTCACTGGTATCTGCCTCCCCTGGCCAAGTGGGGCTCAGTGTTTGCTGGGTGAGCAACTCTGAGACAGGCCTCCTGGAGTCACGGCCCCCTCTGAGCCCCGCTTTCCCCATGTGGACCATGGGACTCTGAACCCCACCTCACTCCAAGGTCCAGGGGATGTGTTGGAGGCGCGGGGCCTCCATCTGGCTGCATTATCTTGCCAGCTCCTCACAAACTGAGACTGGACTTGGGTGCCAGAAGGGGAGAGTGAGGCTGAGAGGGAGGGCAGAGAGTGAGGAAGCAGGGGGGTTAGGGCTGGCAGGTCACAAGGCAGGACGGGGGTGGGACCCCAGAGGGACCCTGAGATCTTAGAAGCTGCCAGGCCTGGGGTTGCCTTGGTTTCTCTCTCTGTGGGTAGCACGCCTGCGCTCTCCCTGCTGTCCTCCAATCACATGCTCCTGTTGCAGTTCTTACTCACCTGTGTCCCTCAGTTGGCCCCGCCTCTGTGGGATGCATCACGGAGTGGGCCCCGCATCCCTCGGTCACAGCTGTGTCCCTAGCGTCTGTGTCACTGTCCAACATCCAGCAAGTGCTCCATAAACATCTGCCCCTGAAATGGAGGAGCAGTCCCTTCTCTGGCTTCTGGGGTGGCTTCGCTGAGCGATGCCCATTCACCGGGAGGAGTGGGGCTTAGCTGCCGGGTCCTTATTTCTGGAAGGAAACTTTCACCTCTCTCGTCCATGGAGGGGAGAGTTGGGGGAAGGACGTTAGAGGCTGGCACTGAGAAAGCGCTCAGTAGTAAATTCAGATGCGGTTATTCTTGCTGCTGCTATTTTATTCTTCATTGTAAGTCGGGAAAGCTGCTCACCAGAGAAAGGGCCCACAGCAAGTATGGGTCTGCGCTCCTCCCCAAACGAACTGAAGCAGAGGCGTGGGGTTCCCGCTCCTCCTGCTCCTCCACCCGCAGGGACCAGCGCTAGGGGCGTCCATCAGCAAACGGCGACCACCTGCTTTCCCTCCCACGTACCCTCGTCCGTCCCCTGGGTCCCCGCGAGGCTCCTGGTGCGCCGGGCCCCGGGGTGGCGCGGGGCGTGCCGCGAGGCGGGGGGCGGGGGCGGCGGCGGCGGTACTAGGGAGAATACGGCGGCGCGGCGGCCGGGCTGGGCGGTTTCCCGCCGCGGCCGGTGAATGAGTCCGACTGCGCTGCCGCCGCCGCCGCCCTGGTGGAAGCTGCAGCCTCGGCCCCCGCCCCAGACCCGCAGCCTCCGCGCCGAGACCCCGGCGAGCCCGCGGGACAGCCTCAGCCTCGGGACACCACCCCTGGCAGGTGAGTTCAGGGATCCCGCCACGACCCGCAGGGGCTGCTAGGACCCCACCCCCACCCCCAGCTGAGTTAACCGAGGGGTGGGGGGTGGGTTGGGGGGGGGCGGTGTCGGGGGGGGGGGGGAAGGGATCAGCCGGCTGCGCTGTGGGTCCCCAGACTCCTTTCCTCTCCCTTCCCCCACCCCACTTGCCTGGACCCTCAGCCCCGGGAGAAGCCACAGGTGGGTGGGAGCCGGATTGGGGGGGGGGGCGGAGCTGGGACACGCGGGGGTCCACCCACACCCCGAGGTGTGGTCCCTGTAGACAGAGTGTGAAACCCTTTTAAAAAGCGCTTTGAGATCCTCAAAACGGGGGTGGGGGCGAGAGAGGGGCCGCTCTCCCCTGGGAGCTGCCCTGGAGTCCGCGCACCCCCACCTCCTCCGGCTGTGCGTGGAAGTTAAGCGCGACCTCTGGGGAGAGGAGGGGGGGTGACAAGCCCATCCCACCCCCGCCCCCGCCCCGCCCCCCTGGGTCCTGCTGGCCCAGGCCCTGTCCAGGTGGCCCCCAGTCAGGTGCCCGGAACCCCCTTTCAGCACCCCAGTGCGTGCAGGCCTGCAGCTCCCGGCCCCCGCTTCTCTCCCCAGACGCGGCGCGCCCTCCTGGCCTGCTGCGCTGCCCCCATGAAGAAGACCAACATGTGGTTTCTGGAGCGGCTTCGGGGGACCGGGGAGAACGGCGCTGCGGGGGGCGAGGCGGGCGACAAGGCCTCCAAGGGGCCCCTGTACAGCAACGTGCTCACGCCCGACAAGATCCCCGACTTCTTCATCCCCCCCAAGCTGCCGGCCAGCCCCGCGGAGCCCGAAGGGCCGGCTGAGCAGGGCCCGGCCGCCGCCGAGCAGAGCCCGGCCTCGGCTTCGCCCCGCCGAGCCCCGCGGAGCCCCCGGCTGCCCGCCAAGCTGGCGGCCGAGAGCAAGAGCCTGCTGAAGGCGGCCACCCGGCACGTGATCCAGATCGAGAGCGCCGAGGACTGGCCGGCCGAGGAGGCCGCCACCAACGCCGACCCCCAGGCGCAGGGGGCCATGTCCCTGCCCTCCGTGCCCAAGGCGCACACGTCCTACGGCTTCGCCACGCTGGCCGAGAGCCCCCACACGCGGCGCAAGGAGTCCCTGTTCCACAGCGAGCACGGGGCCCTGGCCCAGGTGGGCTCCCCGGGGGCGCGGCGCCGCACGGGGGGCGGCAAGGCGAACGGGGGCGACCGAGCGTCCCGGGAGGCGGGCGGCGCGCTCATGAGCCCCAGCCGCTACTTCAGCGGCGGGGAGAGCGACACGGGGTCCTCGGCCGAGTCCTCCCCGTTCGGGTCCCCGCTGCTCTCGCGCTCCGTGTCGCTGCTCAAGGGCTTCGCCCAGGACAGCCAGGCCAAGGTGAGCCAGCTCAAGCACTCGGTGGGCCGCCACGGCTCCCTGTCGGCGGACGACAGCACCCCGGACACCAGCCCCGGCGCCCGGCGCCGCCGCCTGACGCGCAGGGCCGCCCCGGAGCCGGGCGCGGAGCCGGGCCCGGTGCCCCGCGCGGAGCACGCGGTGCGCATGGGCCCGCGGGGCAGCGTGCGGCTGCTGGCCGAGTACGAGGCGGCCCAGGCGCGGCTGCGGGTGCGGCTGCTGGCCGCCGAGGGTCTGTACGACCATCTGTGCGACGCCCGGAGCATCAACTGCTGCGTGGGCCTGTGCCTGGTGCCCGGGAAGCTCCAGAAGCAGCGCAGCACCATCATCAAGAACAGCCGCCACCCCGTCTTCAACGAGGACTTCTTTTTCGACGGCCTCGGGCCGGCCAGCGCCCGGAAACTGGCCCTCAGGATCAAGGTGGTCAACAAGGGCAGCAGCCTCAAGCGGGACACGCTGCTGGGGGAGAAGGAGCTGCCCCTGACCTCCCTGCTCCCCTTCTTGTAAAGGCCCCTTGCTGCCCACGCTCCGTGCCTCCCGCGGGTGCCCGGGGGAGACCCCCCTCCCTCCCCCCCCCCCCCACACTCAAATTCTGACGGGCGGGCGGCAGGAGACTCACTGGCTGCGCCAGGGGCTGGGAGGAGGAGGTGGGTGTACACTCCGGCTGGGCTGGGCCCGGATGCTCAGCTGTAGCGGGGGCTTTCCGGGGATGCTGCCTGGTGACCAGGATACTATTTTTCGTGGATTCGGTTATTTGGAGGAGGAAAAGAGGGGGCTGCCAGGGAAGAGAAGGCCATTTGCAGGGCTGAGCGCTACCCCCCGTGCCCCAAGTTCCATGTCCCTTGATGTGGTCTCAGCACTTACAGAGGTCTGGAAAGGGGTTCTCAGGTGGCTGGGAACCTGTGCCAGGAGGTGGCCGGGGTGGATGGAAGACCTAGAGGTCTCCAGTCCTGAGGCTGGGCTGAATCTCTTCCTGTGTGGCACGAGTGTCCTCATCCCCCAGGTCTGCCAGACGCCTCCTCCCTCCCCCCTCCACCCCCCCCCTCCCAAAGCAGTGCCAGGGCCCGGGTTCTGCCACCAATGCCCCAGGGGGCTGTGGGAGGCAGCAGAGCTGAGGAGCTCATGGTGCAGGAAATCCCAGAAGATGAAAATGGGAACAATGATGGGAACAATGGCTCCGCTTCTGTCCCTGGAGCCAGACAGCCCTCCCCAGGGGCCGTTTCCCTCCAGTACCTTCTTTGCTTGCTTTTCTGGCAGAGGCCTCCTGCCTGGCTGGTCGGCTGCATCTGCTTCGGAGCCCTGGCGCGGCTGGGGCACCTGGAGCCTCCCTCCCCTGGAGAGGGATGCTCTGAAAGCATCCAGGGGGCAGCTCCCTTGCCCACGACTCCCATCCCCCCATCCCTCCCACGCTGCCCCCCCCCCCCCCCCTCCTGCCCAGCACACTTGGCAGCTGGACACCAGGGAGGGATGCCCAGTGACGGATGGCTGTGGCTTTTACTCCACGTGTGTAAATAGGCTTTGGTTAGGGTGGGTGGGATAAAGGGACAAAGGGGCGGGCTGGGCGGGGGGTACCCTGGTGTGACTTTCCATGCTGCTAGGGGGCTGCATAGGGTTTGCTTGTGTCAGGATAGTTTTTGTGGAGGTTTTCCAGCTCAGAGAAACAAATGGTGCAGTTTGGCCAGGCCAGCTCTGTCCCTTCATTTCTCCTGGGCTGCCTGCTGGGCGTGGATGGACCAGGGAAGCCCATTGAATCCTGGGGCGCCCCTCCCTGTTCAAACATTGCCCCTCTTGACTCTTGGTGGTTTCCAAGTCCCAGGAGGGGAGAGGTGAAGAAGCAGATTTCCCCCGGGGCCGGGGAAAGCGCCAGGGCACCCTGCACCGAGATGGAGGGGCCCTGGGAGCTGGGGTCCCTTTTAGTGCCCCTTTTGGTCTCTGTCCTGTGCCTGTTCCTTCCTGCTCCTGCTCCTGCCGTCATCGGGGCTCCGCCTTCACTCTGGAACTTGGAGACCACCAGGGCCAGGCTTGTGGGCTGAGGAGGCAGCAGAGGGCCCTGCAGGGAGCTAGATGCTTGGAGCGCATGCCCCTCCTGTTCTTTCTGACCCTGACCTCTCCCTTCCCCTGCTTTCCCTCCGGGGCCTCCCGTTTTCAGTGCCCCATGCACTGTTTCATATCTTTGTGTTCGAGGTTGACAGTGGGTAAACCTTTATGACACCCTTCCTAAGTGTGTTTGTTTATAAATGCTGTTTTTAGTGCAATAAAGGTGTTTCGGGAATGCGGGGGTGGAGATTTGCCTTTTTTGCTGTTTAATAACAAGAGAGGAATTTTGTCTTGAATTCCAAGGAGGATGGCGGGAGCCTTCAAGATCAGTGAAGTCCTCAGCCCTTTCAGGCCCTCTGCTTGGGGAGGAGGCAAGGAAGCAAGATTGCCCAGGGCGATGCGGTGGCCGCCCTCCCCACCCCCAGCCCTGTTATAACAACAGCTGACATTTGCTCAGCAGGTGTCTGTGGGCGCTGCTCGCACTCTCCATCTACAACATGAATGGCCGTCACAGCAGCCCCTAAGAAGGCTGTCCACATCCTCATCTCGCAGGTTCGGTAACCTGTCAAGGCAGCCTAGTTAATGGGAGCTAGGATTCGAACTCGCGCCCTCACTGTGGCCACCATGGAGAGAATTGGCAGGATTTGCCCCTTCCAGGTTCTATTTCCTGGGGACAGAGACTGGACATGTGGTGCCATCATTAATGGGGACCCCCTTGGATCCCATCAGCTGCCACCACGGGAGCACCCCCACTGACCTACCCTTATCCTCATCTGGTCTGCCCAAGTCCCTGCGATCAGACAGGAATCAGAAAGCAAGTATGTCAGCCAGGAGGCCAGCCCCCACCCGCCGTCCCTCTCACATACCCCAGGTCAGGCCCTCTCTCCCCACAGAGCCCCCAGTTCAGGTCCCTGTTTCCGGCTCTGACCCCAGGCCTGCTCCTTCCTCTCTCCAGGGCCCAGATGGTCAGGGCTGTCACGAAGCCACCAGGAGTCTTTGTGTGGGGTTGGGGTCCTGAGCAGCCCTCCACTGGCTGACAACTGCCAGATGAGCCGCGCTAACGAGGCCTGGTCGGGACCCAGGATGTGTTGCCAGGGCAACCGGGCGCCTTCTCTCCTTTTTCCCACCAGCCACTCATCACTGGGCAGCCTGTGTGTGTGCATGTGGGATTGCGTGCCTCTGTGTGTGTCTGTGTGGACCATCTATGTGTGCATGCACACAACAGTGGGCTTCGGCACATGTGTAACTACATGTATGCCTTATGCACATGTATGTATGTGCATGTTAGTGTAGTGATGTACATGTGAGAGTGCAGTCGTGCTTGTGCACAGGTGTCAGTGTGGGCATAATTATGTGTGTGCATGTATGCACATAAGTGTAGCCATGTGTGTCAGCAAGTGTGTGTGTGCGCGCGCTTGCATTTCTATGTGGGCTGTGCACATGGGTTTTTTTCTGTGCGTACCCATGTACATGTATGTAACCTTGTGAGTGTGTGCACACGTATTACTATGTAATTGTGCACATGTGTGTCACCATGTGTGTGCTTGTGTGTGTGTGCTGTGGCTGCCCTCTGCCTCACAATGTCCAAAAGGACATAATAGGACCAGTGGCTCCAGAAGGCCCCCTCCCCCCTCTCTCCATGCTGGTTCCTCACTGGGAACACCCTCACCTATGTCCTCTCACTCAGACTTCAGGTCTCGACCCACTGCCTCTTCCTCAGGGCAGCCCCTACCCTGACAAAGTCAGAGCCTTTCTTAGGTTCCTTGTGAGTGTAACACACTGCCTTGCACTATCGATCAGATCGGAATGATCTGTTATTTGCACCTGCAGTATCCCAGTGCTCAGCCCACGGTGTAAACAAAGGTGACATTTGCACTCTCCTTCCAGCCCAGCTATCACCCGAGGCTTCCTCCTGTCAGAAGGGCCATGGGCACCCAGGGCCACCACTAACAGTAGGCACCTCACTTGGTGCAATCACAAAATGGTGCCCCTTTCTCAAAGTGGAGCCAGCACAGCAAACAGGAGAGCCAAAAGATGAGGAGTTAGATGCCTGGAGACTTTGTGGGCACCTGGATCCAGCTGTACCTGAAGTCCATAACTGCTCACCATTTCAGTTCAGAGAAGCAATAAAGTCCTTTTTAAAAAAAATATATTTTTTTTCATTGATTTCAGAGAGGAAGGGAAAGAGATAGAAACATCAATGATGAGAAATGATGAGAGAATCATTGATTGGCTGCCTCCTGCATGCCCCCTATTGGGGGTGCGGGGAGATCACACCTGAAACCTGGGCATGTGCCCTTGGCTGAAATCGAACCTGGGACCCTTTAGTCCGCAGGCCGACGCTCTATCCACTGAGCCAAACCGGCTAGGGCTAAAGTCCTTTCCTAGCTTGACTTCTTATTTATTTATTTGCAGCCAAGGAACACTGATACAGAGAGCCTCTGGTACGAGGAAGGAGGAAATGCACTGAGCTAGGTGTGCCCCAGTCTGACAGGAAGGAGGACAGTATCCTAGAACCTGGGATTTGTACATCCTAGAGAGCTGGGGAATATGGGCCTGGGGTGAGGGAGTGAGCATTAATCAAGGAGGGGTTTGCAGAAGGAACAGAACCTGAAATAGGGAAGAAGTATTGGGGTAGCAGGCACATCCCAGAGGTAAAGGGAAGCGGCTCAGGAGTCCAGCCAACTGGGGCCTCCATCCCACTCCACCTCAGCCTCGGCTGCAGTGCCTGCCCCGATCTGTCCATTGCCTTCTGCTGGAAACCTTCCATGGCTCATCATGGCCCCACATGCTGTGCATGCCCCACATGGAAGCCCACGCACCCTTCCTGGAGCCTTTGCTTGTGTGGTGCCCATCTCCCCAGCACACCTGAACCCTGACATGCCCGGTGAGCATTCCATGGTGGAATTCCAGCCCGGGACTATCCACTCCGCAGCACAGTGTGGCTGTGGGCGAGTCATGTGACTTGTGTGGGTCTCAGGCTCCCCACGAGCAATGCTTCAGCCTGGTGCTGAGGCTCAAGCTCATGTGTGGAAAGAGCTCATGCTCTGTGGAAGCAGGCACAATATAGCAATGATAATATAATCACATTAGGATGATAATTATAGGCTGCCAGCAGACCCCCTGAGGTCAGTGGCTTCCTTGGTCCTCCTGCGCTGGGGTCCTTTTCCCGCTGCACCTGCCCCTCTGTCCAGCTGCTTGCACCCCCTTCCTCCAGTGTGGGATTCAATTAAGCTTTTGTTTTCTTCTCAGCTCTTCTGAGAGTGGGAGGGAGGGGCTGTCTGCAGCTGGGTCTGCTGACAGAAGGAGAAAAAAATGACTTCAATAAAAAGGAACCACTGCAGAGGGAGACCTGCATGTGCATGCCCTCCCTCCCACCAGGAGCAAACCCATGCCCCCCACGGAGGTCAGGAGCACGGGGCGGGTGTCCAGGGTTGACCTGGAGAAAGAAGATACCTACCAAGAAGGGCTCCTGGTGGCTAGCTGGGCTCAAATGTAAAACCAGAGCCTAGCAACCATTGCTAAACCCAGGCCTCTCAGACAGACTGCCCTTCAGGGAGAAGCCTGCACTGACCTGCCTGCCTGCTGGCCGAGCCCACTCTTCTACAGGAGTCGCTGGAATTGTATTTCAGCCAGTAGGAGGTTTTCACTGTCCAATTATAGCTGCACAGCTCTACAGTATGTCCGTAGCATCTTCACTGACCAGAGTGGCTCCATTCCAACCAATCAGGACATTGCTTTTAGGACCAATCAAACTGTGAGATTTGAAGTCCTTATTTGCATAAGGATGTTAGTGTAACCAGGGGCGAGGCTCCTGTCTATATAAGTCAGCTTCCCTATGGCTAGCCTGGGAGCATACTTTCACTTGAGGACTATGTTTCCTTGGTTGAGGCTGGACCACCAAAGGGTCTTGATGGAGCAGAGCTGTCTTACTGGACAGCGACCTTCCCGGATGGCCACCTTACGCTGGTGCTGTCACACTACAGAGCTGTTAGAATTGAATAAAGCTTCCTTCAACACACGCCAACTAGGGGATTCCTGTTGGTGTTGAATTGGCACCAATGACCATGGGTTGACATCAGTTGCAAAAGCGCCAGTCCTGGCTCCACTACTCACAGCGGGCTGCCTGGCTCTCTGGGTCTCAGTTTACCCTCCCCCTGGTCAATGGAGACATTACAGGCACCTCCCTCCAGGGTTATATAAGGTATGTATACACACTGCAGGACCCCTGCTGGTGAGAGGATGGCCCACTGAATCCGCGTCAGGACTGCAGACCCCTTTCATCCACACGTGGAGAAACTGAGGCCCAGAGAGGCAAAGCAACATGTCTAAAGTCACCACGCTGGCAGGTGGCAAGATGATGATCTGAACCAGGGCTGCTGCAGACCCCAAGCCCTCAAGCTCACCCACAATGCCTTCCCATGTCTCTGTAGGCTCCTCCTCCCCTTAGGGGCCTGGCCCTCTACATCCTGCCTGGGCAACACAGCCTGGGTTTGAATTCTGACTGGTCACTCTCTTCTCTGTGACTCAGTTTCCTGTCCGGTACCTTGTATCCTACTCTGTACTGGTGGGGGTGGGGTAAGGGCTGATTTGGCACTAGGGCTAGGAGAGTGGCAGACCCAATGGAAGGCTGTGGAGTGAGGTTCTACCTTATGCTCCCTGACTGGTAGGGGATCTAGCCTTGCCCAGAGACTGAGGATATAACCTCTCTGGGATGTGCTGGGATTGGATGTAGGAGATGAGGGGTGGGTGATCCCATTGACTCCTCTCTCTCAGCCCTATTCAGTCCCACCCACCAGCAGACCCAGAAGGCTCTGCCTTCCAAACACACGCTGAACTGTCCTTACAAAGAACAAGCTGCTACACACAACAGCCTGGAGGAACCTCAGCACTGATGTTGAGTGGGGAAACTGGACACAACACATTGTGCAATTCCATTTATAAGAAGAACAGGTGACCTGAATCTACGATGATGGAAGTTGGATGGCCGCCTGGGGAGCAGTGGCCAGAAGGGAGACGAGGATGGCCTCTGGGGAGCTGTCACTGTCGATATTTTCATCTGGGTGATGGTTCCTGTGGTGAGTTTATTTATAAATATTCACTGAGCTCCTAAGGGTCAAGTACCCAGAATATATTTTTAAAAGTTCTTACAACTCAGCAACAGAAAAATAAATGGCCCAATTAAAAAATGGGCAAAGGACCCGAATAGACACTTCTTCAAAGAGAAATGTCCAACAAGCCCATGAAAAGAGGTTCGATGTCATTAGTCATCAACGAAGTGCAAATCATAAGAAGATACCACTTCACACCCACAGGATGGCTGTGATCAAGAAAATGAAATATAACAAGTGTTGGTGAGGATGTGAAAGAATTAGAAGCTCACAGCCTGCTAGTGGGAATGTAAAACGGTGCAGCTGCTGTGGAAAGCAGATGGGCACTTCCACATGGAATCACCCAGCAATTCCATTCCTAGGGATACCCAAAAGAATCAAAAACTCTTCCTCAAACAAAAACCTGTACCTTAATGTTCATAACAGTGTTATTCACAATAGCCAAAAGATGGAGATAGCCCAAATGTCCATCGGTGAATGAATGGATAAATGGTCATTCATTCAATGGAAGATCACTCGGCCATGAAAAAGAGTGAAGCACTGCCTGGCCGTCGTGAGTTGGTGGTTGAGTGTTGACCTATGACCCCAGAGGTCACGGTTCTATTCCTGGTCAGGGCACATGCCCAGGTTGCAGGCTCGATCCCCAGTGTGGGGTGTGCAGGAAGCAGCTGATCAACGATTCTCTCATCATTGATGTTTCTGTCTCTCTCCCTCTCCCTTTCTCTCTGAAATCAATAAAAATATATTTTAAGCCCTAGCCGGCTTGGCTCCGCTGATAGAGTGTAGGACTGTGGACTGAAGGGTCCCAGGTTTGATTCTGGTCAAGGGCATATTCCTTGGGTTGTGGGCTCAATCCCCAGTGTGGGGTGTGCCGAAGGCAGCCGATCAATGATTCTCTCCCATCATTGGTGTTTCTATCTCTCTCTCCCTCTCTCTTCCTCTCTGAAATCAACAAAATACATTGTTAAAAATGTATATATATATTTTTAAAAAGAGTGAAGCACTGACACTGGTTACAACATGAATCAACCTTGAAACATATGCTCAGTGGGAGAAGCCAGACACAAAAGGCCACACAGTATGTGCATCCATTTCTGTGAACAGGCAAGTCCACAGAGATGGGAAGTGGGTTAGTGGTTGTCAGGAGTGGGAAGGGAGAGGGGGCGTGACTACTGATGAGGATGGGGCTTCTTTTGGGGATGATGAGAATGTCCTGGAACTAGATAGTGGTGCTGGTTGCACGTTGTGAATGTGGTAAATGGCACTGAATCACTCACTTTAAAATGTTTAATTTTCTGACTTCTTCAATTTAAAAAATATATATACTTTATTGATTTTTTACAGAGAGGAAGGGAGAGGGATAGAGAGTTAGAAACATCGATGAGAGAGAAACATTGATCAGCTGCCTCCTGCACACCCCCTACTGGGAATGTGCCCACAACCAAGGTACATGCCCTTGACTGGAATCGAATCTGGGACCCTTGAGTCCGCAGGCCGATGCTCTATCCACTGAGCCAAACCGGTTAGGGCTTCTTCAATTTTTAAAAAAAGTTCACTGTGCTTGATACACTTATGACTTGTACAGTTTACTATAAATTATATATTTTTTAAAAGGGATATAAAAATTTCCCAGAACCTGCCTGCTTCTCCCCCCTTTTCGGTCCCTGCTGGGATTGGGCCCAACTATCTGCCCAACTATCTATCCCTGCTGGACCAGCGCAATACCTGCCACCCTGGTGTCCAGGTGCTGTCTACAGTCTGTTCTCCTGGTAGCCACCAGAGGGCGCTGAGAGCACCTAAGTCAGGTTTGGCTTTGGACCCCACAGCCTATCCTACTGTCAGTAGATACAGAGGGCGACAGTGAGCACTGAATCAGCCCAGTCCTGCTCTGCCCACTGCCCTCCATGGCTCCCATGTCCCTTGGGGTAAAAGCCCAAGTCGTCGTCTTCTTCTTCTTCTTCTTCTTCTTCTTCTTCTTCTTCTTCTTCTCCTCCTCCTCCTCCTCCTCCTCCTCCTTCTCCTTCTCCTTCTCCTTCTCCTTCTCCTTCTCCTTCTCCTTCTCCTTCTTCTTCTTCTTCTTCTTCTTCTTCTTCTTCTTCTTTTAAATATATTTTTATTGATTTTTTTACAGAGAGGAAGGGAGAGGGATAGAGAGTTAGAAACATCAATCAGCTGCCTCCTGCACACTCCCCACTGGGGATATGCCCGCAACCAAGGTACATGCCCGCGACTGGAATCGAACCTGGGACCCTTCAGTCCACAGGCCAGCGCTCTATCCACCGAGCCAAACCGGTGTCGGCTAAAGCCCAAGTCTTCTTAAACCCACAGGACCCTGGACAACCTGCCCTGTCACCTCCTTGCCCTCACCTCCTCCCTCTCTCTCCCACTCATTCCACTCCAGCCACACAGGTTTTCCTGCAGTCCCTTCAACACACCAGGCACTGCCCACCTTCATGGCCTTTCCACGGGCTGTATTTTCCTCCGGGTGCTCCCTTCCCCCAGACTTTCCTGGTGCCCTCACCTTCCCTGGGTACCCATCCAAAATGCCCCTCACACCCCTTTCCTTCCTACCCTTCTTTATTTTCTTCCTAGCACTCTAGGAGAGACATTCTTGTTCCAGGACTAGAACAATGCTTGGCACAGAGTAGGTGCTTGACAAATATTTGCTGAATGAATGAACCAGTGACTGATGATCAAGAAGCTAAGGCGTGCCCTAACCGGTTTGGCTCAGTGGATAGAGCGTCGGCCTGCGGACTGAAGGGTCCCAGGTTCGATTCCAGTCAAGGGCATGTACCTTGGTTGCGGGCACATCTCCAGAAGGAGGTGTGCAGGAGGCAGCTGATCGATGTTTCTCTCTCATCCGATGTTTCTAACTCTCTATCCCTTTCCCTTCCTCCCTGTAGAAAATCAATAAAATATATTTAAAAAAAGAAACTAAGGCATGCCCTGGCGGATGTGGCTCAGAGGTAGAGTGGAAGAGTCTCAGGTTCCATTCCCTGTCAAGGGTACATACCTGGGTTGCAGGTCCATCCCACCCCCAGTCGGGGTACGTGTGGGAGGCAACTGATTGATGTGTCTTTCTCACATCGATGTTTCTCTCTCTTTCTCTGTCTCTCTCCCTTCCACTGCCTCTAAAAAAAAAAAAAAATCTATGGAAAAAAATATCCTTGGTCGAGGAGAGTTAACAAAAATAACAAAAAAGAAGCTGAGATGCTGCATTTTCCTGAGAAGTCGATAAGGGTAGGGAGGGGCATGGCCTTCCCACCTACACTCACACTCACACTCTCAGGCTCTCTCTCTCTCTGGATGACTGGGAAGGGCTGTTTTTTACTGCTTGATGGTCCACCTGAGTGTTCTAACTGCACAATAATAAAGGATGAGCTGATGGGTGAGCCAACGTAAAATCACACAGCCAAGCAGCAGATCTGTGGGTGCCTGCTCAGCCCACATGGTCCTTCACATGTTCCCCTTTGTGCTAGCTAGCTCTAAGGTCCCAAGGTCAGGGCAGTTCTAAATGTTATTACTAAAGGTTATTCTTGCTAAATGTTAGAATGTAGTACAGTATTTTGCAGACCAGCTGTAAACAGAATGAGCAGACGGGGGCTCACTGGGATGGAAGTAAACTACAAAGAAGAAAGCAACTTGTAATTGGCCAAATAGTACCTATAAGCAATGGCTAAGCCTCCCTTCTGGGAGGCAGCTTTGGATCTATATCCCTGTCTTCTTTACTTGCTGCAAATAAATAAAGCGGCGAACCCCTTGAATTCCGTAACACTTGCAACCCTCTCCCTCCCCCCCCCCCCCAGGCCAGGGAAGCTCTCCCATTCAGGTGTTCACCTGGTACAGGCATCCACCCACACACAGGGTGGCAGGCAGGTCCTGTAAGATCACAGCTGCAATATAATGGGGTCTCTTATGCCCTCCTCTTCGACTCCCTCACTGTTCTCATGAGTTCTCTCCAGGCTTCAACACCCCTCACCTTCGGGCCTTTACTCTGTCTGTGCCCCCTGCCAGGGCTCTGTCCCCCGGACTCCAAAGCGTCCACCCTCCCTTTCATGAGAAGGCCCCCAGGACCGCCTTCTTTACCGGCACCCATGCCACTTTTCATCCCTGCTGGCCTTCTCCTGACACACTCCCCTGGTGTGTGTGGTCATCTTCCTGTTAAGAAATCAGCCCCAGGGCAGAGATTTTGATCAGTTGTGTTCACTGCTGGGTCTACCCTCTGCCAGTGGGCACAGGGTAGGTACCCAGTGTATGCTTAAAGTGGATGTGAATGAATGAGTGACTGACCAGGGCCACAGCAAGCTCTTTCTAGAAGTGTCTGGATCTGGCCAGTGCTCCCCAGTGGGCTGAGTGGGACCACCGCCTCCCTGCCCGAGATGCCCTCTGTACTCAGCTCCCGGGTGGCCGTACCAAATGCCTGCACCTTGGATGGCTTAAACAGCAGAAACTCTCAGCTCTGGAGGCCAGAAGTCTGAGATCCAAGTGTTGGCAGGGCTGTTCCTTCTGGGGGATGTGGGGGACAATCTATTCCAGGTCCCCTCCCGGCTTCTGGTACCCCTTGGCTCCAGGCTCCACCTCTGTCTTCCATGACCTTCTCCTCCATGTGTCTGTGTCCACATTTCCCCTTCTTATGAGGACACCAGTCATTGAATTTAAGGGCCACCCGACTCCAGCAGGATCTCACCTTGATTTGATTTCGCTTGAGAATTTCCTGTTTTCAAATAAGGTCACAGCCACCGAATTGGGACATGAACACATCTGTTTGGGGAACACAGCTCAGCCCACAATACACTGCCGTCCTCAGCCGCGGGTTAAATCGGACCCTAGACCTGTTTAGACCTGCGGACTCGAGTCTCTGGGGGTCCAGAACTCTGCCCTTTGGATGTTGTTTTCACAACTTTAAATTTTGATATAATTTCAAACTCACAGAAAAGTTCAAGGTAAGTACCAGAAACTCCTGTCCAGATTCCCCAATTGGCTGCATTTTGCCCTGTTTGCTTTGTTATATTCTACATCTACATGTAACTATACCTGGATTTCCATCCATCGTTAGCTATGTGCATATACATATATTGATATGCATTTCCTGAGCTATTTAAGATGACGTTGGAGGTGCTACATCCCTTCATCCATAAACACAGGACCACATATGTAGAGAGCGCCTGGGAAGGCACATGGGCATTTCTTCAATTATTGTCAGCTGAATCCAGTGGCGTCAGGAAAGCCAGGTCCTGGAAACACGCTTTGCCAAAAGGCAGGAGTGTTGTCAGCTTGACCTTCAGCCCAGGCACCAGGGGGTGGGTTTTGTTATTTAAATCCAGCCAAGCACCAGAAATGAATATGACTAGGGCCCACCCAGAAGTGACGATTTACAAAGAAGCTACAAGAATGCACATATTCCCCTTTCCTTGTCCTTTAGTAAAACTTTCTGGTATTCGGGGTATAAAATAAACATGCTGTATCGGCTCTGGGTCCCTGTCTCTCCATCAGAAGAGGGCAGTGGTCCCACCGGGTCCCAGCTTTTTCCTTCCATCTCTGTGTCTGTCTCTTTCTTTTATCTTCTCAATCTCCAGCACCCCCTACTCAAAGAACCAGACCACTCTCTAGCCACCCTGGACGTGGAAAAGAGAGAACCCTCCACACATATTTTCTGGGGGAAAATATTTTCTTTTATAACCTGGTGCAGTTATTAAGATTAGGAAATTTCACACAAACAGTATTCATATCTGACCCAATGACTAGGGGGATTTTGGTACAGAGCAGGTTGCCACGACAACAGATGCTGGCAGCCAGGCCAGCAGGCAACAGCTCAGAGGAGGGAGCCCAGCAGGAATGGGGAGAGCACCCCCCACCAAGCGGTGGTAAGGTCAGGGTTAATAGAGCTTTGGAGACCACAAAGAGTGAAGTTCCTCCTGGTCCTCTTAGATCAGTGGTTCTCAACCTCGCGACCCACAGGTTGAGAACCGCTGTTGTAGAGCCTAAGACCATCGGAAAACACAGATATTTACATTATGATTCATTAACAGTAGCAAAATTACAGTTATGAAGTAGCAACAAAAATAATTTTATGGTTGGGGGTCACCACAACATGAGGAACTGTATTAAAGGGTCGCGGCATTAGAAAGGTTGAGAAGCACTGTCTTAGATCAATGGGGGAGAGAGGTGTTAGGACTTAAAACATGTGTTTTTGGGGAGAAACAATTCAATCCAACCCAAGCAGACTAAATTCCTGGGGCCACGGGGTTTGGATATTGCCACGGCACTGTTGGGCTAGGCCGTGGGCATCTGGTCTGCAGTCATACTAGTAATCAGTCCATATCAGGCATCTTCAAGCTGCCCTGCGTCCTGCAGGCCCCCCATGGCTGCTCCACGCACGTGATGACGCCTCCCTTTGCTCCATCCCTCGTGCTTCTCGGGTCATTGTCTGCCCGCCAGCCTTCACTTTCCTCGTGGACAGAGCTTGGATACTGTTTGGGTGTCCACTCCCCACCCTGTGTGACTCAGGGAAACCCATCCTACCTGGGTGCTGCTGAAAATCCCGAGTGGTGTCCTACCCCTTTGCTGGAGATTCATTTATGTGTGGCCATGGGACTCCCTTCTGGCCAATGAGATGTGAGTGAGGTCAGGGGTGCAACGTCTAGAGATCACTGCATCCCGAGGCTCGTGACCCCTTCAACAAGGTGGACTCATTCCTCACGCTATTCTCTCTCGTCCTTCTGCATCCTGCTTCCTCCACTTATGAAGGCCCTCACGTTGCACCGAGACCATCTACATAATCCAGGATCATCTCCCATCTCAAGGTCAGTGCATTAGCAACCTTAATTTCGTCTGGAATCTTGATCCCCCCTTGACATGCAACAGAACATATTGCCAGGTTCTGGGGACTTAGATGAGGTCACCTTTGGGGGTGGTTATTCTGCAGACCACAGAAGGATCCTTGTTCCTGAGAGGGAGGCCCAAGAAAGTGGTCCCTTTCTGCCTGTGGCCATTGCAGCTTCGTGATGAGATGTCTGGAGCAGCTGCAGCCATATTGGTGCCCATCTGAGGACGGATCCAGTGTAAAGGGAGGCAGAGCCACAACAATCACAGAGCAGCCCAGTGGAGTCCAGGAGCCTTTCAGGAGGAGGTGACACATTGCTTCTCTACTTAAGCCCATCAGAGGCAGGAATTGTGGCTGCCTACTGTCAAAGGTATCTACAGAGCAGAATGCCAGCTGCCCTGGAAATACAATTCTAGTCTGTGCGTGCGTGTGTGTGTGTGTGTGTGTGTGTGTGTACAAAAGACTACATTTCCTAGCCTTCTTTGCAACCAAGCATGGCCCTGTGACTAAGTTCCAGCCAATGGGATGTGAGCAAGAGTGGCTGTGCCTTCCAAAGTAAGGAGCTCCCAAGACCTGGGAACATCCAAGTTCCTGTGAACAGCGAAATGGACAAAAAAAGTCCTGGTGTAGCCACTCAGCTCGGTGGAGTGCCCCCTAGCAGTGACCATGAAATGGATGAATCTCACATAGTTTTGAGCTTAAGAAGCCAAAAATTTGATTGCTATCAAGTCAAAATCAGACAAAACTAGTCATTGCTATGAGAAGTCAGAACAGTGGTTATCCTTTCGGGGAGCAAGCGGGGGAGATAGAGGGTCTGGGGGCTTTGGGCCGTGGTCTGTTGTGAAAAGGCCTACACTCAGGATACCTGGTATTGGACACCCGAAAGGAAAAATGTTCCTAGAGGACGGGATCCAGCCTCGTCGCCCCTTCTGTCTCGAGCTGGGCAGGCACGGACTGTAGGTACCCAGACTCTGGGGAGGAAGAAATTCTTCTGGGTCTTTGCTGCAGCCAGGAAACCACCTGCCTCTGTGGGAGAAAAAATAGACTCTCCTCATCAGGGTCCGAGGAATCGAACCCAAGCCTAGTGCCCTTTTTGGAGTCGAAGTTTCTTAAATAATGAGGGAGAGATGTTTTGCTATTTTAGACAAGAGCAGATGGTGTGCATTTCATCCCACCGTTACTCATCGGACGGACCACACCAGGCCTTAACCCTCGTGCGTTGTTCTCACTCAGGGACACTGGGCGATGGCGGGGACATCTGTGGTTGTCACGCCTGAGGGTGCTCTTGGCATCTGGTGGGTGGGGCCAGGGGCGCTGCTCCACCTTCCATAGTGCCCAGGATGGCCTCCCACAGAGCACTACCCGACTGTCAGCAGCGCCTCTATGGAGGAACCCTGCTATACACCCCACCCCCACCCCGACCCCACCCCCCGCCGCCGCCAGGGCTCTCCCAAGAAGCAAGGCACAATCCAGCCCCTCTCAGACCCCACAGGCCTCGCTGGGCCCTTCTGTGCCTTCACCACCTGAGTGGGGGGTAGGTGACCCTCCCCGGGCCCCTTTCCCAGGACCCCCATGTGGGCTCACTCTCACCTCATTCCCCCCTTGCATTTTTGGGAGGACGAAATCAGTCTCGGGCGGAGAGCAGGGAGGAAAGCTTTGGCTCCCACTCCTTGCATCTCCATAGGAACTGGACTGTGCTTGAAATTCAGCCGCGGAGGGTTTGGTACTGAGTCCTTGTTTCTGCCTCCGCTGGAACATCCCTGCCCCAGAGGCAGGAAGGGCCCTGGATTCCTCAGCTTTTGCCACGCACACAAACATGCCCTTCGGTCCCAGGCCTTTCCCATCATTACTGAATTTTGCAAATATTGAGGTTCGCAAACGCTGGGAGCCCCGCCAGAGGCAGCCTAATGCTCCGTGCTGTGCAATCTTGGGCAATGACTTGGCCTTTCTGGGCAACATAGGAATGACGATACTGAAATCCATCTCGGAGGATGGCCCACGGGGGAGGCTTCAAGGAGCCGGTGTCAGACCGGCAGAGGGACCCGCAAACCCTTGAGCGGAGCGACCTCTGTTGGTCGCCCTGCGGTACTGCTGTTCCTCCCTGGCGCCGGCGGAAGATCAGCTTCAAGGCAGTTACTGAAACTCCGCAGGGGGCGCGCCTGTTCTGGGTGTGGGGTGTCCAGGCAGAGGCAAGACAGGCCCGGTTCCCGCCCAATTCGAGCCCACGTGCTCTAATGGGGTAAAAAGACGGTTACAAATGCAATATAGAGTAAGATCAGGATCAATGCTGCGAGACACCACCAAAACCCCCCAAAGATTTAGGTGAGAAAACACCCTACTTTGGGGAAGGGCTTTTGGGGGAGATGTTTTAGGTGAATTTTGGAGGACTCAGTCACATGAAAATCGAGGGATGAGCTCACTGCAAGGTGATGAGAGATGAGACTGCTGGGCATGTGGGGTTTGACCAGGCCAGCAGGAAAGGGGGCCAGTGTAGCAGATGGCAGGTGCTCTCCCTCCCGGGGCAGGAACCCGTCAGGGACCCTGCAGGGCTACCGGGCTGCCTTGATAAACCACTCAGGATGGGATTGCGGCATAACGGACAGCCCCAAGTTAGTGGCTTAACATCATGAAGATGCTCTGCTTCCCACAATCCTGCATCCACGGAACACCCATCCCATGTACTGTCTGCTGAGGCTGGGACACTGAAGGTGGCCTCTTCCCTCACCGTCTAGGACCCCCCCCCCCCCACACACACACCACACACATAGAAGTCTCCAGGGTTGCCAAGTTCATAGGCTCAGCAATGCCACCAAAGACCCATCCTCAGCTCACAATCCTCAAACCAGCAGGTGTCATGGTCACAGGAGAGCTGCCTGAGCTCTGGACATCACAGGCAGTCTCAAGAGGAACCAAGGAGAAGAGACAAGGGATTTGTTTCTTTGTGTTTCCTTTCACTCCAGAGGAAGCCATCTCTAGAAGCCCCTTGCAGGTTCTCCCCAGGCCTCATTCCTAAGTCAATCCTGGGTAGAACCCCTGGTGAGCTGTGACCGCCAGCATTGGCTTCCTCCACCTGAGCACAAACGGAGTCTTTTACTAAGAAGAAATGGAGGCTGTGGCCAGTGCGGCTCAGTTGGTTGAGCATCATCCATGCACCAAAGGATCCACAGAGTCGATTCCTGGGCAGGGCACTTGCCCGGGTTGTGGGCTCAATCCCCAGGAGGGGGCTTGTGGGCTCAATCCCCAGGAGGGGGCTTGTGGGAGGGGCCCGGTCAATGTCTCTCTCTCTCACTCTCTCTCTCTCTCCCTCTCTCTTCCTTCCTCTCTCTCTAGAATCAATACAAACATTTTTTTTTTAAAAAAAAGAGAAGAAATGATGGTCACCTAACCCCACTCAGGTAGTGAAGGCACAGAAGGACCCAGCACTGAGCCGAGCTGCCAATCTAACCATTCATTCAACAGCCCTTTCTGAGAGCCTTCTGTGGGCGGTGCCATTCTAGGTGCCAGGATGTGCAGAATGAGACACTCTCAAGCCCTGATCTGAAGAGGTGACTTCTACAAAGCAGAGTAGAAAATAAATAAGTCAACAATGTCATTTTAGGTGACAAAAAATGCCTCGGAGAAATAAAACAAAATGTTGGGATGCAGAGGGACCCAGGATTGGGGCTGCCTTCCTGAGTAGGAGCTGGCCTGGGACTCGTGTGGGCAGAAGATTGCAGGCAGAGGGACCAGCAAGTGCAAAGGCCCTGAAGAGGGGTACACACCTGGCCTGCTCATGGAGAAGGAAGGCAGAGTGACAGGAGAGGACAAATGAGGGGCTGAGGTTGGAGGAGCGAGTGGGCCCCACACACGACCTTGTGGAGGGGCAATGGGCGGAGCTTCCGCAATACCCAGTGATGAGCACCTGCAGAGTGGAATGTGGATGCTGAGAATGTGGGCAGGCCATTCTCCTGTTGCCGGGTGACCATAGACACATTGGGTGTGTTGGGAGTAAGGTTGAAGGGCTGGCGGAGGGCCCCGTTCATGGGGGACCATCGGCAAAATTTGCTCAACCACTACCATACCTCGGAGGCTGAGGAAAGCTCGGAAAGGGGACAGGACGATGATCCTCTCGGCTTCCAGAACCCTGTGTATGAGAGCCTACGGCCCACGGACCTCAAATACCAAGACCTAGGTGATGGGGGACTGGGGTTCGAAGACCAAGAAGAGGACATTCCCCCTGAGGAGGTGACTGAGGAAGAACTTACAGATGCCCAGGAGCCAGGCAAGGCCCTCCCAGAGGTGGAGAAGGTCCGGGAGAAAGATGAAGAGGAGGGTGTGACTGCGATGAGGTGGGTGTGGGGCGTGGCGCCTACACAGGCTGGGGTGGGGCTCAGGCCCTGGGGAGAGAGCGGTATCCCTACGTCCACCCCGAGTCCCTGTGGCCTCTGTGTCATTGCTGTTAGTGTGGGTCCCCCCCCCCCCCCCCCCCCCCCGCCGGGCCCATGCAGTCATTCTAGGGTGAAGGTATCAGACAGGGCAGGCAATATCCTCACTGGCCTCTGAGGTGAAGTCAGCAAACACAATCTCTGTCAAGGTAGCAGGTGCGTTACAGTGGAAAACCCTACAAAAGCTCCAGTTTTGGAGTCAGACAGTGTCTAGATGCCAGAGTTGAGAGGTCGAGAGAGCTGGCCCTCCCTTAAGAAAGACACGGGGACAATCCTGGCTCAGAAGCCGCAACCATTCCGATCACTACAAAGTGCCAGCGAAGTTGAAGATGGCTGGGAGCACACGTGCTGGTGGAACTGAGAACTGGTGAAGCAAGCATTCGTGGGACTGGTTTTTGGCAATTGATGGTATCCTGGAAAGAGCCAGGTGTCCCCTCACCTGTGGACTTCGTGTGTGCATCCCTCCCTCCCTCCGCTGGGCCACGTTCGGGGCTCTTCCGGACGGTGGCTGTCTCGGCAGGAAGGAGGCCAGTGGGTCAGCAGGAGCTGGCCAGTGCCCTCCCCCGTCGGCTGCCCTTTTTGTGGGCGTCATCCCCCACAGCTGGACATTTGCTGCCACAAGCTGTGACACGTTGGGCGGTGCTGGGGGGGGGGGGGAAGGTGCAGGCGGTGACAGGGCCCGGGGAGGACATCGGAGCCCAAGATGTGAGATGAGGAAACGTCTTATGGAATAACTGCGCCATCCTGTGAGGTGGGGGCGGGTCTCTATTCCATTTCACAGAGAAGGGAACGAGGCCACCGGGCCAGGGTCACACATCTGGCTGCTGCTGGAGTGAAGGTGGCAGTCCACATCTTTGGATGCCAGAATTTGCCCCCAGAGAGGTCCCTTCGGAGGGCGAGGAGATTCAGGGGGGGCTGGAAAGCCAGGAACTCCGGCCTCACCATCCAACTCTCCCAAAGCCGGCTGTCCATCACCCAGCGGTTCCCCAGCACCTCCGTGGGAAGAGGGAAGAAGAAGAAGAGGAGGCTTCTTGATCTGGCAAAACCCAAGACCAACTTGCAGGCCTTGAAAGACAAGTGAGCGGTGCAGGTGGTCTTGCTGGAGGCAGGGGTGGGGGTCTGCGAGGAGGAGAGCAGCCCCTGGGGGTCCCCCCTGTCGCCTGCATGGTAAACTTGGGGTGAAAAGTCAGGGTGCCAACCATGGGGGCTTGGGGGGGTGGCGTGGTGGCCGGCAGTGGCCTCTGGGTGCTGGCCCAGGAGAGTGAGGCGTGTGAGCACGTGGGAGCTGCAGAGCAAGGCAGGGGCTGGGCTGTCTCATCGCAGGATGGGGTGCCGCTGTAAGGGCTTTGTCTGGATCTCCCCATGCATGAAGAACTTGCAGTTCTGTGTCTACTGGTAAGTCCCAGGGTGTCTCCTCTCTCCATCTCCTGCCCGTGTTGGGGGGAACAGCCAGGCCCCAGGCCCCTTTTCCCCAGCTCCCCACTTCTCTGAACACCAGCCTTGCTCACAGTAGTCTACATTGCCCCATGCCGCTAAGATTTCTCTCCCCCTGTCCCCCTCCGACCTGTGCCTCTCTTGTGCCTCCACATTCTCTCCTTCCTTCCCACTGGTCACGCCACCAGGTCTTCCTCCAGCCACCCTGCCTCTGCCTCGCTGTCTCCCCGTCTGCACGTGTGTCTGTGTTTATGGGGAGCCTTGAGTTTTGTTTCAGAGCAGGGCTTAGGAAGCCTCTGCCCCGGCTTCCCTCACCCTGAGCCACGACTGGGTGCATTCCAGGCCATCCGTGTATTGGACAGAGAGATTTCTGGAAGACACCACCCTCACCATCACGGTGCCTGGTAGGTTGAGCCCACCCACCACCTCCACTTCTCCATTAGTGGCCACTTGGCTCAGGGGTGAGAGGTCAAGAAAGCTGGCGGCCCTTGTCCCAGCCATGGCTCTCGGCCATGCTGTCTGACATGCTGCTCCTGGCCTCCTGGGGCTGGGTTGCCCCCATCTCACCCCAACCTGTGCCCTGTTCAGACTGGGGAGACCTTGGGGACCAGCCTAGCCCTAAGGCCCCTGGGACTCCCTTTGGCCCCTCCCCTCTCCTCCATATATCTCCCAGGAGTATCTGTCCTCCACAGTGTTCCAGAGGCTCATCTCTGGACACTAAACCTCAGGAAGCCAGAGCCAGATGGAAGCTGGTCCCTGGGGTGAGGGGTGTGGGGGAAATCCCAGTTTGCACCATAGCCAAAATGGGGGTTAGCATTCACTTTGAAAAAAGGCTTTCTTCTTCCCTCTCACAGTGGTTTCTATCCTCTTTGAGAGCAATGGATCCCTTCAAATAAAACATGTCAAGAAAGCTCATTATTGGAGAGGAGAAAAGGGCAGGTTCTCTCTTGGGGTTTAGAATCTACCTCACAGTGAACACTAACCCCCTGGAAGCCCTAGGCCTGGGCAAACTTCAGACCAAAATCCATTTCCAAACCAGGGCGTTGTTGGAGCCACAAGAGTCCCGTTGAGGAACTGACCCAGCCCTGACACTCCCATCTTGTGTGCTCGAGTAGGAGACTTCAGGCTTCTGAGCCTGTTGTCCCTAGAATGGGGACAGCAAAAGTCACCTCTCTGTAAGGTGTCTAGTACTAGCTGAACTGTTTGGGCCCATAGTTCCTCACATTTTGCCTCTTGCTCTAACCCATGGAAAGCTGAATTCGGTAGGAAGAAAACCCCAGGGGGTGGGCAGGTTTCAAGCTGGGGCTGTTTCCCATTTGTGTAGCAGTGTCCCGCCGAATGGAGGAACTTGCTCGACCCAAAAAGTTCTACACGGATTATTGCAACAGCAATAGGTAAGGACAGGAGGGTTGGGTAGGCATTCTGAGGGCAGAGTTTGGCAGAAAACCTTTCTCTTCCCTTGACAGGCTGTAGCATGGGGCGGGGCTCGAGGGGGCGGGGCGGGGAGGGGGGAGGGATTCAGGTTCTAGGCTAGATAACCCAAATCTAAATTGGATGCCTGCAGGCAGGCACATGACCCTTGGATCTCAGTGGCAGTAGAGATCACACACAAAAACTACTTAGCACAGTTCCTGTCTCAGTAAGTGCTCAGTAATGTTACTTACCACTATAATGGATTTTGTTGGCTCTGAAAAGCTAGCAATTGTAAGACATTTTTATTTTATATACAACTAATGACCCAATTCTTTGTTATCACTTAGAACTTTTATGCTTGTCAAAAGTTATCTTTAGAGTTATTTAGACACACATTTTAATTACCTATATTAATGTATTCACAGAAAGGAAAATACAATGGAACTAAATTAACTGAAGTGTGTTCAAATGTTTGAATCACTTTTTAAAAACCATTTTTTATTTTTCAATTACACTTGGCATACATTATTATATTAGTTTCAGGTGTACACCCCAGTGATTGGACATTATATAACTAGGTGTTCATCCTGATAAGTCTTGTACCTATTTGACACCATACATAATTATTAGAATACTAGAAGCCTGATGCACGAAGATTCGTGCCAGAATGGGCCTTCCTTTCCCTGGCTGCTGGCACAGCCCTCGCTCTGGCTGGAGCCACCTTTCCACCTTCCTACACTTCTCAGAGACCCGCCCACAGCTGCTCAGTGCCCATGTATGCAAATTAACCTTCCATCTTTGTTGGGTTAATTTGCATACTCACTTCTGATTGACTGGTGGGCATCGAGAAGGTATGGTCAATTAGCATGTTACTCTTTTATTAGGTAGATTA
The DNA here is from genome assembly GCF_027574615.1 of Eptesicus fuscus. Lineage (NCBI taxonomy): Eukaryota > Metazoa > Chordata > Mammalia > Chiroptera > Vespertilionidae > Eptesicus > Eptesicus fuscus. Next base: position 30,879,546 of record NC_072478.1, read on the forward strand.
TTGACTATATTCTCTATGCTGTATTTTACATCTCCATGACTAATTTGTAACAGCCAATTTGTACTTCTTAATCCCTTCACCCTTTTCACCCATTCCCCAACCTCCTCCCATCTGGCAACCATCAAAATGTTCTCTGTATCTGTGAGTCTGTTTCTGTTCTGCTTGTTTGTTTATTTTGTTTTTTTGGATTCAATTGTTGGTAGATATATATTTATTGCCATTCCATTGTTCATGTTTTTTATCACTTCTTTTCTTCTTTTTCTTAAAGAAGACCTTTTAACATTTCACATAATACTGGTTTGGTGGTGATGAACTCCTTTAGCTTTTTCTTGTCTGGGAAGCTCTTTATCTGTCCTTCAATTCTAAATGACAACTTTGCTGGGTAGAATAATCTTGGTTGTAGGTCCTTGTTTTTCATCACTTTGAATATTTCTTGCCAATCCCTTCTGACCTGCAAAGTTCCTGTTAAGAAATTGTTGAGTCTTATGGGAGCTCCCTTTAGGTAACCAACTGCTACTTTTAAGATTCTCTCTTTGTTTTTAAACTTTTGCATTTTAATATATTTTATTGATTTTTTACAGAGAGGAACAGAGAGCTAGAAACATCGATGAGAGAGAAACATCGATCAGCTGCCTCCTGCACACCCCCCCCCAACTGGGGATGTGCCCGCAACCAAGGTACATGCCCTTGACTGGAATCGAACCCAGGACCCCTCAGTCTGCAGGCCGATGCTCTATCCACTGAGCCAAACCGGTTTTGGCAAACTTTTGCATTTTAATTACGATGGGTCTTGGTGTATGCCTCTTGGGGCTCACCTTGTTTGGATTCTCTGTGCTTCCTGGACTTGTATGTCTATTTTCTTCAGCAGGTTAGGGAAGTTTTCTGTCATTTTTTTCAAATAGGTTTTCAATTTCTTGCTCCCTCTCTTCTCCTGATGCAAATGTTGGTACATTTGAAGTTACCCCAGAGGCTCCTGACACTCTCATTTTTTTGAAAATTTTTTCTTTTTGCTGTTCCGATTGGGTGTTTTGCTTCCTTATATTTCAAATTACTGATTTGATTCTCAGCTTCATCTACTCTACTATTGATTCCCTGTTAATTATTCTTCATTTCAGTTAGTGTATGCTTCATTTCTGACTGGTCCTTTTTTTATGCTGTTGAAGATCTAAGTTCATTGAGCATCCTTATAACCAGTGTTTTGAACTCAGCATCTAGTAGATTGCTTGCCTCCATTTTGTTTTGTTCTTTTACTAGAATTTTATTCTATTCTCTCATTTGGAACATGTTTCTTTGTCTCCTCATTCTGGCTGCCTCCCTGTGTTTGTTTCAATGTATTAGGTAGAGCTGCTATGTCTCCTGGGCTTGGTACAGTGCCCTAATGTAGTAGGTATTCTGTATGGTCCAGTGGCACAGTCTCCATGATCACCCAGGCTGAACACTTGAGGTGTGTCTCCCCACCATGTGGGCTGTTTTCACCCTCCTGTTGTAGTTGAGCCTTGACTGCTGTCGGCATGTCAATGGGAGGGATTTAAGCTCAGGCTGATCAGCTGCAAGGACTGGCTTTGACCAAAGACCTTTGACCACCCATGGAAGATGAGCTGTGCAGGGGCCCACCCCACAGAGCAGGACTTAATTCAGCAGAGCACTGATGCCCACTGAGTCCACCCCTTGAGTGTGTCACTTGTGGAAGTGGTTGGGTGATGATGCTTTGATGTGGTCTGAAACTATCCACTTGGTGTGTTGGATCTGGGACCTCCCAGAGAGCGCAGGCCAAGGTCAGCCACCACCTGTGTTCTGCCTGGGGCCACCCTGCATGAGCTACAAAGCGATCTGAAGATGGCTGCTACTTGTGCTGGGCTTGGAGGTGGCCAGGTGAGGCAAAGCTTTGAACCAAGGCCGGCTGCTGCTAGTGCCGGGTCTTGAGCCATTTAATAAAAGGTATGGGTTTGCTGAGGCCAAATGCTGCTTTTTTGAGATATTTTAGGAAAATGTGAAGCATGAGCCAAGACAGGACATACATATGGAAAAGCCACTGGAAACAGCTTGGATGGGCTCGAAAGTTGGGTGGGTGAGACCTCAGGGCATCATGAGAGTGGGGCAACACAGAGTGGGGAGGTTGATGGTCTCAGGTATGGTACCTGCATGCTGTCTCTGTGTGGGGAGAGCTCATCAAAGGAACATGGCCTCTGCCAGCACATCTTTCTGGGAAAAAGCAGCCACTGCAGCTCTTGTGCTGATGCTGGACAATTCAGTTTCTTCCTATATGTCTCTGATGCCTTTCAAGCTGCTGTCCCAGTGCTGGAGCTCTGAGGGAGTGAGCCCGAGTAAGTCTGTATGTGACTTACAGACTTGTTTTAAAATTCTCACCTGAGAATATGTTTCCATTGATTTTGGAGAGAGAGGAAGGGAGAGGGGAGAGAGAGAGAGAGAGAGAGAGAGAGAGAAACATCAATGTGAGAGAGAAACATCAATTGGTTGCCTACTGTATGCACCCTAACCAGGGATCAAACCTGCAACCTGTTATGTGCCCCAAATAGAAATTGAACCACAACTTTTTCATGTAAGGGACAATGCTCCAACCAACTGAGTCACACCAGCCAGGGCCATGTGTGGGCCCTTTAAGAGGAACTGCCTGGGACTCAAGCAGCCCTCTGTCTCCCTTAGTCTCAATCCCCATTCGTTTTTACATCCAGAAGTTATAGGGAATTCTCTTCTTGGCACTGGAACCCTGGGCTGAGGGGCCTGGTGTGAGGCTGGGGCCTCTTGCTCCTCAGGGGAGACCTCTGCAGCCAAGATATCCTTCACAATTTTGTTGTTGTTGTTGTTGTTGTTGTTAATCCCCATCTGAGGATATTTTTCCATTGATTTTTAGAGAGGGTAGAAGGGAGGGAGAGAGACAGAGAGAGAGAAACATCCATGTGTGAGAGACACATCAATTGGTTGCCTCCTGCATGTGCCTTGATCAGGGCCAGGGATCAAGTCTGCAACTGAGGTATGTGCCCTTGACTGGAATCGAATCTGGGACCCTCCATGCCAAGGGCCAACACTCTATACACTGATACAAACCAGCTAGGGCTCCCTCCCAGTTTTTATCTGCCACATGTGGGTGTGTGACCAGCCTGTTTTGTGTCTTTACCCCTCCTACCATTCTTGATGTGGCTCCTCCTTGAATTCCCAAGTTGTAGGACTTCCATTCAACTAGATTTCAGGTGGTTCTGAATGATGGTTGTTCTGCAGTTTAGTTGTAATTTTGATGTGGTTGTGGGAGGAGGCCAGAGTTGCATTTACTTATGCTGCCATCTTGACAGGAAGTCTGAATCATTTTTTGATTCAGAGATGTTAACATGTTCCACACACTGTTTTAAGCCGGTTTTGTGAAAATAACTTTTTTATTTTTATGCTGAATGATAATATAATCTGAAGATAATTTAAACTGCAATTAGACAACATCTGTAGAACCAAGAACACATATAGCTCGACTTAGGTTATTTCACTGAGAACAGCTACATCCACACACCAGCGAGGATAACTATGGAGTTCCTGACGTCCGGCTGGCAGCATTTACAAGCTGCATCCCGACCTCAGAGATGTGAAAATATAAAAAGTCTGCCTTAGATCAATGAAACATGGTTTTATTTCTAGAGCAGAGGCATAGCTGAGGCCTGATTTTAGGAGGTGTGGGCTCAGCAAACCCAGTGGAAATTCACTTTCCCAGCTTTCTGTGACAACTGCTGGACACACACAGAAGGCCCTGGGGTGGGGGAATGACCTCAGGACAGCATATCTCCAGCCTTGAGAATACATAGGGGCTCCTGTTAGGGATTCTTTTATGAATCCCTTCTTGGAGGTGTTTTCCAAACCCTCCACTTTGCCTCCCTTATCCCAGGGAAGAGAGAAGAGCTGAGAAAGAGATCTCACACACACACACACACACACACACACACACACACACACGCACGCACGCACACACAGATATCTCCCCCTTTGGCTGAGCTAGTGTCTCAAATGTTGATGTTCCCTAGGATTCCCCACATCCTGCCCATTTCTCCATGCACCTTGGACTACCGATCATCTAATCGCCTGAGGGAACTGGCTACCCCGAAGATCCGGAATAACATTTGGAACATAGACATGTCTGAGGTAGGTGACGGTTCTCCCGAGAACCCCACCTCAATGGTAGGGGCACTGCCTGCCCTCAGTGGGCTGGGATCAGGGACCTAGATAGACAAGTGGGAACAGACTCCAGAGCAATAAATGAGTGACTTTGGCCAGCTGTCTTATTTTCATCAATCTATACTTTATTACATACACAGACCCATAAACCATAATCATCGTGTTTTTAATATACATATACTAGAGGCCTGGTGCACAAAATTCATGCACTGGGGGGGGGCGGGTCCCTCAGCCTAGCCTGCGCCCTCTCACAGTCTGGGAGCCGTCAGTCAGACATCCTTAGTGCTGCCACCACCGCTGCGCTCACCAGCCATGAGCCCAGCTTCTGGCTGAGTGGCGCTCCCCGCTGTGGAGTGCACTGACCACCAGGGGGCAGCTCCTGCATTGAGTGTCTGCCCCTGGTGGTCAATGTGCATCATAGTGACCGATCTTTCCACCGTTCAGTAGATTTGCATATTAGCCTTTTATTATATAGGATGGCATCTTACTTCTTGCTTTTCCCCTCAATATTTGTTTTCTAGAACACATCATGCTGATTTATATAGAAGCAACATTTTAACTGCTTGGTCATGTCCTATCCTATGAATATACCAGAGCTAGTTTATTCAGTCCCCTATCAATGGACAACTAGGTTGTTTCCAGCTGCAGTGAATACCACTGCACTCAAATCATTGTATCCCCACTAGATGTTTCTCTATATGGTGGTTATCAACTGTGCACATGCTCAGCTTTGCCTGAGATGGACAAACGGTTCCTCAAAGTGCTTCTACTAATTTACTCTCCCACCAGCAATGCATGAGGATATCTCTCCTCCCACATTCTGTTTTTAAAAATTGATTTCAGAGAGAAAGGGAGAGGGAGAGAGAGATAGAAACATCAATGAGAGAGAATCACTGATGGGCTGCCTCCTGCATTACCCACACTGCGGATAGAGCCTGCAACCTGGCATGTGCTGACTGAATCAAACCATGAACTCCCGATTCATAGGTTGACATGCAAACACCAAGCCATGCCAGCTGGGTTCCTCCCACACTTTGCCGGGGCTTGACAATGTCCGACATTTTCATTTTTGCCTCATTTGTTTGCATTCAGTGATATTTTGTTGTTTTAATTTACATTTCCCTGGTCAACAGAGCGCATTACTGACCATTTAGGTTTACTATCCTAAATGACTAGCCTAGTCCCCTATGGATTCTTTTGGGTTATTGACTTAGAGGAGCTCTTTACATATGATAGCTACTAAGCCACATTGCAAACTAACTTATTTTCAGCCAGTCATCTGTATCTCTGCATTGCTTATGGTTTGTTTGTTTGTTTGTGTTTGTTTGTTTTTTATCCAGGGGCCTCTGAGGCATTATGGACTGTTTCACTCTTTCCCCTCTCCTTCTGTTTCCAGGTGTCCAAGGTGTCCAGGGCAGCCCAGATGGCCATCCCCAGTTCAAGGATCGTGCAGTTGGCAAAGCCCAGGCCTCCGGCCACCCTTTTGGAAGAATGGGACCCTGTGCCAAAACCTAAGCCACATGCATTAAACTATAACCGGCTCCTTCACTTGGCCAGTAAGTAGGTCCTTGTGTCCGAACCCAGTGGACATAGGCAGGGGCGGGGAACAGTCAGAAGATTTGGACTTCAGGCCTGCTTCTGCCAGATTTGTGCTTCCCTCTTCATCTCCTCCCTTAGCTGGAGACCAGTTGTCGATTCCTGTGGATAAGTCGTACTGTGCAGGCTCCCAGGGGAAGAGAGGAAACTGTTAGAGGGGACCAGGGTTCTGAAGCTGAGTGCTGTCTGAGTGGGTCTCCTAGCAGGACAAATGGGTGCAGAAGAGAAAGTTGGGGAGACAGGGCCAAGAATGAGGGAGGCAAGCTGAGGCGATGGGCAGCATTGGGTTTTAAGCCTTAACTGAGGACATGCTGATGAGAGAGAGAGAGAGAGAGAGAGAGAGAGAGAGAGAGAGAGAGAGAGAGAGAGAGATTAGAGAGAAACATAATTTGGTTGCCTCTAGGATGAGCCCCGACTGGGGATTGAACCTGCAACTTAAGTGTGTGCCCTGACCAGGAATCAGACCAGCAACCCTTTGGTGCATGGGACGGTACTCAACCAACTGAGCCACTCTGGCCAGGCATGAAGGGCCGCTTTGAAGTGGTGTTGGCCTGATTCTCTTCTGTCCTTTAAAACGAACAAAATACCCAGTCCCACCATGACAACAGTAATGTGTACTAGCTGTAGAGAATTGGAAAAATGCAGGATAGCCTAACGAGGAAAGGAACCCACCCAAACATAATGCCGTTTCGTGTTTCCTTCTGGGTGTGACACTGGGCTACTTGCAGAACCACAAATGCATGCCGCTGAGTGTGTGCCTGTGAACGTGCACACTACACTCATCTCCTGCCAGTCCCCTCCCGTCACACACCACATCCAGTGCACGGACCCCTCCTGTGGACTTGGTCTTCTGAGCACATCAAGAACCCGCCCACAGCTCCCCCTGCCCTCCGCATGGCCCCCTAAGGTGTCCCTGGACCAGAGCAGTCGCCTCCACCCTTATCCCTGGTGCCACCCTTGCCCACTTCCCATGTGGCAGCCACGGAGGTCTTGCTAAATTTAAGCTGGATTCCACCCTTCTCTGCTCATGGCCCTCCCAGGGCTCCTGTCTCACTCTGTGTGGCCCACAGGTCCTTGTGATCTGTTTTGCCCTTGCCCACCCCCTCTACGTGGTTCCTCTCCCGCTGCCTGGAACACTGACCTCAGATACCTGCCTGGCTCACTCCTCTGCCTCCCATGGGGCAGAGCTCCCATGTGTCCTCTAGGTGAGACTCCTCTGAACGCCCTGCTTAACCCAGGAGCTCTGCCCACCTCTGGACACTTATGTGCACCTTGACTGCTCTGAGCTTTTTCTGTAGCATCTGTTGCATTCTAACATACATATTTACAATATATGTTTGTGTCTGTTTATTCTCTGTGGTCTGTTATATGCCAGGCCTGCAATGTCAGAGGCTTTGGAGATGCTGTGTGTCCCTTACTCCTGACAGATAATCATCAGGGAGTGTGACTGGCCATTCTGGTTTACTCTGCTCTGTCATCTCCCCAGTTTTCTATTTCCTGTGTTTTCGGTTACTGATTTAGAGCAGCTTTTTATATAAGGTGATCACTAATCCTTTGTTGAGCCCATTGCAACATCCCTTCTCCCCAGTCCATCTCTTTTAACTCTGCTTACAGGATATTTTGTTTGTTTAACTCCATTCATTCATTCATTCATTTATCCTTTCCCTTAATACTTATTAAGTGATTGGCTAAATGAACAAAAACATATGAGTACATATGCACTGATTCATAAGACCATTTTGTTTCTCTCTCACATACACCTGGAATATAAATATATACACATTCGTACATACACATTCATCTATATATTGATCCATATTTCAGATGTACCTGTAAATACACATCCGTGTGTGTGTGTATAAGAATGTGTCGGGTTGTGCTTTTCGAACAGCAAACTTCCACCCAGTAATGGGTGTGACCAGCATTTAAAAAATTGAAATGATGACCAACGAAGAGCGTGAACTATGTGGATATGAGTCCATTATTCTCTGTGTGTCCACATGTGTGCTGTGTGGTTGGTGGATTTCATCAACAGAGTTTAATAGTCCAGAGATTACAACAGTGGAAATACTCCAGAATTCTCACACAGGAGTTCAGAGAAGTCTGGGTTCTGGCCATGGTCTTCCCAGCCCCCCAAGGGGCCACTGAGGCCCAACTGCTGGGGTCTCTTCCCTTTGGAAGGAATGGTCCTCTGCCCGGCAAAGCCCTGGTACAGCCTTGATGGCCTTGCCCAGCAGTGGGCCTGTGTGGGCTTGTGACTGCCTGGGGGAAGGAACCCCACTCTCTTTCATCAAGGGCCCCTCCACTGAGCCAGGGCCTGTCTGCTGAGAGAAGGGAGGGAGATGGCCTTTTCCATCTGCACATTGGCTCTAAACAAAGGGGTTAGAAAGGAAACTGCAGTACCCCTCAAAGACAAGGATCCTGAGGCTTTCAGACACTGAAGGCTAAGTGACCAGTGGTGATCACCTCCCTTCTAGTCCCTAAAGGAGGGGGTGGCAGAGAGGTGGTGAGGAGAGACCCTGGCCGAGACACAGGTCTCTGCACCTGAGAGCTGTCTGTCATGACAGCAGCCACTGGCCACGTGTGGCTACTTCCATGCAATTAAAATCAATCAATCAGTTGATCTAAATGAAGTAATTGCTTTCATTAAAACTAAATAGAAGAAAACTCCAGCCCATATGAGGTGCTGCCACATGTGGTTTATAGGAGCCACGTTGCCAGCACTCCTGAGAGGGTCCGGCTGAGGCTGCAGTCGTGTTGCACGGTGAGGACAGGAACCCAGAAGGAGGGGGGAGACTGAATCCTGAAAGGGCCTGTGCACCCAGGAGCTGCCCTGGATCCACGCAGCAGGCCTGCAGGGCCAGTCAGGGAGAGATGCCTCCCGTAGCCATTACTTACCACTTACCACCATGACATCAGAGGAGGGAGGAGAGAGTGTGAGAGGGCCCACTGAGCCCACAGCACACTTTCGGCTGGCCCCTTGGAGTCCTCTGTCCAGGATGTGACCGTTTGAAATATTTATTTCCTTATAATTTATCCTTTTTATTTTTTAAATACAGTTTTATTGATTTCAGAGAGGAAGAGAGAAGGGGAGAGAGATAGAAACATCAGTGGCGAGAGAGAATCACTGATCAGCTGCCTCCTGCATGCCCCCTTCTGGGGATTGAGCCTGCAACCCTGGCCTGTGCCCTGACCGGGAATCGAACCTGGGTTCCTTCAGTCCACAGGCCGATGCTTTATCCACTGAGCGAAACCAGCTAGGGCCAGTTTATCCTTTTAAAGTGTAATTCATTATACATCCATAAAAAAGCAAGTGTACCTTTCAATGATTTTTAGTATACTCAGAGTTGTGTACTCATCACCACAATACATTTTAGAACATTTTCATCATCCCAAAGAGAAACCCCCTAATAGCATCAGTTTCCACTCATCCCCAGCCCCTGGCACCCACTAACCCACTTCCTGTCTTTATGGATGTGCCTGTTCTGGGCATTTCACATTGATGGAATCACACATTGTGTGGCCTTTTGTGTCTGGCTTCTCTCACTGAGCATCATGTGTTCAAGGTCCATCCAGGTTGTAGTGAGTGTCAGTGCTTCGCTCTTTTTCATGGCTGAGTAATATTCCCGTGTGTGGATGGGACATGTTGTGTTTTTCCATTCCTTCATCACTGGAGAGGCCATTGAACTTGGGAACTTTGACCTTGCAGGTTGCTCTTCCTAGGGGGAGTGCCTGATGTTGTCACTCTCTCCTGCTCCTCTAGTGCCCAAGGCCCAGTCAGAGAAGTGTGTTCCTGACCGAGATCCACGCTGGGAAGTGCTGGACGTCACCAAGAAGGCAGTGGCCAGTCCCCGGACCCTCTTGCTGGCCAAGCCCAAAGTGCGAAAGGAGCTCAATGAGGGCTACGACCCCTACTACATTTCCCGGGCTACCCTGGTGGCTCGGGCATCCCCTCGCCTATATGAGCTCGCCACCCCCAAAAGCATCACCAAAAAAGTGTGACTGACCCAGGCCATGCCTCAGGCCTCATTCCCAGTAAACACCCAAGTGCATCCTAACCTTGTATGTGTGGCTGGCTCTGAGAATTTTGGCCTGGAGGGGGGAGGGCAAGCTGGAAGGCCAAAAGGATGAGAAGAGGAAAATAATAATATTTATGTTCACATCACCTGTGATTTGTACAGTCCTTTATTTCCAAAATCACCTTTCCCCGCTGTCTTGAGTTTCTCAGATGTCACACATCAGCTTCCCACAACTTCACAATTTCCCCCTGAATCTATGTTCAGACTTGCTTATTCAGCTACGTCCTGGCGTGTCCACCAGCACCTCGGACTCAGCGTGAACTCCATAATAAAACCAGCCTACGCCCCCTCCGCCTCTCCCTAGGCTGGTCGAAGAGGAGCATCCTGTCACCATGACCCCAGCAGTGTTCTGCTGGCAAAAAGCTGGGAAACCAATGGGGCTCTTGAGTCCCCCATCGTCCCAATTCCATTCTTCCCAGTCTCAGTAGGAACTACCAACCACTCATTTGTGCAACTTCATGCCCTTTCCACCCGCATTCCATCAGGGATTTGTGGGGTGCACCTTCCCAGCTCTCTCCACTTTTCTGCTTCCGGCCACCACTTGAGTCCTGCTGGACGTCTCTGCCTACTCACTGCCTCCGTCCGCCCAACTTCCTCTCTCGCTCTCCATAAACCTTCTGCCCGATGCTCACAGCACTGAAATTTAAAATGCAGCGAACCCAGGACTGTCCTGTTCAAACTCTCCCCCAGCGCCTACCACAGGTTCCGAAGGTGCAAACGGTCCATAATGAATCCAAACGGCTGGCCCTGGGTTTGAATCCACCTCGCTACCCTCACCGTCAGCACTCCCGCTCCTCGGTATCGGGTCGCAGTGCCCCTTAAAACTCGCCCTACGGTGCATCTCGCAAGCTCCCCAGTCGGTTCTTTGCAACACTGGACGGATCATCACTGATGAAAAACTGAAGAAAGTTCCAGAACCACGCTACCGACTTCAGTCCTGGCACCACCACGTATGCATCGGGTGCCCCATCATTCTAGGCCTCAGTTTCCTCACCTGTAGCACCAGGGTACTTACAGTATTTAGCGAAGCTATTGGAAGGAGGAAATGCGACCAAAGCTCCCTACACAGGTGTTGTTATCAAGAATCAATGTTTTTATTAATAGCATCCTCCACGTCCCAAGCCAAGGCCGAGGCAGAGACCCCAAACCCAGGCTTCGCGAGCCCGCCCCGCCCCCGCACACATACCGCGCAACCCCGTCCGCGCACCTACTACGCCCCGCCCGCGCCCCGCCCTCACAGGCCACGCCCACACCAGACCCCGCCTTCCAAGGCGCCGCAGCCAATGAGCCCGCGGCTCCGTATCCGGGGATCCCGGTGCGGCCACCGCCTCCCGCGCACACACGGCCATGGCGGAGGTGAGTGAGCGGGCCGGGGGAGCCGGCCCCCCACCTCCGCGCGCCCGCGCTCCCCGCCGCCGGACCTCTGCCACGTCGGGGCCCTGGGCTCAGAGACTCGCCCCTCCCCCGGCTCCGAGGATGCGAGGCGTCACCCAGGACGCTGCGTCCATTGGGACCCGAGGGGCGCGGGGCTCCGTCGATAGCCGCCCCCGGCCCTTGCCCCCCCCTTCCCCGGCTGCCACATCGCGGGCTGCAGTGCGCATGTGCAGGAGCAGTGGCGCTGGCGGGGGCTGCGGAGTGGGGAGGGGGTTGAGGAGGGGGCGTTGGAGATGCGCCGGGGTTTCCCCTCCCTCCTCTGGCCCGGCGGTGCGCGTGCCGTCCCTCCCCTGCCTTGACCAACTTTGCAGAGCACTCTCTGGTCGCGCGGTCGCGCGCCACGCTCTCCCCGCCCAGACCCTGCTTGGGACCCAGCGCCGCATCCCGCTCTCGAGCCCCCAGGTGCGGGGCGCCGCTGATCCGCCCTCCCGCCAGATGCCGGGCGGGATTCGAACTCGGCACGGGGAGTGAGGTGGGATGCATAGGTTTCTTCAGGGCGGGTAGAGTTAGACCAGCCTTTACTGGGGACTCGAAGTTACTTCTAGGAGCCTCTTCTCTCGGTCCGGGAAAGCAGGCCCAAGACCCTTACCCCAGATCCTCGAGGCCTGATATATTTTGAGGATTTCCGAGTTTTTCCGATTTATGGATCTATCTGTGGAGTTTGGAACTGTGATGCTTGACCAAACTCACCTAGGCCGTCTGGGATAAAGAGCGACACCTAAGAGCTTCTTGTCAGGTCAAAGCAGGGACGAACAACTTTCACTTTTGGGGTTTCTTGACTTTGGAATATTGAGTAAGACAGTGTGGACCTGCTCTCGCCTTCTAGGACCCTAGTGAGGATGAAATGAGGTAATGCACCTGCTAGGGGCTCAGTAAATGGGACTTTTAGTGCATGATGATTCCTTCTGGGGACGCAGAAATTAAGGCCCCTGCCAAACAGGTCCACAGACTCTGCAAGTGGTCCTCACCGAATGGGTGGGTGGTGCCACTGAGGCCAACAGGGAGGAAGGTACTCACTCAATGAGGTGCAGCAGTTTGTGGGATATTCGGCCTGGTCATGGCATCACGTTGAGTGTTTGTCTTAGCAGAACATGGGCAGGTGTTGTGGAGGGCAGGGCTGGCCATTCTTTCCCACCAGGGACTTTCTCAGGGGCAGCAAGAGGCTCTGCATTTGTGCCAAAGAGGGTGTGGGCAATTGGGTGCAAGGCTAGACTTCTCCAGCCAGTTCTGGCCTTGTGCTGGGTGCCTGAGTCCAAAGGGGTCTCAGAGAGTTCATCCTCCTTTCTTCAGGGGCATTTAGGGAAACAGGCCTCATGGGGGCAGTGGCTGGCCTTACGGGTTGGAGGGAGGCGGGGTGGTTGAGTGAGTGTGTGTGTGTGCTCTTGGCTCAGGGGCATGGGTGGTGGTCTTCCTGGGCACCAGCTGTCATTTGGGCAGCAGTCTTGGCCTGGAAGATAGCTGTGTGTCGGGGATGGAAGGACCAGATTCCCCAGCCAGCCTGCCTTGATTGCTGCTGGGTTGGGCTGTTGACTTTGCCTTGCTCAATGCTGAAGCTCTGGAACCCTCACAGCAGCCAGTTGCCCTGGGTGCTCCTGTTACCCCTGTTGACAGTTTGGGGTGGTGCCCTTTTGAGTGAATTCGAGTTGGTTTCCTTGGAGGAAGCCTACATGTGGGGTCCCCTCTGTGCCTGGCTTTGTGGGAGGGCCTGGCTGTGAGTAGAAACCCAACAGTGATGGTCCTAAAGGGCTTTGGAGGCTGCTGGTCAATAAAGGAACAAGTGTGCAAATGTCAGACATGATGAGCCATGGCCAGCCTCTGCCTAGGAGCCTTGTGGAGCCTCTTATTCTTTTGTGACTTGGGGCAGGTTACTGAACGTCTCAGCCACAATTTCCTAATCTCTGAAATGGGAAGAGCCAAGAGCAAGAGGTTGCATGAGGTCTGGCCACAGGGGCTTGCACAGAGAAGCTGAACCTCATAAAATCACTGATAACCAGCTGTCTAACTGATGAAAATGGTGATGTGTTCCCTAGCAGTGAGCACTTGATCGGGATGAACTGCTTTTTGTCATCTCCAGAGTAGCCATCAGTACCCTGTCAGCACTGTGAGAGGGGAGGCGGTGCTTGAGAGTAGACAGGGTGCTTCATACTGCTTTCCTCATACCTAAGTACATGGTCATTTTCTTGTGCTTAACGCCCCACCCCCCACCCCCTCATGGCTTTCGTTATCCTTTGGATGCAGTGCATCCCCTTCCTGGGGTCCCCGCCTGGTGGTGTGGTCCCCACAGATCTCTGTCACCCACGCCGACCCCCTGGCTCCTTCCTTTTTCTTGTGTACTCTGCACCCTGGAGGGACTCAGCTACCACGATGCTGTTCCAGTGCTCCACAGGCCCTGCCTAGAGATGCCCTCAGAGGCTTTCCCTGACCCCAGTTGTGCAGGCCCCCACCCTGTTTTCTCCTTTAATACTGTGCATATCCACTTGTTTGTATCTGTGTCACCAACTAGACTAGTAACTCATGTGGGTGGAGATGGGCAGAACCTGTTTCTGATTGACCTCCATGCACCCAGTGCCTACTGCCTTTCCTGGCCCAGAGGAAGCACTCTGTAAATGCTGGTCTAATGGAGCAATGCAGTGGGACCGACCACCTTTGCTGGTGTGGGTGAAGGATGTCTCATTTAACTATTGCTGTGAAATGAGTCACCTGGAAACTCAGTTTTTCTTTTTTAAAATATTTTTTATTGATATTTTTACAGAGAGGAAGGGAGAGGGATAGAGAATTAGAAACATCGATGAGAGAGAAACATCGATCAGCTGCCTCCTGCACATTCCCCACTGGGGATGGGCCGCAACCAAGGTACATGCCCTTGACCGGAATCGAACCTGGGACCCTTGAGTCCGCAGGCCGACGCTCTATCCACTGAGCCAAATCGGCCAGGGTGAAACTCAGTTTTTTCTAACTATCATTTTATTATTATGTTTCATAGTTCTGAGGGTTGACTGGGCTCAGCTAGGCAGTTTTCATTCGGAGTTAGTCATGTGATTGGAGTCAGGTGATGGCTGGGGCTGGAAGGAAAGCTTTCCTACTTGTGGCCTGTGTGGCTTGGGCTTCCTCACAGCATGGCAGCTGGGTTCCAACAGTGACTGTCTCAGAAGGTACCAGGTGGAATCTGAGTTGCATTTTACCGCCTAACCTAAAAAGTCACATAGCACCCCTCCCACCAAAGTCACAGGCCCACCCCTGCGGACAGCGAGGGACTGCAGAACCCCACCTCTTGAAGGGAGGCCAGCATATTAGCATCACATGGGAAGAGCGTGTGGGGTGCACACTAGCTTGGAGAATTGGATCTGTCACAATGTCACGGGGGGTTAAACCTGGAGGGGCTAAGTAGCAGTTAGATGCAGACCTGGAAGAAGGGCTGTTCTGAGCCTGAGGAGTCAAGGCTGTCCCCCTCCAGACAGGCAGTCTTCCTGCTGATCAGCTTGTACCTCCTTTGTACCTCCTTCGTGCACAAAGACCTGGCCTGGCCACCAGGTTATGCGGCCCCGTCTTGTTTGGGACTAAGTCTCTGGAATGCTGTCTTTCTTCCTTCTCTCCCCCTTCCCGCCCCCCCCCCCCCGTTTTTTACCCAGAATGCCCTTAGCTAGCTACCCATCCTCTTTCTTTTTCCATCTTGGCAAAAGGAGCAGTGACTGCTGGAATTGTGATGGTTGTGAACAGGGAAAGTGCAGCCTGTGGGAATCCCACCATTGAGGGTGGGCTTGCACTGGAAGTCAGGGTAGGGAGAGGGAAGAAAGTTTGGAAATTCTTTCTAAAGTTTTTTTCTAAATTTTAAAACTTTATTTTAGTAAATATTCTAATCTTTTTCCTTTTTCCTTTTCTTTGCAAACTGCTTTATTGATGTATGATTCACCTGTTTTAATGTGTACAATCCAGTGAGTTGTGCAACTATCATTAATTGATTTTAAAACATTTTCATTACCCAAAAAGAAACTTGTATTCCTTGGTTGTCACTCCCCATCCTCCTCCCCCTGTCCCTGGCACCCATGAACCCACTCTCTGTCTCTGTGGATGCCTCTGCTGGACATTTCACATAAATGGAATAACATACTTTGTGGCCTTCTGTGTCGGCTTCTCTCCCTGACCATCATGTGTTTAAGGCCCATATGTGGTAGCAAGTGTCAGGGCCTCGTTCCTTTTCATGGCTGAGTAATATTTCATTGTTTTGTTTGCTATTTCTGTTCATCAGCAGATGGACGTTAGGGTTCTTTCCACCTTTGGCTATTGTGAGAAGTCCTGCTATGAATGTTTATATGCAGGTTTCAGGGTAGATGTACAGTTTTCTTTTCTCTTGGATATCACAGGGGAGGAGCCTAACTTTGTCCCTTTACTCTCCTAGGTTCTCCTTGGGGTTCCTGTGATTTTTAAAAATAATTTAAAAAATTTTTTTTCTTTATTAAGGTATTACGTATGTGTCCTTATCGCCCCATTGCTCCCCCCCCCCGCCCCCCCACTCATGCCCTCACCCCTCTGTTTTTCTGTGTCCATTGGTTAGGCTTATATGCATGCATACAAGTCCTTTGGTTGATCTCGGGGTTCCTGTGATTTAAACTGACGAAAGGCAGCCTAACTAACAAGAGTGAAACAAGTAGTGCCCGTCACATGGGAGAACCGAGGTGACCAGTAACTGGGGTGGTGAGGATTTGGGCTTCAGTAGCATCTGAACAAAAGAACAGTAAATCTTAGAGGAGTGACGACAAAGGAAAAGGACTGAGTTCCTAAGGGCATCAAGTTGTGGGAAGGTAAACATGGGGGAACTATTGGAAATTCAGGCGCGTTAGTAAGGTCTGTGTGTGCAGGTTCTCTCTTGATGCCATCTTGTCCCCAGTGATAAGGGGGCTCTCTTCATGGTTTTGGGGGGCACCCTCACAGGAGTTTATGTTTTGCTTTCAGCTCATCTTGTGTCTGGTTTTCTCAGTTGTCTTCTGCTTGAAATAATCCTTATGCCAGAGTGGTGTATTTTGGGGTGACATACTCTGAACCCCTAGGAGTGAAATTGCTGGTTAACACTAGTAACTTTTGGAGGAACTGTTGACTGTTTCCCAAAGTGGCTGCTCCATTTTACATTCCCTCCTGGATGGTCTGCATTCTTCCTGACACAACTTGTTCTGTCTTTTTAGTCATAGTTATTCTGTGGTTTTGAAGTGGTATCTTACTGTGTTTTTTATTTGATTTCCCCTGATGTTGAATATTTTTTCACATGCTTATTGGCTGGCCATTTGTGTATCTCTGGAGAAATTTCTTTTCAGACCCTTAACCCATTTTAAAATAGGTTATCTTGTTATTAATGCATTGTAAGAATTCTTTATATATTCTAGATGCAAGTCCTTTTCAGCTATATGATTTGCAAGTATCTTTTCCCATTCTGAGTTGTCTTTTCACTTTCTTGATAATGTCCTTTGAAGCACAAAAGTCTTTTATTTTTATGAAGTCCAGTTTATCAATTTTTCTTTTGTTGCTTGTGCTTTTGGTGTCTTATCTCAGAAACCATTGCCTAGTCCAATGTAACAAAGATTTATCCCTATGTTTCCTTCTAAGAGTTTGATAGCTTTAGCTCTCATCTTTAAGGTCTTTGACCTATTTTGAGTTAATTTTTGTATATGGTGTAAGATAGGTGTTCAATTCTGTTCTTTTTCATGTGAATATCCTAGTTGTCCTAGCATCATTGTTGAAAAGGCTGTTCATTCCCCATTGAATTGTTTTGTCACCTTTGTAAAAATTCAATTGATTGTAAATATGTGGGTTTATTTTTGGATTCTCATTTTTATTCCTTTGATTTAAATGCCCATCCTTATGCCAGTGCCACATTGTTCTGATTGCTGTAGCTTTGTAGTAATTTTGAAAACAGGAGTGTTCTCTTTCAAGATTGCTTTGGCTCCTCTGGGCCCCTTGAGTTTGCATGCTATTTTTGGAATCTGTTTGGCAGTAGACATGTAAAAGCCAGATGAGATTCTGATAGGCACCACACTGAATCTGTAGATCAGCTGGGGAATATTGACATCTTAACCGTATTAAGTCTTCTGAGCCATGAATATAGGTTGTCTTTCCACTTACTTAGCTCTTTAATTTCTTTCAACATGTTTTGCACTTTTTAGATTATAAGTTTCTAACTTCTTTTGCTAAATTTATTACTAAGTATTTTATTCTTGTCGAGGCTGTTGTAAATGGAATTGTTTCCTTAATTTTCTTTTTGGCTTGTTAATTGTTAATATATGAAAATAAAATTTATTTTTATATGTTGGTCTTGTAATTTGCTACCTTGCTGAACTTATTTATTAGTTCAGATAAGTTTTTAGTGGATTCTGTAGTACCATCTATGCAAGATTATTTTGTCTGCAAAAAGAAATAGCTTTCCTTTTCCCTTTCCATTTTGGATTCCTTCTATTCCATTTTCTTGCCCTGACTAGAACCTCCAGTGCTACTTTGAACAGACATGGTGTAGGCGGGCATTCCTGTCTTGTGCCTTTCACCACTAAGGGGTGTTATTGGACTTCCTCAGGGGGTTCTTTATGAGTAGTTTCCATTCTTTTCCTAGTTTGTTGACCTTTTAAAAAAATTTGAGGTTTTTATTATACCACAAAATATACCCATTTAAAATGTGGAATTCGGTGGTTTATAATATTCTCATAAAGTTTTAAAACTGTCACCTCTATCTAGTTCTAGGACATTTTCATCACCCCAAAAGTAGTCATCCTACCCCCCTCTCCAGTCCCGGGCAACCATGAGTCCACTTTCTGTCTCTGGGTTTGCCTGTTCTGGACATTTCACATAAATGGAATCACATACTGTGTGGCCTTTTGTGTTTTCAAGGTTTATCCATCTATCAGTGTTTCACTTCTTTTCATGGCTGAGTCATATTCCAGTGTGTGTATAGACAGCATCTTGTTTATCCATTCATCTGCTGTAGGACTTTTGGGTTGCTTTTTCTTTTGGCCTTTGTGAATCATGCTAATGTGTGAACATGCGTGTTTAGTATGGATGTATGTTTTCAGTCCTCTTGGGTATGTACCTGGGAGTGGAATTAAATGCTGGGTCATTTGATAACTCTATGCTTACTTTTAGAGGAATTTCTAGGTGTCTCAAGAGTGGCTATTTTGCCTTTTGAATGCTGGGACCCTTGTGTAATGGGCCACGTGTCAGGCATGGCGGTCAGTGAATGCCTGTTGGGTGTGTGCAATAGGACTGTGTGTGAGCCTAGGTTATCTGGTTCTTGTGTCCTGGGTGGGTGATAACCACTCTTAGGCACTGGCTGCCAGGCTCCTCACAGTCCCCTGTGGGTGCTGTTTTCCCACTTGGAGATGAGGGCATTGAAGTTCTGATGTTTAGAGCTACTGTATAAGCCTGCTTCAGTGCATCCTCATGTGCTTGACTTAGGAGCAGGGGAGTAACTTCTAGCAGCTGCATGCCCAGTTCCACTATCAGTGTTCCCTCCTCAGCTCTTGGAAGCAGCTCGCATGCGTTATCCCACAGAGTCTAGATGAGGCCACTCAGAGAGCCAGGCTTGCTTTCAGTGGGTTCTAGGCTGGTTGAACTAACCCTGTTTCTCTTTCTTTGCAGGCCTCCTCGCTGGAGAGGCAGAGCCCTCAAGTGGTCTCCTGCCTTACTCACAGTTTGTGCCCAAGGGAGCCCGGATTACCGACAACAGCAGGTGCCTCCTTTGCCCCTACCTTCCTCCTGCCCGGGGCTGTCAGGTCCACTGTCATTGTAAGAGACAGAACCTTGCTCAGCCTGGCAAGACAGAGGCGTTGTGCAGATGGAGTCCAGGGACAGGGGTACAGACAGAGTGGCCAGGACTCTGTTTCCCATTCTATATTGGGGGCCAGGCTACCCGGGGGAGGATCAGAGTGCCTGTGTCATGGCTGAAGGAAAACGGAAGGGCTGAGGGAGGTAGAATGGGTGCTGAGTGGGCACCATCCTTGGGTGCCCTGCACCTTCCCTGAGCTAGCTATTTGCCCCCACTCGCCTGGCCCTATACTCCTCCTACTGCTGCTGTGTGCTTTGGACTCACTTGGAGGACCAGCCTTGGCCTTCATGGCTCCATGACTTGGGTTGATTGAGACTTCGTTATTTTGTTTGTAAAATTCAACTTACTGAAGACCAATCATGGAGAGATAGCAGTGGACACATCTTGGCTCTTTTGGGAAAACTCAAAATCTGGTAACATCTACCACCCATTGGGCCGTGCATGGGACACTGCTGTGGTGAAGAGGGAGAAGAAGGGACTGGCATTTGTTGGGCCTGTTGCATGCTGTTCATTGGCATTCTCCCTGTACTGTGTCTACAATGACTCCCAGAAGTGGGTGTATAGCATCACCCTTGTGTTTTCTGAGCTGAAGGCCTTGCCCAAGCCATGCAGGCACCAGGAACCAGGTGTGGAGCCAGCTTTGTTGGGTCCCTGTGCTCTGTTCATGCTGACTCATTTGGGGCTTGTCTCTTCCTTGTTCACTTGTTCTCTCCCCAGACCCTCGCAAGCATCTGTGGTCAGGAAAACACATCCCTAAAATGCCTAGAATTTGTGTGCAGTTAGCCAGATGTGCTCTTGTCAGAAGTCCTTCTGTTGGGAGTTCCCACATTGTAGACTGACATTGCTGACTACATGCATGTACACACACAGCCTCACATATGCACACAGCCTCATAATGCACACAAAAGTAAATGTACTTGTGCACACACATTCAGATGAACACATGTCATGCATGTAGGTATACAATGCATGCATACATGCATACCGCCTCATGTGCACATGGCCCCACCACAAGCACACATGCAGGCACATGTGCCCACACACGTGTGCATGTGTATAAATGCACATGTACAGCCTAACACAGCTGCATTGATGCACATGTATGCACATACACGCCTTTCATATATGCATGGAGATGGATGGGGTGAGGAGCTGATGCAGGTGGTGTCCCCTCTGTAGGTGTGTCAATGGGCTCTGCAGACCAGCAGTTCAACCTCGCAGAGATCCTTTCGCAGAACTACGGCATCCGGGAGGAGTGTGAAGGGACCACAAGACGCCCAGCACAGCCTGAGGAGGAGCTGGACAAGGACTTCATTTCCCAGGTACTTGGCTCAGCTGAGCCCTGTACCCCATGTGGGTGGAGCCCTGCTGGGCAAACTCCACAGTTTCTTTTGGCTGAATTGGTCTGCATGCTGCTCAGATCCTGCAATGACAAGTTCTACTTGCACATCTGTTTGCAAAAGCTCCAGGCCCTGTGCTAAAAGCTGAGGTCACAAGGGACAGGCCAGCTTGTCTTGCCTTCAAGGGGCTCTAGGGTTATAGAGTAGTGGGGTAGCTGGACATTAAACCTATCATTCTCAAACTCTTTGAACTCAGAACTCCACATCCTCTTAAAAGTTACTGAGGATCTCAAGCAGCTTTGATGATGCAGTAAGCCCATTGTTAATAGAAATAACAGATTTTTATGAAAATGAAAAAATAACTGTTTTCCAAAACAAAAATAAAATTTAGGAAGAGTGGAATAGTTTTACATTTGTGTAAATCTCTGAATGTAGGAACAGTGTAAGAGAATCCAGCTGCTGTCCTGGCAGATGTGTCTGTTGTGATGTGTTGTTCTGGTTGAAGTGTGAATCTGATCTCATGCAGATGATCATGAAAAAAGGGTGGAGATTTTAACAACCTTTTAGATAGTTAAGGTTATTTTTTGATGCTGGACCAAAATTCAGCAACTAGTCATTTTGTAAAGGGCGATTGCAAAGTAGATTCTGTAGCCATATCTAGATGATGTCCGTTTTGTCTTTTAGCTATAGTTTTGAAATTGTTGTGCGAGGCAGCAGTTTAGGTGTTTACCTATGCCGCCATCTTGGTTTCTCCCCTGTAGCCATATCTAGTGAGCTTCCTGTACTTGGTTATGTCACAATCCAATAATCTTGAACTTGGTGTGGATCTTAACCCAGGTGTGACCTTGTCATCTCTGCACTGGTGACATGTTTGTAAAACCCTGGTTTTCTAACAAGTAGATCTTCCACACGTCGACAGTTTACAATATAAAATCTAAAAACACACATTTGTTAATACCAGAGACCTGGGGGCTTAAACACCAGACATTTATTTTCTCACAGTTCTGGAGGCCAGAAGTCCCAGATGAAGGTCTTACAGGACTGTTTGTGGGGAGGCCCCTTCCTGGTGCGCAGACACTGCATTCTTACCAGGTCCTCACATGGAGGGGAGAGAGTTTTCCTATCAGATCAGAAGTCAGGGCCCCACACTCATGATCCCATTTAACTTTAAGTATTCCCATAAAGGCCCATCTCTAAATATAGTCAGTCAGGTTGGGGATTAGGCACCCAACATATGAATTTGGGGTGGGGAAACACAAACATTTAGTCCATAACAGTACCTACACTGATTTTATGAGACGTCTTTAAGTACTGGGTGTTTTTTTTTTTTAAGGACTAACCATCGGGCATTTGTTTAGCTTGGTGTCATGGATCACTTGGTGCCAATTTGCTCTTATAACCAAAACAAGTGTCTTCTCTTCAAAAAAGAAAAAATTTTTTTTAAAGTTCTACATGAATTTAAAATTTCTCAGAACTTTCACACCTAAATCAGCTTATTTATTAGCAGAATACCTAGGTCTAGATTTTCTTAAAAACTAAGTTAAAAGCAGAAACCCTTTCATTTCGTATTACTTATTACCAGAGGCTGTGGGAATTATCAAGTTCACATTGTCAGATCTATGTTTTCCAAAATTGGAATTTTTTGCTTAAAAGCTCATTTTACTCTCACAGCAATCACAGCAGTCATTTCTTTGGAAGTAGCTTCCCACTTAGTTTGTGTCTGAGATGATGTCTGCCTGGTACCAGCTGACAGACTGTTGTTGTCTGCCTGCCATTTTTTTTTTGTTAATCCTAACCCGAGGATATTTTTCCATTGATTTTTTTAGAGAAAGTGCAAGGGAGGGAGGGAGGAAGGGAAAGAGAGAGAGACAGAGAGAGAAAAACATTGATGTGAGAGAGACATCAATTGATTGCCTCCTGCATGTGACCCAACCGGGACCGGGACCGGGGATTGAACCTGCAACCCAGGTACATGCCCTTGATCAGGAATCAAACCTGTGACCCTTTGGTGCTCTGACCAACGCTCTAACCACTGAACTACAGGATATTTGTAATTGAAACTAGCATCTTTTTAAAACTGAGTGGGTGGCGGTAAGCAACACGCATTGGCAACTCACACACTTTGTGCTCCTGCCTTCACTGCAGGACGCTGTCCAGGAACCATTGACTGCTGCATCAGCGCAAGTGACGGAAGTAATGGCACTATAGTGGTATGAAGATCCCAGGGAACCTGGGCATCTTTGGGCCACTGTGTGAACCCCTCCAACCAATGCATAATTAGAAACTGTGATGGGCAAAATGATCCTTCGTCATATAAGCACTTGGTTTAGAGGAAGGGCTGGGAGGAAGCCGGGTGGTCTTTCACAGCAATGGAAGTACCAGCACAAGGGCAGGGCAGAAGTTGACTCCAGAAAGAATGAGAAGGAATGCTCAGGAGGTTGGAGGCTGACAGTGACCCCTGGGGTCAGAATAGAGTGTGGTCAGAAGGAGTAGAGGTTTACAGGAGGGTGAGAAACCGATTTAAAAGCAATACTGGAGAGGAAGGTAGTAATAGTTTTTCTTTCTTTCTCTCTATTAATTAAATGTCTTATTTCCAGCTCTAGCTGGTTTGGCTCAGTGGATAGAGCATCAGCCTTCAGACCGAAGGTTCCCTGGTTTGATTCCAGTCAAGGGCACATACTTCGGCTGCAGGCTCCTCCCCTGCCCAGGCCCTGGTCAGGGCTTGTTCAGGAGGCAACCAATTGATGTGTTTCTCTCAGAACAATGTTTCTTTCTGTCTTTCCCTCTCTCTTCCACTCTCATAAAATCAATGGAAAACTATCCTTGGGTGAGGATTAAAAAAACAAAAATCCTGGACAGGGATTATATATGCTCTAATAATATGCTCTAATAAAGAGGGAATATGCTAATCGACTGCCCCACCCTCAAAGATGGTGGCACCCACAGCCAATAAGGAGGGAATATGCTAATTGTCCCGCCCTCAAAGATGGTAACGCCCACAGCCAATAAGGAGGCGATATGCTAATTGCCCCACCCTCAAAGATGAAGGCGCCCACAGCCACAAGATGGTGGTGCCCAGTCCCCCTCCCCGGGGCAGCAGGCATGCAGCAAGGCTGGGCCTGCTTCCAGGCAGGCCCGGCTGCTCCATGCACCTGCCTCCAGAGTCCCCCAGTCCCCTCAGCCCCCCAGCCGCCCAGGGCTGGCCCGAAGTGCAGGCAAGCCTCAGATGGTGGCTGCCCAGCCGCCCATGGCTGCCCGAGGCTCAGGTAACCAGGGCTCGCCGAGGCTTGCGCTGCTGGCAGTAGCAGCAGCAGAGGTGTGATGGGGGCGTCGCCTTCCCCTGAGCTCAGGTAACCAGGGCTCTCTGAGGCTTGCGCTGCTGGCAGTAGCAGCAGAGGTGTGATGGGGACTCCTACCCCTGAGGGCTCCTGGACTGTGAGAGGGGGCAGGCCAGGCTGAGGGACCACCCCCTCCAGTGCATGAATTTTCATGCACCGGGCCTCTAGTAAATAAATAAATGTCTTATTTCCCTTTTATTCTATCGGATGAGCTCGAAGTATCAAAACAGTGTGAGTATGCCTTGGCTGATGAGCTCAGTGGTTAGAATGCCAGCCCATGGACCAACGGGTTGCAGGTTCAATTCCTGGTCATGTACCTGAGTTGTAGGTTTGATCCCCGGCCCCAGTTGGGGCTTGTGTGGAGGCAACCAGTCGTGTCTCTCTCTCATCACTGTCTCTCCCCACCTCCCTCTCTTTCCTTCCCTCTCTTCCACTCTCTTTGAAAAAGCAATGAAAAATATATTCTTAGCTGAGGATTAAAAAAAAAAGAAAACAGTGTGAGTAGTTCTGGTGTTCCCAATCTTGCCTTCCTGTTCTGACTTTGCTGGGGTTGTTCTGGCTGTGCATTGTTGCTCCGTGAGGGCTGACAGCATCTCTGTCATACTGATTGGGCATCTATCTCTTTACTTAGTGTACTGAGTGCTTTATAAAATCAGGTGCATGTTGGATTTTACCAGATGCATTTTCCACCTTTGTCCAGACATTTATATGTCTTTGCCCTCCTGATTTATTGATGTCATGAGTTCTGATAGATTTCCAGATACCATGCCATCCTTGCCTTCCTGGAATCAAGTCTGAACGCTTTTGAGCAGGGAAGCGTTTCTGGGCAGTGCAGTGTGGACTGAGGCCAGTCCTGGCTCCACCCTTTAAGGCTGGTGACCTGGAGCACTAGCTGACCTCTCTGGGCTCTGGTGTCTTATCTGTGCTATCCTGGGGTTGTAAGGGAGTCCTTGGGTAAAGGGCTGGACCTGGTGTCTGGCTGGGGTGAGTTTCCAGAATGTGACAAATTGGCCCTGGTTGTGGTGGCTGACGGGGCTCAGACAGGAGGAGGGGAAGCAGAACGCCTAGAACAGCCCCTCCTGACAGCCCTCTTCCCCCTCAGAGCAGTGACATGCCCCTTGACGAGCTGCTTGCCCTCTATGGCTATGAGACATCAGACCCCATCTCGGAGCGGGAGAGTGAGGGCAGCGATGCCACAGCCACCCTCCCAGATATGACCCTGGACAAGGTGAGTGGGGTCTCTCCCTGGAACTCGTGGGAAGATTTAGGGAGGGCAGGCATGAAGGCCTCAGAAAAGCAGAAGTGCGAGGCCTCGATTACTTCTTAGAGGGGACTCTCTTGCTCCCCAGAGTCATAGCTGATGCATTCAGGTTTAGAGTGGCCACAGAGAGGGAGCTGGGATGAAAAGACTGACCACTGGCCAAAAGCGGGGCAGAGTGGAGACTGGGCTGGAGAAACGCAGCTGGGAAGGAAGAGAATGAGTGAGGTCCTGAGTCCAGTCCTGACAGGTCAGGGGTGGTGCCAGGAGGAGGGCTTTATTACCAAAGTTGAAAACCAAATGCACAAGGAGAGAGCAGTGGCTGGGCGCTCTAACCGTCCCAAGCCAGGCATAGATGATATCCCTTTCTAGACTGCAGGGTGTGGGCTCAGGGACCACAAGCATCCATGCTGGCACCCTGGCTGCCCTGCCCTGGCCCCTAGTCTCATCTGCAAAGTGGGAAGAGCAGCCCCATGTGAGCCCTTGCTGTTCCCAGGGGGAGGGCCATCAAATTAGTGTCACTGTTGTTATTAGTATTATCTGAAGATTGTTAAAACAAACTGCAAAAATGTTCTTTACTTTTTGTTAAAAGGAACAAATAGCGAAGGATTTGCTTTCAGGGGAAGAAGAGGAAGAGACACAGTCCTCGGCCGATGATCTCACCCCATCTGTTACCTCCCACGAGGCTTCTGACCTTTTCCCTAGCCAGAGTGGACGTAGGTGTCCTGCCTGCTCCTCCGCTTGGGCTGGGTCGAGCAAGGCTCTAGTGATGCAGATGGGGGGCCCTGGGCTACTCGGGGCAAATGACTCAGACTCAGATGGATGGTGCCTCTGGGGTGCCCTGTTTTCTATCTGAGCCTCTCTGGGGTTTTCGTCTCCCTGGCCAGTGAGCTGAGACTGGCTGGCTTTAGTTTACAGGAGGAGGGAATATGTTGATTCCTATAGCTTTTGGAACCAAAAGGCCTGTCAGATGCGGGGGCAGTGTCCCAGCAGCATGAGGTGTTGGGGGCTCACAGCTGGCAGTTAGCAAATCCCCACACCTTTGCCCATTGGGCACCTGTCATCTGGCCAGGTCTTGGGACATGCCTCTTCTCAGGAGTGGCATGGTGTGGGGGACAAGTGGATGGAGAGTGGGGTGGAGGCTGCAGCAGTGAAGACCTGGGGATCCACTAGCTGGGGAGCTACCCAGTGCCACAGATGTGTCTCACCTGCATCCCCTTTCCCAAAGCCCGCTTCCTGACTGGCACAGAAAAAGAGCTAGGCTCTTCCACCTCGTCTGACACTGAGGAGGACCCTCTTCCTGCCAACAAATGTAAGAAGGTATGTGGCCCTGACCCTGCAGTACCTTCAGCGTGGGTCTCTGCTTGGTCCTTGGGCGGAGACAAATGCACAGCCTCTGAGAAGTGGGCTGCTTTTGGACTTGATCGTGGTGTTGGGACCTTGAGCCCGTGCTGCTGTGGCATTGGCTGGCCCGGGGATGTGGCCCCAAGGTCCTGTCCTGAGTGCTCTGAGCTGGGCATCAGGACACCTGGGTCCTCGGGTCTCATCCCCTTGACACATGACTGGCTATACTGAACAGATGGATAAGTAGATGGAGACAAACGGTCACTCACACCCCCACACACACCCAGGTCTCTGCCTCCCATTCTCAGACCATAGGACTTGGCATCTGTGGAAAGATTGCAAAGACCAACACAGCCCTGGGCTCTGAAAAGTGGCTGGGCCTCCCACCTGCCCTGACTTTCCTGGGCCTTTGCCTTTGCAGGAGATTATGGTTGGGCCTCAGTTCCAAGCCGACCTCAGCAATCTGCACTTGAACCGACATGGTGAGAAGAGTAAGTGGGGCCTGGATCATGGTGGGGACAGGGAAAAGAAGATGAAAACCCCACTCCAGTCAAGAAGGAACTTGCTGCACATCCAGTCAGACCTAGTTCCCAAATCTTCTGAGGGGCTCAGGCTGGCTCAGGTGCCTGCCCTGTGCCAGCTATGGGTAGCAGGTTTGCAGAGTGCTCAGTGGGCAGGAGGAAGTAAGGGAGACTTGCCTCCTGCCCAGGGCTTTGCACTTTTCCTCTGGGCACCCATGCTCTTCCCCACTTATCCCACAGGCCTCTCCTTTACCTTGTCTGTGTCCTGTCTCAGTATCCTCCAGAAACCAGTGTCCCTCTGTCCTGCTTTGTCTTTCAGGGTACTCCCTAACCTGGACTTGATATTTGTATGTCTGTCTGTAGAGGCTTTTGTTCTTTAAGGTAGGAATTGTTGCCTCCATTTACAGGTGAAGAAAACAGGATGTGAAGTCATTTACCTATTGAGTCTTGTTTTTCTTGCCCCAGGCTCGGGGCTGGCACTCTTTTCTCAGGAGGCTTTTCCCAGATGATTCAGCACCCAGGATTGGGGGTGGGGTTGGGGGTAGGGGGTAAGGTGGGACAGATAAGGGAGACAGAGACCCTTAGTAAAGGGTATGGCCTCCCAGGGCAGAGGCTGGGACATGGGTGTGATGGGATGTGCTTGCTTTGTTGTAGGCAGTTTGGGTAAAGGATTAGATCCATGTGTGTGGCATGTGCATCTTGTGTGTCATGTTCCCTGTATTGTTGCATGTTCATGTAAGTTTGTAAATTAGCTTGTCTGTTGCCGTGACACTGCCTGTCATTTTATTTTGTGTTTGTCCTTGGTAGGCTTTGGGGTCAGGTATGCTGGGAAGTGCCTTTTACTAACATCACGGAGAATTTGTGTGAGATTGTTACTATTTCTTCTTTATATGTTTGGAAGAATTCCTCAGTGAAGCTGTCTGGGCCTGGGTTTTACTTTAGTTTCATGTTTGTGGAAGAAGATTTTTAGTTACAAATTCAGTATATTTAATAATATAGCTCTATCTAGAGTTTCTGTTTGTTTTGATATGTTGCATTTTTGAGGCATTTATCCCACTAGTAAGTTGTTAACTTTATTGTAAAAAATATCACAATATCCTATCTTCTTAATGTCTGTAGGATCTATAGTGATGTACCCTTTTTGAGTCCTGATATTGGTAATTTGCATTTTCTCCTTTTCAGTCCCTTTTGATCAGACTTATTAGGAGTTTGTTACTTTTATTGCCCTTTATCAGGATTTTTCTCTGTTGTCTGATGGCTACTTAATTCATTTTTATTTTTATCTGTATTTCTTTCCTCATAGTTTATTTCATTTTAGTTTGTTATTCTGTAGTTCACATTGTGATAACTTCTCCCACTCAGGGGTGTTTTAGAAGCATTCTGTTTAATTTCCAAACATTGGGGAATTCCTAGTTATCCTACTGTTACTGATTTCTAGTTGAAGTCCAGTGAACATACTCTGTGATTTCAGTCCTTTGAAACGAGTTGAGCCTTGTTTTATGGCCAGTATTTAGTCTATTTTGTAAATGCTGCTTTCTGTGTTTTTATATTTGAAGTGTATTTTCTGTGTATGGCATATTTTTGGATCTAATTTTTTTTTTTATCCAGTGTGATTCTCTTTTGCCTTTTAATACAGAATATGTAGTCCAGTTACATTTTGGACTATTTTCATGCAATTGTGAAAATAGTTGGGATAAGTTACCATCTTCTATGTGTTTTTTCCTTATTCATCTGTTTCCTCCCCCTTTATTTTTTCTTGTCTTCTTTTTGATTAGTCAAGTAGTTTTATTCTATTTTTTCTTCTTCTTTGATATGATAAGTTTTAATTTTTATATTACCTTTTCAGTGATTATCCTACCGTATGCCACAAGAATTTTTAAAACATCAATACTTGGATATTTAGTTGGGGGCACTGATCTCATTTCCCTTAGATTGTCAAATAAAAAAATGGCAACAGCCAACACAAATAATAGCTGTCGGGTGTGAATAAGTCAAAGTTATACAGTATACTTTATTTTAGTCACATTGGCAAAACATATATTTTTTGGTATGCTGCAGAATTTTAGCAATTAGTTTATGTGTGCCATGAGAGGAAAAAGGCTGAAAATTGCTGCTTTAGATAAGTGCATTCTAATCACCTCATCTGTCCTGCCCATTGTGCTACTGCTGCTTCTGCAGGAACTGCATGTGCCACAGTGACAACATTGTGGTTTTCATG
The DNA here is from genome assembly GCF_027574615.1 of Eptesicus fuscus. NCBI lineage: Eukaryota > Metazoa > Chordata > Mammalia > Chiroptera > Vespertilionidae > Eptesicus > Eptesicus fuscus. The sequence goes on from NC_072478.1 coordinate 30,908,648, forward strand.
CCAGATATTCCTTATGCTTTTTTACAACTGCCGGGATAGTACTGTTCACTCCCTCCAGCTTCCATTTGCGATAATTTCCTCCTACCTAAAGAACTGGCTGTTTAATATTTATTGTGATGTTGATGAATTCTTTCAGCTTTTGTTTTTCTGGAAAGTCTTAATCTTGATTTCACATTTTAAAAAATACGTTTTTATTGATTTTAAAGAGAAAGGAAGGGAGAGGGATATAGTGATAGAAACATCGATGAGAGAGAACCATCAATTGGCTGCTTCCTGCACGCCCCCTACTGGGGATAGAGCCCGCAAGTTGGGCATGTACTCTGACTGGGAATCGAACCAGTGACCTCCTGGTTCATGGGTCAGTGCTCAACCACTGAGCCACACTGGTGGGCTCATTTCACTTTTTTAAAAAATATATTTTTTATTGTTTTTTTTTTACAGAGAGGAAGGGAGAGGGATAGAGAGTTAGAAACATTGATGAGAGAAACATCGATCAGGTGCCTCCTGCACACCCCCCACTGGGGATGTGCCCGCAACCAAGGTACATGCCCTTGACCTGAATCGATCCCGGGACCCTTGAGTCCGCAGGCCGAGGCTCCATCCACTGAGCCAAACCGGTTAGGGCTCATTTCACTTTTGAAGAGTATTGTCATGGGTCTAGTTTTCTAGATTTGCCAGCTTTTTCTTCTCACATGTGAACCATTTCGTTCCATTGTCTTTGGTATCTGTTGTTTCTGTGTAAAAGTCAGATACCTGTCTTACTGTTTGTGTTGGAAATCTTGTTCATTATTTCCTTGTAGGTTGATTACATTTTTCTTTTGTCTTCTAGCATTTTTACCAGATGAGTCCAGATGTGGTTTTCTTTGGCTTTGTCCCAACTTTTTGTGATCTGGCGTTTGGTGTCATGCATCAGTTTTGAAGAATTCTTGGCCATTGTCTCTTCAGATTTTCTTCTGTCCCATTTTTTGTCCATTTCTTCCATGACTCAGTTATACATATGACTGTCTTCTTCATCCCCTAACTATGTTCTCTTTAAATTCAGTTTAATTCCTTCTCTTTAATTTTTATTAAATTCTTTTCGATTTAATTGATCATGTCTTCTGCTATATCCAAGCTGCTATTAGAGCTGTTCAGTGAGTTCATAAACTCACAGGTTGTATTTTCTAGTCCTGGAAAGTCCATGTAATTCTTTAAAGTCCTGTCTCCTAACTCTGATTTCCAGCCATTTGTGGATTAACTTCTGTTCCACAGATTTTCTCTCACATTCACATGCTGGGCAGGTGGAGGGCTATGGTTGCAGGATGATGCTTTTTTTTTTTTTTTTCCAGCGAGTGGCCTGTGGTCCTCTTGGACCACCCACCCTGGTCCAGGCTGGGACTTGCATCAGTATGGAGGGGCTCTTGCATTGGGAGAGGTCACTGCTTCTGTAGTTCTCAGGAGTTGTTGGTTCCCAGTCAATTTCCCAACCAGAGACATTCCAACAGGAGCCATTTTTCTTAGTGTGTTTTTCACTTTCTGGCCACTGAACTGGGCTGTTTGGTTTGTGGTCCCTGTGACTCTTCCCTAGTTAAGAGGTGCTGGCTCTGGGGTCTTTAGGCTGAGCCCTGAGATCTCCCTTCTGTCTCTTCCCCATTGGGTCCTTCCCCAGCTAGAGGTTGCCAACCCACTGCCTGCATGGGGCAGGACTCCCCTTCCCTGGGCAAAGTACACTCATATGTGGCTTGTAGGATGCGGTGGTTAGAGTGGTTGTTGCCTAAACAAGACCACTGGGACCCAGGTACTCACTGCCATTGAGTCCAGGCTCTTCACTCAGCTTCCTTTGGACTCTGTTGTTCAAGACTTGCAAACTGTGTAAATGGCTTTACCCTTCTGAATCCATTACCTACAACTCCCTCCCCTAAGGCCATGCTCAGAAGTCCCCCTTTCCTCAACCCAAACTACTTGCTGCCTCCTCCAGGAGGCTGCCTTGGATTTCCCAGCTGGGAAGCACCCACGTGGCCTCCCACAGCTTCCACCTTTTGTTGTTATCCTGACCACCTCTGGCCTAGAGGGGTGTGTAAGGGATGGGCCCAGGTCACAAGAGCCGGACATACAAATTAGCAGTTGTCCTTTGGAGGTGCTGTGACAGCCAACCTGGTGGATGCTTGTGGAGAGGGAGTGTGCACTTTTCGAGGTGTGTGTATGGACTTTGTGCCCACTGCTGACCCTGGCACTCCCTCTAAACAGTTTATGAGAATGAAGACCAGCTGTTGTGGGACCCCAACATCCTCCCTGAGAGGGAGGTGGAGGAGTTCCTGTATCGGGCAGTCAAGCGGAGATGGCACGAGACGACCGGGTCTCAGCTCCCAGAGGGAGAAATGGTGAAAGATAGTGAGCAGGTAGGCAGCATGCTGGGTGGTGTGAACACCCCCATATCCTTGCCCCGATGGTGGTGTAAATGGCCCCCGCATGCTTCCACCTTGATGGTGAGGTAAATGTGGCTCTGATAGCCCCACCCCAATAGTGGTGTGAATGCCCTCATTATCCCTACCCTAATGGTGTGAACACCCTGGATATCCCTGCCCTGATGATAATGTATATATATGCCTCAAACATCCCTGCCCTGATGGGGTAAATGCCCCCAGTATATCCATCTTGATTGTCATTTGAACACCCCATATCACTTCCCTGATGGTGTTGTAAACACTCCCCATATCCACAGCTTATGGTGGGGTGAACACCCCCATAACACTTACTGGATGATGAATTAAATGCCCCCCAATATCCCTGTCCAAATGGTGTGTGCACCCCTATATGCCTTCCCTGGTGGTGGTATGATTGCCCCTATTTCCCCTCTCCGATGGTAGGGTAAACACCCCCAATATCCTCACCCTGAAGGTGGTGTGAATGCCCCCATATGCCTGCCCCAATGGTGGGGTAAACGCTCCTGCTATTGCTGCTGGTGAGCAGGTGGGAAGAGGCTTTCACTCCCCCAGGCGCTGTATGAGCTGGTGAAATGCAGTTTCAATGTGGAGGAGGCTCTGCGGAGACTGCGGTTTAATGTGAAGGTGATTCGAGGTGAGCACCCTGCCTGCCCACCCCACTCTTACTAGCTATCCTGGTCTGGGCACTGCTGACACACTGCCTCCTCCTGGTTGTAGATGGGCTCTGTGCTTGGAGTGAGGAGGAGTGTAGGAACTTTGAGCATGGCTTCCGAGTGCACGGGAAAAACTTCCACCTAATCCAGGCCAACAAGGTGAGGACACAGCCCATCCTGCTCCCATTGGGCTGCACCATAGCCTCCTTGGGGCTGGAAAGAACCTAGGAGCCTGGGCTCATGGCCCCTACACCCTACAGTACGAGATTGTGACTCCCCTTACCAGGCTCTTGAGGCTCCTCTGAGCTGAGGGCTAAAGCCCTGGTTTCCGCCTCTCACGCCTACGTGCCTGTTATCATATTATTCTAGTCTCCTCTGTCAAACCACTTCCTTCCCCCAAAGAAGGCTCCAGGATGGGAAATGAACATGGTGGCATCTCAGTCTCAGAGAGTTCCACCACCGGTGCCCAGAGCCTATGCTGCAGTGCGGACTCCCAGCCTGGACCCCACTCTCAGCCTCTAGCCATGGGGGAACAAGGGTCTCTTAGTTCGATCGAACCAAAGGAATAGGTCTCTCCTGCCACCTGTGACAAATGCTCATGACCAGAGGGGCTGCTGAGTACCAAGGCCCTGCCCTGCCCTCCCCTGGACCTGAGTCCACCTGCTTTTCTTAGACCTGAGTCTACTTTCCTTCCCCTGGACCTGAGTCCCCATGTCCTTCCTAGACTTAGGTCCCTCTCCCTGGATCTCTGGCAGGATATGCTCCTATGACTCTGTCTCAGAGTCTGAATTTCCCTTTGTCTCGCCATGGCTCTCTCTCCTCACCCTGTCTCCTAGTGGTTTTTTGCCCTTCTAGGGAAGCAGCCCTGGCCCCTTCCTGCTATTCATGGTGACACAGCTTGTGGAGAAGCAGGGCCTGGCTGAAACCTAGCTTACATTCGGGGCCTCTGTCCTCTCTTGGGAGGTTGGAGTAAGTGAGCCATCTGTGCTGGGCCACTATGGGGACAGGAGGATGCTCAGCTGACCTGCCCAGTACCGTTTCAGGTGGCACTAGATCCTCTAGGCCAGTGGTCGTCAAACTCATTAGTCAGCAGAGCCAAATATCAACAGTACAACGATTGAAATTTCTTTTGAGAGCCAAATTTTTTAAACTTAAACTTCTAACGCCACTTCTTCAAAATAGACTCGCCCAGGCCGTGGTATTTTGAGGAAGAGCCACACTCAAGGGGCCAAAGAGCCGCATGTGGCTTGTGAGCCGCAGTTTGCCGACCACAGCTCTAGGCAGATCAGCTCCTGGTGGCCTGATGCAGTGCACTATTTCCTGCATTCCCACTGCAGCCGAGGCTTCAAATGCGTTACCTTCTACATGCCTGCCCATGATTACCACACATATTTTAAGTTTGCACCTACCCTGGCCCCATGGAGGCTGTGACGCTCTCACTATCAGACAGACCTCTGATGCAGAAGGGTGTCATTGGGAAGAGGGGACAGCTCGTGTATGTCCTGCCTGCCCCCCTGGTTCCCAGGCTTCCCTGGGCTCTGTTGTCTGTCCCTCATCCTGGGGACCAGCAGGTTTCTCACATGTACCTGTAACAGCCCTGGCCTTGCTGTGGGGCTCATCCAAAGTGAAGATGCCCCAAGAGGTTTTGCCAGGTGGCATCCAGCTCCATGCTGCACTGTCCCTTATCTTTCTAGGGTGCTGTGTATGTGACCTGAGTCTGGGGTTCATGAAGCCCCAATGTGTCCTTTAATGGCATTTCATGTGCTCATAGACAGCTCTCCCTTGGGATGTTAGTGATGTTCCATGGAAAAAGCAGGCTTGGCCAGGTTTCATGTCCTCTCTAGGTGGGGTCTCTGTCCCTGGTGTCTGCACAAGGGCTCATTATTCCCCCTCTGCTGGGCCTGCGATGAGCAGGGGATGAGGTGGACACTTTAGTCCTTGGCGATGTCTGGAGAAAGGGAAGTGGACACTGGACACATGGACCTAGAGTGAAGAAGAATGGGGTCCCATGACAGCAGGTAGTGGAGCTCTCTGAGATTGAGGTGCCATGTTCAGGGCAAAAGGATGAGCCCCGGACATGGGGGTGGCCTGTGAGCCTTAGATGGGGGCTGGAGGTGGGTGGAGAGGACACTGGGGGTGTAGGCAGGGTCTTTGAGAGCGCTGGTTGCTGTAACCTGTTCCTGCTGCCCTGGGAAGTGGAGGGAGCTGGGCGTGTGGGGCCCAGATGACACCACACTGTCCCTCAGGTGCGTACAAGGTCTGTGGGCGAGTGTGTGGAATACTACTACCTGTGGAAGAAGTCTGAGCGCTATGACTACTTCTCCCAGCAGACGCGGCTGGGCCGGAGGAAGTACGGCCCATCAGGAACCACGTATGTGTGGCGGGCTTCCAGCAGGACCTGGGGTCAGGGGACGACTGGGAGTCCTAGGGAGCACCTCCCGCCTGAGGCAGCTGTCTCTCTGCAGCCCCCCATGGTGCCATCTTTCCACAGGGATACAGACCAGGACCTAGATGGCAGTGACCCCGATGGCCTCGCCCGTCCCCGCTCCTCACCGCCCCTGCCCCCTGCCGCTGATGGCCTAAGCCTTGAGCAGGACCCTCTGGCACGGATGCATATAGGTAAGAATATGGGGAGAGCCCCTACCTTTGGGGGAGCACCCTTGTAACGCACCCTGACCGGTGCCAGTGAACACTAAGGAGCAGGTGTCTGGGACCCATTGTCACTTCACCCCATGAGGTCACACATGTGAGTTGTCATAGGAGCTTGCTGGCTTTCCATATGGAGAACTGAGTGCCCTGCAGCCCAAAGTGGGGCCTCCTCTCTGGGCCCCAGGTGGTTGGCTCCTCTCTCAGGCCGGGGTGTGGTACTCCTCTCTGGACCCCAGGTAGGTGCAGGGGCTCCTCTCTGGTCTGGGTGGTTGGGGCTCTCCTTTCTGGGCCCCACGTTCGAGGACTTCTCTCTGTGTCCCTGATGGTTGAGGGGGCTCCTTTCTGACTCCAGGTCAGAGGGCTCCTCTCGGCCTCTGGTGGTTGGGTGGGCTCCCTCCTGGCCTCATGTTGGGGGGCTTCTCTCCGGGCCCTGGGTGGTTGAGGAGGCTAATTTCTGGTCCTAGGTCGGGGGCTCTTCTCTGTGCACTGAGTGGTTAGGGGGGCTCTTCTCTGGGCCCCTGGTTAGGGGGCTCCTTTCCGGGTCCCAGGTTGGGGGTGGTTCTCTCTGGGCCCTCTGTGGAGGTGGCTCCTCGCTGGGTGCTGGGTGGTTGGGGGCTTCTCTCTGAGCCCCAGGTTGAGGGGACTCCTTTCTGGGTTCCAGGTTGGAGATTCCTCCCTGAGTCCCAGGTCAGGGGGCTTCTCCCCAGGCCTAGGTTGGGGGACTTCTTTCTGGCCCTCAGGTGAGGGTGGCTTAGCCTCAGCCGCATGTGGGAGGTTTGGGGTATCTGAGCCCTCCCCAGCATCCTGGGCCCAGGGCTACACCAGAGCAAGACAAGGCTCAGTTCATTACTTCAGTTTCTGAAAGTGAACACAGAGGGAAGGACAAGGACCTTTGCTCTCTAAGTCTCCTGGACTCGGGTTTAGATTGGCCCCTGGTTCCAGAATCTGGTTGGTTCCATGATTTGTCTGGGAGGGCATCCACCTCTACCCATCCCGGCGTTGCCTGTGATGCCCCTGTGTACAGAACTCCACAAATCACATTTACCTTGACTTGGCAAGTGCACTCAAGCATTTTGTTGTTGTTTTGAATCTCTTGTGTTCTGTTCTGTTTGAAAAACAGGAGTCACAACCTCCCAAGGCAGGGCTTAGCCTGGGTGCACAGTTTAGTATAACTGGTTTCTTTTGTGTTCATGTGTATTTTATGTATTTGTGTGAAAACATCAGTGATGAGGGGTCATAGGCTTTGCTTTCCCTGACAGAGATTTGGCTGGAGCCTGCATATATTGCATCCTGAAGGCAAAAAGTATGATTTTTAAGCTAATGCACCTTAGTCAGGATGGTTGTGGATCCTGGGAGGGCTGGGCGTGGCTGCTGCTGGGGCCTGGCCTCAGCTGTGTTCTCCCCCTCTAGAGCCGCTGAGCATGGACGGCATGACTGGCAGTGTTGGTGAACCTGAGGAAGGCTCCAACAGCCTCCCATCCTTGGAGCCAGGGCCCTGTCTGTTCCAGCAACTGGACACCCCGCCAACTGTGCCCGTGCCCCAGCAGCCCCCAGCCCTGGCCGAGCCGGCCTTCTGCCCCTCCGCTGCAGCTGCTCCAGAGCCCAGCACCAGCTCGAGACTGGCTGTGGACTTGGCCTTGCCAGGGGCCCTTCCTGAGGAGCTGCCCCCGGTCTCCAGCCATGTGGATATGGATGGAGAGCCCGAGGAAGCTGTGGCCCCTGCACAGGTGGCCTTGTCGGTCACTGAGTTTGGACTCATTGGCATTGGGGACGTGAATCCTTTCCTGGCTACCCACCCAGCGTGCCCGGGCCCTGGGCTGCACTCGGAGCCCCTGTCACAGTGAGTGCAGCCCCCACCCTAGGGGCCCCCAGCCTCAGGCTAAACTGAGGAGAGCGGGAGGGGTCTGCCCTGAGGGCCCAAGGGGGGTGTGGCCCATGGAGCAGGCTGTTTGTTTCTTTAGTTTTATTTTCTACTTTTAATTTGGCTTTATTTTTTTGATTAGGTAATACATTCATATGGTTCAAAACCCAAAAAGGTACAAATGGGGCCAGTGCTAGTCTCCTCCCACCCCTGCCCCAACCACCAGCTCTCCCCAGGCACACGTGAAAACACGGTCTGCTGGGGGAGGCAAGGTTGGGAGCCATGTGCTTGGCCCACAGCGCTCAAGCCGTGCAGTCTGTGGGACTGGACTGACCCTTTCTTGGTCTCTCTCTCGGTCTCTCCCCTCACTGCAGCTGTAACGTGATGACCTGTTGATTCCTGGCCACAAGCGGGTGTGTGTGGCCTAGACTGGACTTGGGGCCACTGTGGGGCCTGCCTCTGTCAGTCTTCCCGACCCTTTTCCTCGTGGGCCTCGGGTAACGCCATCTCTGCTTCAGAACACTTCAAGGACTAGGGTGAGCAGTGGCAGGGCTATCAGCCCTGCCCCTCCCCACACACAGCCCGGCACCCTCAGCGCCTGGCACCACTGCCTGGCTGCAGGCCGCCTCCGTGGGACCCATTGGGCAGCTGGGTGCAGAGGGACCAGCCCCCTCTAGCCAGCAGAGGCACAGAAAGGCATCCCTGCCCGTCAGGGGGATGGGGAGACAGGGCAGGACGCCGCCCCCCCCCACCAGCAGCCTCTGCCCAGGGAGCCCCCAGCACCTGCTTGGCTCTGTCTCGCCGCAATTGGCAGGGCCATGGGCTGCCCCAGCCCAGGGGTCGGTGGGCAGCTGCTACTCGGTGCCAAACCCCATGGGGCACAGAGCCATATACCTCGAAGTTGGCCCCGCCCCACCTTTGACCTCACCCACTCTGTCCACTTCAGGAAAAGCCGCACTTTATGCCCACCTGCCTCCTCTCTATCCACCCCAGGGCTTCTCAGCAGCCTCATGGGTTCCAAGAGACAGGTGACTGACACCCCTGTCACCTGCAATGCCGAGGGGCCAGGCTCCAGCCTGTTTCCCTGACCTGCGGGTCGTATTCTGTTGAAGCTCCCCAGCAAGATGGTTTGGGGTCCTGGTCCGTCTCTTCCTCCACCTCCCTCTTTTTATTTATGTTTCTGTTTACAAATTGGAGTGGGGTCCTCCGGGGGGGCAGGGCAGCACTCCCCAGCCCTTGGGTGTCACCAGGAGAGTTTTGGCTCGAGCCCATCTGCAGAGTTGGACTCAACCTTCCCTGTCACCCCACCAAGGACCACACTGTGAAGTGAAAACTGCCTTGAATCTCTTGCTGTTTTATTTATTAAACTTTATTTGAAGCCCCGTGGGTGCCTCGTGGTGGACTGGGCAGGGTGTGAGGAGGTGCCGGGGAACCACAGGTCATCCTCGTCCCTTAGTCACTTGGTGGGCTCTGTACCAGGCATCGTTCAAGGATGGGGCTGTGCCATGACCGAGAGGGCATTGGGCCATGGTCCATGTCATGGTGACCGATGTGAGGGAGATGGTCAGTTAAACGGAGGGGACATTTAATCTGGAACCTGAAGGAGAATCATCCTGTTTTGGTGAGGGCTGGTGTGAGCCAGGCTGAGGTCACCACCAACACAGAGGTAGGCAGCGGCCGGAGTCCCAGGAAAGAGGTGGAGGCCAGGAAGGAGGCAGAGCAGCTGAGGGGCTGGGTGGGCCAGCTAGCAGGTTTTGTCCTGAATCCCCTGAAGGGGTAGCAGGGGCTGGGTCAAGATGGGGTTTTCAGAGGTGATGCAAACAGGCTGGGCAAGGACAGGGAACCTGCTAGGAGGGTCGGCCTGGGCCCAGGGTATGAAGACCAAGGGCAGATGGGTCAGGGGCTGGTTGTGCCCAGGTGTGTGGGAAAGTGGTCTCCTGGAATTTGGGGCTTAGTCCTTCAGAGCTGGTGGTGCCAGCTGTGGGAGCAGGTGTACTTGCGGGGTGGGTGCCAGGGACTTGAGTGTGATTTTCACTGGAGTTTTTAGTCTGTTTTCATTTTCTTGAAGTAGTTTAGAGGTATTGCTCTACTACATTCTGGTTTGCTCTGCTTTCGAGAAAATTGCCCTTGTCCTTCCTTACCTTTGTGTGTGTATTTACGTTGACAGCTAAGATTTGTATCTTCCTCCTATTTTATTTATTTTTCAGTTACAGTTCACATTTACTATTATTTTGTGTTAGTTTTAGGTGTACAATATAGGTGTTTTTCTCCCTGGTATTGAGCAGTCTGAGGAATAGCCTTTTCAGACTGGTTTCTTTCACTTGGTGACGTGCACCTAAGGTTCCTCCATGTCTTCTCGTGGCTCCATGGCTCATTCTTTTTATTGCTGAGGAGCATTTCATTGTCAGAGGGACCACAGTTTATCATCCACTCACCAGCTGAAGGAAGTCTCGGTTGCTTTCAGGTTTGGGCACTTATGGATGAAGCTACTGTGAACACTTGTGTAGATATTTGTTAGGACACAAGTTTTCAACTCATTTGGGTAAATCCTGGGGAGCTGAATCTTATGGTAAGAGTGTTTAGTTTAGTCAGAAACCACCTAACGGTCTTCCAAAAGGGCTGCACCATTTGCATTTGCATCAGTGATAAAGGAGAGCTCCTGCAGCCAGCTCCCGGGCCTGGCGGTCTGTGCTGTCCTCAGTTTGGATTTCAGCTGTTCCGATAGTGTGGTGATAGCTCATCGTTTTCTGTAGCCTTTAGAGATGGGCTCTCATTTCTTCCCACAAATGCTCTTCACTACCTCTCACTGGCCAGAAAGATCCTTGAGGATTCCTCCTTCATTTTTGAAACTTTTCTTTTTTGGCAGGATCAGCATGTTAAAGACGTTCCCTTGACTCTTGGTTTCTAATGAGAAATAGGACATTCTTGTGTTTTCCTACATCTTTTTGCTTTGTGATTTCCTTTTTGTCTGGACTCCAGCATTTGAGTGTGATGGGCCAGGAGTAGATTTCCACACGGAACTTGTTGGGCCTAAGGGCTGCCTTGCATTGGTGTTGGGCATCTTGGCTATTTCTTCAGATATGTCTGCTGCTATGTTCTCTCTTCTCCATTTGGGCCTCTAGTTACCCAGGCGAGCACTGGGTATTGTCCCGCAGATTTCTGTGTGTTTTATTCTTTCTGTGTTTCTATTTGCATAGTTGCTATGGACCGGTCTTTGAGGTCCCCTGGTCCTCTTTTCTACAGTTTCATACTGCCATGCAGCCTATCCCATATCCCCACTGTTTGTTTTTGTTTTTCTATTTCTCTGCTGAAATTCTCCACGTTTTTCACCTTTCCCTCTACATTCTTTTTTTTAAAAAATATATTTTATTGATTTTTTACAGAGAGGAAGGGAGAGGGATAGAGAGAAACATCGATGAGAGAGAAATATCAACAGCTGCCTCCTGCACACTCCCTACTGGGTATGTGCCCAAAACCAAGGTACATGTCCTTGACCGGAATCGAACCTGGGACCCTTGAGTCCGCAGGCCGACGCTCTATCCACTGAGCCAAACCGGTCAGGGCTCCTCTATATTCTTTAACCTCTTATAATACCCTAAGGTAACGTTATTCCTGGGCTGCTATAAGGAGCACATTGAGGTAAGTGGGTGCCTAGCAGATTAGTGCCCTTGAGTGTCTGGAGGTCAGGGCCAGGCTGTGGCTTTGCCTCTGGCCCAGCAGAGGCGGCTCCTGCCGCACTCCCCTGTAGGTAGACTAGAGTCTACAGCCTCTCCTGATCTTGGGACCCAGTGGTGGGGGCTCAGAGTAAAATACCCCAAAATACTAACCCCCAACCCTGAGCAGTAGTCAGGGAAGGTGGGGGGGTTGGGTGGGTGGGGGGGTGGCTCAGGGGCTGGACGCTCCATGAAGATAGTTCTTGCAGAAGGAATAAGCTGCTGACGGCCTCATCCTGTGAAAGCCCAGCCCACACCGAGCCCCCGGAGTAGCAGTCACTCTGGTGATCTCCCGCCCCAGGACTAAGTCATTCGTTATTCACTAGGTCACTTTCATTCAGGAAGCTTTGATTGATCATCTACTCTGTGGGGGTCCCTGCCCTCCTGGAGCTGACTCTGGGAAGGATCCTGACTCTGATAAGCTGATAAACAGACACACAAGCTGAGATGGTGCCAGAGCTTAGAGGAAGGAGGTGGCAGACTAGGGTATAGGGCAGGGAGGAGTCATCTTCATGAAGTAACTTCATGCAGGACTGAGGGTTCCCAGGATGCTGACTCGATGCTGAAGCTGGGAAGGTTTCCTAGATTCAGGTTGTGTGGCACTAGGGGACAGTAAAGTGCTTATAGCAGGTCTGGGGTTCTGATTTACAGGTGACCCCAAGTACCTATTCAGTTCACCTTCCTTTTTAATAGTGCTTTTTAATGAGACTGAGGACCATCTGCCCACCTTGCCTTCACTGTCCAAACATACCATCACAGCCCCCCAGAGGTACGGTCTAGACTGCAGGACCTTTAGCAGGGCTTAGAGCCCCCAGTCTGGGAGCCAACTCCCAGTATGGTCTTTGAGCCCCAAGAGAAGTATAGAAAGAGGTGAGTGGTGGCTGCACTTCTACCCGCTTGCCAGGCTTTTCTCCCTTAATCTTCACAATACTTTTGAAAACAAACCTGGAGTCCCTCAGGTTGAACTGAGGCAACAGGGTGATGAGAACATAACCTTCTGAGCCCTGAGTATCACAGCTTGGGAGTGACCAGGCAGCACGGAGTTGGTGGGATCTATAGGGCAGATGGGCATGGTTCTGCCCGGTACATCAGTCTCCTTCCAGCTTGCCATCTGCAGGTAAGGGAGAAGCCATCCAGGCCTGGCTGCCAGCCCAAGCTCTGCACCCTGAGCAGGCCTCACTGGCTCCGTTTCTCTGTAAAGGGCCAGGTGTGAAAGCTTTTTTAAGTGGGGGACCCCAGCTAGCAGGTGTAGAACCCTGACCCCGATCTTAACACTAATCCCAATCCCTACTGCCCTGCTAGATTTTAATCCTGACCTTGCCCAGATATTTTAAGAACAGGATGAGATTGAGGTCAGTGGGGAGGGGCCGATAGCCACACCAGCTCCTCCAGCCTCATGCCCCTGCTCCAGCCACTTCTGCCTCACCAGGGATCAGGCCAGGCTCCTTCCTACCCACAGTGTCTGCCTGCCGGCGCCTCCCTGGAGACCCTCCTGGATCTGACCTTGTAGCACCCCCGCCCCAGCACGCAGTAGGTGCTCAATAAAGAACCCTCGATTTCCTTGATTCCAATACAATGCTGGAAGTGTTGACGGGCTATCGACAACGAGAGCGGTAGTCACTCGATTGAAGCGAGGTTCAAGTGAAAAGTGCAATAAAGCTAACATTTATGTAACATTTTTGCCAGGCTCTTCAGTATTTTATCAGGTAATTCTCACAACAACCCTAATTCAGTTTGTGCTGCATGAATGAACGAATGAATGACAGGAGTTAGAGCCCGGACTAGCCTTTCTCTGGGGCCCGCCCTACCCTGTGAGTGGCAGGAGTAGAAGCCAATGAGCAGAACCTGAGCCTGCGTGGGGCGGGAGTCACGCGGGGAGGGAAGGAGGACCCGCGGGATTCAGCTGAGCCTGAAACGGCCCTTGCGATAGCCTCACCCCTTACCCAGACTAGGAAAACCCTCCGGCAATTCTATCTGATTCTCCGAGCCGCCTTGGAGGAAGTCGCGGGCGACTTGGACTCCTCGGGGCTTGCGGTTGGAAAGGGGGGTTGGTTGCTGGTGACGTCCTTTCCACACTGTCTCCACCACACCGCAGACGGAAAATTCAGGTCCAGAAGTTTCCAGGCAGGACCTTGTCATGTCCTGGGGTGGGCTGAGTTGTTTTGAGTGTGTGTGTGTGGGGGGGTGGGGGTGGGAGGGGGGAGTGTCTCCCGCCGTCTGCTTAAGGAAAGTTGATTGGGGCGCAGGGGACTTGACTCAGACACTTATCCCCCAACCCCGCCGTCTGGACAATGGGGAACAATGGCCTCCAGGAAGCAGGGTCGAGGGGTCTCTGAATTTAAACCCCAGGTGGTTGACTTTGGGCCAGGGGCTGCCTCTCTCTGGACAGACTCCCTTCATCTCTGAAAGGGGCCCAGCACCTCCTCTGCAGGATCATTGGAGGTAGCGTGGGGTGAAGGTGGTTTAGAGGCCAAGGACATGGAACCTTGGGGCCAGGCGACCTGGGTTCCAATCCCAGCTCCTTTCTCACTGTGTGACCTTGAGGGTGACAGAACCTTTTGCCTATCAAGCGTTCTGCCAGATCAAGGCAGGTCTCTCCAGGTGGTCACACTCCCCTCGGCCTCAGGTGATTCCAGCCAAAAGGATCCAGTGTGGGTGCGTGGACACAGACTGGACGTAATGGCCCCCTTCAGTCTGTTTCCATGGCTTGGGTGATTTTGACCCCTAGGTGCCTCCCAACTCAGGCTCCCTGGGACCTGTGTGGTGCAGGGCACAGAGGTAACCTCTAGGTGTGAGCGACTTCCTACCTCCTGGCCCCTCTGCTCTTCGGTCAGATGGGGACAGTAAGTGCTACACAGCAAACGTGCCTGGCACGGTCTCCAGAGCGGGTGTTGAGGAATCTGAGCTTCTAAACTGCAGGGGTGGCAGAACTACAGAACCTCTGCAATTAAGCCTCAAGACACCATCAATTTAATGTTTAGGCACTTACTGATTCAGGATATTGAAATGTGCACGGAATGAGTGCCAGTCTCCAATGAGGAGGTTGGGGGACTTACCTTTGGAGCCAGAGCTCAGCTCCTCCACACCCCGCAGTTCTGCTGGGGCTGCCCTATCACCCCTCACTCACTCGTTTTCTTTCTTTTCTTTCCTTTCTTTTTCTTTCTTCCTTCCTTCCTTCCTTCCTTCCTTCCTTCCTTCCTTCCTTCCTTCCTTCCTTCCTCTCTCTCTCTCTCTCTTTCTTTCTTTCATACATTTTTATTGATTTCAGAGAGGGAGGGAGAAAGAGATAGAAATATCATTGATGAGAGAGAATCATCTACTGGCGGCCTTCTGCAGGCCCGCTACTGGGGATGGAGTCCACAACTCTGGCATGTGGCCTTGACCAGAATCAAACCCGGGACCCTCAGGTCCGCAGGTCCATGCTCTCTCCACTGAGCCAAACTGGCTAGGGCACTCGTCCTTTTCTTGTCACCTCACCCCACCCCGTCTCCCGTCCCCCGGACTCAACCGGCCCAATACGTGTGACCGGGGCACTGACGTTCTGGGTGACCTGGGCTCACTGTCCCTGAGCCTTAGCCTTCCTTGTGGGGGATTGGGGGGTAACTGGGCACTGACGACCCCTACCAGCTCAGAGACCCCTCCTCCTCCTCCAAACCCCGGGTCCCCAGCCGCGGCGCGCACGCACTCTCCACCCCGCTCCTTCCTGTGCGCCGCGGGCGGGGCGGGGGCAGAGTCCGCCCCCTCCCCTGGGGCTGCCCCGCCCCGCCTGTCGCTCCCCTCCCCTCCCCTCCCCTGCAGGGCCAGGCTCTGCGGCCATGTGACCCTGCGGCCGGCCCGGGACGGGACGGGACGCGCTGGGGCTGGCGTCGCGGGTCGTGGGCGCTGCCCGGGGCGGGGGTGGCATGGAGCGGAGGTGGGTCTTCGTGCTGCTCGACGTGCTGTGCGTGCTAGTCGGTAAGAGCCGCGGGAACCCGGGCGTGTGGGGGGGTCCTTCCCAGGTGGTGCTCGCCCCCGCCCCCGCGAAGGTTTGCTGGGCGCGGGACGGCCTGCGGCGCCTCCACTTCTCCGAGGCCGTCTCTAGAGGGGTGCCTCGGGGGAGGACCCTCGGCGCACCTTCTCGGGCATGCGCCCTCCCAGCCTCAGTTTACCCCGCTCGCGCCGGGTTCATGAGTAGGTCATGAACGGCACCGGGGTTGGCACCCCCGCCCGGGGCAGCAGGAAATCACCGCAGGGGCCGCAAGCGCCCCGCTCTCGCCGCGCCCCCCTTTCCCGCCGCGCCCGACCGGGGCGGTGATTCACCCGGGCGGCGGCCCGGGGAGGGGCGGGGCGGGGGGTGCGCTCGGGTGCCGGCCTGGAGGACCTTTACTCTCCGGCTCCGGACCGGCTTTCCCGTTGGGCCGGGGAGGGCAGAAGCCTGGCCCGGGACGCGCAGCGCGTTGGTGGGACTTGAACCTGCGCAGCCGGGGAGACAGCGGAGAGAAAGCTGCCCCCGGGCTGCGGATGAACCGCGGGCTTCGGGGAGGCGCGACCAAACCTGTTGGGCGGCTTTTCGGGCCAGGCTGGCGGAGGGGGCAGCCCGAGGCCCCCTCTCTTCCCCTCCCCGCCCCTTTCCCAGGGTCCCGGAAACAAAGGCTGAGTGTTTGCTCTGGGGCTGTGAGGGCAATGGTCCCGGAATTCTACCCGCGGCGGGGGGAGGGGCCCCTCCGGCAAAATTCTCCCCCTGCTCCCCAATCTGGTTCTTGCTCCTTAAACCTGCCCGGGGGGAGGACCGAGAGACCGAGAGATGGAGGATTCAGTCCTGATGAATGGCAGGGACCAGGCCCTCCTCCCATGCCCCAGATGAGACCCTCTAAGGGATGTGCCAGGTGGCAGCAGGAAGTCCCCTGGTCACCATATCCTGAGCATCTGTGTTATTATTTATTTAAATATTTGTGTGGAACTTACTGTATGCTGAGCGCTAAGCAACATGCAAACAATTAAACCTTTTTCTCCAAACAGCCTGTGGAGGATGAGCTCTTATAATCCCCAATTTCATTCCGGAGAGGTCACCGGGGAGGCAGAGCTAAGATTAGGTCGTGTGTTGCTGCTGTGTGCTAGAGGTTGGCTTAGGCAGACTGTACATCCCCATTCTAGAAGATTCAACACATAAACAGTTCAGTTTCAAATGCTTACAAAGGCCCTGACAAAACTGGAGGTCAGAGAAGCTGAGCGGAGGGTGGTCCTGAGTTCAGTGCACAGAACTCTGCGTCCCAAATCCCAGGAAAGCCCAGCTCTGGCTCTGATTGGGGGGGCCGGCATGTCCAGAGGAAGGGGCTGGGACAGTAGTTGGGAGGCGGACTTCTCCGCCCAGGCACCCTCGGTGACTTGACTTCTCAGCATCTTCTAGCGCGGCCCCTCACACCAACACACACACCACTTTGAGAGACTCCTTCCTGGCCTCTCTACCCACACCCTTGCCCTCACTCACAGCTGCCAGAGGGTGAAATGAAAACATGCTCCAATCCTCTGCTCCAAACCCTCCTGTGCCTCCCGCCTCACAGCAAGGTTCACATTCTTACAATGTCCTCCATCCTCCAACCCCCAACACAGTCCTTCTTCCCAACTCCCAGGCATGGTCGCACCTGCAGACCCTTGCGCTGGCTGTTCCCTGTGCCTGGCACTCTTCCCCAGATGTCCCCTGAACTTCCTCATCTCCTCGAGCCACCTCCTCTGGGACCTACTCTACAATCCCTGCTGAAACCTGCGGCCACCTCTCTGATTCCAGTCATCTTTTACTTACTCTTTATTTCTAACCCCTCCCACCTCTGTTTTCTTCACTGCGTCTTTCCCCAGACTCGGAAAGACTCGGCATCAGAGGTGCTCAGTACCATCACTGATGGGTCCCTGGGACCCTAGGATTTGGC
Source organism: Eptesicus fuscus (assembly GCF_027574615.1). NCBI lineage: Eukaryota > Metazoa > Chordata > Mammalia > Chiroptera > Vespertilionidae > Eptesicus > Eptesicus fuscus. The sequence goes on from NC_072478.1 coordinate 30,925,850, forward strand.
CTGTTGGGAGGAGTTGGCTCTACTGTCCCCAGAAGGGACACACCCTTTTACACTTGTCACTTGCCCTGCCAGGGGCAAAGGACACCCTGCTGGAGTTTGTCTCCGTGCACCTGCTCCGTGGAGCAGGGAGCCCTGTATGGGGCGGGGGGAGGGTTCCGGCTCAGCAGGGCCCCAGTGCCCGGGTGACTTACCCTTTCACAATTTGGTTTTGTCTGTGGCTCCTGAAGGCGTCTTCGGACTGAGCTCCCAGGTCTGGTCCGTCTTGGTCACTGTGTGACCGGCTCAGGGACAAACGAGAAACGTGGGCATCTCAGATCCAAGAGCAGAAAGCCCTCTTATAACAGATGCTTATTAAATGCCTGGGACTCAGCCTTGAGCATGACAGCCTCCCGCTCAGGTGCTCACAGATGGGTGGGCGGGGGGGGGGGGGGGAGGGGCGGGTGAATCAAGTACCAATGAGTACATAATTATATACAAGGACAAGAAACAGGAAGAACTGAAATTTCCTTCTAGGAGAGTGATTATGGGACAGTCAGGAGCAGGGAATGGAACTGTGACCAGAGGGAAGTTATTTAAACATGTTTTGGGTAGAGAGAAGGACATGTGCAAAGGTCCTGGGGTGGGTGCTTTCTGGGTTTGTTCAAGGAGCAGGAAGGAGGATAGAGGGAAGTGGGGGGAGGATTGGGAGGGGTGGGGTGGGAATGGTCCTGGGGAGGACATTGGTGTTAGTATCTAAGGGTGATGGGGAACCCTGAGGGGGTTTTAATGGTGGGCATGAAGGTGAGGAAATCAGGAGGGGGGCTGAGGCAGGTGTGCAAACTCCAGAAGGCTGGTCTGTGTGGCCCTAGGGCTGGTGCTCGGGGAGAAACGTGTGGCTACATGCTTTCTCTCCTCCACTCCCAGCCTCTCTGCCTTTCGCCATCCTGACGCTCGTGAATGCCCCGTACAAGCGAGGGTTCTACTGTGGTGATGACTCCATCCGGTACCCCTACCGTCCAGACACCATCACTCATGGGCTCATGGCCGGGGTCACCATCACTACCACCGTCATCCTTGTAAGGCAGGAGGGGCTTTGTCGGGGGGGGGGGGGGCGTCATGTATCTGCCCTGGGTGGTATTTGTGGGGAAGAGGACCCCCTTCGTGTTCCCAGTTCCCTAGTGGCCTCAGGGAAGCCAGACATCCTAAGCCCCTTTCCGTGGGGAGGACCGAGTAAGTGCCTGGCGGAGCCCCACGGCTTTGGCTCTGGTCCTGCCCTGAGGCTTCTTGGCTGATCCCTCTGCAGGTCTCAGCCGGAGAAGCCTACCTGGTGTACACGGACCGGCTCTACTCCCGCTCCAACTTCAACAATTACCTGGCTGCTGTCTACAAGGTGCTGGGGACGTTCCTGTTTGGGGCTGCAGTGAGCCAGTCCCTAACAGACCTGGCCAAGTACATGATTGGCCGGCTGAGGCCCAACTTCCTGGCAGTGTGCGACCCCGATTGGAGCCGGGTCAACTGCTCCGTCTATGTCCAGGTGGAGAAGGTGTGCAGGGGGAGCCCTGCCAACGTCACCGAGTCCAGGTGGGTGCTGGATTAGCAGCCTTCACGCTGGGTGATGCTGGGGGAGCTCAAGCCATAGACACTCCCGCTCCCGGGGGACAATGGGGGCTGGAGAAGGGCCCTCGGAAGCTGGATATTGAAGACTGAATTGCCAAATGGAGAAGGATGAAGAGGTACCGCAGTGGGCCAAGGACAGGGTGGGAGCAGGCTGGGAGGTGCCTGTGGGCCTGGGTCCTGCAGACAGGGAGGGGAGGTGGGGCTGGGGTGTCAGGCCTGGAGCAGAGCAGCCAGTGTTAGGAGGGGTTACCCATTCCCCCCCCCCCCAAATTTCAGGTCCATTTTCATGCTTTTGCTCTGTCCTCTCATCATCTCTATTGATAAACTTTTCACGTAACTGACTTCCTTATTTTTCTTTTTAAAACTTGAAATAAAGTTCACACAGCATAAATTCACTAATTTAACCATTTCAATGTGTACAATTCATTGGTTTTTTTAGTGCATTCGCAATGTTGTGCAGCCATCTCCACTATCTTATTTCAAGATATGTTCGTCACACCAGAAAGAAACTCCATGTCCATTAGCTGTCCCCCCCCCCCCCCCCCCCCCCCAGCCCTTGTTAAGGACTAACCCATTTTCTGTCTCTGTGGGTTTACCTATTTTGGACATTTCATATACATGGAATCATGTACTGTGTGGCCTTTCTTGCCTGGCTTCTTTATTTTTATTATTATTTTTTTAATCCTCACCCAAGGATATTTTTTTCCATGGCATTTTAGAGAGAGTGGAAGGAAGGGATGGAGAGGGAGAAAGAGGAGAGAGAAACATTGATGTGAAAGAGACACACCAATTGGTTGCTTTCCAGTATGGGGCCTGACTGGGGCCGGGGATCAAACCTGCAACCCAGGTACATGCCTTTGACCAAGAATCGAGCCTGCAACCCTTTGGTGTATGGGCGGATGCTCTAATCACAGCCACACTGGCTAGCGCTTGCCTGGGCTCTTTAATGTTCTCAAGGTCGTCACCCATATTGTAGCTTCTGTCAGTTTTTGCTTCATGTATTTTGGGTTCTGTTGTCAGATGCATATATCTTTGCAATTATTATATTTCTTGATGGCTTGACCCTTTTATCACTCTAATGTCCTTTCTTTCTCCTAACATTTTTTTGTCTTAAAGTCTGTTTTGCCTGATAGTAATATAGCATAGCTGCTCTGGCAGTCTTTTGGTTACTGTTTGCATGGAATATTTTTTTCCATTCTTGTACTTTCAACCTACTTGTGTCTTTGAATCTAAAAGTGAGTCTCTTATGTACATCATAAAGTTAGATATTTTAAAAATCCATTCTCGCCCTAACCGGTTTGGCTCAGTGGATAGAGCGTCGGCCTGCGGACTGAAGGGTCCCAGGTTTGATTCCGTTCAAGGGCATGTACCTTGGTTGCGAGCACATCCCCAGTAGGGGGTGTGCAGGAGGCAGCTGATCGATGTTTCTAACTCTCTATCCCTCTCCCTTCCTCTCTGTAAAAAAAAGCAATAAAATATATTTAAAAATAAATAAATAAATAAAAATCCATTCTCTAATCTCTGCCTTTTAGATAATTTAATACATTCACATTAAGGCAATTACTGATAAGGAAAGACTTCTATTATTTGTTACCTATACATTATATATATATATATATATATATATATATATATCACTATATAGATATACTAGAGGCCCAGTGCATGATTGAATCATGCACGTGTAGGGTCCCCTACACACTTTTGCTTTCGATCGCGGGGGAGCTGGGTATTTGTCCGCTGGTGCACCAGGCATTTCAGAAGCCTCTGGCGCGGCGAAGGCTTCTGAAAGGCCTGGTGCCTGAGCAGACAGGCACCCAGCTCCCCGCTTTTGATGGTCCGCGGTGGGACGTGAGCTCGCTGCCCCAGAGGCCCCTTCTGTGCCGCAGCACAGCCATGGCGCAGACGCGAGCTCAGCGTCCCGCAGGCCCAATCGGCCACCCTGAGTCCCGCCCTCCCTGCGCCTCCTGGCCAATCGCGGGCATAGCGAATGTACGGTCAATTTGCATATTTGTCTATTATTAGGTAGGATAGGCACTATTGCACACCCCCTTTGAGGTTATTGTCGCAAATTAGATTTTTGTACATTGTGTCCTATCAACATAGGTTTACATATACTGTTTTATGCAGTTTTTTTTTTGTTTTGTTTTGTTTTTTTAAATATATTTTATTGATTTTTTACAGAGAGGAAGGGAGAGGGATAGAAAGCTAGAAACATCGATGAGAGAGAAACATCAACCAGCTGCCTCCTGCACACCCCCTACCGGGGATGTGCCCGCAACCAAGGTACATGCCCTTGACTGGAATCGAACCCGGGACCCTTCAGTCCGCAGGCCGACGCTCTATCCACTGAGCCAAACCGGTCTTGGCTATGCAGTTTTTAAAGTTGAGGTGTAATAACATTATATTTGTTCAGGTGTACAACATAATCATATGATAGTTTTATTTATTGTGACATGATCACAGTAGTCTCATTTACATTGTTAGCATATATTCTGTTTCTTTTTAATCACATAGGAAAAAAACCAGGAATTATAAACCAAAAATACATTAGTACTGACGTTTCTATTTTGTAACTGCCTTTACTGGTGTTTTTTATGTCTTTGTGTGGATTTGCGTTACTGTCTAGTAGTATCCTTCATTTCTCCCCGAGAGACTCCCTTTTAGCATTCCTTGTAGGGCAGGTGTTGAATTCAATCATTGAATTCTCTGGATCTTTGTTTATCTGGGAATGTCTTAATTTCTCCTTCATTTTTAGAGGATAATTTTGCTAGATATAGAATTCTTGGTTGACAGGTTTTTTTTCTGTTTTAAGTATTTGAATATGTAATCTAGCACCTTCTGACCAGCATGGTTTCTGATAAGACAGCTGCTAATCTTATTGAGGGTCCCATGTGCACAATGAGTCCTTTCTCTTGTCTGCTAGTTTGATTATAGTGTGTCTCTGTGTAGATGTCTTTGAATTTATCCTATTTAGAGTTTATTGAGCTTCCTGAGTGTGTAAATTAAAGTTTTTCATCATGTTTGGCGACTTTTCAACCGGTATTTCTTCAGATACTCTATCTGCCCCCTTCTCTCTCTCTTGTCTTCTTTTGGGACTCCCATTATGTCTAACACTGGCCATGTTTCCAAGGAGAATTCTCCCTTAAATTGTGGGAAGTTCAGTGGAAGAGGACAGGAGACCAGGAGGGATTGAAGGTAGAGATGATGAATAAGCTGTCTGGTCTCTGAGCATGGGCCCTTGGGCTCTGTGCTCTGCACAACCCTCCTCATGCCTGCTGCCCTCTCCTTTCTTAGATTGTCTTTCTACTCTGGACACTCCTCCTTTGGGATGTACTGCATGATGTTCTTGGCGGTGAGTTGGTTTTCCTGTGCCTTGCTTGGTATGGAACTGTGGCCAAGTCACTCCCCTTTGCTGGGCCTCAGTTTCTGCATCCATAAAATGTGGGTGGAGGAGGGGATTGATTGGGCTAAGTGGTTTGTTGATAAAAACTGGAGGCCCTGGGTCTTCTTTGCCCTTGGCCTTGGGCTACCATCTGTGCATTGGCCATGGGGTGAACCGGCAGGCTCTGAGCTCATGGCTGCCCTCTGCACCCCCAGCTCTATGTGCAGGCGCGGCTCTGCTGGAAGTGGGCACGGCTGCTGCGGCCCACGGTGCAGTTCTTCCTGGTGGCCTTTGCCCTCTATGTGGGCTACACCCGTGTATCTGACCACAAACACCACTGGAGTGATGTCCTCGTGGGCCTCCTGCAGGGGGCACTGGTGGCCGGCCTCACTGTGAGCTCCTGGGCCCCAACATTTTGCCCTGGGACCCGCTTACCCTCTTTTCTCCCTTTTATAGTCCCTAGTTCTCTGCTCCCATCTTTCCCCTAAGATCCCAGTCTTCCCATCCCAGGTTCTGCTTTTCTTATTGCCCCGAGCACAATCCTCATCCCCTCCTGGGTTCTACCACCCCTCACCCCCACTCCCTTCCCAGGGTCCCATTCCCCACCTCCCTCACCTGGGTCCCAGTCTTAGCCCAGCCCACTTGTGCCTCTTTCCTCACCCAGGTTCGCTACATTTCCGACTTCTTCAAAACCCGGCCCCCACAGCACTGCCTGGAAGAAGGGGAGCTGGAACGGAAGCCTAGCCTGTCACTGACGCTGACGCTGGGTGAGGCTGACCGCAACCACTATGGGTACCCAGTCTCCAACTCCTGAAGCAGGAAGCCGCCCAGGCGGGGCCTCCAGCTGGAACTCAGGCTGTGGGTCGGGATGTTGGTGGTGCTGGCAGGGCCCTCACCTGGGATGGCAATGAAGTGCTCCAGGCTCCAGGAGCTCCAGGCTGGTTCCCAGAGGGATTTCTATTAAACCCACCTCCTGTGCACTGGACAAGGGGCCCGGTGGTGCCCAGGGCTGCCCTAATGTCTGGATGGGAACCCTCCATTATGAATAGAGCTCCCCCAGTACCCCTTCTTTTGTTGGCTTAGGGAAGGGACCAAGAGATCTAGATAAATGCTGTTTTTGTAAAATGTAATGTATATGTGGATTTTTAGTAAATGAGGGCATTTGCTTGACGAGTGTTATCAGCACCTCTGTTCCTATGGTCATTCTGAGGACTGTTCCTACGGCCGGGGGCGGGACGGGGGGGAGTGGGGGGGGGGGGAAGCCCTCCCTCTTCAGCGGCTCTGCTGAGCTCAGCGTTGTGAAGTCAACAAGTGGTTGTGAAGTCAACAAGCCAAATGAAAGTCACAGCCAAGTCTTGAATCACTTATTTCTTCAGAGGGCCCTGCTTCCCGTTAGTACAGAATGGTATGAAAAACCTACATCGTGTGGGAGCTAAATGCTCAGGTGACCATGCAAGGAAATGTATGCCTGCATTCCCTCCTGTGTATACACACCTAATGACAAAGATTTCTGTGTGGAACTGTCTGTATCTGTATTGAGCTAAAGATGAATTTATACTGCTGTCTCCAGCCTGATCCATTATCACATGGACACTGTAACCTCCCCTTGACCGGGCTTCAAACCCGCAACCTTGGTCTATCAGGAAGACCCTCTAACCAACTGAGCTACCCAGCTAGGGCCATCTGCCATTTACTTAATTCATCACTCCATTCCAGATTATGTAGAGAGTGGTTTCCGAATTGTAAACTACCCCCAAGGGAAATAACTATAAAACAGAGCCCCCTGTGTACATACAGTACATTCTGCTTTAGTCTATAGATTCTGTTCCTTTTCGGAGTCATGTAGGTCAGCACCTTTTGCCCCACCACCTACAGTGACTTTCTTCTCGACATTTCTAATATAGTTACACTCTCTGGCACACTCTGTATTCCATCCTGTGACACTCCCACATCCTCAATAACTTCATTTGAATAGATTATGATTTAGTCTTTGGGCTGTAAAAAAACTACAGGTTTTCATAAATGCACAATGGCTGATAGCCGTCACTAAAATATTCTGTGGAACATTTCAACCCTCCACACCATGATCTACCATCTCTGTAGTTTTGCCTTTTCCAGAATGTTATAGAAATGGGGTCATACAGTGTGTAGCCTCTTCCTACAGGATTCTTTCACTTGGCGATATACATGTAAGATTCAGCCATATCTTTATATGGGTTTGTTTACATAGGAAACATTCAAGCCTGTAGAGAATTTTTGTAAGAGATTATTTGAACCAAAACTGGCTACAGTTGCCAGGAAGCAAGATCTCAGATGCACCCGAGAACCACAATTTTGCAGCGTCTCATTCCTTTGGAACTAAGGAGGGAATGGGAGGGAGATTAAATGAGCCAGGGGTGGGATGGAAAAGGGGGGGGTGGATTCAGGATATTTAATAAGATTACGTTCTCTCTGGAGGGTAGTTATTTCAAAGGCGTGTTTCAGCTTCAAAGGTGTGTTAACCAGGATGCACAAAAACAATGGCTAGGGCTTGCTTAAGGCAAAGAAAGATAAAACCTTTTACTAGAAAAGTTATATGCCTGGGGCGTGCCTACCCACCGTGACCTTCTGAGTTAGGAATTTGCGATCAGATCTCCCTGTGAGGTTCCTTTGGGTAGAACCAACCCCCTCTCCTTGCCCAGGTTGAGGTTCATTCCTTTCTGTTTTGAACTGTGTTCCGTTGCTTGTAATTTCCCTCTACCAGGTTGGCTGAGACTCCCCTGTAATAAAGACAGGTCAACAGGAGAAAACCAAGTTTATCTACCTTATACGTGAAAGATAGGGAAACTGAGTAGCTAAAAACACAAGAAAGATGTTGGGGTAGCAGGGAAGCGATTTAAGGCAGGTTGTCCAGCAGAACAGTAAACGAAAGTGTGGTGGTTAATGCAGATTTAAGTCAGGGCCTTCTCCACTGAAAACGTTGTAGGCGGCGGGAACGGCACCAGGTGTCTGGCCCGTGGGGTCAGCCCAAACCCAGGTTCAGCAACCTCGGTACTTGGGTTCTGGCTGGGAAAGAATTCAGAGCCGAGACCCCAAACTGTAAGAACATTTATTTGGGAATCACAGAGGTAGAAGAAGTGATTCCCAGGAGAAATGGGTTTAGGAAATAAGTTAAAGGAGGGGCCGTGGAGCTTGGGAGTGAGGAAGCTCATGGTAACGTGCCTGGGACAAAGGGGAAAGGGAAAGGCACGCGTGTGCTCCTGGGCGGGAGAGCGCACGGGGTCCTCTGCTAAGGGTTCCGCGGGTGTTTTCCAGGTAACAAACGTGGCCATTCTGGGCTGTGGTCTCCACCGGTCGATTGGCCCGCACCAGGACAGGAGGTCATTATTCCATGCAGCTGGGCCTGAGGGCAGCCTTGGCTGGGTTTGTTGCTTACCTGGGCCTGGAGCTGAAATACAACTGAGGCCTCTAGATGTTATCTCCAGGGAGGAAAGGATAGTGTTGAGTGCGTTTTGGTGTATGTTGTCAAGTTTGCGTCGACATTCATTTCATCCCATGAATTATACTTCATGTGTTTTTGGAGGTCATGAGATGTATGACTTTGTTTAGCTTGAGTTTCCCACATTTAATGGATTCAGCTGGATTGGCTCAAGGGGGCGTGGCCTCCACTGGCTTGCATCCTTGTGCTGCCCAACTGACCAGCTGAGCCCACGTTGGAGACCCCGCTGGCGCATGCGTGTCCTGACCGCTACGTGCCCTCCCCTGCAGCAAGCTGAGCTCCACGTCCTCAGGATGCACAGGAAACTCCTCAGACCTGCCGGACAGTGTGGGTGCACAGTGTGGATCCGTGTCTGTGCAGAGGACGCTTGTTTTACCTCAGCACCCGCCCTGGAGACTGCTACGAGGGGAGAGTTGTTTATGTTTTCTTTCTTTTTTCCCTCTTTATTTTGTTTTTATTTCGGTTATTTTTCTGTGGTGTAACCAGTGTGTTGATTTTTTGTTGTTGTTTTGTGTGTGGCTGCCCGTTGTTACCACCGCCGTGATGAAGGTTCAGTGCTCTGACCTGCTCCCATTCCCCCGTGTCTGTGTTTACGCCAGTACCAGCCTGTTTGGGTTGCAGCTTGTAATGTAGCTGGAAGTCAGGGGTCCTGATGCCTCCAGTGTTGTTCTTTTTCCAGATTGCTTTGGCTGTTCTTGGTTTCAAAAAATGTTAGGAATGTTGGTTCTATTTCTGTGAGAATGCCGTTGGAATTTTGGTCAGGATTGCCTTAAATCTGAGGGTCCCTGTGGGTAATATGGGCATTTTAACGATATTAGTTCTTCTAATCTATGAGCACGGGATAGCTTTTGATTCATTTGTGTCTTCCATTTCTTTCGTCAGTGTCTTGCAATTTTCAGTGTATGAGTCTTTTGCCTCCTTAGCTAAATTTATTTCTTTTTAATACAGTTGTAAGTGGGTTTGTTTTCTTATTCTCTTTCTGGTGGTCCATTATTAGTGTATAGAAACACAACTGATTTGGGTATGTTGGTTTTGTATTCTGCAAATGTACTGGATTTTGGATTCTGCAAACAAACAGCTTTTTGGATCTGGAGTGATGTGGAAAATGGGAATTAAAAAATTCTGCTGTGCCTACCACATCCCAGTGCATCTGTGATACCAAGGGCATCTGTGATACCCAAGGAATAGTGGCTACAAATATAATCTTCCCATAATGCCTCTTCCTGGCATGTGGACTGCTACATGGGCGATTAGCTTCACCACATTGGGTGAACTGGGTCTGCATAGGACTTGGCCTCTGTAACAAATTTGGCTCTTCTCTGTTTCTCTGGCTTGGTATTGACACAGGTGTTTTGAATATTGATTTACTTTCCATTAATTTATTTTTTTATTATTTTTAAAATATATTTTATTGATTTTTTTACAGAGAGGAAGGAAGAGAGATAGAGAGCTAGAAACATCGATGAGAGAGAAACATCGACCAGCTGCCTCCTGCACACCCCCCAGCTGGGGATGTGCCCGCAACCAATGCACATGCCCTTGATCGGAATTGAACCCGGGACCCTCCAGTCTGCAGACCGACGCTCTGTCCACTGAGCCAAACCGGTTTTGGCTCCAGTAATTTTAAAAGTCTAGAAAAGGCCCTGGCTAGGAGGCTCAATTAGTTGGAGCGTTGTCCTGTACACCAAAAGGTTGTGGGTTCAATTCTGGTCAGGAGGCAACCAATTGATATCTCTCTCTCTCTCTCTCTCTCTCTCTTTCTCTCTCTGACAGTTTTAAAAAACCCCACATATTCACGGGTGAGGATTAAAAAGAGAAGTTTCAATAGCAGTACAGATAAGTACTTTTCCTCTGCACTCAGATTCCACAGGCATCATTGCTTTACCACATTTGCCATTTCACATGAAGTACTGCAGTGTGTTTTATCCAGAATAAGTGTGCTGTCCCAGGAAGTCATTTTGGTTTCCACGTTATAATCTAACCCATAGTCCCACGTCAGCTTTCACTGTCCCAACGGTGTGAAATGTCTTTTTCCATTTGAGACTATCCTGTTTTTCTGGAACTGTTACCGAGACTTATACTCATTTTCACAACCTGATGGAGTTAAAGTTCACAGATGACTCTGACCTGGGTGCCTGTTTATGCCCAGCTTCCTTCACTTCGATGGAAGTGAAGTGTTCCTTGATGCTGTAACATGTATCAGTACTTCATTTTTTTCATTGTGATTTATTATGTGCAACATGACATTTACAGCTTAAACCATTTGAAGTATAGAGTTCTATGACAGTAACTGCATTTACATTGTGTGCAAATATCAACACCATCCGTCTTCAGAACTTTATTTTCCCCAAGTGGAATTGTACCCATTAAACACTAACTTCCCATTCTCCTTTCCCCCTAGTCCCTGGCTATGTTCTACTTTCTCTGAATTTGATTTCTGCAGGTACCTCCTGTAAGTGGAATCATTTAATGTTTGTCTTTCTGTGACTGTCTTATTTCACTTAGCATAATGACCTCAGGGTTGACCCATGCTGTAGCCTGAGTCAGAATTTCCTGAGTTTTTAGGCTGAGTAATATTTCAGTGTGTGTATACCACATTGTGTTTGTCCATTCATTCATTGATGGACATTGGGTTGCTTCCACCCCTGGCTACTGTGAATCGTGCTGCTATGACTATAGGTGTACAAATACCTGTTCAAGACCCTGCTTTCAGATCTTTGGGGTATGTACCCTGAAGTAGAATTGCTGGATTATACATTAATTCTGTGTTTAAGTTTTTGAGGAACTGCCAGTGGAGTTGTTGAACTATTTGGTAATTCTTTTGAGGAAACACCAAACTATTGTACACAAAGTAAAATGGCCGCACCATTTTACATTTGCACAGGCAATGTTTAGGGGTTCGAATTTCTCTATGTCGTTGTTAACATTTATTATTTGTAGTTTTCTTGATTATATCCATTCTAGTGAGTGTGAAGGGTTATTATTGTGGCTTTAATTTGCATTTCCATCACGACTAAGGATTGATAACATCGTTTCCTGTGCTTGTTGACCATTTGTATGTCTTCTCGGGAGAAGGGTCTATCCGAGTCCATTTTAAAGATTTAGTTGATGAGTTGTACAGGTCCTTGTATGTTCCAGATAACAGTTACCAGAGATACAGTGTGCAACTATTTTCTTCCATTCTGTGGGCTGTTGATTCACTCTCGAGATAGCTTCTTTTGATGCACAGAAGGTTTTGTGAGGAAATCTCATTTATCTATTTTTTTCTTTCAATGCCTGAGCTTTTTGTAAGATCCAAGGTCATGAAGATTCATGTTTTCTTTGAGAGTTTATTTTACCTACTACATTTAAATCTTTTATATATTTTGAGTTAATTTTTATATGTGCTGTGAGGTAAGCATCCAGTTTCATTGCTGTGCTGGTGAACCGTCAGTCACCTACCACCATTTGCTGAAAAGACCTTTCTTGACCCAATTTGATGATGTCTGCCCTCATCAAACATCATATGTCTGTGGACGGATGGGCTTATTTCTGGGCTCTCATTTCAGTTCTATTCATTTATATGTATAGTCAGTGTGTCACATAATCACATTTTGGTCAACAACAAACCACATGTACAATCATGATCCCATAAGATTATAATGAAAAATTCCTTTGGTCTAGTGATGATGTAGCTGTCCTAACGTCATAGCACAATGCATTACTCATGTATTTGTAGTGCTGCTGGCGTGAACACACCTACTGACAGTCATATAAAAGTGTAGCAGCACATAATACTTGATAATGATAATAAATGACCATGTTGCCCTAGCTAACTGGTTTGGCTCAGTGGATAGAGCGTCGGCCTGTGTACTGAAAGGTCCCAGGTTCGATTCTGGTCAAGGGCACATGCCTGGGTTGTGGGCTCGATCCCCAGTGGGGGACTTGTAGGAGGCAGCTGATCCATGATTCTCTCTCATCATGGATATTTCTATCTCTCTCTCCCTCTTCCTTCCTCTCTGAAATCAATAAAAATATTAAAATAAATAAATGATGATGTTACTGGTTAATTTACTATACAATACTTTCATTATTATTTTAGTGTCCTCTTTCTACTTATAGTTTCCTGTGAAACATGCTGTGTGACACCAATAGCAGCCTCATACATCTCATTTCTACTCTTTTTAAAATTTATATTTTTAAATTAAATTTATTTAAATATGTATACATTTTATTAAAATTAAAATGACTTTTGATAATTTCTAATTTACTGGTTTATGTTACAATGTAGTGTTGAACTTTAATTTTCCTTATGTAAATATTTAAATTGTAAATCTTATTATTATGGTAAGGTACATAACATGAAGTTTATCATTTTAATCATTTCTAAGTATACAGATAGTTCAGTAGCTTTGAGCACATACATATTTTTGTGCAACCATCACCATCATTCATCTCCAGAACTTTTTACCTTCCACACTGAAACTCTGTAGCCATTAAACAACTCCCCTTTCTCTCTCCTTCTACCTTCTGGCAACCACTATTCTACTTTCTATCTGTATGAATGTGATAATTCTCAGTACTCCATACAATATTTGTCCTTTGTAACTGTTTTCCCCCCACTTAGCGTAATGTCTTCAAAGTTCATTCATATTGTAGTGTATCGAATTTCCTTCCCTTTTTAAGGCTGAATAATATTCCATTGTGTGTTTATACCACATTTATAAATTTTAAGTCTTATGCTTTGTCTCTCAAATTAGATTGTAAACTTCATAAGAACAGACACTCCATATTGTTAATATTTTTTATAATATAATATTCAATGTTTTATAAATGTTTGGTGGTAGACAAACCAATTGGAAGTAATCTGATAAATTAGGAATACTGTTATTATTATTCTCTCATTATTCTTTTTTTACAGAGGAGAAAACTGAATCTTGGGCAGTCTAAGTTTTTTAAAAATCATTTTTTATTTTTCAGTTACAGTTGACATACAGTATTATATGAGTTTTAGTTATACACCCAGTGACTAGGCAATATATTACTAAGTGGTCATCCTGATAAATCTTGTACCCATCTGACACATACATACTTATTAGAATATTGACTATATTCTCAATGCTTTGCTTTACATCTATTCTGCAACCAATCTGTACTTCTTAATCCCTTCACCTTTTTCATCCTTTCCCCAAACCCCTCCCACCTGGCAACTGTCAAAATGTTCTCTGTATCTATTGGAGTCTGTTTCTGTTCTGCTAGTTTATTTTGTTTTTAGATTCAATAGTTGATAGGTATTTATTGCCATTTTATTCATCATTTTATAGTTTTTCCACTTTCTTCTTAAAGAATACCCTTCAGCATTTCATGTAATACTAATTTGGTGGTGATGAACTCCTTTAGCTTTTTCTTGTCTGGGAAGCTCTTTATCTATCCTTAGATTCTAAATGATAGCTTTGCTGGGTAGAGTAATCTTGGTTGTAGGTCCTAGCTATTCATCACTTTGAATATTTATTGCCACTTCTCTGGCCTGCAGAGTTTCTGTTGAGAAATCAGCTGACAGTCATATGGGCACTCCCTTCTAGGTAACAGCTTTTAAGATTCTTTGTTTTTAACCTTTTGCATTTTAATTATGATGTATCTTGGTGTGTGCCTCTTTGGGTTCATCTTGTTTGGGACTCTGAACTTCCTGGACTTGTATGTCTATTTGCCTCACCAGGTTAGGGAAGTTTTCTGTCATTTTTTCAAATAGGTTTTCAACTTCTTGCTCTCTTTCTTCTCCTTTCTGCAACCCCATGATACAAATGTTGGTTCACTTGCAGTTGTCCCAGAGACTGATACTCATTTTTTTTTTTTTTTTGGATTCTTTTTCTTTATGCTGTTCTGATTGGGTGTTTTTGCTTCCTTATATTCCAAATTACTGATTAGATTCTCAGCTTCATCTACTGTACTGTTGGTTTCCTATAAATTATTCTTCATTTCAGTTAGTGTATGTTTCACTTCTGACTGGTCCTTTTTTTATGCTGTTGAAGCTCTAAGTTCATTGAGCATCCTTATAACCAGCATTTTGAACTCAGCATCTAGTAGATTGCTTGTCTCCATTTTCTTTAGTTCTTTTTCTGGAGTTTTGTTTTTTTCTTTGGAACACGTTTCTTTGTCCCCTCATTTTGGCAGCCTCCCTGTGTTTGTTTTCTGTGTATTAGGTAGAGCTGCTATGTCTCCTGGGCTTGGTAGAATGGCCTAATGTAGTAGATGTTCTGTAGGGTCCAGTGGCACAGCCTCCATGATCACCCAGGCTGGACACTTGAGGTGTGTCTTCCCTTCTCTCTCCCAACCCCCATGTGGGCTGTGTACACCTTCCTGTTGTAGTTGAGCCTTGATTACTGTTGACACGTCAATGGGAGGGATTTACCCCCCAGGCTGATCAGCAGCAAGGACTGGCTACTACCACCAACCACCATGGGGGATCAGCTGTGCAGGGGCCCACCCCACAGAGTAGGACTGAATTCAGCAGGGCTCTGATGTCTGCTGAGTCCACCTCTTGAGTGTATCATTTGTGGAGGTGGTTGGATGTTGCTGCAATGTGGCCTGAAGCTGTCTATGAGGTGCCCTGGCTCTGGGGCTTCCCAGGAGGTGCAAGCCAAGATCAGCCACCACTAGTGTCCTGCCTGGGGCCACCTGGCACGAACTACAAAGTGATCTGAAGATGGCTGCTACTTGTGTTGGGCTTGGAGGTGCACAGGTGAGGCCAAGCTGCTAACCGAGGCTGGCTGCGGCTAGTGCCTGGTCTGGGGCCACATAGCAAGAGGTATGGCACGTGCTGAGGCCAGATGCTGCTTGAGAGATTTTAGCAATGTGTGAAGCATGAGCCAACATAGGCCATTTGTATGGAAAAACTACTGGGTGGGCCTGCAATTTGGTGGGGCAGGGTCTCAGGGAATCACCATGGCAGGGGCAAACAGGGTGAGCCAAGTTGATGGAAACTCAGATATGGTGCCCACCTGCTGGCTCTTTGGGGCAGTTGTCTCAGAAAAGGAACAATAGCCTCTGCCAGCACTTTTGTCTGGCAGAAAGTTGCCCCCCCACCCCCTCCCAAGCTCTCAACTTGATGCCAGACAGTTCTGTTTCTTCCTCTTTGTCCCTGGTTTCTTTCAAGCTGTTGCCCCAGTACGAGTTCAGAGGGAGTTTAAATAAATCCGTGCATGGGCTCTTTATGAGGAACTTCCTGGGATTCCAGCAGCTCTTTGTCTCCCTCAGCTGCAACCCTGCCGGTTCTTACAGCCAGAAGTTACGGGGACTTCTCTTCCTGGCACTGGAACCCTGGCTGGGGTGAGGTGAGGTGGGGCAGGGGGCGCAGTTTGTTCTGTCTTCGTCCTTCCTACCACTCTCAATGTGGCTGGTTTAGAAAGTCAGATTTAATGTTAGGGTTAGGTTGAGTTTAAGTATAAGGTTAAGGTTTATGTTAAGGTTAGGTTTATGGATATAGAGAGCATTAGGTATAGGGTTAGGGCTAGGATTGTGGTTAGGTATAGAGTTAGGGTTAGAATTAGTTTAGGATTAGGATTGGGTTTAAGATTAGGTATAGGGTAAGGTTTAAAGTTAGGGTCAGGTTTAGGGTTGAAGCGATATAGGGTTAAAGTTATGGGTGTGGTTTGGATTAGCATTAGGGTTAATCTTAGGGTTAGATTACATTTGGGATTGAGGTAAACCAGGTATGAGATGAGAGTTACTGTTAGGATTATGGAAAGTGTTAGGTATAAGGAAGAGTTGGGTTGAGGTTATGTAAGGTTTTAGGGGTAGAGTTGAAATTGAGGTTAGTGTTAGAGTTGGGGTTAAAGTTAGGATTAGGTTTGAGGTTAGGTATAAATTAGTGGTAGAGGTTATTTTAGGTATGACTAGGATTAGGTTTATGGATCAAAATTTTGTTTGGGAGACATTTTATAATATACTAGAGGCCCAGTGCATGAAATTCATGCATGGGGGGAGGGGTTGTCCCTCAGCCTGGCCTGCACCCTCTCGCAATCTGGGACTGCTGGCTCCTAACCACTCACCTGCCGGCCTGATCGCCCCTAACCACTCGCCTGCCTGCCTGATCGCCCTTAACGAACTCTGCTTCAGCCCCCGCTGTGGCGGCTTCATCCTGAAGGTCTTTGGCTGTCTGGTCTAATTAGCGTATTATGCTTTTATTATTATAGCTATATACTAGTGGCCCAGTGCTCGAATTCGTGCACCTTGAAAGGAACTGTGGGTCAAGAGGCTGCAGTGGGCATGGGCGGGACTTGGCCCATCCTTCATGCCTCCACCCGGCCCCTACCACTGCAGCCCCTGGTCTCGTCTGCTGGCAGCCCCGCTCCCGCTACCACTCCCACGTGCTGACAGCACTGGCCCTGCTTGCACCTGCTGACAGAGCAGAGCTATTGGGGCTGGTGCCAGCAGCGGCTGCTGCCCCAATAGCCCTTCGGGAGCAGGGGGAGGTGGAGAAGCCCTCAGGGGTGATCGGGGCTGGCAGCATTCGCACCTGCTGATGGCGCCGAGCAATCAGGACCAGCGCCGGGCGCTGGCAGTGGGTGCGAGTGGCAGCTCCAGCGCCGGCAGGGTTGCGAGAGGTGGCTGCCGGCCCCAATCACCCCTCAGGAGCAGGGGGAGGTGGAGAATCCCTGAGGGGTAATTGGGGCTGGCAGCCACCACTTGCACCCGCTGACAGCTCCCAAGTGATCAGGGCTGACACTGAGTATTTGGGGCCGGCGCTGGATGCCAGCAGCAGGTGTGAGCAGGGCCGGTGCTGGCAGCAGGTGCAAGCGTCGGGTGGGACTGCGGCGTGTGGGAGCAACAAATTTTCAGTAACCACCAGAGACACCCTGATGACAGCAACTCGCGCGCCACCATGGTCTGGCGCCCCCATTCACCTGCTCCACCATCCTGCTGCAGCCGACATCCGCCATGTTCCACGTGTGCCCCCAGGTGGTCAGCACACGTCATAGCGACCAGTTGTTCGATTGTTCCACTGTTCGGTCTATTTGCATATTAGGGTTTTTATATATATAGATATATGTCCTTGACAAGTCAAGTGCCAAATGACCTTCCCCCTTTTAAAATAAGAACAGCCATCCTATATAATAAAAGGCTAATATGCAAAATCGACGGAATGGCGAAATGACTGGTCGCTATGACGCACACTGACCACCAGGGGGCAGATGCTCAATGCAGGAGCTGCCCCCTGGTGGTCAGTGTGCTCCCACAGGGGGAGCACCGCTCAGCCAGAAGCAGGGCTCACAGCTGGCGAGTGCAATGGCAGTGGCGGGAGTCTCTCCCGCCATCGCAGCTGTCAGACATCCCTTGAAGGCTCCCAGACTGTAAGAGGGCACAGGGCCTCTAGTATTCAATAAAGAGGCAGTGGTTAGGTGCACAGACTGTCTGGGTTCAAATCTGGGCACTATCATTTACTAGCCAGTAACTCAGGCAAGTAACATTAAGTGTACCATACCAGTTTTCTCATCTGTAAAATGGGAATATTAATAGCCTGTACTTTTGAAGCTCACATTGAGTACTCAATAAGTGAATCTTCATAAGGCATTTAAAAGAGTGTCCAGTATACAGAAAGAGCTATATAAGTGACTGATCATTTATCAATGTATTGAAGTACTTAGCTATAAAAATATGGCCCCTACATAAAAAGAAGCAGTTCAAAAGAAGCAGTTCACAAGAAAATAATAATCCTGTTGCTTAGTTACATTGCATCAAATATGTAAATAAAAATTACAAAATTACAAAAATGAATGTTAATTTATAACCAAAATGGAAGACTTGAATACACATCTATTACTAAATATAAATAAGTTTGAGGAAAAAACTGAATGTGCATACTATATAAAAAAAACAATTAGCTTGAGTTAATGGGCATACACTCTATATTTAAAAATTACAGAATGCACTTTTTTAAACAAATATGAAACATAAAATCTGACTAACAGGTTTACCAGTAAAATATTGCATTCAGCTGGATATTAACACAACACCTCCTCAAAACTAAATCCCAAAAATCACTTGGGCTCTAATCACTCAGAGGTTACTTTTAATAATTTAAGGAGAAGCCTAAGAACAAGCAATCTAGAGTTGATTCAGCCAATCAGAAGTTTCTAGGGAGCCCATATCATTGTGATTTTTAAAATCATCATAATCAAAATATAGCTTTTCTAGGCCTTCAGCCCACTTTCAAGGGAAAAAATAGTTAAGGTGAATAGAATTTAGTGAGGCAAACAAGTCAGATGATGTTCCACCCAGTGCCAGCAGAGGAGGTCAACACATCTTTGGGCTTCAGGAAAGCTTTCCATACTGAGTATTTTCAATACTGCTTGACAACTTGAACAAAAGGTGTTTTGTTTTTTTAAAAATATATATTTTTTATTGATTTCAGAGAGGAAGAGAGAGGGAAGAGAGAGAAACATCAATGATGAGAGAGGACCATCGATTGGCTGCCTCCTCCACGCCCCCTACTGGGGATTGAGCCTGCAACCCAGGCATATGCCCTTGATTGGAATTGAACCTGGGACCCTTCAGTCTGCAGGCTGATGCTCTATCCACTGAGCCAACCAGCTAGGGCAACAAAATGTTTAAGTAAGTAGGGGGGAATGGGCACTGGAGAAGAAGCTAAAAGTAACTGCTAGACCAGGATCTACACTTATAAAAGAGTAACATGCTAATTGACCATACCTTCGCAATGCCCCCTAGCCAATCAGGAGTGACTATGCAAATTAACCCAACAAAGATGGCAGGTTAATTTGCATATGCAGGTGCTGAGCGGCCGGAGGGTGGGGTGAGACCCCAGTTGCTCCAGGTCTCTGGGCAGCGTGGGAAGGCAGAAAGGCGGCTCCGGCCAGAGCGAAGGCGGTGCCAGCAGTCAGGGGAAAGAAGGCCCATTCTTGCACGAATCTTCGTGCATCGGGCTTCTAGTATAAATATAAAAAATAATCCTACCTAATAAAATGGTAATATGTAAATTACCATCACTCTGCTATGCCCACGATTGGGCCAGCGGGAGGCACAGGGGGCGGGACTCAGGGTGGCCGGGGTAGCTGATTGGGCCAGCGTCTGCGCCATGGCTGTGCTGCGGCACAGAAGTGGCCTCTAGGGCAGCGAGCTCATTTCCCGCCGCGGACCATCAAAAGTGGGGGAACTGGGTGCCTGTCTGCTCCGGCACCAGGCCTTTCAGAAGCCTCCGCTGAGCCGGAGGCTTCTGAAAGGCCTGGTGTACCAGTGGACAGGCACCCAGCTCCCCCGCGATCAAAAGTGAAAGTGTGTAGGGGACCCTACACGTGCATGATTCAATCATGCACTGGGCCTCTAGTCAACATCATAAAGTCCACTTGACAAAAATGCCATTAAGTGAGAAGAAAAGTATATAGCACATAGTATTTCATTATGATAAACTAAACCACTCAGGAGATATTCAGAAATACCTTTGTCATGTATTGATATCTTCAAAGAGTAAATATTACATACCAAACTGGTACAACACTTCAGGTTTATTTTAGGCTATAGCTATACACATAAATGTTTATGCTAAAACATAACAACTGAAAATAAATTAATGCACCAACCTAAGGATTAGTCACTATTAAAGGTGATATACCACACTCTTAAGGTTTACATTTTCCATTCCAGGTTTAAATTATTTTGTGGCTACTCAGTGAATAGGTGAGGCTGAGCCATCCTCGTACCGATTACATTCCTAGGATCTTCCTCTACCGTGAATTCTCACGTCAACAAAGAGGAATCATGGAAAGATCTTCCAAAATTAATACACTGACAGGTTTTGTGTCCAGGGAGTATTTAATATTTTTCCTAATGTAACAGGTATCATTAAAGGCATTCCGACAATCTTTATATTCTTTGCAGTGAGTTCTCAGTTTCCTAATGGAAAAATGGAAGACTTTCCAGTACTGATTACATTTAACAGGATTTTCTCCCCAGAATAAATCCTCACATCTCTCAAAAACTGAGAGAACATTAAGGCTTTCTTGTTGCATTCAGAGTATCTCACCATCGTTTGTTCAGTAATGTGAATGTCTGTTCTGATGGGGTTTTCACATTCCTTATATGAGTATTTCTCTGTACTGATTTATCACGTGTACTGGGCACATTAAGGTGAGTTTGAGCTGAAAGTTTCCCACAAAGATTGCACTCAAAGTTTTTCTCCAGAGTGAATTAACCTGAGAGTTGCTCAGTATCAAATTGATGGAAAGCTGAAGGCCTTGCTTCACTGATTTTATGACAAGCTTCTCAGATATTTCCCAAGGATCTCTCTCTCCTGGTATACACTCCTTGTGAAGTCTTCTTCCACATTGTATCAGGATTGGTCTGTGTGTTCCATACAATATGGAAGTGATAACATGTCCTTCCAAGGCTAGGTTATAAAAGACAACATGGCTTCGGCATTAGTTCTCCCTCAGATCAAATGTTTTGGAGGGAACCTGATACTACACATAAAAATACTCAGGCCCATGGAAAATCCTACATGGTGAGGAAATGAAGGTTCCCTGGCAACATCCAGCACTAACTTTCCAGGCATGTGAGTCAGCCATTTTGGAAAATACTCTTCAGCAGTAAAAATACAGATGATTGTAGCTTCTGATGACTATCTTGACTGCACCCTCATGAGAGACACTGAGCCAGAACTACAAAATTAAGCCATTTATGAACTTCTGACTTTCAGAAATTGTGAGATAATAAGTGTTTGTCGTTTGAAGCCACTATGTTTGGCAGGGAAATTGGCTAGGCAGCAACAGGTAACTCTTACACCTGGCATGAGTTACCACAAGTTGTCTGATTAAAAAAATCAATGAATGCTTTCCCAGTTACTGTATTCAAATCCACCTATTATGTATTCTCTTATGCACAGAAAGGTAAGAATTAGTGGTGAAAGATTTTCCACAATGGTTACATTCATAGGGTTTTTCTCCAGTGTGAGTTCTCACATGTTTCTTAACAGCTGAGAGATTATTAAAAGCTTTTCCACAGTTACTGCATTCATAGGGTTTCTCTCCAGTATGAATTCTTTTGTGCACAGTAAGAGAAAAGCTACTGCTAAAGGATTTGCCACATTGATTACACATATAGGGTTTTTCTCCAGTATGAGTTCTCATATGCTGTGTCAGATATGAGCTCTTTCTAAAGGTTTTCCCACAATCATGGCACTCATAAGGCTTCTCCCCTGTATGGATACTATTGTGCCCAGTAAGAGAGGATCTCGTGCTGAAGGCCTTTCCACACAGATTACATTCATGATGATTCTCTCTTGTATGAATTCTCTTGTGGCTTTTGAGGTTACAACTAGTACGGAAAACATGAAAACACTGGTTACATTCATAAGGTTTTTCTCCAGTGTGAATTCTTACATGCAGTCTGAGAGATGAGGGATCATTGAAGGCTTTCCCACAGTCATTGCATTCATAAGGTTTCTCCCCATTATGTATTCTCTTATGAATAGTAAGATAAGATCTACTGCTGAAAGATTTTCCACATTGATTACAGTCATAGGGTTTTTCTCCAGTATGAATTCTCTTGTGCTGAGTAAGGTTAGATTTTGTGCTGAAGACTTTAAAACACTGATTACATTCATTAAGTTTCATTCCAACATGATTTCTTTCCTGTTGATAGAGAAATAACTATAATTTGTAATATTTTTAATATTCAGTGTTGTCATACAAATTCTCTCTCCCAGGAATTATACTAATTAATATAACTGATGTTTTCACTATTTTCAGTGCTTATATAAGATATCTACCCAGTCTGAGCTCTTGTAAGTTAAAAAAGATACATGTCCTTACCATACAAGAGCATTTTTTGATAAATTTAAGACAACTTTATGATTCAACAGACAATATCTTAGTCACATTTAAGGAAATAATTTACTTCTGGAAACTCTCAGTGAAAAAATTAGTTTGAAGCTAACTTATAATTTTCTCCAAATTCACAATTTTTCCACAACCTCTCTCTAGAAACACCATTTTATCGTGTGTAAATATTACTTTCTTCTTATGATACTCCTTTTTATCTTGTGGCTTTTCTAACTTAGAGAGTTCTTCTACTGTGAAAAACCAAGAATCACCATGTTAGTCTTACCGCTTTTACACCATTAGAACGTTTTTTCCTAAAAAC
Source organism: Eptesicus fuscus (assembly GCF_027574615.1). Classification (NCBI taxonomy): domain Eukaryota; kingdom Metazoa; phylum Chordata; class Mammalia; order Chiroptera; family Vespertilionidae; genus Eptesicus; species Eptesicus fuscus. The sequence goes on from NC_072478.1 coordinate 30,948,442, forward strand.
GTGCTTCTTGGGTGTTAACCATTTGGCTTTAATTATAGGTTCCAAATCTGAAACAAATTGAAAAGGAATTTAAGTATACACATGAGTAAAGCTAGACTCTGAGAGATTAGGGTTTTTGAGGAGATTTGCAGTGAAAAGGATAAGAGTAATCAAATTGCAGGTTTAACCTTTTGCACTTGGATGTCGAGTGTGACTCAACACAGTTAGCATTAGAATAAAGGAATCAAGAAAAAAGCAAGCGAGTGCAAAGGGTTAAAAAAAGGATTCTAGAAGGATTAAGATTTGTCAGAGATTTATAAAAGAAGGAATTATCAGGGATGTAAAGTTGAAAGAAAATGGACAAAAAGTTAAAGACTTAAGCAAAACAAAACAAAGACAAGGGGAGACGAAAGCCTAAGTCCAAAGTAAAGTATAAGATGCTGAACAGCAAGTTAAAAGGAAAAAAATGCTCATACCAAATGTTCTTGGCCAGCTCCATCAGAAAAAAAAGAACATTTTACAAAGTTCTCTGAAATCTCTTAATGTAATACTTCCATGTCCCAAATCACTGGCCACAGCTATTCCTCACAGAGTCATATCCACCTGGTGCTCACCTGAACAAATGCCTGGGAGAATTCCTCTTCCCTCTGTCATCATCTTGTCTTCTTGCTCCAACTGAGAGATTAGGCTGAGTTTATCAACATGATACCCTAATCATGGAGAAAAGACATGTTGAAGGGGGACTGTGCAGGTGACAAGGAACTCCATGAAACTGAAGCCAACAATTCTAAAGAGGCCAAGTGAGACTTTTAGAGTAATGGAATAATTATACTTAAATTCTAATGAATACTATAACTCCCAAGGAACAAAAATACAAGTATCCTTATTCAATATCTAGGTGACAGGGCATAAATACAGTTGACCCTTGAATGAGGGGATTAGGGGTACTGACTACCTGCACAGTCAAAACTGCATTTAATTTGATTCCCCCAAAACTTTAGTTGTCCCTTGGTATCCGTGGGAGATTGGACCTCCTGTGGATACCAAAATCCACAGATGCTCAAGTCCTATATATAAAATGGCATAGAACAATGCATACAGATGGCTTTCTACATTCACAGATTCCCAACCCAAGGGTCAAAAATACTGTTTTTGATCTGTGGTTGGCTGAATCTTCAGATGTGAAGCCTGGGCTATGATGGGCCAACTGTATAATTATTGAAAAAATCTGTATAAATGGACCTACACAGTTCAAACTGTTATTCAAGGGTCAACTATAGTCCCAAAGCCCATGTCAAAGTCTAAATTACACACATCAGAAGCTCTAAAGCTTTTAACTATGGAGATATAAAGTCAGGGTAAGAAACATATTCAGTTCATAGGGTAGGCATCAGTTACAAAGCTCTGTGAGGGTGGAGAACATGTTTGTCTCATTCATCACTGTACTCCTAAACCTAGCACAGACCCAGGAACACAGAAGTGCTTAAGAAATTCTAGTGAGAAGATATGGCATTGAAAACAAGAAATACTAAACTCCAAAAGCCCATCCCTACACAAAAGCAATGAATAAACTGGCAAAAACTTTAAGAGTTAATTTTATTAGAATTCTGGAGACTTATCAAAAGATTATAGCAACCAGGAAAATGCTTAATCAAGGAGAAAAAAAACCAACAGCTGACATTTTAACCGATCCTTGACTGATTCTCTATTTCATGCTTTGGCCATGACCTTGAAGACAAGAGCCCACATTCCTAGTACTGGAGGGAGCAGAATGGACCATTATCTCAAGTAACTGTGATTGACTGTTTAGACCTTTCTGAAGGTTTGGCTCAAAAGGCTTGCCTTCATTTATCTAATCCCAAACTCTCCAAGGGCTGAGCTGTGCTAAACACATTTAAAGGCAAATACACTGAGTGGCCAGATTATTATGATCTCTGAACACATAATAATCTGGCCAGTGTATATCCTATACAATAAAAGGCTAATATGCAAATTGTCCCCTCGACCAGGAGTTCAATCAGCAGGCAGGCCAGCCAACCACCCATGTCCCCTCCCCCTGGCCAGGCTGGCCGGACCCCACCCATGCACGAATTCATGCACCGGGCCTCTAATCCACACACACACACACACACACACACACACACACACACTGAGTGGCCAGATTATTATGCATTCAGAGATCATAATAATATGGCCACTAAGTGTATATCAGCCACCAGCACCTGAAGCAAGGGAAAACAGTAGAAGAAAACAAAAGACTGACTGAAAACTTAGAAGGAAAAGTGTGGAACAATATGTTTTTGGGAATTTTTGAAAAGCTCTTTCATATTCCTTTTGTAGTTGAAAAAAGGGTGCTGTAATAAATCATAAATTCCTGCCCTAGCTGGTTTGGCTCAGTGGATAGAGCGTCAGCCTGAGGACTGAAGGGTCCTGGGTTCAATTCTGGTCAAGGGCACATGCCCGGGTTGCGGGCTTGATCCTCAGTAGGGGGCATGCAGGAGGCAGCCCATCAATGATTCTCTCTCATCACTGATGTTTCTATATTTAAAAAAATAGATCATAAATTCCTAATTGGACAGGTCATGGTGGGTAGTCATACAACAATAACTTTGTTTTTTAGAATAGTTTATTGATTTTTAGAGAGAGAATGGGAGGAGAGAAACATCGATGTGAGAGTGCAACATCGATTGGCTGCCTCCTGCACAATGCCCCCTACTGGGATCAAGCCCGCAACCTGAGCATAGATGCCTTTGACCAGGAATAGAATCGGCAACCCCCTGGTGCATGGGACAACGCCCAACCAACTAAGCAACACTGGCCAGAGCACAACATAACTTCTTTTTTTTAACATAACTTCTTTAGTGAGAGGTTTTTAAGCAAGCCCTGCCCATTGGTCTTGAGCATCTAAATTAACTAAATTACCCCTCCACCCCCAAGGCATGACCATCCTCAAGAAAGCGCATAATCTTAACCATCTGTAATCTGATCTACACCTTGCTTTCTTCTATTTTCCTGTAATCTTCCTTGTGTTCCCTCCTTAATTTCAAATGCATAAAAGAAACTAAAAAACTGCTATTCTCTGAGCATTTGAGATTTTGATTCCTGGTAATTGTCATCAGTTTTGCTCAAATGAACTCTTATAAAAATTCTTTACAAGTTTTGGCTATTTTTTTACATTGACACTTTTAATCTAGTAGCCTCGTGCATACTCGGGGTGGGCACATGCTCAGAAAAGACGTGAAAAAGCACTAAGTCCTCAGCTATGGCTGACCTTTAGGCTTTATTCATAAGCAGGCTGTGAAGCTATGGCGAGTGTAAACACCCATTATAGACTCAGAGCCCATCTGCAGAGACTAGGAGACTTTTGTTTTGTTTTTGTTCCAGGTGTACAAGGAGTTCTCAACATAGCAGTCTTCAGTAGCCACACACAACAAATACAGACATTACCAAATTAGTTCAGAAACATCACTAAACATACAGCAAAAACAAACCCTGGGGATAAGGAAAAGCTGATTCTAGAATTGCCATATGATAGTATTCCAAATGTCCAATTTTCAGCCAGTAAAATCACGAGGCAGGCAAAGAAATTATTTTATGGCCCATTATAGGAAATAATATAGAAACGGTCCCTGGGGAAACCTAAACATTAAGCTTAGTAGATAAAGAATTTTTTAAAATATACTTTATTGCCGAAACCGGTTTGGCTCAGTGGATAGAGCATCAGCCTTCGGACTCAAGGGTCCCAGGTTTGATTCCGGTCAAGGGCATGTACCTTGGTTTCGGGCACATCCCCAGTAGGGGGTGTGCAAGAGGCAGCTGATCGATGTTTCTCTCTCATTGATGTTTCTAACTCTCTATCCCTCTCTCTTCCTCTCTGTAAAAAAATCAATAAAATATATTAAAAAATAATAAAAATAAAATATACTTTATTGATTTTAGAGAGAGAGGAAAGGAGAGGTAAGGAGGGAGGGAGGGAAGGAGAGAGAAGCATCAATGTGTGAGAGAAACATCACTTGGTTGCCCTCCCACAACCTGGGTATGTGCCCTGACTGGAATCAAACCAGTGACCTTTTGGTGCACAGAACGAGCTCAAGCAACTGAGTCATACTGGCCAGAGCTAGATAAAGAACTTAAAAACACCTATTTTAAATATGCTTAAAGACATAAAGGAAACCATGTACAAAGAACTAAAGGAAACAATAAGAACAAATACTGATCAAGTAGAAAACATGTTAAAGATAGAATTATTTTAAAAAACTACATAGGTATTTTGTAGTTGAAAAGTACAGTAACACAAACAAAACATTCAAAAGAGGAGTTCAACAGCAGGTTTGAGTAGGCAGACTAAAGAATTAATGACCACGAGATAGGAAAATTTATATCACCTCTGAAAAATAGAAAAAAAATATGAACAGAGCCTAAATGACCTGTGGGATACCATCAAACATATCAACATCCACATAATGGAGGTTCCTTAAGTAGAGAAGAGAATGAAGTAGAAAAGAATATTTGAAGAGAGAATGGCTAAAAACTTAACCAAACTTGATGAAAAAAACATAAATATACATTACCAAGATTAAAAAACCCCAGATAGGTTAAACTGAAAGAGACAGAGATCACTTCCAGTAGTAATGTACCCACTTTACAAGAATTGCTAATGGGACACTTTAAGACTGAAATAAAAGGACAATGAATATTAATTCAAATCCACAAAAAGAAAAATGAAGAACACTGATAAGGAAAATACATGGGTAAGTATAATTGTCAATAATAATTGCTTTTTTTGGGGGGAGGGCGGTTACTAATATAACGCCTTCATTTCTGTTCTGTAACTTTTTTCCTATATGACTTAAAAGTGAAATGCCACCCTAGCCAGTTTGGCTCAGTGGATAGAGCATTGGCCTATGGACTAAGGGTCCTGGGTTCGATTACAGGCAAGGGCATGTACCTTGGTTGCAGGCTCCTCCCTGGCCCAGGCCCTGGTTGGGGAGCATGCAAGAGGTAACCAATTGATGTGTCTCTCTCATCGATGTTTCTGTCTCTTCCCCTCCCATTCTCTCTAAAAATCAACAGGAAAATATCCTTGGGTGAGGATTAAAAAAAAAAGAGAAATGCCTAAAGCAGTAATTGTAAATCTATGTTAATAGCCACACAATGTATAAGATGTAAGGGGTGATAAAGCATTACAAAGTGAGGGAGAGGGTGTGCAGGGTATAGCTATATATGAACAAAACTTTGGTATACTATCGAACAAAGTTGGTATTAAATCAAAATAATTATAAATTAAAATGTTAATTATAATCCCCAGGACAGCTACTAAAAAATAACTAAAAAAAAAAAAAAAATACCAATGTCACCCCAATAAATTCAATAAAAAAACAAAACTAAACTGAACAAAAAATGAGCAGGGAATTAAAATGGCCCACTAGAAAATATAGAACACAAAAAAGTAAATAATGGAGAAATTGAGGAACAAATAGAATACAAATAACAAAATGGCATAAATAGGTTCGTTCTTCTTCATCAGTAACTAGAGGCCTGGTGCACAAATTCGTGCACGGGTGGGGTCCCTTGGCCTGGCCAGCATTTGGGGCCCTCTCTCCCAGTCCCAATCAGCCGGACCCCAGCAGCAAGCTAACCTACCGGTCAGAGCATCTGCCCCCTGGTTGTCAGTGCGCATCATAGCTACTGGTCAGACACTTAGAATATTACACTTTTATTATATAGGATTATCTTACATATAAATGGATTAGTCTATGTCCAACTAAAAGGCAGATTTTGGCAGAGTGGACAAAACAATCATCCAATTATATGCTATCTATAGGATACTCACTTTACATCTAAAGACATTAATTGGTTGAAAGTCAACTGCTGGGAAAATTTATTCCATGAAAACAGCAGATAAAAGAGATTGTGTAGCTATATTAATTTCAGGCAAAATAGACTTTAATACAAAAATTGCTATAAGACACAAAGAAAGGTATTACTTAATAATAAAAAGGTAACTTCATCAAGAAGATATAACAATTAGAGACATATATGTACCTAACAACAGAGCTCAAAAATATATAAATTCAAAATTGACAGAATTGAAGGGAGAAATAAATACTACAGTAATAGTTGCAGACTTCAACATACCACATTGAATAATAGGTAGAAAACCAACAAGGAAACAGAGGACTTAGCCAATCCTATACACTAACTGGACCTAATCCTCTATACTAATAAAAGGGTAATATGCTAATTAGACCAGGTCGATCAGACATCTTCTGGACATCCGACTTCCTTCCAGACACTTAGGGGGCAACCAGGCCAGCAAGGGGGCAGTTAAGGGGTGACTAGGTTGGCAAGGGGGGAGTTGGGGGGGGGACCAGGCCAGCAGGGGGGGCAGTTAGGGGGTGACCAGGCCGGCAGGGGGGCAGTTAGGAGGGGACCAGGCCAGCAGGGGGGGGGCAGTTAGGGGGTGACCAGGCTGCCAGAGGGGCAGTCAGGGAGCAACCAGGCTGGCAGGGGGGCAGTTAGGGGGCGACCAGGCCGGCAGGGGGGCAGTTAGGGGGCGACCAGGCTGGCAAGCAGAGGCAGTTAAGGGTGATCAGGCAGGCAGGTGAGCGGTTAGGAGCCAGCAGTCCTGGATTGTGAGAGGGATGTCTGACTGCCAGTTTAGGCCCCATCCTGCAGGGCCTAAACCGGCAATTGGACATCCCCCGAGGGGTCCCAGATTGGAGAGGGTGCAGGCTGGGCTGAGGGAAACTCCCCTCCCGTGCATGAATTTTATGCACCGGGCCTCTAGTATATAATAAAAGGCTAATATGCAAATTGACCAAATGGTAGAACGACTGGTCGCTATGACATGCACTGACCACCAGGGGGCAGACGCTCAATGCAGGAGCTGCCCCCTGGTGGTCAGTACGCTCCCACAGAGGGAGTGCCCCTCAGCCAGAAGCCAGGCTCACAGCTGGCGAGTGCAGTGTTGGTGGTGGGAGCCTCTCCTGCCTCCGTGGCAGTCGGACATCCCCAAGGGCTCCCAGACTGCGAGAGGGTGCAGGCTGGGCTGAGGGACCCCCCCACCCCGAGTGCACAAATTTTGTGCACTGGGCCTCTAGTAGACATATAAAACAATCCATCCAACAACAGAATACATATTCATCTCAAATGTATATGGAACATTCTTCAGAAGAGACCATATGTTAGGAGACAAAACAAGTCTGAATAAACAATAACAAAGAAATCACACAAAGTATCTTATCTGACCATAATAGAATCTTATTACAAATGAATAACAAAAGTATATGTAATTGGAAAACTTAACCCTTTGCACTCGCTTGCTTTTTTCTCGATTCCTTTATTCTAATGCTAACCGTGTCGAGTCACACTCGACATGAGTGCAAAAGGTTAATATTGTTAAGATGACAATACTAACCCAATCACAGTGATCTACAGATTCAATGTAATCACTATCAAAATTCCAACAGCTTTTTTTTTTTTTTTTTGCAAAAACGGACAAACTGATCCTAAAATTCATATGAAATTGCAAGGGATCCTTAACAGACAAAACAGTTTGAAAAAGAAAAAAAGAGAGACTCATGCTTCCTGATATCAAAACTTACTTCAAAGAAATGGTCATGAAGACAGGAGGTACTAGTACAAGGACAGACGTATAGATCAATGGAACAGAACTGAGTGTACAGAAACTCATATGACTACGGTCAAATAATTTTTGACAAGGGTATGAAAAACTACAATGAGGAAAAGAACAGTCTCTTCTTCAAAAGTTTTGGGGTAACTTTTGCAAAACAGTGGAGTTGACACTTCCTCCAAACCATATAAAGATTAACTTAAAGCCCCGGCCTAGTGGCTCAGGTTGCTGGAGCATCATCCCATCTCTATATATAAAAGGCTAATATGCAAAGTGTTCCCTTGGGAGTTTGACCAGGAGACTGGGAGTTTGATCTCTCGATATGACATGCGCTGACCACCAGGGGATGGCGTGGAATGAAGGAAGGCCCCGGCCGGCAGCCGACAGCCAGGGAAGGAAGCCCCTGGCCGGCAGCCGGGAAAGGAAGGCCCTGGCCTGCAGCTGGGAAAGGAAGGCCCTGGCTGGCAGCCAGCTGCCGGGGAAGGAAGGCCCTGATCAGCCCTGATCGCTGGCCAGGCCTAGGGACCCTACCCGTGCACGAATTTCGTGCACCTGGCTTCTAGTATACATATAATCTTCTAAAACTGAATCAAAAGAAACAAAAATCTGAACAGACTGATTACAGTTAATGAGATCAAAGCAATAATAAAAATACTTCCAACAAATAAAAGTCCTGGACCCCTTTGTGCATTTGCTGGGACTGCAAACTGATGCAGCCCCTATGGAAAATAGTATGGAGAATCCTCAAAAATCTAAAAATAGATATACCATACTACCCAGCAATTCCACTTCTGGGTATCTACTCAAAGAAACCAAAAACACTCATTTGAGATACATGCATCCCTATGCCCATTGCAGCATTATTTACAATAGCCACGATATGGAAGCAACCTAGGTGTCCATCAACAGATGAATGGATAACAAAAATGAGATACATATATACAATGGAATATTATGCAGCAATAAAAAAGAATGAAATCTTGCTATTTGTGACAACATGGATGACTCTAGAGGGTATTATGCTAAATGAAATAAGTCAGGCAGAGAAAGGCAAATACCGTATGGTGACACTTATACATGGAATCTCAAAAACAAAGGAACAAACAAATCAAAAACAGACTCATAGAAACACAGACCAAAGGGATGGTTACCAGCAGGCGGGGGAGGGGGGGTGTGGATGAAAAAGGGGAATATAGCCAATAATATTGTGATAGGTTTGTATGGTGACAAATTATTACTAGAATTAGTGGGGTGATCACATTGTAAGGTATAGAAATATCGAATCATTATACTGTACCCTGAAACTAATAAAACCAATACTAGAGGCCCGGTGCATGAAATTCGTGCACGGGGGTGTGTGTCCCTCAGCCCAAACTGCACCCTCTCCAATCTGGGACCCCTTGAGGGCAGTCAGACATCCCTCTCACAAGCCAGGACTGCTGGCTCCCAACTACTCGCCTGCCTTCCTTCTTGATGGCCCCTAACCACTTCTGCCTGCCAGCCTGATCACCCCCTAACCACTCCCCTGCCAGCCTGATTGAAGCCTAACTGCTCCCCTGCCAGCCTGTTTGCCCCTAACTTCCCTCCCCTGCAGGCCTGGTCACCCCTAACTGCCCTCCCCTGCAGGCCTGGTCCCCCCCAACTACTCTCCCCTGCAGGCCTGGGTCCCCAACTGCCCTTCCCTGCAGGCCCAGTCGCCCCCAACTTCCCTCCTCTGCCGGCCTGGTCACCCTCAACTGCCCTCCCTTGCAGGCCTAGTCCCTACCAACTGCCCTCCCCTGCTGGCCTGATCTCGCACAACTGCCCTCACTTGCAGGCCTGGTCCCTCCCAACTGCCCTCCCCTGCTGGCCTGATCGCCCACAACTGCCCTCACTTGCAGGCCTGGTCCCTCCCAACTGCCCTCCCCTGCTGGCCATCTTGTGGTGGCCACATTGTGTCCAAATGGGGGCAGCCATCTTGTGTGTTGGAGTGATGGTCAATTTGCATATTACTCTTTTATTAGATAGGACAGAGGCCTGGTGCACGGGTGGGGGCCAGCTGGTTTGCCCTGAAGGGAGTCCTGGATCAGGGTGGGGGTTCCCTTGGGGAGTGGGGCAGCCTGGGCGAGGGGCCTGTGGTTGTTTGCAGGCCGGCCATGCCCCCCCCCCACCCCCACCCCCGCCACCGGCGACCCAAATGGAGGCTCTGGTATCTGGGATTTATTCATCTTCTATAATTGAAACTTTGTAGCCTTGAGTGGAGACCAAGGCAGGCCAGGGCTTGGGTTTCCCCGGCAATGGAGGAAGCCAAGCTTTCCGCACATCCTGGCCAAGAACAAAAAAATAACCAAATTTAAAAGGCTTGAATAAACATTTCTTCAAAGATATACAAATAGTTAACAAGGAGACGGAAAAATGTTCAAGGTCATCAGTTAGGACGAAATGCAAATCAAAACAAGATGCCACTTCATACCCACATGAATGGCTATAATAAAAAAAACAAAAACAAATGTTGGGGAAGATGTGGAGAAATCTGAACTCCTATATTGCTACAGATGCTGGGGAAACAATTTGGCTGTTTCTTAGTAAGCTAAACATAGTAATATATGACCTAGCATTCCATTCCTAGATATATACCCAAGAGAACTGAAAACATAGGTTTAAATAAAAACTTACATACAAAAATGCATAGCAGTATTACTTATAACAGCCCGTTATGTGGAAACAACCCAAATGTTTATCAACCATTGAATGGGTAAACAAAATATTATATATCCACAAAATGAAATATTATTCAGTCATACAAAGGCATAAATAACTGAGATACATATTATAACACAGCCAAACCTTTATACATTATACTTCCTGAAAGAAACCAGACAAAGATCCCATATTTTATGATCCAATGATATAAAATAGGCAAATTAATAGAGACAGAAAGCAAATTAGTGGTTGCCAGCAGCTGGGAGTGGGGAATGTAATGAGTATTGACCACTTAATGGGTGTGAGTTTCTTTTAGTGGTGATGACAATTAGGTAGTGCTGATGGTTGCACAACACTGTGAATACATCAAAACCACTGAATTGTATACTTTAAAATGGTTATGATAGTAAATTTTATGTTATATGAATGTTGCCTCAATTTAAAAAAGAAGGAAAGACTTGTTGCTTGAGTTAAGAAATAAATGCAGTAATGGTATCAGGCTTACCGAGCGATGCCAGGTTCCTGCAGTTCTCCAGCATCACATCTTTGTACAGTGTTTTTTGAGAAGGATCCAGCAATGCCCACTCTTCTTGGGTAAACTCTACAGCCACATCCTTGAAGGTCACCATGTCCTGAAGTCATCGAAAACATTATGGCTTAGCCAAGAACCACTGAGGTTATATAGGAAAAGGGCCAAGGATGGCAAGAGTGGGGACCGGAAATTCAAAGCAGAAGGTGTATTTTGTATATCAGAGTTCTGGGCTCTACTCTAATTTGCTTTTGGACTCAGCCCTCAATCTCAAAGATTGAACATAGGCCTGGAACATCGCAGAAATCAGAAATACTTGGTAAATGTATGAATGATTTCCTAATGGCCACCATCAATTGCTTGAGTTTAGGAAACAGTCATGTCTTTCCTTAGTGTTCCCTTAAAAACTATCAGCAGAACATGAGAGAGGGACCCTGCAGGAACCTTTGCAATGTAGTAAATACTGACATATATGACCCTGTTTGGGCAGCCCCTCACCCTCCAGTAGATGCTCAGAGATCCTGGATGCCTGAAGATCTGGTTTGGCTGTGAGGCTCCAGGTCATTGAAAGATAACAAGTCCAACTTCTGGCCAAAAAATAATGATTTGGAAAAAGAAACATGACTCACTGGTAACCAGCTTGTCAGGAAGCCATTAACAAACCCTTCCTCTTCTGTGCATCCTTTTTGAGGGGGTGTTGGGTACAGGGGAGACTGAACTGGAGAAGTAGAAATGAGTCATAAATAAGTCACAAGAATCCAGGTGTACTCTATACTCTAGCACTCACAAACTCCCCTCCTACCTGTGAACACACACACACCTTTCATTAAAAAACCAGAGCAGAGCCCTGTCTCACCAGGGCCAGAAAAGAGAGCTCAAGCGTCGTATTGCACTTGAGGAAGAGATTATTCACGTTTCACAGTCGAGGAATGTGAAAATCCAAGGGACATCACTGTCATTTAATCAGGTTTATAAAAAGAATTACAGATAAAATTCAAAAGCTCCTACACATTTACCACACAGGTGACAGCTCCACAGTCACACAAACTACTAAAACCCCAAATACCCAAAACCTAATTAGGTATCAGTGACCTCTGAGCTCCACTCCTGCCTCACCTGCTCAGCCCCTCCCCTACCTCCTCGGTGGTACAGGGGCCTTTAACACCTGGCCTCTGAGAGCTGCTGGGACCCCACAACTTACCACAGGTGGGGAACAGAACCATGACACGATCCTATGATTCAGCCAGTAAATTTTCCTAAACAGGGTGATGGGAGAACCAGGAAGCTTCTCTTACTCCCACAATGCACTCTGGAATAAATAAGATAATATGAAAAATGCATAGCTTCTCTCTTTCTCTAGGTTACTGAGGACAAATCTATCTTAGCCTGCCCATCATGTTCTCCTTCAAAATGCAATGTCTTTGTTATTGGGCCTTTATTTTGCCTAGCAGCTGGTAAACCCAGGGCTGTATGATGGCAAAACTTACCTTCTGTCCACCATGGTATGAGCCATTTGATTATTTACTTATTTTAATCCTCCCCAAGGCAATATTGTTTTAAAATTTTATTTCAGAGAGAGAGAGGAACATCGATGTGAGACAGAAACACTGATCAGTTGCCTTCCATATGCCTTCTGACTAGGGATCAAACCCGAAACCTGGGTATGTGCCCTGACCAGGAATCGAACCCGTGACCCTCCAGTGCACGGGACAACTCTCTAACCAACTGAGTCACACCAGCCAGGGGCTGCTCCACCTCCTTTTAAATTCTCAGTTTCACTTAGTCTCGTCCATGTGGTTGTCACAATCACATTCCCACCTTCAAACCCTATTCACTTAAGACTTGGGCACCTGACTTCCATTATTCCTTCAGCCTCCAGTCCCACCTCACTCAGATGATCTCAGACTCACTGTGTTATGAGTTTGCTTTACTCCACCTTTGCCACACATTTCCATGGGCACCACCCTGGGCTTGCTCATCGCCTGACACTGTTTCACTATCCAGAACAATAGTTCAAAAATTCCCTCTCTCTGAACACAACCTCCCAAACTTTTACTTTGTTCACTCATTTTTTCCTTTCACTACATGTGTCTTCTACCACATAAAGAACTCAGTCCACCTACTATCCTACCTTCTTGCTACCCTCAGTCACCTTCTTTCCTTATCCCTAATCGCCACCTTCACAGTGCTCCAGCAGAACTCTGACCACGTGATTCCAAACATCTGCCTGCTCTGTGGCAGCACTCGGGCAGACCAGCCTGCAGGAGAACTAAACCATTGTCACCTTTAGACAAACATGATCACCAACAAGACAGGGGACCTCAATCCTGCGGGACAATCCTATACGTCAATGGAGCTTCCTAGTAATCAAACCTTTTCTAATCTCTTTAAATCTCACCTTTTCCCTCCATGGCAATCAGCTTCCTATAGAGCCTTAATGATTCAAGCCTCCTGAGAGTCACACCTGCATTGATTAGGGCTGAGCTGCGTGACTAATAAAATGCTGTGGAGGTGACTTCTAAGTCTGGGCCCTAAAAGGCACAGCAGCTTCCACCTTGGTCTCTTGCACTGCCTGCTCTAGGGGAAGCCATGCTGCAAGGACACGCCAGTGGTCCTGTGCGAGAGACACCTGGAGAGGAACTGAGGCCTCTCTCCAACAGCCAGCACGAATGCCACCAGCATGTGCGTGAACCACCTTGAAAGCGCATCTTTCAGCACCAGTCAAGCCTTCAGATGACTGCAGTTTCAGCTGATATCTGGCTCCGAAAGTCCCTGAGCCAGAACCTTGAACCTAAGATGAATTCCTGAACTACAAAAACTGTGAGACAAGAAATGACTACTATTATTTTAAGTGACTAAGGTTAGCACCAGCAGATAAGGAATATACCCTCACTTTCAGCAGATGGCCCCGAATCCTATTTCTCATGAGAGGAACCTACCTTCCTGACGTCAAAATGATACTCTGAACGCGGTTTCCTCCCTCTCTTCTGTTATAAACCAGGAGCTGTCTCCCCTTCTTTATAAGGCCAGACTCTACAGCTTTGTTGTGTCCCATCCCACCTGCCTTTAGGAGCCGTACACTATTGGTGACCTCTTGTTTACACTTCCCTTCAAGCTCTTCCACTCTACTAGACCCTCTCACACCATTTAAATCCAATGCAGTATTTAGTAATAAAATGTCTACCTAATAGCACAGTTTTCTTTCCAGTTACTGCCCCATCTCTGCCTCTCATCACAGTGTTTTCACTCTCTGTCTCATTTCCTCATGTCCCACGTACTCCTCAACACAGTATAATTTGTTTCTACCACTACCAATCCAATTGGTAGAACCACAGATAATCTTATTCACAGAGATGTAGACTGCAGCTACACTGATACCTGTTTTTATCAGTCAGATCAACAAAGACAAGGCGGGCCACTTCTTTTATTGGCAAGGCTGTATGGAAATGCACTCTGATACATTGCTGGGGTATAACTCCTATGGAAGGAATTTGTTAATGTCAAGCAAAATGCAAAAACATTTAGTCTTTCACTGTCAATGGAACTTCTAGGGATCTATTTAAACTGTAACACAAATACTAAAAGACCTGGGTGAGTTTAGTGTAAACCCTGACATTTTTTTTCTTTTTTTTTGTAATGCAAGTGTCTGACTTAAGCTTTGATTGCCAAGCAACATCCATTTCGAAGAGGCATCCAGTTCAAATACAGCTGTCTCTAATAAACACATCTGGCAGTCTCAAGACCACATAAGGAGGCCAGGCTGCCTCCGCTACTGAGACCCTTTCTTTTAGAGATTTTGATTGATTTTAATGACTGACCATTTGGACTACCTGTTTGTTTTCCCTTCCTGCACTTTAAATTCTTGTTCTTATGTGTGTGTGTGTTGTTTTTTTTTTTTATAAATATATATTATTGATTTTTTTACAGAGAGGAAGGGAGCGGGATAGAGAGCTAGAAACATCGATGAGAGAGAAACATCGACCAGCTGCCTCCTGCACGCCCCCTACTGGGGATGTGCCCGCAACCAATGTACATGCCCTTGACCAGAATTGAACCTGGGACCCCTCAGTCCGCAGACCGATGCTCTATCCACTGAGCCAAACCGGTTTTGGCTTGTTCTTATGTTTTAAACTCACCAATAAAGAGTGAACCCATGAACCTTAGGCCCCCAACCTACACTCCAATAAAAGCAGAACCCTAGGCCCATGTACTCTCTCTACCTATGACATTCCTGTGTGGGCTACAGTGTGCTTTCTAGATCTTGTCATTAACCTGTATCTTTTCAGTTTCCTCATAGTTGTTGGTGAAGGGATCTATTTCCACACTGGTTATTAATAGGCTGAGATTAGCATAGAACAGTGAGAGTATTCACTGTAGCCTTATTATAATATCAAAGGACTGGAAACAACACAAATGACCATCAACAGGGAATTAGTTCAATAAACTATGGGATACCCACATCTTGAAGAAACACGCAGCCAAAAAAAGAAAAAGACAATTTCTATGTATTGATAGATTCTTATCTTCAATAAATGTAAGTGGGGAAAAAAAATCAAAATACCAAGCAGCATATATAGAATGTAGTAACAGAATAAAATGTAATTCCATAAAACTAGCTTTTTGAGGTCTCTATATGTGTCCTCCCTGCACCTAAAAGATGAAAGCAATAAAGGGTGTGGGTATGTACAGAGAGGGGAAGATGAGATACTAAGAGTGAGTGTGGGCCAGGTGAAAAAGCGTTGTAGGGAGTCACTGACTCCTGGGCCTGTATGATAGGTTGACGCTCCTGCTCCAAAGATGTCCATTCCGCAGAACCTGTGAATGTGCTACCTTACAAGGCAAAGAGTTTTACAGATGTGATCAAGGTAAAGATCTTGAGATGAGGAGATGATCCTGAATTATCCAGGTGGGCCCAATGTCATCACAAGGGTCCTTATAAAAGGGAAGCAGGTGGGTCAGGATCTACAAAAGAGATGTGATGATGAAAACAGAGGTGAGAGAGAGAGAGAGAGAGCGAGAGAGAGAGAGGGGAAGACACTACCCTGCTAGCTCTGAAGATGAAAAGAGAAGTATTAAGCCAAGGAAAGAATGCAGGCAGCCTCTATATGAAGATCAAGGCAAGGGAATGGATTCTCCCCTAGAGACTACAGAAGGAATGCAGCCCTGCCAACTCATTTAGGATTTCTGACCTCCAGAACCACAGGAAAATAAATATGCGATACATTAAGCCACAAAGTTTATGATAATTTGTTACAGCAGCTATAGGAAACTAA
The DNA here is from genome assembly GCF_027574615.1 of Eptesicus fuscus. NCBI lineage: Eukaryota > Metazoa > Chordata > Mammalia > Chiroptera > Vespertilionidae > Eptesicus > Eptesicus fuscus. The sequence goes on from NC_072478.1 coordinate 30,964,541, forward strand.
TACAGCCTCTCACATCAAACCCTCCCTGAGCCTTGGTGCGAGTCCAGCAGACCCACACAACTGTGGCAGAATTTCCTTACCCGCTATAGGTAGATGATGGCTCCTTTCTCCCCACCAGGGACCCAATTTGTAGTTAGGAATAGTCAATAGTCACTGAGCTGAGGAGAAGAGGTAGGATCCACCCAGCTCACAGCTCCAAGAGGAAAGGAAACTGACAAGTTGCCTGGGACACTTTCAGACGCCAAGTACCTCTTCAAGGTCTTTTGGCAGTTAGAGTTCACGTGAGGACAGAAGGGGACTCTGCCCAGGTTACAGATTCAGAGACTCCTATCTCCTCTTGGCTGTGTTGGTGCTGGGAAGGTCACAGAGAAAGGGCCACTCCACACCAGTGTTGCCCAACAGAATCGTCAGTGATAGAAATGTTCTTTAATTGTGCTCTGTCCAATGTGGCAGCCACTAGCCACGGGGAGCTACTGATCACTTGAAATATGGTCACTGGAACTGAGAAAATGAGTTTTTAGTTGTATTTTTCATTGGTTTAATTGAAATGGTGACATGTGGCTAATGGCCACCCTGGTGGACAGAGAAGCCCTACACATACTCAGGCCTGACTTTCTTTCGGATGTGGAGGAGGGGACTTGTGAGTGGCAAAGTGGGGTGAAAACATGGACCTGGGTGAGGATGATGCCTGCAGGTTTGCATGGACAGGAGCATAGTAAATGTTCTGTGCTACCTGACAAATGCATGCATGAATGGGAGCATCATAATATTCTCTTAGTTCTAAACTCTAAGGTCTCTCTTTAAAAAAAATATATATATATATATATATATATATATTATTGATTTTTTACAGAGAGGAAGGGAGAGGGATAGAAAGTTAGAAAGATCAATGAGAGAGAAACATCGATCAGCTGCCTCCTGCATACCCCCTACTGGGGATGTGCCAGCAACCAAGGTACATGCCCTTGACCGGAATCGAACCTGGGACCTTTTAGTCCACAGGTCGACGCTCTATCCACTGAACCAAATCGGTTAGGGCAGTCTCTTTTTTTCTACTTCTTTCCTCCTCCACAGCCATTATCCAGGCCTAGGGTACAATCATCTTAATCCTAAACTTCTTCCTACCACCTTCTATCTTCCCTCTTAAGTCCTCATTCTTAATCCGGAAGTCCATTTTAACCAGCATGCAAAAACCAAATGCTAACCACACATCCTCTTCAGTGTCTGCCCAATGGCTTTAGAAGAGAGTCCAAAGTAATGCCTGATCTGGTCCTGCCTGCCCAACTGTCCAGCCTGGCTCACACTCCTTCCCCATGTTGTCTTGGCTTCAGCCATCCCTGTCTTCCCAGTTTATGGAGAACCCCAGGCTCTCCTGGGTTTGGGGTTGTTTTCATGCAGTTCTCTCTGCCCAAAGTGTTCTCTTAAATGTCCTCCCGCACCTGCACTCTAGTCTAGTTCTATGACTGGCAAAATCCAGCTCCAACTTTAGCTCTCAAGCTCAGTATCAGGCCTTCTCAAAATGACTTCCTTGTTCCCTCAGGTTGAGTCCTCTGTGCCAAGCTCCCACATCACTTATGTAATTAATTGCTTAGAATGTAAATTCCATGGAGGCAAGACAAGGTCTGCTTGGTTCTCAGGGTCCCTATGTATCTGGTCCAGGGCCTAGCTCATGGAGATGATGAACCATCCTGGTTTGCTATGACTATCCTGATTTGAACACTAAATGTCCTATATCCTGGCAAATCCCTTAGAGCTGGATAAATGAGGATGGCTGGTCCCCTAAATTGCATACTCAAAAAGGATCTGTTGCATGACAAGCAAATAATCCCCTCAAGAATGATATAGGAAAGCTAATGAAAAAGGCATGGACATGCATATGCGCGCGCACGGGTACGTACACGTATGTACACACACACACACACACACACACACACCCATTATTAAAGCCCAACAATTGAATATAAAGTTACTTAAAATGCTTCTCTTCAATATGAATCACCAGACTGTTATTTCAGAAAAGTTTTAAGAAACAAAGTTAATTTCTATTGGAAGGCAAATTGTGGAGGACAATCTTTGGAAACTGGCACCTTACCCTTCAATCTATAAGTTGCTGCTTAATATTCCTCCAAATGATTTTAAATCTCATTGAGAAAAAAATCCCACTTGTTCAAAATACATTTGTTTGCTGGTCAATTTAAATTTCTGTTACTAATATAAAAAAGTTAAAATATTTTTTCTCCCTAATGCCCCCATATTTTCAATCTTTGTGGAGGATTTATAGAGCTTTAGAAGTCAAACTCAACAGGACTGAGGAATGTTGCTAAATATTCCTGCTAGTCTTTAGTTGGGTGACTTGTCATACTTCATATACATGTAAAGATTATATATTTATACTTATACTTATATATAAAATCCTAACATTTTTAGTATATAATGTGAACAAATACAATTTGCTACACTCTTACACATTTTGTTATTTACATGTTTGTTTAATGTGTATTTATTTACATGTAACTGTATTTATTGAATTATTTACATAGATATAGCCACACACACCTTATTATCTTTCCCTTGAATATAATGCATCAAACATAAGAAATTTTTCTTCAGATTCTCTCATTCTTGCCTGGCCGGTTTGGCTCAGTGGATAAAGCGTCGGCCTGTGGACTGAAGGGTCCCGGGGTTCAATTCCTGTCAGGGGCACATGCTGGGATTGCGGGCTTGATCCGCAATGGGGGGCGTGTGGGAGGCAGCCGATCAATGATTCTCTCTCATCATTGATGTTTCTCTCTCTCTCTCCCTCTCTGAAATCAGTAAGAATGTATTTTTTTTTAAAAAAGATTATCTCATTCTTAGTGACTCTGTGTTTCCAATCTGAGCTCAAGAAAGCCCATTAGCAGTTACTCTGCCCAGTGGAGGCAGGTGGAACCTGTTGTCACAAAATCCACACAGCCCTCACCTGGTCACACAGAAATCTTAAAATCAGTGAGGAAAGGTGAGCCTCAAACCTGGTTTCAACTCAAACCTGAGCTCTAAAGGTGCTTTTCTTGTCTGAGGTGGAGAAAAAAAAAAAAAGCACAAAGATTGCCTTTGAGGCCTTTTATAGAGCATAATACAGTTACTGAATGGAAAAGCCATCCCATTCACTTTTCTTTTTTGAATTTACCGATTAACATGTAATTATTGGCTGTGACTGAATTTTCCTGATTCCCAGCCTGCCAGCTGCTCCCCAGGTGGGGAAAGCAGGTTCATGCTGTGTGCAACTGGCTCGCTCAACTCATTTGGCTGCATAGCGAGTTTTTGGCGACTCCAGTCACTTTAAATATGGCTTGTCACTTGGGGGCCCTATACATGACTCAGCTGACTTTTAAACAATTTCCACAGTTCAGTCAGGGCCTCAGAGGTTGTAAGGCCCTAGAGCAGGGTTTCCTAAGCTCAGCCCCACTCACATTTGGGGCTGGATAATTCCTTGTTGTGCAGGTTGTGCACTGGAGGTCGTGGAGCAGCATCCCTGGCCTCCGCCCTCTAGATGCCAATAGCACCCGCCCCGCCCCCTTTGTAATAACCCAAGCAAAGCCTCCAGACTAGGGACAAGTCCCCTGGGGGCCAGCATCACACCCGGAGAGGGTGATGGGGGGTGGGAATCAGGAAAATTCAGTCACAGCCAATAATTACATGTTAATCGGTAAATTCAAAAAAGAAAAGTGAATGGGATGGCTTTTCCATTCAGTAACTGTATTATGCTCTATAAAAGGCCTCAAAGGCAATCTTTGTGCTTTTTTTTTTTTTCTCCACCTCAGACAAGATGCTCTGAAGGAGGGAAGCGGCGTGAAGAGCTGGGAGGTACCAGCAGCTTCCGGCAGAAAACGGTCCCGGGAGGGACAGCGAGTGCCCGGGCCGTGATGGGGTGCCCTCAGCCCACGCCCCTCCCTGCACCGCCCCGACCAGCCGCAGCTCACCGCGTCCTCCCCTGGCACTGCGGCCAACCGTACCACGTGGACGCCGTCCCACCCAGAGAAGACGGAGCACACACCGTGAAGCCAGCCATCCGCGGCAGCCTCCGCGGCGCCTCCCCGCGCTCCTACTTCCGGTCTCGGGCTGGCGGCTCCACACGGGCTTCCGGTCACGGGCTGCCCACCGCGGAGAGCGAGAATCTTGGGAGCTCGGGGCAGAGGTGGTGATATAGGCGAGCGGGGGCCGGGAGAGACCCGTGGGCTGTGTGTGAGCAGAGACTAGTTTCTGGGGTCGGGGCGAGGCTCTGGGAGACGCCAGACACGAAGGGCGTGGCCGTGGGCGAGGACCTGTTCAAGGGCTGGGGCTGGGCAGGGGGCGTGGCCGTGGGTGGGACCAGGACCAGGGGGCGTGGCCTCGAGGGGACCGGGGAGGAGGTGGTACCAGGTGGAGAGGACTGGGTGATGGGTGGGGACCAGATTCCTGGTTAAGGCTGTGGGTGGGGACCAGACCTGAGGGTGAGGCTGGACAAGACCCATTCCAGGGGTGGGGATGAGGCAGGGATGGGGCTGGACTAGGTGAGGTGGGCTGAAAAGTGGGAAGAAAGTTCTAGGGACTGGCCAAGGTGGGACTTTTCCTGGATCCCTAGACTTTACAGTAAACCCTCGATTTTGCGAACCTCCATTTAAGGGACAAAATTTCCAGTCCGTATGTCATATGTGACAATTAGCACCCTGTTAATTGTAAAATGCTTTTAACTAACATTGGCTTATAATTAAGTTAACAGGTTTTTGGGTGTTTTTTTTTTGGTTATTCACTATTTTAAATAAATTTTAGCGAATAGGCCATATGTTGGAAAAAACACTAGTTAAATTTTGCTGACATTAAATTATTACATATCTACAACTATAGTCTACATATTAAATTCAAGTCACCACTAATAAACAATGTTGGGCGAATGATTAGCACATGATCACAGTGCATCACCTGTGGTAACTGGTTCTGTTGTTGCATGGGGTGACTTTGTGCAGCAGTTTTAACCCTGCGGCTGATGTTCCCACTTGCCCTAAGCCAGTGGTCGGCAAACTCATTAGTCAACAGAGCCAAATATCAACAGTACAACGATTGAAATTTCTTTTGAGAGCCAAATTTTTTAAACTTAAACTTCTTCTAACGCCACTTCTTCAAAATAGACTCGCCCAGGCCGTGGTCTTTTGTGGAAGAGCCACACTCAAGGGCCCAAAGAGCTGCATGTGGCTCACGAGCCGCAGTTTGCCGACCATGGCCCTAAGCCACATCCCTGCTGTGTGCATTTGTTTACTTTCAGTGATTAGTGAATGCACTCATTTATTAGATCTATTCATTATAAGTTAAAATTATTGTAATACATATAGAAAATTTTCTTGGAAATTAAGCTTTTCATACATACTTGATTTTAATTACACAAACGTGTCTACATAAGTAAAAAGGTAAACTAATTTGTCAATTTTTTAAATATCCATTTGGAAAACATACTTTATTATATAATGGACTTTCAGCTTTAACAGACCCACAGACCTGAATTAGTCTGTTATATCTTACATTATATTCAGGTTTTACTGTACAGGACAGATAACAAATTTCCCTCAATTTTTTCACCATGTTCACACAATCTCACAAATCCTAATAGAATAAGAAGCACATGTCTAGGATTTTAATTTTCGGGTGCATGTTTTTGTTCTTAATTTCTTTTTAAAAGTGGTTATATATTTGAATTTCTCTACAACTTGCTGTCCCAAACTAATAGAGAGGGATCTAATTCTATAGCTGTTTAAAAAAATTTGCAGGGGAGAGGGACTACATCATAGAGAAACATATAGGAATACTTCAAAGATGGGTATAAAGTCAGTAAAATATCCTCACTCCCACCCCTGTCTCCCAGTCCTTTTATCCTGATATAAACATTTTTTTCTCCTTGCCCTTCCAGATAGTGTGCATATGTATACATATGTATATGTTCAAACCCAAGGGGAATGTTACCAAGGAAAAATTGAAGCTGGTAAATTGTCTCATGCATGTGGGTAGACTGAAAACAGCTGTATATTTCTGGTGGAGACAGATGAACCAGTGATGAATTGATAGGAAGATACAAGGGAAGTTTACCATTGCAAAGGTCAAAAGAAAAATTTAGGAAGGAAATGTATTCATATTATCCTACATGGTACTTCTCTGGATAAGATTTATGTCATAAAATGGTAAACATTTATGTGACAAAACAATAGCCATTAAATTTTGATTTACCCAAATTCTTTAAGTAATTATATTGGGCAAGGTAAATTATGTAAGAGAAATACATGTTAATTTTTTTCAGAGAAGAAAGTAATGAGAAAAAATTAAAAGCTGAAAAATGAAAAAGATGCATAAGTAGCTCATGTAGAAATAGGGTTGCAACCAGAGAAATGAAGTTGTTTCTTGGAGTCTGAGTAAAGGGTGGAGAAGGTAGATTTTCATTATAAGTCTCTTGCGGTATTCTTTGATATATATGTGGAGAGAGAGAGAGAGATACTCTCTTCCAAAGGGATCATCAAACTCTAAGAGGAATTTATAAAATGATTCACTTTGCAACAATGGAATGTATCTTGAAAATGGCACACTTCAAGAGTAAAAATTTTATGGTGACGATCATTTTGGTGGAAAAATGAATGGGGCATTACTTTCCAGTGTACATGATGATAACCATTTTATATACATTATTTCTAAGTATTTTCACAGCAACTCATAAGGAAGACGCCATTACCTATCCCATTTTATGGATGAGAAAATTCATGGCAGCATATTGCTTAAATGTTCATATTACATAGAACTTCTCAGGAGATATTTTTAAATTGTTTATTGAATTTTCATTTCATTATCATAATATGCATCATTCTTCAGAGAAAAACAAGTACCATATATTTCACTCATGTGAAATCTAATGAAATAACAAAATAGAGACAGAATCATAGAGAGCAGGCTGACAGCTGTTGGGGGGGGGGTTGGTAGGGGTGGTGGAGGGATTGAGCAAAAATGAAAAAAGAAGAAACTCATGGACATGGACAACAGTGTGGTGATTGCAGAGTAGGGAGGTGGAGGAAGGTACAGGAAAGATAAATGGTGATGAACAGAGACTTAACTTGGGATGGTGAACACAATACAGTGTACAGATGATTTGTTGTAGAATTGTGCACATTAAACCAGTGTAATTGTGTCAACCAGTATCACCCCAATAAATTAATAAACAAAAAACAACATAATATGCACCATTCTAACAGATAAAAGAAGATAATATAAAAAACAATAAAACTATAGTTTTCTCCTGACATAGTTAAATATATCAATCACTTTATTATTTTTCCAGCTGTATCTAGGAAGATACTTCCTATCCTAAAGGTTTATTAAAAAACTCTACTAAATTGCCGAAACCGGTTTGGCTCAGTGGATAGAGCATCGGCCTGCGGACTGAAAGGTCCCAGGTTCGATTCCGGTCAAGGGCATGTACCTTGGTTGTGGGCACATCCCCAGTAGGAGGTGTGCAAGAGGCAGCTGGTCGATGTTTCTCTCTCATCGATGTTTCTAACTCTCTATCCCTCTCTCTTCCTCACTGTAATAAATCAATAAAATATATTAAAAAAAAAAACTCTACTAAATATTCAAGTATCAGGGAATCCCTGTATTATAACTTAACATACACACAAAAGCCATTAAAAACCAAAATATTTGATGTAATTACCTTAAATTATTAATGAGCTGATATCAATGCAAATCATAATTAGGCAAGATGAATCTGTAGAGTGACAAATATTAAAATTTTAGTAATTTAGAAAGGTAATTTATTGCATTAACTAATGAATATAAAAACTATTTTTTTCAATCTCATTAAATGCCAGGGAAACACTTGAGGAAATGCATTGCAGCATTATTCACAAGAGCCAAGAGTTGGAAACAACCTAAACGTATGTTGATAGATGAAAGGATAAGGAAATGTGATATGTATATATTTTTCAGCCTTAAAAAGGAAAGGAATCCTGTCATTTGTTGCAATAGGCATGTACCTTGAGAAAATTATGCTAAGTGAAATTGGCCAGCCACAAAAGGACAAATATTGCATGATTCTACTGAGATGAGGTGTCAAAAGTAGTCAAACTCATACAAACAAAGTAGAATGGTGGTTGCCAAGGGCTGGGGACACAGGAGGTGGGAAGCTGTTCAATGTGTGTAGAGTTTTAGTCATGTAGGAGAGTTCTGAGAATCTGTTGCATAACAATGTGCATGTGTTGACAGTATTGTAGTGCACACTTGGGAATTGTTGGCAGGGTGAATTTTTTATATATATATTTTTATTGATTTCAGAGAGGAAGAGAAAGATAGAAACATCAATGATGAGAGGGAATCATTGATTGGCTGCCTCCTGCACGTTGGACCGAGCCCACAACCCAGGCATGTGCCCTTGACTGGAATTGAACCTGGGACCCTTTGGTCCGCAGGCCAATGCTCTATCCACTAAGCCAAACCGGCTAGGGTGGCAGGGTGAATTTTGTGTGTTTTATTTTTCCACAGTAAAATAAATAAATAAATAATGATATCCATTCCTAATACATAATTCACAGAATGAAAAGACATTTTTTTAATTTGGAAAACATTAGAAGGGCCTTAAAACCTGTTATTAGTTTGCTAGGGCTGTTACAACAAAGGACCACAGGCTGGTGGCTTAAACAATAGAAACGGACAAATGCCTAGAAACATAACCTACTAAAACTAAATCATGAAGAAACTGGAAATCTGACTCCTATAACTAGCAAGAGGATCGAATCAGCATTAAAAACTTTCCAACAAAGAAAAGCGCTGGACCACGTGACTTCACTGTTGAATTCTATCAAATATATAAAAAATGGTTAGCACCCATCCTTCTCCAGTGTTTCCAAAAAATGAAGAGGAAACACGTTCTATTCTATGAAGCTAGTATTACCCTAATACCAAAGTGCGACAAAGACAATACAAGAAAAGAAAGCTATAGACCAATATCCTTTATGAATATTCATTAATATTTATAATTCTCAAAAAAGCTAGCAAACCAAATTCAGTAGCCTATTAAAATGGTCACACACCATAACCAAATGGGATTGATTGTTGGAACCCAAGGATGGGCCAACATATGAAAAGCAGTGTAACACACCACTTTCACAAAACGATGGGGGTGGGGGAGAACAGGCTCATCTCCATTGATACAGAAAAAGCATCTGAAGAAAATTCAACACCCTTTTATGATAAAAACACTCAACCAAGTAGGAATACAAGCAAATTTCCTCAACATAATGAAAACCATGTATGGAAACCCAACAGCTATCTTCACACTCAATGCTAAAAGTCTGAAAACTTTTCCCTTAAGGTCAGGAACAAGAGAAGGATGTCTGCTTTTGTCACTTGCAGTCAGCATAGTATTGGAAATCCTAGCCAAAACAATTAGGTAAAAAGAAGAAATAAAAAGGTATCTAAATTGGAAAGGATGTGTGACTTAGTTGGTTGGGCGCCATCTCGTGCACGAAAAGGTTGACGGTTTGATTCTCAGTCAGGGCACGTGCCCAGGTTGTGGGCTGGGTCCATGATAGGGAGCGTGCAGGAGGCAGCTGATTGATATTTCACTCACACATTAATGTTTCTCCCTTTCTCTTCCTCTCTCTAAAAGTAAAATAAATAATAAATAAATAAATAAATGAGAAAGGAGGAAGTACACTTATTTTTGTTCTCAGAAGACATAATCTTATATGTAGAAACTCCTAAAGATTATACATACATGCATGTGCACACACAAACACATGTACATGCACAACACAGCTAACAAACGAATTCAACACAATTGCAGGATATAAAATAAAAATGCAAAAACTCTATTTCTATATACTAACAACAGATCAAAAAAGAAATTAAGGAAATAATTCCATTTACAGTAGCATAAAAAAGAATACAATTTTTAGGAGTAAACTTAACCACTGAGGCAAAAGAATTGTACACTGAAAACTACAAAATAATGTTGGAAGAAATTAAAGGAGACATAAATAAATGGAAAAACATTTCATGTCATGGGTTGGAAGACAATACTGTAATAATGGAAATACAACATAAGGTGATCTACAGATGCAATGCATTATGTGTTAAAATTCAACAACCTTTTTACAGAAATAAAACATTTATCCTAAAACTCATATTGAGCCCTAGCCGGTTTGGCTCAGCGGATAGAGCGTCAGCCTGTGGACTAAAGGGTCCGAGGTTCCATACGGGCCAAGGGCATATGCTCAGGTTGTGGGCTCCGGTTGTGGGCTTGATTCGTCCCCCCACCCAGTAGGGAGTGTGCAAGAGGCAGCCAATCAAATGATACTCTCATCATTGATGTCTCTATCTCCCTTCCTCTCTGAAATCAATTAAAAAATATATTAAAAAAAACCTCATATTGAGTCTCAAGGCACTACGCATATGCAAAACAATCTTAAAAAAAGAAGACCAAAGTTGGAGGTAACACACTTCTTAATTTCAAAACTTACTACAAAGTTACAATAATTAAAACAGTGTGGTACTACCTGAAACTAATATAAAATAATATTGAATATCAACTGTAATTGAAAAATAAAAAATAAATAAGTTACCTAATTCTTTTTAAAGATTTATCTTTTGTTTGTTTGTTTGTTTTGTTAATCCTCACCTGAGGATATTTTTCCATTGATTTTTAGGGAGAGTAGAGGAGACAGGGAACGACAGAGAGAAACAGATGTGAGAGAAACACATTGATTGGTTGCCTCCTGCATGAGCCCTGACCAGAATCAAACCTGGGACCCTTGGGTCCGCAGACTTATGCTCTATCCACTGAGCCAAACCAGCTCGGGCTAAAATTTATCTTTATTGTTGAAAGTATTACAGATTTCCTCCCTCTCTTCCCTATTGACCCCCTTCCACTCTGCCCCTGCTCCCTCCCCAGCCCTTCACAAGCATTAAGGGTTATGCATATATGCATGTAAGGTCTTTGGTTAATCTCTTCCTGCCCCACCCCTTCTCTTTGAAATACACCAATCTGTTGCATGCTTCTGGGTCTATTTTGTTTGTCAGTTTATTTTGTTCCTTAGATTCGGTGGCCAGCTTCCTGTGGACAATTTTGAAGGCAGCGGTGAAACTGAGCTTTCAAATTTGCAGGAAGAGACCATAAACTTGAGCTGTAGTGCCACCTTCAGGAAAACAAAAGAGCAGCTGTCAGCACATTGCAGGATCCAGAGAAAGCATCAAACTGAAGAATCCTACCACTAGAAGGAGCGCATAGTGTGGAGCTGGTATAATCACAGAATACCTGAGAAAGGCTTAGAATCTCTAGCAAGGCTGACATTATTACTTCATATGTGATGACAGCAATGCAAAAATTTAAGAAACATAAAAAAATAGCAAGGAAAAATGACACCACAATAATATTAGGAACCAACGACAAAGACATGGAGATCTATGATTTACCTGGTAAAGAATTAATGATAGCTTTTTAAAGAACACTCAATGAGATACAAAAAAAAAAAAAAAAATACACAGAAAGACAATTCAGCAAAATCAGGAACACAATACACTAACAAATTGTGAAGTTTAACAAAGAGATGGATATCATAAAAAGAAACAAACATATTCTGAAGCTTAAATATTCAATGAATAAAATATAAAATGCATGAAAGAGTATCGACAGCAGAATGGTCCAAGTAGAAGACAGAATCTGTGAGATACAAAAGGCAGGAACTTTGAAATTATCTAGTCAGAGGAGAAATAAATGAGGTAGTGTAAAAAAAAAAAAGCCTATGCGATTTATCAGATAGGACGAATTTGCCAGTTATTGACATTACATAAGGAGAAGAGAGGCAAACACTTATTTTAAAAAAATAATAGATGAGAACTTCCCAAATCTGGGGAGATATTTGATATCCAAGTTCATGAAGCTCATAGGTCACCAAACAAAACAAACCTGCATAGGTCCTCAGCAAGACATATAACATTGTCAAAAATCAAAGACAAAGAAAGAAAGTTATGAGCAGCAAGAGAAAAGAAGATTTTTGTCCTCCAAGGGATTTCTCAGGCAAGGAGAGAGTGGCATAAAATATCCAAAGTGCTGAAAGAACAAATTGAAATATTCTAATCTGACAAAGTTATCATTCAGAAATGAAGGGGAGATAAGGACTTTCGTAGGCAAACAAGAGCTGAAGGAATCCATCACCAGAAGACCTGACTTACAAGAAGTGCTAAAAGGGATTCTTTAAGCTGAAATGTAAAGATACTAATTGCTAACATGAAAACATATTAAAATATTTAAAAGCCTGGTAGTTAAAAATACTCTAATATGCCCTGGCTGGTTTGGCTCAGTGGATAGAGTGTCAGGCCTGCGGACTGAAGGGTTCCAGGTTCGATTCTGGTCAAGGGCACATGCCCATGTTGTGGGCTCGATCCCCAGTTGGGTGCGTGCAGGAGGCAGCCAATCAGTGGTTCTCTCTCATCATTGATGTTTCTATCTCTCTCTCCCTCTCTCTTCCTCTCTGAAATCAATAAAAATATATATATTTAAAAAAACCTCTAATATTGTAATAAGGTGGTGTGTAAACTATTTAAACTGGAGTATAAATGATAAAAGACAAGAGTATCAAAGATAACTATAGTTACAATAATTTGTTAATGAATACACAGTGTAAAAAGAGGTAAATTGTGTCATCAAAAATATAAACATAGGCATATAGAGTGCAGTTTTTAAAAGAACAACAAACAAAGGAAAGAAATAATAAAAGTCAGAGTGGAAATAAACAAAATAGACTCTGAAAAAACAATACAAAAGAACCATGAAACAAGAGCTAGTTCTTTGAAGAGATAAAGAGATTGATAAACCTTTAACTAAACTCATCAAGAAAAAAGAGAGAACCCAAATAAATATCAGAAATGAAAGAGAAGTAACAACTGACACCACAGAAATTCAAAGGGTAAAGAAAATCCGAACAACTAAATGCCAACAAATTGGACAATCTGGAAGAAATGGATAAATTCCTAAAAACATACAATCTCTTAAAACTGAATTAAAAAACAACAACAGAAAATCTAAACAGATCAATCATGACTAATGAAATTAAAGCAGTAGGCTTCACAGGTGAATTTTATGAAACATTCAAAGAAGAACTAACACCTATCCTTCTCAAATTATTCCAAAAAATTCAAGAGGAGAAAAGACTCATTTGGGAAGGCTCATTTTACAAAGCCAACATTATCCTAATTCCAAAACTAGATAAAAACACTACAAAGAAAGAAAATTATAGGCCAACATCCCTGATGAACATAGATGCTAAAATCCTCAACAAAATATTAGCAAACTAAATCCAGCAATACATTAAAAAGCTCACACACCATGATAAAGTGAGTTGGTACAATATCCACAAATCAATTAATGTGATACCCCACATTAACAAAATAAAGGGTAAAAATTATACCATAATATGAATAAATGCTACAAAAGCATTTGACAAGACCCAGCACCTATTTATGATAAAAAGTGTCAGCAAAGTAGGAACAGAGGGAACATACCTCAATATAATAAAGGCCACATCTGACAAACTCACAACTAATTTCATACACAATAGGCAAAAACTAAGATCAGGGACAGGATAAGGTGCCTACTCTCACCATTCCTATTTAACATAATACTGGATGTCTTAGCCAGAGAAATTAGGCAAGAGAAAGAAATAAAAGGTATCCAAATTTTAAAGAAAGAAGTAAAATCTCTTTTTGCAGTTGATATGATTTTTATGTGTAGAAAATTCTAGAGACTATAAAAATTGTTAGAACTAATTAACCAATTCATTAAAGTTGCAGGATGAAAAATCAATATGCAAAAATTAGTTGCATTTCTATATATAACAATGAATAATCTGAAGAAGAAATAAAAATAATCTTATTGACAGTAGTATCAAAACCAGTAATTATAAAATAAATTGTACTAACAAATCCATAGAAAATCCATATATTGAAAGTTTTCTTATGAGTATTTTATAGACATCAGCAGTTGCAGCTCCTGCCTGACCAAGGAACGACCCTGGCCATAAGAACTGGGCAAGTGTCAGCAATTCATATCAGAACCAGTAGAAACACTGCCTGCATGCCCTGTTCCCGGACATCAGCAGTACAACTGCAGATAGAGCAATGAAACAATGCACACAGGAGAAAACATGGAAACCACCCAAGAGCAGAGCTGAGAAACTGCACATCGCCAGAAATTCCTTAGTTCCCTCTTCCCTTGTTTCTCCTATATAACCCAACCAGGATGCCTGAGATCCTGAGATGGTTCTGAAGGCATGAGCCAGCTATCTCCTCAGGTTATTGACTCCTGAATAAGCCTCTTTTCTTCTTAACCAGAACCTGTCTCACAAGTTTGGCTTTCGTGGCAGCAGGCAGCTGGACCTGGGAGTCATTTTTCTGGTTTTAGTCTAGTTCCATTTTTTGGCATGTATCTGTCCAATATTCCCAACACCATTTATTGAGTAGACTATCTTTACCCCATTGTATGTTTTGGCCTCCTTTGTCAAATATTATTTGACCATATAGGCATGGGTTGATTTCTGGACTCTCTATTCTATTCCATTGAGCTATACTAGGATGTCTGTTTTTATGCCAGTACCATGCTGTTTTGATTACTATGGCTTGGTAGTATATTTTGATATCAGGTAGTGTGATTCCTCCAACTTTGTTCTTTTTTTCTTTAGATTGCTGTTGCTATTTGAAGTCCTTTATGGTTCCATATACATTTTGGAATATTTGTTCTAGTTCTGTGAAATATGCCATTGGTATCATGATAGGAATTGAGTTGAATCTATAGATTGCTTTGGGTAGTATGAGCATATTAATGATGTTAATTCCTCCTATCCATGAACACAGTATATACTTCCACTTATTTGTATCTTCTTCAATTTCTTTCTTGTGTCTTTATAATTTCCTGAGTACAGGTCTTTTACATCCTTGATTAAATGTATTATCTAGTATTTTATTCTTTTTGAAGCAATTGTTAATGGGATTGTTTTCTTGGTTTACCTTTCTGATAGTTCATTACTGGTATATAAAAATGTGACTGATTCCTGGATATTTATTTTGTATCTTGATCCTTCACTGAATTCACTTATCAGCTCTAGTAGTTTTTTGGTGGAATCTTTAGGGTTCTCTATATACATTATCATGTCATCTGCAAATAATGACAGTTTTACTTTTTCATTTCCAATTTGGATGCCTTTTATTTCTTTTTGTTGTCTGTGGCTGTGGCTAGAACTTCCAGTAGTATGTTGAATCAGAGTGGTGAAAGCAACCATCCCTGTCTTGTTCCGCATCTTAAGGGAAATACATTTAGTTTATTCCAGTTAAGTAAGATGTTGGCTGTGGGTTTGTCATATATGACTTTTATAATGTAGAGATATAGTCCCTCTATTCTCACTTTGTCGAGAGGTTTTATAATAAACTAGAGGCCCAGTGCACGAAATTTGTGCACCAGTAGGGTCCCTAGTGGCTTCCAGCTGCTGGCTGGGACCTCCCTTCCCCTGGCTGCTTGCTGCCTACGGCTGGGGTGGGGCCAGCCAGGCGGAGGGGCCGCAGGTGGTTGGCCGGCCAGCTCTGCCCCCTGGTCAAACTCCTGGTTGAGGGGACAATTTGCATATTAGGCTTTTATTATATAGGATAGGTGCTGGATTTTATCAAATGCTTGTTTTGCATCTATTGATATGATCATGTTGTTTTCATCCTTCAGTTTCTTTGTTTTGTTAATCATCATCTGAGGACTCTTTTCCATTGGTTTTTAGAGAGAGTGGAAGGGAGGGGGAGAGACAGAGAAAACATCAATATGAGAGAGACACATCAATTAGTTGCCTCCTGCATGTGCCCTGACCAGGGCCAGGAATCAACCTGCAACCAAGGTATGTGACTTTGATCTGAATTGAACCTGGGACCCTTCAGTCATCAGGCTGATGTTCTATCCATTGAGCAAAACTGGTTAGAGTTCCTTCATTTTGTTTATGTGGTGTATCATGTTTATTGATTTGGTGGATATTGTATCAACCTTGCATCCCTTGAATAAATTCCTCTTGATCATGGTGTATGGTCTTTTTAATGTATTGCTGGATCAGGTTTGCTAATATTCTGTTGAGGATTTTAGCATCTATGTTCATCAGGGATATTGGCCTATAATTTTCTTTCTTTGTAGTGTCTTTATCTGGTTTTGGAATTAGGATAATGCTGGCCTTGTAAAATGAACTTGGGAGTTTCTCCTCCTCTTGAATTTTTTGGAATAGCTTGAGAGAATAGATATTAGTTCTGCTTTGAATGTTTGGTAAAAGTCACCTGTGAAGCCATTAGGTCCAGGACTTTTGTTCAGAGTTTTTTTATTACTGCTTCAATTTCACTGGTTGTAATCTGTCTATTCAGAGTCTCTGATTCTTCCTGATTCAGTTTTGGAAAATTGTTTCTAGGAATGTATCCATTTCATCCAGATTATCCAATTTGCTGGCATATAATATCCAATATATTGATCTTAAAACATTGAGAAAAGGCAATAAAATGGAAAATAAATGGTAAGTAGAGGCAAAAGTGCTTTAATCCTTGGCCCTTTCATGAAAATGTGGCCATAATTTAATGCTAAGTTCCAAATGACATCACTATTGCTGTTGCCTATGTCTTGGTGTTGGATACATTTCCCCACTAAAACTATAATTAGTGTTTATAAATAATAATTATAGTCAGTAGTATCCATGGATAGATAATTTAATTAAAATATTTCTTAGGAGCCCATAAATAAAAATTAGCATTTATGAAGCCTCCATTATGCACTAAGCCTTTGCTGAGCCCGTGCCACAGAAAAGAACTCAACACCTGTTGGGGAGACCTACATAAACATATTAAATTATAATTGAACCCATTCTTTTAAAAATATTTTTATTGATTGCAGAGAGAAAGAGAGAGATAGAAACATCAATGATGAGAGAGAATCATTGATCGGCTGCCTCCTGCACGTCCCACACTGGGATCAAGCCCACAACCCAGGCATGTGCCTTTGACCGGAATCGAACCTGGGATCCTTCAATTTGCAGGGCGAAGCTCTATCCACTGAGCAAAACCAGCTAGGGCTAACCCATTCTGAATAGCATATTCATTAATATCTTAGGAACACAACGAGAATAGGTTCCCTAAATGTTAATGAATATTCTACTAAAATGGGCTCAATTGTCATATGGTATTTTGGAAATAAAACAGGACTTTGCATAGATTTTAATGTACTGGTCTGTATTGTAAATCTGTGAGAGTAGCATGCTGCCTTTCCCAAACCTGTTAGACCAGGATATCTTTCTTCATGGAGTATTTTAATGAAAAACACATTGAGAAATTCTGGCGATGGGGAGAAAGCATATATGGAAAATGTCTAAAATCTAGTGTGGAATAAGATAAACATGTAAAAAGAATACATTCTGTCACTCTTGGCAGTCCGATTACAGCCCATAAACCACGGAAGAACACAGAAAGAATAGCGAATGCAGTTTAAACAATCTTAGGGAATTTTCATGACTTTGCTGTGCCAGCCATTATCATCAAAGGAAGCCATCTGATGGTTTATAGGCATTGGCTCTTACAAAAGCATAAACATCCCCAATCACTATAACAACCCTCTCTCTAATTACTAATTGTGGGAGCTCTGGCTTAGCAACCTCTGTTTTTGCAGAACTATTGCTCAAGCCCCCAGAGTGAAAACATCAAGAGCCAAGAGCACCACCTGGTGGCTAATCCTCTGTCCAGTATGCTCCAGGCGGGTCTGAGGTGCAGCTCCAGGCAATCAGAATGGCAAGACCTGCCCAGTGCAAGCATCCTGCTGATTTCTAGGAAGAAAAGCATCCTGATCACACACAGTTTGCACAGAAATAAACTCCCATTCTTTTTTTAAAAAATATGTATTTTTATTGATTGCAGAGAGAAAGGGAGAGGGGGAGAGAGATAGAAGCATCCATGATGAGAATCATGGATCGGCTGCCTCCTGCAGGCCCCCTACTGGGGATCAAGCCTGCAACCCTTGCACGTGCTCTTGACCGGAATCGAACCCGGGACCCTTCAGTCCACAGGCTGACACTCTATCCACTGAGCCAAACCAGCTAGCATATAAACTCCCATTCTTACCTGAATGGGAAAACGTCCCAGACCCAGTGGGACTTAGTGATGAATTCTATGTTGAATTCTCAAAACATCATAGGAAGACTAGACAGAAAAGTAGAAACTAGAGAGTGGAAATCGAATCACATTTGGTCTTTAAATAAATGTATAGGAAGCGAGTCTCCCCAGACTCTTTCCTGAAGATCTACCTTAACTGCATTCAATACTGTCAATGAGAAATGAGTAAATAAGTAAATAGATGTTCTCTTTATGAATGTGTAGCCTGGCCAATATGGCTCAGTGATTGAGCATCGACCTATGAGCCAGGAGGTCACGGCTCAATTCCTGGTCAGGGCACATGCCCAGGTTGTGGGCTCAATCCCCAGTGGGGGGCGTGCAGGAGGCAGCCAATCCATGATTCTCTCTCATCATTGATGTTTCTATCTCTCTCTCCCTCTCCCTTCTTCTCTGAAGTAAATAAAAATATATTTAAAAAAATAAATAAAACTTCCAACAAGAAAACAATGCGCGAATGCTGTATTTCCTTCCCATGAGGAACGTAATAACCAGTGTGCCTCATTTTAAGGTTCCCAGAGCATCTCCTCTGGAATTCAAAGTGTAACTTGGGAGAGTGACGTCAGCACCGTGGCCGAGCGGCCGAGTGTAACTTAGTTCACCTCTTGAAGGCTGCACAACAGGCCCGCGTTCTCTCAGCGTGTGAAAGACATAGCCAGAATGTTCTTGGTGGCGTGGAATATACGGCTTCTGTAGTCAAGATGATTAGAATCCAAATCCCGGTTCTGCCACCGAGAAGAAACCTGGGCGCTACCCTCAGTCTCTGAGTCCCTCAGCTCCCTCTGTAAAAGGGGTGCATGATGCCGACCTCAGGGTTACAGTGATGGGCAAACCAAGTCAGGTAATGGGGGCGAAGCGCCAGCCGCATTATCGGCACATTGCAGGCGCTTCCTGTCTGGTGTCTGTTCTCTTCTCCTGAAATACAATTTTAAGATTATGAAATGCCCCCTGGGTTTTACTAAAGAAAAGAAATCTGAAATTAAATCAATATCAGATATAATATTTATAGAAAATCAATCAAAAGGGTATTTATCATCTAGTACCATGGACCTGCAGAGAGGCCTCAACAATAGATGAAGGAATAAAGTGTGAGGATCTTGTTACAAATAAATTTAGAGACAGTTTCCTCTTTCTCTAGGCAGTAAATGTCCCATGGTTTAATTCAAAATTCATCTTGATTCTTCCTCCCATTCCTTCGAAATCTTTTCTGATGCAAGTCTTCAGGCTTTCTTCTCTCCCGTAATTACCAGCTGGAGTGTCTATCAGATATGCACACATACACATTCTCTCTGTCTCTCTATTCCTCTCTCTCTCTCTCTCCCCCTTCCCACTTCCCTCCTTTCCTTCCCCCAACCCCACCTCTTGCCCCCCAAATTATTTGAGTCCTTTGGGAAAAAATTACAATGGCACTGTGTTTCTATAGGGAGTCCCTTCACAATTTTGTTGGCCAAAGAATAATGTTCTGAATATGGAACTGTGTGGTCATTGGCCGACCATGCGTAGACTTCTAATCTTTGCAGATCTTTGGGTGGCTCTTAATTACCTGTAGATTAAGTCCAAATTCCTTAGTTTGATCATCGAAGCCCTTTCCAATGGCCCAATCATTCCAGGCTCCTCTTCTGCCACTCCCATTCACATGGTGTTCCGGGTACTCTGGATAAGACTGTTCCCTAAACACACTAGCCTTCCAGAGAACACTGCCTACAAGTTGTACACACCATGGCCTTTGCCCAGGCCCCGTGATCCTTGGAATGCCCTCTCCCCACACCCCTCCCAGACCTGGCAATAGCCTCCTTAGGTTGAGGAGTCATCTTAAATGTCACTCTCACTCAGCCTGGGCTAATGACTCCCTCTTCCGTGCCCCCAGCAAACAACAAGAACGGAACCTATCGCCTGTTGTTTAATTGGTGAGTGTGATTCATCCCCCATAGAACCCAAGTTTCATGGTCCTTTTTATCTAGATCCATTGTTCCAGTGCCTTTGGTGCATTGTTTTAATCTCAGGATATGGGTAGGACAAACATTTTATATAATAAATGTTACTGTTGAAAACAGAAATTAAATCCAATATGATTAGATTCCACTGTGACTGAGAGACAAAAAAAATTCTCAAAAACAGGGTTTATTTCTCTTTTAAGCACCTGAAGTGTGTTTGGTGCCCATAGTGTGAAGGATGCAGGCTTCTGCCACTCTGCTATGCCCCAGGCATATTTCTTTTCTTATCTGCAGGATCCAAATTGGTTGCCACACCTCCATCCATCACACCCACATTCAATCCAGCAAGAGATAGGAAAGGGAAGAAAACGGGCACATTCCTTTCAGTTCAAAACACTTCCCAGAAGCCCTATGTATGTCCTCTTCCCATGTCCTGGCCAGAAATTAGTCAACTGACAACACCTAGCAATAGGGGAGGCTGGGAAGTGCAGCGTCATCTAAAGTTTCAATGCAAACAAAGCAGGTACTCACACAACAAACCCCCTGCAACTGCGGTGACATGATAATTTGAACTTGTGCCCAAGGCAGGTTAATTAATGCAACACACTCAGCACTAATTATTGTGATCCAAGCAGGTATTTCCGTAGGCATTATAGCTAGGACTTAGGTTTAACTCGAGCCTGTGTTAGTGTGTGATTGCCATCACTGCCTCTGAGCTTGCCTCTGTCTACTTTGAGCGGGATTGCCCCGCCCAGCTTGGGTTATCAGACACAGAGCCCCATTACTCTTCAACGGAGTTACTGAAAAGCGGTTCCTAAGCAGGTTGTGTAACTTCAGTGTAGTCAGGAAAGCCTCTCAGTTGTATTATCTAAAGAAGTCACATCTTGAGAGTAGAGGCGGTTAGGCTTTTTGTCGCCAGCGACGTGCTGGGTGGGGAGGGCGGGGACGGGGCGGCAGCTCCTGGGCATCCTTTGCACCCGGCCACCCCGTCCCTCTTCCCCGAGGGCTTTTGCAGATGACGCACGGGGTGGCGAGGGCCGAATAAAGGGCTCGGTGCGCAGAGCTGGGCTGAAGCGGAGCGGCAGCGGGACGGTCCCAGCGAGGCGGGGCGCAACTTCCAGGTCTCACTCCAGGGAGTCGGCGCGCGGCTTCCCGACCCAGCGCGGGGCCGCATGAAGACCACGGAGAAGCAGCGGCTGTTGGTGGCCAGGTCCGGAGCGCGGTCTTACATGGCATCTCCGTGGCAGAATGAGGCTGGCTGGATTTCTGCGTCGCGCTCTGAGCTGGACTTGCCATCCATTGAGCTGAACGTGGAGAACAAGCACTACTGCCACCCCCAGAAGGGCCCTGGCAGTCGCTGTGACCCCAAGAAGGAGCAGGCCCGGCGCCAGCTCTGTGTGGCCTCTGCCATCTGCCTGGTGTTCATGATCGGGGAAGTCGTTGGTGGGTACCTAGCACAGAGCTTGGCCATCATGACGGATGCAGCCCATCTGCTCACGGACGCTGCCAGCATGCTCACCAGCCTCTTCTCTCTCTGGATGTCCTCCCGGCCAGCCACCAAGACCATGAACTTCGGCTGGCAGCGAGCCGAGATCCTGGGAGCCCTGCTCTCTGTGCTGTCCATCTGGGTGGTGACAGGGGTGCTGGTGTACCTGGCGACTGAGCGGCTAATCTCTGGGAACTATGAGATCGAGGGGAGGACTATGCTGATAACAGCGGGCTGTGCCGTGGCTGTGAACATCATAATGGGATTGACTCTTCACCCGTCTAGCCACGGACACAGCCACGGCCACGGCCACGGCCAAGGCCAAGGGCACAGCCGAGACACCATCCAGCAGCAGGAGAACCCCAGTGTCCGAGCTGCCTTTATCCATGTGATCGGAGACTTGCTGCAGAGTTTGGGCGTCCTGGTGGCAGCCTATATTTTATACTTCAAGCCCGAGTACAAGTACGTAGACCCCATCTGCACCTTCCTCTTCTCCATCCTGGTCCTGGGGACAACCTTGACCATCCTGAGAGACGTGATCCTGGTGCTAATGGAAGGCACCCCCAAGGGCGTGGACTTCACAGCCGTTCGGGACCTGCTGCTGTCAGTGGAGGGGGTAGAAGCCTTGCACAGCCTGCACATCTGGGCCCTGACTGTGACGCAGCCCGTGCTGTCTGTCCACATCGCCACAGCTCAGAACACAGATGCCCAGGCTGTGCTGAAGGCAGCCAGCGCCCGCCTACAGGGGAAGTTCGACTTCCACACCATGACCATCCAGATCGAGGACTACTCTGAGGACATGAAGGACTGTCGGGCGTGCCAGGGCCCCTTGGACTGACGGCCTGGCCAGGCGCCAACTGGAGCAGGGACAGGACCTGCAGAGGGAGGGGCCCCGTGGCCCCCAGGCCCAGCCAGGACTCTGTTGACCCTGGCTGTGTCATAAGCCAGATCCCTCTTCTGACTTGAGCTCCCTGTTCAGCGTGGAGGGTCCTTGCCCACTCCGGGAAGGAGGCTCTTCCCCTGCCCTCCATCTGACTGTAGCAGCCCCAGGATGGGGACTCAGCAGGTATAACCCCACGCCTCCTGCTCCTGGGTCAGTTCCTGGTGGGGCTGGGTTTGGGCCGACTCCTCCACCAATGCTGTCTTACCACCAGCCTCAGGGAAAGGCAGTGAGGGATGCTGGAGGGGGCCCTGGCCGCAGCACCCCCTGCCTACCTGCCTCATTTCCCATCTTCTTGGCCTTAGAAACTTGTAAAGAAATCTTGGGACCTGAGCCCGCTCCCTCGGCCTCTAACACGATCTGGTTTAAGGAGGCCATGGGGGTTAGGGAGTTGTGAGACAGACTGGTAAGCCAGGACAAGTGGAATAGGGAAACCGAGACAGATGCATAGATGGCCAAGCAGGTTCCAGCCAGCCACCGAGTACATCACAAAATCCCACCTCCCCCAGCCAAGGACACTTAAGAGTAAGTGGTTTGCACCTCTCCCCAACCAGAGGATAAGTAAGTAGCTGAAATCTCGGGAAGACAGATAACAAAACCAATGAGTGCCATTTATACCAGCCACATCCAAGGACAGGTGGAGTTAGGGGAATAAATCTCATTTTGGTGCATCAGCATAAAGCTGATTAATATTCTCTCGAGAGCCTCCCCTAAACTCCCTCAAGAGGAAGGACTTTGGAGCCTTTTCCTTTTCCCCCGCCCCCACCCCCACCCCCCACCCCACCCCATGCATCACCTCTGCCTTTTTCCTAAGCTCCAAGGGCCCTTCTGTAAGTTTCTAAATAAACTTTCTCTTAAAATTTGGCAATAAAATAAATAAATAAATAAAGAAGTCACATCTTACATTTAATGACCCAAACTGAATCCTTCCCTAGGGAAATGTCCCCTCCTTCCAGATTCTCATCTTAATGGTGGCACCACCATCTTCCCACCTGTTCAACCAGGAACCTGGACATCTCTCTATTTTTTCACCAAATTCTGTTGATTCTTCCTGTTTCAGGTCTTCCCTCTACCCCCTCCTCCTGGCCTTGGGTATTCCCCTGGAAAGACGGGTTCTCTGATGGGGTAAATTTGTGAGACTAGACCCTGGAGGGCATTAGTATCTCCTTTTACTCAGACGCAGACAGTTCTTGGCAGACAGTTCTTGGTGACGCGGCCACAGCTTCTCACTTTCTTAAGCAGAGCTGCTTCCTGAAGCCTCTGGGGCTATAACTCTGGTCTCCAAGTTCATTCTTGGGCATTGACTTTCAAGGGGTTTTGACTGCAACCCCCCCTGTAAGAAATACATTTTATGCTGTGACCTAGAACATAAAGACACAAATATAAAATGGAAACATAATGTCCACAAAACAATACTTTCCCTGTTACCTGGAATTTGATATTTTGTTTTCTACTTTATTCCATTAAAAAAAAATTAAAGTTGGGTGGCACCCACTAAGTTGATTTCACAATGCAATGAGTCACAACTCATAGTTGTGGAACCTTTTCCTAGGACTCACATCCTAGGTTGGAAGTGTCAAGACCCAGCACAGTGCAGTGACTAAGAGCTCACACTCTGGGACACACTGCCAGAATTAAAGTCCTTGTTCTAAGTGTGGCCTTGAGCAAGTTACCTAACCTTTCTATACCTCCATTTCTTTGTCTTCAAAATGGTAGAATAACAGAACCTATGTTGTAGGTATGTTGTGAAGATTGAGACATCCTATATAATAAAAGCCTAATACGCAAATCAACCAAATAGCGGAACGACCTGTCCCTATGACACGCACTGACCACTAGGGGGCAGATGCTCAATGCAGGAGCTGCCTCTCCCAGAGGGGGAGCACCACTCAGCCAGAAGCCGGGCTCATGGCTGACGAGCGCAGCAGCAGTGGCGGGAGCCTCTCCAGCCTATGCTGCAGGTGGGTGGTAAGGAGCGAGGGATCCCGGACTGCAAGAGGGATGTCCGACTGCCAGCTTAGGCCAGGGAACGGGCCTAAGCCGTCAGGTGGACATCCTCCAAGGGGTCCCAGACTGCAAGAGGGCGTAGGCCAGGCTGAGGGACCTCCCCCACAGTGCACAAAATTTCGTGCACTGGGCCTCTAGTATATATATATACATATATACCTATCCTATATAATAAAAGGCTAATATGCAAATCAACCAAACAGTGGAACGACGGGTTTCTATGACACGCACTGACCACCAGGGGGCAGATGCTCAATGCAGGAGCTGCCCCTGGTGGTCAGTGTGCCCCCACAGGGGGAGCCCCGCTCAGCCAGAAGTTGGGCTTGAGGCTGGCAAGTGCAGCAATGGTGGTGGGAGCCTCTCCCGCCTCTGCGGCAGCGCTAAGGACGTCTGACTGCTGACTTGGGAGTGGGCCTAAGCCATCAGTTGGACATCCCCTGAAGGCTCCTGGACTGTGAGAGGGTGCAGGCTGGGCTGAGGGACCCTCCCCCTCAAGTGCACAAATTTCATGCACTAGGCCTCTAATATACATACACACACACACACACACATATACTGAGTGGCCAGATTATTATGCGTTCAGAGATCATAATAATCTGGCCACTCAGTATATATATATATATATATATATATATATATATATATATATATATATGTAATTTCCAGACAATTGCCATGCATCTAGTAAGTGCTTCCTAAGTGTCATCTGCCATTATTATTATTACCATCATTTTCAAAATCATCTTTGATCTCTCTTGTTATCCCATCCTATAACGAAGCTAAGTTGCAGTACCACTGGTGGGGGCACAAAAAGTACCAAACAGTTTATTTACAAAGCTGTACAAAACTACACAGTGTGCGGGGCAAGGTGGGGGGATGCCCTGGGACCCTGTCCCACAGGCGGCACCCCGGCTCTTCTTTGCAGGAGAGAAGAGGAGGGAATGCTTTTCCCCGCCACGGCTGGTGTTCTGACTGCTGGTTGTGCAATGAGTCCCTCTGCTTTTCACTAACAAACATTTTATTTCCTCACTTGCTTTTTGTGATCACCTAGAATCCCACACCCCCAAAGTGAGGAGGACTTAGTGTGCATCTTGGGGACCATATTAGAATGTCAGTCCATAGAAAGGAAGATTGGGTTTCTTTTCTCATCAATTCCGTGCACCAAGCCCAATAAGGGACCCGCCCACAAAAAGGAGGAGGAGGCGGGAGAGAGGGTAAGGGGGAAGAGAAGCAACAAACTTTTCAGTTATGCCAAAGGCTGGCATGTTTCCACCCACCTCAGCATCTCAGATGCTCTGGTGGTCAAACTGAGGGACCAAAGGGGCACCTGCCACCTGGAGGGTGGGAATCAAATTCAAGAACATTCTATCAATCACCCAAAGGACCGATTCAGGAAATAAAGAACGGGAGACTTGGAATAAATGTTTCATTGGTCATGATGATCAAAAGATGATGGTTAACACACACACACTCAGACCTCATCCCACCTGTTGCAGGGCTGAAGCAACACCTCCGGGGTCCCCCACCCCCTCGCTGGGCACCGTGGCCACACCCTGCAGCCGCTGCCCCACTCAGGACTCTGCCCTTCCCTCAGACTTCTCTGTTTTCAATTTCTCAACATGGTGCCTGGACGCTCACGGTCAAGAAAAGCCGAGGACTTGACCTGAGTCTGCGGTGGGCAGGGTTGCAATGTCCATGAATCCTTCTCTATCTCCCTTTCTCACCTCTCTCCTCTCCCCTCTCCCACCCCATCATTGTTCCCCAGAAACAAATAGGATGGCTTCACTGGTCAATTCTTTACATGTACAAACACCAAAAGCAGAGGGAACACCCCTGGCCGCCCCCCCCTCCCCCCAAACCCCAGTGCTGTGAGAGCAGCCAGCGGCGGGCGAGGCTGCCTCGGGAACGCGGAGCTGCTGGAGCTGTCCGGCTGTTCTGGAAACTTCTTTGGCCTCTGGGCTTTACCTGGAGGCCTCTTCCTTCAGCTCCTTGTTTTTCCGCACCTCTTCCGCGTGCTTGTCCTGGGAGGGAAGGGAAGGGAAAGGGAAGGTTACACCCGAGGGGAGAAAGGGAGGGACGAGAGAACCCAAAGAATGGCCACCGCGGGAAATGAAGAGCAGGGTCTCAAGGAGTCCTGAGAAGGGACAGAAGGTGGCAGGTGAGACTGGCAGGAGGCAGGTGAGGGAGTCTGCTGGTGTGGCCCCAGGTAGTTCACTGACTGGGGCCAACCTCCCCGGGGACCCACCTCACGATGACCCCAGTGCCCACCAGCCTCTTCCTCCCTCACCTGGCCATCCTGGGGTTTGCACTGGGGATGCTACTTGACTTAATAGAAGCAGCCGCTCAGTGTAGCTGCTAAAGGAACGGGCAGAGCAGACGGGCCTCATTGCAGGAGTCCCCTACACGCACCTTGACTGCCACTTTTATTTCTTGTCTGTCTCCTTATGAGAGTTGTCTAACCCCCTGGGTGAAAGATGAGGGCTCTTCAAGTATAAATGGACTGGAGAATTCTTGGAAGTGCTGTCCAACTCCAGAAGGTGAGCTTTCTTACAGGTGTGTTACGAGAACCCTCTTTTGTTTCACAGCGTGATGAAGCCACAAGATGGGCTCTGACTTCAGAGGCCTGTGAGCTGTGTGACCGTGACCAGCTCCCTTCACTGGTCAGGCCTCAGTTCCCTGGTCTTTGAAGAGAGGGGCACGCATGGGAAGCTCCTTTACTGCTAAGATGCTGCAATTTTAGTGTTTACCTCTAGGGCTTACCATGACAACTCATTCATTGTGCACGGATCCAGGTCCTCTACTGGGGGACTTCCTTGTGGGCAGGGGGCATGCCTTGTTGGTTTTTGTATTTTCCAATCCCTCCTGTGACACCTTGCTCATGGGAGGTGCTCAATAAATATTGTCTCTGCCAGACCCTGGCATCCATCCAGATATAATCACATCCAGATATCAAGAATCAGCCTAGAACACGCACACTGAGGTTCCTAGGATACATCTTAAACTACCAATCTGTCCCTGCAGAGGCCCTAGAATGTTCCATGATCCTGGGGAAAGTATGGGGAGTGGTGCGTCTAAGGCAGTGGTTCTCAACCTTGCTATGTGTACCAGTATGACCTAGAAAGAATATTGAACTGCAGGTCCTCAGGCACCATCCCTAGAAAACCAGCATGAATAGATCTGAGATGTGATCCACGTACCTGTAGTGTTAAACTTGACACCAGGTGAGTCTGGTGCAGGTGGTCAATGACCCCACACAAATACTGACAGAGGCATTGTTGAAGGTGCCCCTGGCCTGAGCCAGGGCAGAAACCACACACCCATCTCTTTCCTTCATTAGTAGACAAGGTTGAATAGAGGTCAAGATCCCAGAGAAGTGAGGCCCCCTCGAATGTCTGCTCCAACATCTTGCTTCTTTGAGTCTTACCTGACCTCCAAAGCTATTACCCCAGAGTCTGGGTCTTCCCAATCTCTCAAAATCTACCTCCATGTCCAGGTGAGCTCCCTGGGAAGAACTCCAGGTTTCTGGACTCCATTTCCTTGGCCTCCAGTGACCCCCTGTCTCTGACAAAAGGCCAGCAGGACAACTGGGTGCTGGTTTCCCTGACATAAGCATTGAAGGAGCCGCTGGATGCAAAGCCAAAGAACTGGGTTCTAGTCCCAGCTTAGTGGTTGTGTGCCACTGGGCAAGTCATTTGGCCTTCTCTGACACGGTTTCCTCATTGGTAAAACAAGGAAAACATCCGTCCTGCTTACCTCATGGACTGGTTGTGAAAATAGGGGTATGATGAAATAAGAAGTGTTGGGCAGTCTTTCAAATACCATATCATGTTCTAAGCCTCAATCATTTCTTCTGTGTTTGGTCCGAGAGCCATGCCTCATCCTATCCCAGTCCCAGATTTTTTTTCCTGCAAGAGTTTGCTCCTAACCATCCTTCAACAACTGAGGAAGTTTGAAATTAGACAAGATCACTTCCCTCCTATCTCGTGCTTGATGGAGGCCTTGCTGCCCCCAGAAGTATAAGAGCAGATGGGCTGCCACATGCTGGCCAACTGCAGGGCCTATGGAACATTCAGATCCCCTGTGAAGAAACTAGATCTTTCTAGTAGCTGTTGTGAGGGACCTGAGACTCTAGGTGGATAGGCAGGAAGGAGTGGGGACCACGCTGCTCACCATGGGACGAGGCCACCGATCGGGTCCCGGGAGTCACCGCGCAGCAGGCGGCTCCTGGAAATAAAACACAGAGCTGGAGCTCTCCCAGGAGCTGCAGGAGAAACTGGGGCAGCCTTGAGACTCAGGAAATGAGGCCAACGTGTTCTTAGCAGAACGGGCAGTTATGCTGCTGACACGGAGACCAACCTCAGCTTCTCACGTTTCTCATATTTAGGTGACACCATTTGGTTTATTGACAAAAGCCAGCATGTTGGAAAGACTCATGACTCTCTCAGTCCATATCAATAGAGTTGGAAAGAATCATATTTCCTGCTTAATGGGCAGCTCAGGTCATCATGCCCCTGGCTTAGAGCCAAGAGCTCAAGTCAGCATCTTTCATTGAGTTGAATTGGTCCATTCAAGGATAAAGCCAGGAGTGTGCAGCTGCTTGTTTATTCCTCCTCCCTTGCGTTCTCTAGATGATAAGAGCTTGAATCTCCCTGAGACAATGAGAAATTTCAACTGTGTAGCTGTGCAGCACATCCTGCAAGGAATTCCAAAGCTCCATTTATGTTTCTTGCCTATGACTTCCCAAACTATCCCTTGGAACTCGTTAAGGACCCAGCCTAGCAGAAATATCCTCATTCCTGCCTGAGGCTGCCTGCTCCCTGAAATGACGAATAGGTCTCTGATACTTGCCATGGAAGGAAGAGCGTGTCCTAGGAGTCTCCTCTCTGATTCAAGATCACTTACCTTCTCTTGCAGCCGTTCCAACATGGCAGCAAGGTGGGCCTCTCGGTTCTCCTTATTGGATTCCATCTTCTGGGCCAGTTTTTCTTTAGCCATCTTGATGAAGTTATTGTTTTCCTCAATGGCTTTTTGGATCACCTCCCGCTCATGTTCCCGTTTCTCCGCAAGGTGCTTCAGGAGCTCAGCTTCCTGGTACTAGGGATGCACAAAGGGAGAAAGTGACTCTTGAAGTGAGCCCACAGGGTAAATTTTTATCATCTGACTTAAAAGCTCCACACCCAGAACACATGCCTCCCTGAACCTGGTCCCCAGCCTACTTCCTAGATTCTCCACCATACCCCCAATTCTCTTTTCCTCATGACTATCATTCATTTATACATTCACAAATACTAAATGACCATATACTACTAGAGGCCTGGTGCACAAAATTCATGCACTGGCGGGGGGGGGGGGGTCCCTCAGCCCAGCCTGCACCCTCTTCAATCTGGAACCCCTCAGGGGATGTCCGACTGCCAGTTTAGGCTACAATCTCAGGTAACCCAAACACCCCCATCTCTCATTTTCAGACCAAACCTATCCTTTCTTTTTAACCCCCAGGAAATTAAGAGGTGACTTGTGCTCTGACCACCCCCAATCAGGATGTGGGTATTCAGTGCTCCCTGCCAGTATCCAGGAATACCTGTGGGATCGGGCCTAAACTGGCAGTCAGACATGCCTCTCACAATCCGGGACTGCTGGCTCCCAACCATTTGCCTGCCTGTCTGCCTGATTGCCCCTAACTGCTTCTGCCTGCCAGCCTGATCACTCCCTAACCACTCCCCTGCCAGCCTGATCGACGCCTAACTGCTCCCCCGCCAGCCCGATTGCCCCCCACTGCCCTCCCCTGCCAGTCCGATCACCCCTGACTGCCTTCCCCTGTAGGCCTAGTTCCCCCCCAATTGCCCTGCAGGCCTGGTCACCCCCAACTGCCCTCCCCTGCAGGCCTGGTTGCCCCCAACTGCCCTCCCCTGCTGGCCTGATCGTCCACAACTGCCCTCCCATGCCGGCCATCTTGTGGCGGCCATCTTGTGACTACATGGAGGTGGCCATCTTGTGTAAGGGCATGATGGTCAATTTGCATATTACCTTCTTTATTATATAGGATGTGCCAGGCACTTGTCTACCAACTTGGGAAAGAAAAAAGTCTAGTAGAGATAACATACATAAATAACTCAAATCAAACTAGCATGTGACATATGCCTTAAGAGGCAGAGAGGAAGTGCTATAGGAATCCAAGGGAGGAGAAGATTATTTTCTGTTTGAAAGATGAAGAAAAACTTATACAAAAATTGGCATCAGAGGTGGGCCGTAAAAATCAATAGGAAACAGCAGACACACAAAGGAGCCTTCTTCTCCCTCCCCAATTAAGGAGCCGCCTTTCTACTTGTCTAGTCTTTTCCTAAATCCTTATTGTTTGTCAGTGTCTTACTCTTGTCGCTGTGCATATAAGGCCACCGCTTGAAGGTAGGTAATGCAGTGCCTTAGCCCCCTAACCAAACTGTAAGCTCCTAGAGACCAGGGATGTTTACTTCTTTGTTTCTCTCCATGATGCCCCGTTCTCTGCCCTGGGGATGGGAAGTGCTGTCTAAATATTTGTAGGTGGATGGTGACCTGACCCCGGCTCAGAGCCACCACCTGTCTTGTCCAGCTCCTTCCCCCTCCTGCTGAGATGGAGGGAAGAAAGGACAGCACTTACCTTCCTTCGCTCTTCAGCTGCTTCCAGTTTCTTCTGTATCTCTTCCAGCGATGGGTCTCTCCGCCGGGGCAGGGAGGCATTGAACTCGGGCACCCCATCAAAGGAGGGCGGCTTCAGGATGACTTCAAAGGACTGGCCTGAGGTGCATTTGTTCAGCTCGATGACTTCCATGTCAGAGATTACACACCAGTTCAGGTCCACCGTGTCAGCTGCAGAGAGAAGAAAAGGGCCTGCTCACCCCCTGAAGACTGCATGGGCGCCCATAAAGCATACACACATCCGTGGGAGACCTGGGTGCCCAAGGCAAACCAATGGCCAAAGTTCTGGGTCTGTCCTCAACGTAGCACCTAAGTTCCATGGGCTCTGATGGGGCCGAAGGGGTGGGTAGCCACAATGAGGGCTCAGGCCCCAAGTTTAAGGTCCCAAGACACGTGATTTCTGATAATGGCTGTAGCCACTGCTTTTGCTTCTGCCACAAGGCTCCTCCCATAGTTGAGCTCTTGCTCAGACTGTCATCTATGGTGGCCAACAGTGTGCACTTACCCACCACCCACCACCCATCCACTTCTTCACTCCTCCTCCCACTACCAGTCTGGTGGCTCGGCCTGTTGACGCCTCTCCCCCTCTCCCTCCTACCCTGCTCTCTTCTTTCTCTCCAGTCAGCACTGTCTTTCCGCTGGCTTTGATCTTTTCTCCTACACTGTCTCCCACACCAGCCTAAACAATGGAAAAAAACAATCTCAGGTAACCCAAACACCCCCATCTCTCATTTTCAGACCAAACCCATCCCTTCTTTTTTAACCCCCAGGAAATTAAGAGGTGACTTGTGCTCTGACCACCCCCAATCAGGATGTAGGCCATTCAGTGCTCCCTGCCAGCACCCAGGGACACCTGTTCTGGGACCCGTCAGCATGGCTCTCACAGAGCCTCCTTGGGCAAAAGTCCTCTTCCCACCTCTGGGCTCTCTCCCGGAATTCTCTACCCTTCCCGGAGGAGGCTCGGTAACTACGGAGTCCAAGGATGTGCACCTGTCTCGCCCCCTCTTCCAGGCTAGGTGTTCCCCGAGGGCATAATCTCTGCTTCACCTCTGCACCCTCCACAGCATCATTTGTTAAGGGAATGAACGAAAGCTGAGATCAAGAGCACTCTGCACAGGGTCTGAGTCAGACCTTCGCCTGCTGCCTACGCCCCAGGCCCAGCCCCCACGCCTGCCTTTACATGGTGCTTAGACCCTCGGAGTCAGCGGTGGCGATTTTATTGGTTCTGGGAAAGCAATGGTGACGTGGGGAGGAGAGGTTCAGGAAACTGGGGTGGGGGTGCTGTACTTAGGGCTGTGAGCCACAGGAACCCTCCCCCCGTTCCTTTCCTAACCGTGGCCCTCACTTACCTTCGTATTTGTAGGATGACTTGTTCAGGGGGTCGGCCAGGAAACAGGAGCAGAACAGGGACACCAGCGGGAGCTCCTTCATCTTCTCCTTGTAGGCTGTGGGAACACCCACAGGTGAAGACGGTCGCCCTCCCCTAGCCTCAGAGCCAGCATCTGTGGGAGTCTGGATGCCCCAGCAGCCGGGGGTACCGGGCTCTGCAGAGGCACCCAGACCCATCCCTTGGCTGGGGACCCAGCCCCCTTTGCCCCAAGAGGCCCTGTTTAGGACTCCTGCGTGTGATTTGGACCCCATTCTGTCCACCTACTAGAACCGAGCCTTCCAGAGCACGCGATGACACCATCTTTCCCCTGGCACTTTGTCCCCTTTCCTAGTGCCGAATGGAAGGTGCTCTCAGGGAAAGATCCCACGCACCAGCCCCACCCAGCCAGGCATCCTGGACCAAGCTCTCTAGTTCCCCACAGCTGCCCAGGATTCTCCATTTCTTATGCTCCAGGCAGTGTTTTCCTGGAAACACTGGAGCTAAAGAAGTAGGAAAAAAAGCTCACCCCCACCCCTCTGCTCTTGCCTCACTGGGTGGCAAGGTCAGGCTGTGAGCGCCTTCCCTGACCTTCCCAGTACAGTAGTCACAGCCAGAGGGGCTGATGTCCATGAGAGCTCAAGTGGTACCCCTACCACTGTCTAGTCTTTCTGTGTCTGGGAGGTTTTGAAAACCAGAAGGTCACAAGTCATAGCCCACCCCCACCCCCACCCCTGGCATGTGTTCCTGGCATGGCTCCCAACCCCACCGCCTTGTTTTAAGCTCAGGTACGCTCAGGCTCTCTCAGCTCTCAGCTAATGCCCAGCGCGATGCCTGGGCATGCTCCGCCCCATTTCCATTTACAAATTGAAAACATAATTGACTTAAAAAATAATATACATGGCCCTAGATGGTTTGGCTCAGTGGAGAGAGCATCGGCCTGCAGACTGAAGGGTCCCAAGGTTGATTCCAGTCAAGAGCACAATCCCCAGTAGGGGGCATGCAGGAGGCAGCCAATCAGTGATTCTCTCTCATCATTGATCTTTTTATCTCTCCTTCTCCCTTCCTCTCTGAAATCAATAAAAATATATTAAAAAAAGAATACATGTGCATGACAAATCCTTTTTAAAGCACACATACAGAAGAGCAAAAGGAAAAAGAGCTCAGCTGAGATCCCACCCGCCGTCTAGTTAGAACCTCTTGCAACCCTGGGTGTAATTCTTTTCTCTTCTCCTGTGCATATGTAGGTACATATATGCGTGCACAGAATTAACCTGTGCTGGTGCCCCATCACTTAAATAGGTTTGTACCTACCAGCGAGGGTCATGTTTTCTGGGATGTGAGAGCTGAATCCACTGAGAGTCACAGAGTAGGTCTGTCACCAGCTCAGGGCGCTGTTACAAACCTGAGGAAAAGAGAATATTTTTACCACTGACAGGTTATTTGCACAAGGAAGCAGGGAAGGAACCCTA
Source organism: Eptesicus fuscus (assembly GCF_027574615.1). Taxonomy (NCBI): domain Eukaryota; kingdom Metazoa; phylum Chordata; class Mammalia; order Chiroptera; family Vespertilionidae; genus Eptesicus; species Eptesicus fuscus. Next base: position 30,998,625 of record NC_072478.1, read on the forward strand.
GGAGGCACCTCATTGGCTCTCACCTCCAGGCTCTCTCCACACACTAGCCTTTCCCATACACCAGCCACCGCTCCCGCACAACCCCAATCAAGGTCAGTTTCGAGGCACCCGTGATGATTTCGGAATTGGTTTCCCTGTCTCAAGCCTCCTGAGTACGCAGACATGTGTTTCCCAAAACTGTATGAATCAAAGGTTGTTTGTCTGTCTCCCTGTGCAGCTCTCTGGCCTGGCCCAAAGCAAGGGTTAGGGTGAGAGACAAATCCTAAATCAGAATTACCTTGGAGACGTTGGCAAAATAATGATGGTGCTTCCCTACGACCCATTCTCATATACGTGAGAAGGAGTTGGACAGAAGATGTCAAAATACCTCTCCAGATGCCTTCTCACTCCCTCCCCCCATGAACTACTATCCTAAGCACTCCTCAACCCCACTTAAGACAACCCCAGACAATGAGAAGAACAAACGTTATTAAGGAATAATGACATCAAAATGTAGTGCAGAGCCCTACGGTTTGGCTCAGTGGTCAGAGCATCAGCCTGTGGACCGAAGCGTGTTGGGTTTGATTCCTGGTCGAGGACATGTACCTCGGTTGTAGGCTCAATCCTGGGCCCTGGTCAGGGTGTGTGTGGGAGGCAACCAATTAATTGATGTCTCTCTTACATTGATGTTTTTCTCTCCCTCCCCCTTTCTTTCTTTCTTTTAAAAATATTTTTATTGATTTCAGAGAGGAAGGGAGAGGGAGAGAGAGAAACATCAATGATGAGAGAGAATCATTGATTGGCTGCCTCCTGCACGCCCCCCACTGGGGATCGAGCCTGCAATCTGGGCATGTGCTCTGACCAGAAGTCAAACCATGATATCATGGTTCGTAGGTCAACACTCAACTACTGAGTCATGCCGGCCGGGCTGCCCTCCCTTTCACTCTTTCTAAATATCGATGGAAAAATGTCCTCCGGTGAGGATTAAAAAAAATAAAAGTAGTATAGAGATGGTAACCGGTGTGCAGGACTGCTGTGGGAGCACAGAGATGGGACTGTATACTCTGTACCAGGCCTGGAGAGCCAGATAGGGTTCTCTGGTGTTAGCAGCACACAACAGAGTCTTAAACGGTAAGTCAGAATTGACCAGGAGATGGCAGGGTGTTATTCTGCCAATGAACAGCATATAAAGGATGGAGGTAAGAAAACTTGGTCTCAAGTGATCTCAAGCTGGCTAATGCTGGACCAGGAAGTGTGAAGAAGGAAGAGGTGGTGAAACAGGAGAGGTGGGGAGGGAGCAGACTGGGGAGTGTCTGGGGACAGTAGGTGACAGGGCTCCACTGAAGGCTACTGTTGGGTGGAGTGAGAAATAGCCAACAGTGAGTGGCCATCATGGGGACCACTCGTTCCTTGGCTACCGTGATGGTTAACTTTTGTGTCAACTTGACTGGGCTAACGGATGCCCACAGAGCTGGTAAACATTCTTTCTGGATATGTCTGTGAGGATGTCTCTGAAAGAAATTAGCATTTGAATCAATAGACTGAGTAAAGATCGCTCTCATCGATGAAGGTGGGCCTCATGTGACTCATTGAGGGCCAGATAGAACATAAAGGTGGAGAAAGGGCGAATTTGCTCTCTCTGCTTGAGTTGGGATGTCCATGTTCTCCTGCCCTTGGACTTGGGAGCTCCTGGTTCTCAGGTCTTCTGACTGGCCTGAATCACACCAGCAGCTTTCCTGGGCCTCCAGCTTATAGATGGCTGATTGTGGGCCTTCTTGGCGTCTGTAATTGCACGAGCCAATCCTTCATAATAAATCTCTTTCTATTGGTTCTGTTTCTCTGGAGAACCCTGACTGATACAGACACCCTCAGTGGTCACTGTGCCAACAGAGGGTGGCAGGAGCCAACAGCTTCCCTGCCAGCATCCTCACAAGACAAAGGACCCTGAGACTCACTTAGAACCGCTTTCCTTCCTTAATGAAGTGTTTTCCCACTGGGGGCCAGGGTCTGTACTGGCCGGGGATGGGCAGGGGAGCCACGGAAAGCATTGGGCTCAGCTCCCGTTTTAGGGCTCAACCAGCGAGGAGTCAAACACAGACTTCAGCTCTCTTACTAGCTGTCACCAGTCACGTCACATGTCTAACTTGGCTTTCCTCATCTTACTGCTGCAGAGTTTTACAAATTAGATGAGAAAGGCGTAAGTACAGCATCCAGCAAAACTGAGGTGCTTCATAAATGTTAGTTTCCATTCCTTGGCCTTTTCATCAGGGTGGTTACCAGGTGCCACACGCCGGCTTCAGAGTCATTGCCTCTGGTTCCCACCGGCCCTGCAAACACTGTCATCCCCATTTGCAGATGAAGAGATGGAGGCTCAGAGGGTTCATGTGGCTAGAAAGTAAAAGAATGGAGCTTTGAAGCCGGGTCAGTTGGCCTTGAAGTGCTCTCTATTCCTGCAGCGTCTCCTTATGCTTTAGAGTCAGAGGCCCTGCCACGCCCCTCCCAGTGCCGCACAATGGGCCTCTCTCCTCAAGCTGATCCTGACAGTACCAGCGAGCCTCTGAACAGGGAGTGGGCCTTCGAGCCTGGATGCGACATCTGGAGTCATGAGCCTCCATTCTACACCATCTCTGCTCATGACTCGGCTGATTGTGAAGGCAACTGGTAGAGCGAGTGAGCCCTTGCCAAGAGAGGGAGCGGCCTCTGACTTTACCCTGAGAAAGCAGGGAGACTGAGCTGAGTTTTTTCTAGAGGAGCAGGTGCCTGGAGTCAGGGACCATGCTCCCCAGTGTGAACTGGGAACGATAATTAAGACCCCACATTTATGGAGCATTTTGCAGGTTACAGTTTCTGTCACCCACATTGTCCCAGTTGATCTTTGCATGGGGATGGGCTAGGCTGACAAGAGAGGCATCATCAACTTCATTTTCAGATGAAGAATCTGGGGCTCAGAGAAGTTAAGACTTTTGGCGAAGGTCACACAGCCAGTTGGAGGTAGAGATGGTTCTATGATCCAGGTCGTCTGATTTGTCCATTCTTCCTTATGGGCAGTGGAAGGACTAGATGTTAACTGCTCATTCTTCCAGGGTGCTGAGGACTCGGGAAAAGCCAGTCTGGCCTGAAGATATGATTTAATTAAAATGTGTAATAAGTGCTTCCTACACTTCTCTGGAAGATACTATGCTCAGAGTTTTAGGACAGGAAGAACCAGGTAGAGAACACAGGTCTGAGGGGCAGAGAAGGAAGATCAGGGCAGGGCACAGGAATCACCCTAGATACTGATGGGCAGAGGTATGCGTGGCTAAGGGCTTTGTAGCTGACAGCACTCAGTCTCACAGGGTTGGAATCTGCATAATTAAAAATATCTATTTATAGAGCATCTACTATGTGATAAATGCTTTCACTTTAATTTTCATAATAACCTTGTGACATAGGAATTGCTATCCCTGTCGTATAGATGTGGGGATTGAGGCTCAGAGAGGCCGTGACTTTCTAAGATCACTCAGTATTTAATGGTGTCCTCCAATAAGGTATATCCAAGTCCTAACCCCTGCACGTTATAAATGTGGCTTTATTTGGAAAGGGTCTTTACAGATTTAATTAAGTGAAGGATCTCAAGATGAGATCATTTGATATTAACTGGGTGGCACCTAAATCTGATGATGTATCCTTAAAGAGACATACGAAGGAGAGACACACCGAGAAGAAGAGCATGGAAAGATGGAGGCAGAGGTTGGAGCGATGCTGCCATAAGCCAGGGAATGGCCCAAAGCCACAGAAGCCACCGGAGTCTTTGGAGGGAGGATGTCCCTGCTGACAACTTGATTTTGGACTTCTGGACACCAGACCTATGAGAGAATGAATTTCCATTGTTTGACGCCACTGAGTTTGTGGTCGTTTGTCCCAGTAGCCATAGGAAACTACTGCATCCAGTAAGTGACAGAGCCGGGGTTCAAAACCCATCATTCTTTTACCTTATCTCACTACCAGTGTTTTCACACAGTCTGATGTTTTCCTCAAGGTAATCTGTGTACATGTGCCTATGGGTACCTGGGGATCTTTTAAATCTTTGTAGCAATAGTTACATCATTTCTATTGCACTCAAGACCCAAAAGATGTTGCTGCCCATGAGATATTCTGAGAAAGGAGATAGTATAAGGGGTCAGTGAGGAGGGCGTGACTCTTCTGAAGGGCCTAGCAATGCAAAGAAGCCTAAGCCATTGGCTGGTGGCAGCCGCAGCAGGGAGCCTGACTAACCTGTGGTGTCAGTCTTGGGTGGGGCTGGTCACACAGCCTCCCCAGCACTCAGCCTGGCTGTGAGAACTCCAGATCATCACATGGGTTGGACCCAGATTGAAGGCACACCACTCGGAAGATCTAGTGATGTTAACCTAGGGCCCAAAGGCCCTTAAGAACAGTTCTTAGGCCTCCCATCTTAGATACCAACTGCCCAGGCCATTCTTTTGGGCAGGTCCAATCAACCCTAAGGCCCACAACCAGCCTTAGTCCTAGAGGCCAGGGCCCTACAAGCTTCTCACAGTGCTGTGGGATCTGTTGAGTGGCTTGGTGGTTTGGGTCATGTTGTCATGCCTGCAGCACCTGCAATGGCGTGGGGCCAGCAGTTCTGTCCTGGGACTGTCAGAGAGGGGGCAGTAAGGGTGTTATTGCCCAAGGTCAGAGAGAACAGAATGCCAGGAATTCCAGGAGGCAGGACAGAGATTGAGATCATGGAGACCAGAGCAGGCATGAGGCCATGAGGTCAGGCCCATCAGTGGGAGATTCTAGGAGGACATCATACATCAGAGCATCATAAGACAAAATCCCAGCTGAGGCAAAACTCTAGCCCTTTTCTGTTAAGGCCGAGGCCAATCCCAGGCCTTGGGTAGACCCCAAGAAAGACCAGCAAACTGAAGGCATTCAGTGGTAGCAAAGATCAAAGGGGCCCTTTTGATCAAAGATCAAAGGTTGATGTGTCACAAAAACTCAGGTGGTGACTACAGAACCAGAGGTAGAGCTCCCACGTACTTCTGATGGACGCAGACAAGAGGGCAGGGCCTCCCTGGGCAGCCCAGTCCCTGTGCTCTCAGTTATGATCCAGCATTGCAGGTGGTGAGAGTGACTCAAGCTTCAGATGCTAAAGGTGAGAGAGTGATGGGCTTATTATGCAATTTAGTTTCTGCAATGCCTCTAATCTTGGAATGGCTTTGGACCTTGACTGTGTGATGGCTGGGCAACTGAGTTTCTTGGAGTTCAAAGGGGGCCCATTGGGCTGCATGCAGGGGGCATTGGGACCAATTGCTAGAATAGGAAGGGGATGATCAGAGACCTCCAGACCAGGGAAAGAGTTTGTGCTTTATCTTCAGTTCAGTCGGAAGCCACTGACATCTTTTGCATAAGGGGAGAGGAAATGGCGATGCTGATAATAGTAGCAATAATAATGGCTACCATTTCTTGAGCACCTGATTTGTACCAGGAAAATCACAGATATTATCTCAGTTTATTCTCTGAGGTTCTTTTATAATGAGGAGATGGAAGCCCAGCAGAGTCGAGTTAATTGCATCACGTCCTACAGGGAGTAAGGGGCAGAGCTGGGATTTTCATTCTAAAGCCTGGCTCTACCTTTAGGTTATACTACGAGTGCAAAAAGATTCATCTAGCTCTGGCCGGTGTGGCTCAGTTGGTTGGGATCATGCACCAAAAGTTTGCTGGTTTGATTCCCAGTCAGGGCACATGCCCGGGTTGAGGGCTCAATCCCCGGTAGGGGGCATGCAGGAGGCTGTCCGTCAATGTCTCACTCTCAAATCCCCCTCTCTCTCCCTCTCTTTCTCTCTCTCTTTCTCTCCGCCCCCCTTCCTCTCTCAATCTATGTTTGAGAGAAACATAGATCAGTTGCTCCTGTATGTGCCTTGATGGGGGATTGAACCCGAAATCTATGTATGTACCCTGACTGAAAACATACGTAGGTTTTGGGTTCGAGCACAACCTTTTGGTGCACGGGAAGCTCCAACCACCTGAGCCACCCAGTCAGGGCAGAATAGTAATTTTTTAAAAAAAATAATAGTAAGTTTTGATCAGAGGTGAGGGCGGCTGAAATTGAAGGTCTAGAATCAGGCTGCTGACTGATGAGGGATCTCATGGATCCCCCAGGTTCCCCTAGAACCGTGGACGGCAAACTGCGGCTCGCGAGCCACATGCGGCTCTTTGGCCCCTTGAGTGTGGCTCTTCCACAAAATACCATGGCCTGGGCGAGTCTATTTTGAAGAAGTGGCGTTAGAAGAAGTTAAGTTTAAAAAATTTGGCTCTCAAAAGAAATTTCAATCGTTGTACTGCTGATATTTGGCTCTGTTGACTAGTGAGTTTGCCGACCACTGCCCTAGAACATCCAAATGTCAGAGATGGAGAGACCCAGCCATTACCAGCTAGTGGTTTTCAATCGGGAGCAGCTCCACTCCCAGGAAACATGTGGGACTTTTTGATGGTCACCAGACGGGAGTGGAGGTGAGGTGGGGGTGGTACTTGGGGGCATTTAGCAGGCAGGGGCCAGGTAGCTTAAGTATCCTGCATTGCACGCAACAATCCCACACAACCAAAAATAGTCCCTTCCGAAGTGCCAATACCCTTCCCCCAGGAACCAAAGATGCTGAGATCACGCTGAGTTGGATCAGTTGGTGGCAGAGATAAGATCGGAGTCCGAGCCTCTGGATTCCAGTGCCAGTACCCTCCCCTTCATGCTGATCCCTTCTCTCTTCCCCAGACCAGGATGTGCGTGAACAGCCCACATGGGGGCCACCAGCGCAGCAATACCAGGATGGGAATGCGTAAGGGACGCCACAGCAGGCGGCTCATTCACATGACCAGGAACAGTGACCCAGGCTTTCTGTAATGCAGTCAATGACCAGGCGCTGACAGAGAAGAGCAACCAGCTCTCAGATGCCAGGTGGCCATTGATTGGGTGCACACCTGACCTCCTAAGGTGCCTCTGACTGCCCACATGGCCAGAGTGAGCAAGCATGTTATTTGTCACGGCAAGAAATGCCTGGAGAGGGCCCGCAGGATGTGTCAGTTCCCCCGAGGGCTATTTTCGAGGGATAAGAAGCGAATGCAAAGCTAAATGGTTTGAGTCGAGTGGCTCCTGGCAAGCTTGTTCAGAGACCGTATGGGAACTCTGCACAGTCAAGGCATGGAAGCAATGAGTTCCGACCCAGGCTCTCTGGCCACAAGCAGGACAGGAAGGTGGCTCTTACGTCCGGGCCAGTTATCAGTCTTTTTAAAAGTCCTGCTGCAGTTATGTATTTACCTGAAATAAGCTACCCAAATGTCGTGGAGTCATATCATCTCTGTACAGTAACCCTGGTTATTGCATGCTGATCAGAGACTCGGATGGGCAGGCATATTTTATTTTGGTTAAAAAATAATAATTTTTTCATGAATGTGGTTTTCATTCTTTCCACAATTACTATTGAATATTTAATTCTGTGCCAGGCCCTCAGCTAGGTCCTAACATAACCACAGGGTGTTTGTTTGCTTGTTTTTTGATGATAAAAAGTGAAACAGGTCCCCTGGGTGGGAATTTGGAGCCTCTGGGGCTTTCACAGATGCTCTGCGGGCCTCGGGCATGCTCCGGCAGTCACACAGAACATGCTGTGAAGGGACAGGAGTCGGTGTCAGCGCACAGGCCAAGGTGGGCTAGCGAGACACGCGGAGGGAAACCGGGCAAAGCAGAATAGCGTGGGATTGACTGGCTCTGGGGGTCTGGCGTCTGTCTAATCACCCCCTTCCGGTTGGCTTCAAGAGGAAGAGAAAGTGGGAGCCGTAGTCAAGATCAACTTCCGGCCCGTAGCCAACAGACTCAGAAATGCAGCTTCAGTCGTGCTTCTAGGAAACAGGGAGGTGCCACCTGTTGGCAAACAGAGCTCTGGGGTTTGTGTTTACACTGGGAGGCAAGCCAGAGAAGGCAAAGGAAGCCTGGATCACCGACAGCCCCACGCAACCCAAGTGATGGCACTTGCTGGGCGATGTCTATTTTGAGTCAATATATACAGGAGGACCAATATAGTGGAAGCAAAGTTCAGGGGCACAGACCTCCATTCAGTGTCACTGGACGGAGTGCAAGGCTTTGTGACCCAGGACCGTGTGAGGTCCTGGGGTCAAAGCACTTGGAGGAATCAGTGTATGGAACAAGCCTGTGTAACCTTACTGTAGTCACAACATTAGGAGTATGCTGTAGCATTTTACAGTTTACCAGGCACTTTCATAGGCATATGCATGCATATACACATTTTACATGTAGTGTTTTAATTACAAACATATTGACATCATATTTCAGAACCACTATGTGACAGAGAAAGAAAAATCCCTGCCATCTTGCTACTTTTTGCTATTGGCATTTCCTTGTAGTTTTTTTTTTTCTTGTGCCTATTATCTGTAATCTGGGCATGTATATTTTATCATCTCATTCTCCCCAAATCCTATGAAATAGGTGCTATTATACCCACTCTATAGATAGCCAGTTCAGGTAGGTGACTTGATTTGCCCAGAAGTCATAGAAGCAAAACATAACGAAGATGGGATTTGAACCCAAGCCATCTTATACCAAAGGCCATGTGGTTTCTGGTAGAGTCCCATGGTACTTCCTCAAATCCAACGCCAACCATAAATGGAAGACAGATGATTGCCCTAGAGCGTGTGGTTGAAGGGTGCACAGAGGCGCATTTGCCCCAAATCTGCCTCTCAACTGTGGGGGACCTAAGTGCTTACAACTCTCACCATTTTAGCTCTCCTTTGTCTCAAGCATTGCCTCAGAAAGCCCCTGTTAAAATGTGCACACACGACCTGCCAAGTGAATTAAATCATTTTCCTATCAGCAGGGCACAGGCAGTAGAATTGCAGACATTTTCAGAAGTCAAGCTCTCTGTCCTTAGATGGGAGGAGCCATGGAGATTTCTAGCATTTTCATTCCTCAACCTTTTTCAGATGAAGAGACAGAGGGTCCACGAGAACCAGTGCCTTCCCCAAGATTAAGCAGCAGTGACAGAGCCCGTGTTCAGGCCTGCATTTAGCTACGCTAAAGGGAGACTCTTATCTTTTGCAGTAATAATCTCGCTTTCTTTGTTCTTTCATTCTTCTCCAGTGCTTTGTAAGTTTTACATCTTGTGTTCATCTTGAAGTTAATATCATTTATACCTACATGTCACTACTTTGAGAATAAAACAGTACCTCATGGTTTTCTTGGTGTGAGATGGTTTTGTCCGAGTGGCCTGGATTTTCAGTTATGAATTACCGCTATTGATTTATTTATTGAGAACCAACTATAAGCACTATGTGAGATACTAGGAAGGAATACAATGATGAATTGAACAGACATATATCCTAGCCTCAAGATATTTGAAAATTGCATTCAGTTTTATAAACATACTATAAGCCTGGTGCACGAATTTGTGCACCAGTGGAGTCCCTTGGCCTGGCCAGCGATCGGGGTGATTGAGGCCAACTCACCCAGTCCCGGGCCGGCCAGCTGGGGAGGGACTGAGGGAGGGCTCCAGGGCGTGTCTGGCCTGTATCACCCAGTCCACATTGGCTGGACCCTAGCAGCAAGCTAACCTACCTGTGGAAGCGTCTGCCCCCTGGTAGTCAGTGCACCAATTGGTTGGATACATAGCATATTAGGCTTTTATATATATAGATTGATTATAATTAGACAATGACTCTAATTCTAATGTTTTCTTTCTTCATGACCATTATCAATATTCTTTTTGTACTAGAATTCTGTAATTTGATAAAAAATTTTTGCTAAAAAATTAGCAAGACTACTTCTGCAGTAATTTTTTTCTAGGAAGGACTCATAGAATACTTACTGAGTCCTTACATATCTGGTTTGATGGTAAGAGCAGAAGACAGACAGACCTGTCCCAGTATCAATAGTCAAATTGTGTTTTTACCTTCAGCAGACAGAGCCTTTCACCTACATACGCTGGTCTTCCCTTAACTGCCGGGGGAAGCTCCAAGACCCCAGTTAATGCTTGAAACTGTGGATAGCACTAACACTATATACACTCTGTTTTTTCCCTATACATGCATACACTTCACTTTATGGAAGCGCTCTCAACTGTGGGGGACTTTACGGCTTCTTTTGACATATCTTCACTGGCAGCATCACTACCCTTGCACTTTGGGGCCATAACTAAGTAAAGTAAGGGTTACTTGAACACCATGACAGTCGACCTGGTAACTGAGACAGCTACTAAGTGACTAATGGATGGGGAGCAAACAGTGTGGGAACTCTGGACAAAGGGATGATCCACGTCCCAGGCAGGACGGAGTGGGACAGAGTGAGATTTCACCATGCTACTCAGAATGGCACGCAAGGTAAAACTTATGAATTGCTTATTTCTGGAATTTTCCATTTAATATTTTCAAATGACTGTTGACCAAGCGTAACTAAAACAGTGGAAAGCGAAACAGCAGATAAGGTGGGGGGGTGGGGGGGTGGGGCACTACTGTACTTAGTTTGAACCTTACTTCCTACCTGGTCTGGATTTCTGGGTACTGACACCCAAATGACCCACTGGAATTCTGCACTCTGCCCCCCACCACTCCCCCACTGGACCTTTTACTCTAGTGTCTGAGCTCAGATCTTTTTTCTGATTCACATTCCCTGGTTTGTTCTCTGAACTCCCGGGTTGCCTGGCCCTGTCACATGTTAGGCCAACCAGCCCAGACTCTGCCCCTTCCGATCTCTTCTGTCCTCCTGCTTCCTCCCTCCCACCCACCTCTGACAGCAGGACCCTGAGGGGGTGGATACATGGCTGTCCGGTTTTTTATTTTTATTGATTTCAGAAAGAAAGGGAGAAGGAGAGAGAGATAGAAACATCAATAATGAGAGAGAATCATTGATTGGTTGCCTCCTGCATGCCCCACACTGGGGACTGAGCCCCCAACCCAGGCATGTGCCCTTGGCCGGACTCAAATCTGGGACCCTTCAGTCTGTAGGCCGATGCTGTTTCCACTGAGCCAAACTGGCTAGGGCTGGCTGCCAGTTTTAATTGATGAAAAAGGCCAGTGAGCTTTGGTGGGGGAGATGGAGAGGGGTATATGGGGCGGGGTTAATATACCCACATCTGTCTTTCTAGTGGGATTAAAAATGCAAATAATAATAATAATAATAATAATAATAAATAAACAACCCAAAACCCCAAAATTCTTTTTTAAACAGCAGAAGAAAAATTTTTGGTCTTTATTCCTCACCAAAGAAAAGCAGAAAAAGTAACCTTTTCCAGACTATCACATCTCTAAATATAGCAAATTCTCACTTTATGAGCACACTGAATTGTACATGATAAATGTTTATTTCCCAAGCTGAGAGAGAGAGAGAGAGAGAGAGAAGAGAGAGAGAGAGAGAGAGAAGAGAGTTTGGCTCTTATAAAAATTATAAAATAAAAATTACATATTTTTGCATATTTTATAATTTCCATCCCCCTGCAAAAAAAAAAAAAAAAAAGTCTCATTTCTAACCATCTGTGACTTCAAAATGTCTGGGAATTCTATGCCTACAAATGGGAATCTCCAGGTAAGTTGAAAATAATATAAAATATCTAGGGAGAACATCTTAGGGGTTCAGGAAAAATGTAAACCTTTCTTTGGTTATGAACTTTATTTTTAAAAATATCCAATTATTTAAAATCAAGAACATAAAAGATCTGAATTTTACTCTTCTTTCTATATTGTTACTATCCTCCCTCCCTCCCTCCCTCCCTCCCTCCCTCCCTTCCTCCCTCCTTTCTTCTTTGCCCTGTGTCCCTTGTTCTGTTCCACTGCCTTTCTCTCTGGATCTCAGTTCATCAATCTTTGTTGCTCTATTTTATTTATTTATTTATTTAAATATATTTATTGATTTTTTACAGAGAGGAGGGAAGAAGGATAGAGAGTTAGAAACATCAATCATCTGCCTCCTGCACACTCCCTACTGGGGATGTGCCCACAACCAAGGTACATGCCCTTGACAGGAATCGAACCTGGGACTCTTCAGGCTGCAGGCCAACGCTCTATCCACTGAGCCAAACTGGTTTGGGCTGTTGCTCTATTTTAAATCTTATCAGTCATCCCATCTCTGTCCCATAGGGTGAACGTGGTTCAAATGGCCTGGTTGAATGAAAGAAGGCAGCTAACCCCACTTGGCTCTTGGATTTCTTTTCTTTAAAGTTAATATATTTTTATTGATTTCAGAGAGGAAGGGAGAGGAGAGAGAGATAGAAACATCAACAATGAGAGAGAATCACTGATTGGCTGCCTCCTGTACACTCCCTACTGGGGATTGAGCCCAAAACCTGGGTGGGCATGTGCCCTGACCAGGAATTGAACCGTGACCTCCTGGTACTTAGGTCGACACTCAACCACTGAGCCACACTGGCTGGGCTCTTGGATTTCTTTTATGAAGTCAAATGAAATCTAGATATTAAGCAAAAATGGAAGACACTTCCATTACTCCAACGCCAATAGTATGTCTCCTCAACAGTTTGCTCAGGACACAAGATTTCTCTCTCTTTGATGGGTCCTTAGAAAAAAGGTATCTCCCTAAAGAGATGGAATTTTTTCCAGTTAAAAAATACTTGGATTTAGTTGGACCTTTGGGCACTTATTACCAGTTACCTGGTAATAAGGGCACATGAATAAGACAGTTCTCCTTGCAAGGAATTCAGTCTGCAACGTGCATGGACCTTGAGGACATTATGCTAAGCAAAATAAGCCAGTCACGTAAAGACAAATATTGTGTGATCCCACTTACATATATACAGAATATAGAATGACGGTTGCCATGGACGGGAATAGGCAGTTATTGTTTAATGGGGACAAAGTTTTAGTTTGAAGAGATGAAAAAATTCTGAAGATGATTGGTGATGATGGCTGTACAACAATGTGAAGGTACTTAATGCTACTGAACTGTATACTTACAAATAATTAAAATGGTAAATTTCATATTATGTGTATTTTACCATGCTTAAAAATTAAAAAAGAAGTTTATGGTCTAGTAAGAGTTATCAATAGGTTTACAATTGTATAGGTAGAAAAAGAAATTAGAGGTCTCTCAGCCCAATGTTTCTCAAACCTTTTTCTTACTGGAATCCATAATAACGAATTGCATTTATATCATGATCCAGTATGTATATGTCATGCTACTGATATATACATGTATATCTACCAAATAAAAGAGTAACATGCTAATTGACTGTAACTTCGCGATGCCCACCAGCCAATCAGGAGTGAGTATGAAAATTAACCCAACAAAGATGGCGGGCTAATTTGCATATGCAGGCGCTGAGCGGCTGGGGGAGGGGCAGGACGCAGGTGTTCCGCACCACCCCAGCCGCTCTGGGCCTCTGGGTGGTGTGGGAAGGCGGAAAGGTGGCTCCAGGTGGGAGTGGAAAGGCGGCTCTGCCCGGAGCGAAGGCGGTCCCGGCAGACAGGGGAAGGAAGGCCCATGTGTATACATGTATATATATGTATGTATCAGTGCATATATATAGTCACTGATACATACACATATGTTTAGACAGACATACACAAAGATGTATACATAACTGAAATACAAGCATAAGTATATAATTTATATTTATAAATATATATAACTGAATATATATTACTAGCAAATGGTACAGGAAACATTATTTACTGTACTATAGAGAATGTGTTCTGATTTATTTTTACACAATTTTATCCCATTTTATTAAAAAATCAGTTATGATCCACAAATTGATTTCACAATCCAATAATGGGTCTCAATCTACAGTTTGAAAAACATTAATCTAGACCAGTCTCCAACACAACGCAGAAATCTCTATAGCCACCCTGCTGGGTGGAAATCCAATTTCTGCTTGAGTGCTTTTTGTGTTGGGGAACTCACTCCCTACCATGCTCTATGGTGGGTCCATCTAGCGATGAAAGATTCTCACCCACTGCCAACCTGTCCCAGAAAGGCTGGGACCCACTGACAGGTGCGCAGGCGCTGGCGAGGATGAGTGGGCTTCCAGGAGAGGTGAAGGGATAGTTCCAGAAAGCAAGGTGAGGGCTTGGGGGCAGCGGAGGAGAGGGGAGTTGGCTGGCCCAGAGGAGAGGGGAGTTGGCTGGCCCAGAGGAGAGGGGAGTTGGCTGGCCCAGAGGAGAGGGGAGTTGGCTGGCCCAGAGGAGAGGGCAGGCTCTCTGAGAGATTCAGCTGCGCTGATCAGACCTCTCGCCTCTGCCTCCTCACTGCTCCGGCACTGTGATTACTTCCTCATCTGGCAGATGATCTCACACCCTGACTCCCTGCCCGTGGGAGGGGTTTCCTCCCCCTCGAGGGGCCTCAGCCTCAGCAGACACAGGTTCTCCCACCTCCCCTCTCAACCTCCCACCCTCCTGCAGGACGCCCGCAGCCACCGCTGGCCAGCCTCCTGCTATTCCCTTGGTCTTGAAACACAGGGTATCCCTGCCCCAATGTGCAGACGTGGGCTGCCTGAGCCCCCGCCAGGAGTTGTGGAGACCTGGTCTTTTTCAGGACAATGGGACTCCTCCACGCAGGACTGTGTCTTCCCGGGAGGAATAAAACAAAACAGCACCACCGCGTGGGGATAGCTGGCCACTGGACATCAACTCCCTGGGTCCTGCATGAGAAGGGGACCGTCCAAGCCACAGGCGAGGGTGGTGGGCTGAAGGAGGCGTGGCCTGGCTGGGCCACAGGCATGGACCAGGGCGTGGCAGTTGTGGTCTCACAGTTTGCAGCTTTACAGCCAGCCACCCTCCCCAGGTAGGATCAGGTTGACCTCAGGGTGGGGCGGGGCAGGGAAGAGGTGGTGATCTCATTGCATCCTTAGAACCAAGAGAAAAAAGTAACTTGGTGCCGGTAGGAGGGTAAAGAACGGATGATACAAAGGGAAAGGAAGAGGAGAAACGCTGGGGCTGAGAAAGGAAATGTAGAACACAGAGCAGCCTCTAGCATGAAAGGGTCTGGGGTCAGAGTCAGCTCCAGGGAAGCCAGACTGTGAGCAAGACCTTTCTCCCCAGCCCCAAAACATTTTTATGCAGGAGAAAAACTCACCATGGACATCTGGCCCAGGCCACTCCCGCCCATCCTCTCTCTCCTGAGCTCTGGAATGGGAGGAAGGCAGGCAGCCCACCCTCTCCCCTCGGCGGAGACCATTCTTTTCTCCTCACCCAATTTCCTCCGGGATTGAACAAAGTTTAATTGATTGCGTGAAACCAAAAGGCAACACAATAGGTGCCAGACCCCTTGCTGCTTCTCCTCTTTGAAGCTGCTGGTTTCCTTTTTCTTTTATCTGAAGAGCCTCGCATAATTTGCATTTCATTTCTACTTACCTGCAGTCCAGTTAGAAGCGAGCTGCTCCCTTCCTCACTCCCTCAATTAGTGGTACCCTGGGCTTCTCTCCACATCAGCACCACTGCTCGGCTCTCGCCATGACATCACCTCCGAGCTCTCTGATTGGCCAACAGTGGGTTGCTTGGCAATTGGACAGTTTCCTCCGGCGGCGGAGCTGGGATTGCCTGAGTGAGTAACTCTTAGCAGGCCACGGAGTGGAAGATGATGTCAGACAAATAGCCTGCTTGCCATGCAGCCTGTAGAGCGGGGGAACCAGAGGGTGAGGGTGGGGATGAAGAAAGAAAGAGGGAGTGGTTCGGGAAGGTGGGGGTGAAGGCACAGCTTGCAAGCTGAGCGGTCCCGCGAGCGACAGCACCTGGAGAGGGGGGGCTGATGAATGGTTTCCAGAATCGTTAGCTCTTTCAGGTCTGGGGGTGGGAGAATATGGAATCTAGAGAAGTCAGAAAGCACAGATGACTCCTAAAAATAGCTTCCCGGAGGGCTTGGTGCCGGTTTCCATCTTGGTCAGAAGGCCTGGTGGGTTTGAACAGTGACTCAGAAGGCAAGGAGGGGCTGCAGGTGCCTCAGACCACGGGGGTGGGGAAGGTGCGGCACAGGGGCCCCAGGAGAGCAGGGCTTCCCTCTCCCCACCTCGCTGTGCTGGTGGCTGCTCCTGTGCTGTGGCTGTTTGACCAGAGCAGGTGGGTCCTCACCGCCCAGCCAGCCCACGTGGGCCTTCCCTGGGGTCCTCCTGATCTTCCTGGTCGGGACTGAAGCTGAGATCATCATTGTCCGGGGGACTCCTAAATGAGGAGGAACCCTGAGGGGAGGCAATGGGTCATCCAGCGAGCTTCTTTAGTCCCTCCAGGGAACGGAGGCAGGGAGCCCCAGGTGTAACCTTCTCAACCTGCTCACCCTGATCCAGGCAGCTGGAGGGGCAGGGTGAGGAGGCTGAGCGGGAGACAGGCTGTGGAGCAAGCCCCCTGCTCCAGAGTGCTTCCCCTTGTCACAGCTCCCTGGGCGTGCCCTCCATCCGCACTCCCACAGCAGCTAGGGCTGCCCCACCACCCAGCTCTGCCTCACCCCCTTTTGGCTGGGGTGGGGACACCCTTTTTATTGTAGTAATATATATATATATAAAAACATAAAATTTATTATTTTAACCATTTTAAGTGTGCAGTTCAGGGGCATTAAGTACATTCACACTGCGGTGCTACCATCACCACCATCTATCTTAGAACTTTATCTTTCCAAACCGGAACTCTGTACCCATTAAACAGTGACTCCTCATTGGCCCTTTTCATGCCCCCCAAACTCTAATCTACCTTTTGTCTCAATGAATTTGCCTATTCTAGCAAAGTCATTACCTCATGTATTACCTCATGTGAGTGAAATCATACAAGACTCATCCGTTTGTTTCTGGCTTCTCTCATTTAGCGGCATGTCCTCAAGGTTCATCCAACACGGAGGCCTGTGTCAGAATGTCCTGGCCTCGCCCTCTTCAAGGAGGGTTAGTTCAACCACAATCAATTTCATGGGCCCCCACGCTCTACCACCCTGCCCCCGCGGCCTGAGAATTCGCATAATGACAAAAGGTTACCTTGCTTTTAAATTATGTTCTTAAACTACAAGAGCACCGGCGAGCGTCTGCAAACTGCAGTCCATGCGTGTGTAAGAGTGCTGTGTGGTCACTCTGCAGGCAGCTGGGGAAGCAGTAGGTTCTCAGGCCCTGGCACTGACCCTGGCCTGCACCCCACAGCTGAGACCCACTGGTTGGGGTCTCACTGCCCAGTGCCCTGTGTGGCTCATCAGGGGGGGAGAGCACCGTGGCCAGAGTAACCAATGACCCCAAAGTCTTGGGAGGCTTCAGAACTCGCCCACACGAGGGCTTTTGTGTCATCCCCATCGGTGCTGGAAGGCCAGCAGCAGGAAACCGTTCTTCGTTCTTCGGTTTGAACAACACTCTCATCGTGCCTGCCTCATGCCACGAACCTGGGGCCCTGGGCTGGCCCGTGTCAGAGGGGATCAGGCGTGCCTATGAATGTCAGCGTGGTTTCTCAACGTGGAGAGAGCACAGAGGCCACCCTGTACCCCAGGCTGCAAAGGGAATCCAGGCAAACGTGAACCCTGCAGCGGCCCTTGCAGTCAGGGAGCCTCTCTCCCCTCCCCCCGCCTCTCTTTCCTCTTCCCTCCCAGCCCTGGAAGTCTGGAATTCCACAAATCTGCAGGCTCTGGAAAGGGAGGGGGTGGGGGAGGAGACAGTGAGTTGCCATGGTGATGGCAGCCAATGAGAGATCCTGTGCTACTAGGCGAGGGGAGCACTCTGTCTGCATCCCCCCAACTGACTGGTAGGAGGGTGTGGCTGGGACAGGGTGGGGGAATGGACCGGAGAGAAAACATCATGACCTGAGGGCAGAGACCAAGGTGGTGGTGGTGGTGGGGGGGGCCTAAGGGTAGTGAGGAGGGCTGCCCCAGTTCTAGAATTAGCTAGCTACCATCTGAGTACTAACTATGATGGGAGGTGGATGGATATATATATCATTTGCCCCCATAGTGTTTTGCTCCCATCGCCACTGTTCAGAACTTTTCATCTTCCCAAACGAAAACTCTGAACCCATGAAACGACAGCACCCCTTTCCCTCTTCCCTGGTAACGTATGCAATAATCGGCAAAGCTCACAGCAGCCCTGCGAGGAAGGGCTTCCCCTGCCACCCCAGAGACAGAAAGGAAAGGTCAACTGCAAACAGCCTGGCTGTGGAGTAGCGAGGCTAGATTTGAACTATCGCGGGGAGGGGAAATAGTAATGGGAAGAGGGTGGACAGGTAGAGCCACAGCCGCTGGACCCTCCTAAACGCAGTGGCTAAACATTAGCCAAAGGGACCTGGGGCCCCCAAAGCACAGACCTGTGACTTTGCTCTGTTAACGCCACCTTTCACGGCGCGGGTTGCACTGTGGCGATGACGCTGGGGTGGGGCAGGTGTGGCCATTCCCTGAACGCCCGTGTGCTGCCTGGCTGCCGCGTGGGCTCGCCATCATTTACCTCCTCCAAGGGTGAAACATAATTCACGTGTGGGAATGGGGACTCCGCATCCTCTTGTCAATTTCCAAGTGGAAAGAAGCAGCGGCAAGCCATCAGTGGATGATTGATTATCCAGAGGGCAGGCATTGACTTGACTCACAATAACTCACATGTACAGCCCCCAGGCCACAGGGGACAGTGCCCAGTCCCCTAAGGGACCTGCCCATCACAGAGGTAGTTCTGCTGTAGGGCCCACTGCGCAGTCACCTTGGGGACCCCCAGGAAATACCGTCCTAGCCTCACACAGGAATTCAGAGTATTTGAACACCGAGTGTGTATCAGCTTCATTCATACTGGTGTGGTTTATAAACACTACATAATGTAAATGGGCATTTACTTTCTGCTTTTATTTTAGGAGGAGATGGAAGCTTGGAGGATTTTTTCCCCTGTAGAATGTGTTGAACTGAACACTGTCAGGGATTTACTTAAAACAAATAAAAACGTTTGCACTATGAAATGTTTTTTTAAACTGTGAACGCTGTTTCACTTGAAGAGTGATTCTTGCACTCTTGTGACATCAGTGGCTTAGATGTTTTTCAATCAACACTAAATCAGTTGGAATTTAGGCAATGGATTGCTGGAGCCATTTGTTTATGCTAATTATTTATAAACGGCATTGTAATGGCAGTTAATGATTAGAATAATACGATATAATGTTTATAAAAACAACATATATAAAGTGAGCTAAATCTTGTGAGTCACTGATGCAAAGTATGTGCTCAATAAATGTTAGCTATTATGATTGTCAGTAAAGACAAAAGTAGAATACCCATGAGTTTGCAAGGAACAGAAGCCCATTTCAAACTTGTTAACAAAACAAGTTTATATTAAAATTTGACAGTGAAAACACACACCCCACAATTAGAAAATGGGCAAAGACATGAAGGGACACATCAATGAGGATATACAGACAACAAATATACACATGAAAAAAAAAGTTCAATAAATTGCAATTTAAAAATGCAATTTATGATGACAATGAGCCCTGGTCGGTGTGGCTCAGTTGGTTGTGGGTTCGATTCCCGGTCAGGGCACATACCCAGGATTTGGGTTCAATCTCCAGTTGGGGTGCATGCTGGAGGCAACCGATTGATGTTTCTCTCTCACATTGATATTTATCTCTCGTGCTTTCTCTCTCCCTTGCTCTCTCTCTCAAATCAATAAAAACATATCCTTGGGTGAGGGTTAAAAATAAAAAGAATATCCTCAAAATGACAAAATTATAGAGATGGAAACAGATTAGAAGTTGCCATGGCTTAGGAGCGGTGAAAGGAGGGTGGCTGTATAGGGAAAGCAGTAAGATCTTTATGGCACACATTGTACCAATGTCCATTTCCTGGTTTGATATTACACTATAGTTATGGAAGTTGTAACCATGTGAGAAATAGTGCAGGGTGCATGGGAACCTTCTACAACTTCCTCTACACCTACAATTATTTCAAAATTAAAGGTGCTTCTTTTTTTGGAGCTAGAGGAAGTGTCAGAGATATTTCATGGAATATAAAGCAAAAAGTGCAACCCTTCCTCCTGAGAAGCAAGAATCGGGAAGGCACTCATGAATCGGCTCCCTCACCCAACCCCAGCCTCTTTGCAAAGCTGCTTCCTTCCTCTCTGTGGGCACCATCCCTGCTGTGGGCACCATCCCTGCTGTGGGCACCATCTCTGGTCCTCCATGCACATGGCTGCCTCACCGCCATGAGAAACTCCTTGCTCATCTGGCAGCAGTGCTGAAATCCTTTGTAGTTGAGCCACACACAGAAATCCATTAGTTCCCTTTTTGATTCAGTTCAAAATTCTCGGGAAAATAAAATCAACCAGCCCTACGCCTCGTCCCATGACAGTGGGGTCACACAGCACAGATGTGTCTGCCAACACAAACATCTTCACCATCCCCCATCGAGGCCCTGACCCCAGGCCATGTCCCTTTCTCTTCCAAGTCAGTCTCCAGCTGGTCTAGTCTATGGGGGAGTGGTAAATCTGTCACCTGTATCCCACCTGACAAAGAACACGAGGCCAGAGAGTGGACGATAAGCTCCCAGAAAAATGAAGAAGGAAGGGACCTCCCAGACTGCAGCCCCGTGTTAGTGTCTGGGTATCTGACAAGGCTCGTGGCAGCTGCCTGGTGACTCCTGCTGGCCTCTGGAGGAGTCCTTGGTCAGCCAGTCCAGCCACTCCAGGATCTGCTCCTGGGGACATGGTCCTTGTGTGGGGTCCTCCCGGGCCACCCCTGGGAGGAGATTGGGGATGAACTGGCTGTGGAGTTAGCAGCCTCTGAGCTTGGGCCTGTGCTCGCCTGAGGGACTGGGAAGCTCCTAATGTGGATCTGTGTCACTTTAAAAACGCTCTTCTCCAGGCTTGAAGTTTTCCCGGCAGCATAAAGCCTGTAAAACCCTCGTTAGCAGTCCTTGGACTTAATTTAGGAGATTCGATTTGCTGGAAGCCATTTCTAGACAGTTTGCTAAGCTGGCCAGCCAGAGGCAGGCTGCATCTAAGGGGCTTCCATTTCTTGGGATGCCTGCTTTATTTTTTGCTTAATGGGCTTCACTTTAGGATGTAGAGGGGAGGGGACAGAGTCTGCCTCACCTCATTAGCCCAGTGGGGCATCCTAAGCCTGGCCCTCCAGTGTGCTGTGCAGTGGAGGCACCGCCACCTCTGTCCAGCAAGAGGGCGCGGCAGACGGACTTGGCGAAAGTGCTGAAGGGTCAGGGTTCCCCCACGCCCCCAGCGGGTCCCAGCGGACCTCGTTGCAATGGGGGCCAGGGCCTGACTGTCTCATTGCTGGTGACCACATTCGTTCTCAGTGTCAGTGGCTGCACAGCGTTAGGTGCGGCGGCTCAGGAAGTCCCATGGTGGATTCTGAGAATGAACTCGCCGTGTTCTCAGCTCCTATACTATCAGCATAAAGAACGCCGGGGGCAGGGTTGCATAACTGACCTGTTTTCCGTTACCGACTCCAAGTCAGGCAGCGTCGGACTGCACAGGTCTCCCGTGCCCCTTACTGAAGTCCCAGGGAGGAGCTGGCACAGCCGGACATCCTCGAGGTGGCCTTTCAAGCCCCCTGAAGCCTCAGATTCAGGACAAAATTGTCCACGTTCCCAAAACAACTGACACTAATTTCGCCAGCTGCTTCCGTCCGTGTTCCACAAACATTCCTCCCCACGCGGGCGGGGTGGGATCCTAGTTCCCAAGCCCTGAAATGAGCCAGTTGTGTGATTGGGTGCAGCTTCATCTCCTGGTCCCAGGTTGCATTTCATTCAGAGTCTTTTGGCTGTAAATGAACAGGAAACTATTCCAAATCACCTTAAGCAAAACCAGGACGTTCATTCAAGTTTACCGGGAGATCACATAGAAACCAACACAAAAGGACAGCGGGGTTGAACTTGGATCTGGAAACCAACAGAATCTGGGAAAACCGCCCCCCCCCCTCCCCGCCACACACACACACACACACACTCACACACACACACACACACTCACCCCTCACCCTGCCAGTCTTCCTCTCTCCTCCCTGTACATGGATGTGCCTCCCGCTGCTAACACCATGTGGTCACTCATGTCCACATCTGCATCTGTCCACAAGGCCATACCCGTCCATCTCCATGACAGAGACTCTGCTCTCTGAGCATTGGCCATCCCACCTTTCTTGGGGTGAAAAAGAGACAAACCAACCCTCCTTCAATCCCAATTTCAAATGTCCAAGCAAGAGAACTCATCTGGCCCAATTTCAGTCAGGTGTGCGTGTCTGATGGCAAGGATTTTGGTGGGGTGTGGGTGGGTGCGTGAGTTCCACAGTGTGAATCTGCATGGAGTAAGGGATACTGTTCTCAGAGTGGGCATTGGGAAGTGCTGAGCAGTCATCCCACTCGGGTACGCCATCAGGGTTAGTGACTAATAACAAAACAGCAACATTGTGCTCCTTGCCTTTGAACAAAAGGCAATGGCCAACAGCAGAACAATTGAATCAGGTTGGGAAAAAAGAGAAAAGCTGGGAACAGGAAGAGGATTTGCCGTAAGCATATCCTGGCCTCTAGCACTCCAGCTGTCCCTTCTCCGGAGCAAAATTCCCAGGGGCTGAAACCCCTAGAAGGGGAACTCACAAAGGATGCTGTAAACATGGGAGGTCGGAAGGGCTGGGTGCTGGGAGATGAGGGAGCCGCCTGCCCCCTCAGCTAAGGTCACGGCTGGCCAGCCACTGAGTTCTGTCTGCTGCGTGCTGCGTGCGGCTTTGTGTGTGGACGGTGCTGGAACCAGGGAGCTGGGAACACCTCTGGGTCATCCTGGCACGCTCCCTCCGTGATCCGCTCAGGAGCACAGAGAGAACAGTGGAAAAAGAGCTGATTTGCTCTCACCTGCAGAATTTAGGTTTAAAGGGACAGTAGAGACGGAAAGGGCTGTAAAGGTGGCTTTAAAAGAAGGGCAGAATAGGAAGAAACACATACAATCCTGCCGCAGTGACAAAAGCCACGGTTACTTTCATGTACCACGTAGGCTAGGATCTGCCTCGTTCTGCCCAACGGCTTCACAACCACGTTAGATCAATGAATAGGCCAAATTCAAGCCAAGAAATCCTGAAGATGTGTTCGCCCGTGAAAAAGTCAATTTGAATCCCAAGATTAAAGGAAACTAGAAATACCCATAAGCATAACATCAATAACACTTTCAAATTCTAGCAAAATAAATAAGACATCAGAGGAGAATGGAAACATAAACTGAAGGAGGGGTAAGGAGGGAGGAGGCAGAGTTTTTGAACTAATTGAAATATATAGTCAAAAAATTATTTACAGTATGTTTACTTTCCAGAGAGAATGAATATTGGTTTGCTTGTTAGAAGGAAACAACTCACACTTTAAATAGATTTTCTGTAAAAAAATTAAAAAAAAATTTATTGGTGTGTGTGTGTGTGTGAAAGAGAGAGAGAGAGAGAGAGAGAGAGAGAGAGAGAGAGAGAGAGAGAGAGAGAGATTTGTTGTTATACTTATTTATGCATTCACTGGTTGATTTTTGTATGTGCCCTGACCAGAGATCTAACCTGAAACGTGGCATTTCAGGAGGACGCTCTAACCAATGATAGAGTGGCCAAGGTTAAATGGATTTTCTTATTTTCTAGGAAAATAAGAAACTGGTTTCTTCTTATCTAGAGAGATTTTTCCTGCGTAAGCTTGGGTTGTCATGCATGATTCCATTTATACGAAGCTCTGGGAAAGACAGATCACATCTGCAGGGATAGGAAGCATGTCAGGGCTGCCTGGGCTGGAGCGGTGAGGGCCACAGGGACCACTGAGGTGACGGAAATGTTCCCTATCTTGGTTGTGGCAGTGGTGGCATGGGCTTATATGTTTGTCAAAACTCATTGAACTTAACATGAGTTTATTGTTGGTAAATTGTATCTCAATAAAGTTAATTTAAAAAAACAGCTACGGTGGGGGAATGGTAGAAAAAATTATATAAGAATAGCATCTTCCACCAAAGCTGGGGCCTTGCCCTCCTGGAATAAAAAAAAAAGCACCTCTTTCTCAGATGAGGGAACAGGGTTTCCCTAGGAGGGCAGGGGCCGGAAGAGCATGTCAGGCCGAGATCAGCTGTGTAAGGCTCTGAGTGTACTGAGTGGCGTATTCAGTGAACTGTATAATAGTAAAATCATCATGAAGTTAAACAAGCAAGACCTGTGAGAGGCAACAAATTGTTCCTGGATGAAAATCCTGGCAAAGCCCATGATTTCCTGCTTACACTCTTAATTCCCAAAGCAGCCTCATCAGGAATTAGTACATCCCATCAAAATGTCCAACTTTGTTAGAACTTCCCATTTTCTCCCCTCCTCCCACTAGGGGTGTTTGGGGCTAGGGTCAGCTCCTTCCCCACCCCTCTGCCTTGCTTTCTTCCCCTCCTGCCGCAATGGGGATGAAGGGGTGGGGTGGGGAGTGGGGAAAGTAGGGTCTTCTGAGGCTGCCTCGGCCCTGATGGTGAATTGCTGCTCTCGGGGCCGCAGGTGTTCAGAGCTGACTTTCCCGAGCAGCACTTTGGAGGGTTCCTTAGAGAGCCAGTCACGCCCCATTTCTGGCTCCTCTTACTTGCAGCTCCCTGGTGGTGGGTGGGTGGGTGCCTTTCTAAGGGATTGCTTTGGCTCTAGCCCTCTTGGGGCAGGAGTGGAGGGTACATGCCAGCTTACTTTTGTTGGGGTCCCTCTCCCTCCCAGGTGGCTCCTTTGGACAGAAGTTAAGACAACTCCAGGCAGGTCATCACGAGGTCATCTGATCCTCAGGAGATTCACACAACCCCTTTGTTCCAACAAAGTCTGTGGCTCAGGCTGTCCCCGAGGCAGCAGCCTCTCTCTATTCTGTCATCAGAACAGGTAATCCTCTCAGCGTGATTCTTCAAGCACTAATAAGACGCCAGCCCACTGTGACTTCCAAGATTCAGAGATCACGTAGGAGGTATTCCAGGTTGTCCTGGTGAAGTTCGTTTCCTTAGTGCTGGGGTAAGTGAAAGGCATGCTCTTGATTCTCCTGTGGTCGTAGAAGTGCATATGGGGAGCTGGGGAATTGCGGGGGGGGGGGGGAGGTGGGACCCACAGCACCCTAATAATGCTCCTCAGAGAAATACCCCCATTAATCCCAGCCCTGCTCCTGGTGTTAAACTTCTCTTATAGGTTGGGAAAGAGGGAGGTCAGCTTGTAACAGTGGGGGATTGTAACCCACCCCATCATTCTTTTGACATTGTTTCTGTAAATGCTGACTCTGGCTAATATGTAGCTTGTAGATAAACAGCATCCTATATAATAAAAGGCTAATATGCAAATTGTCCCCTCGGGAGTTGAACCAACTGGGAGTTGACTGTTCGCTAGGACATGCACTGACCACCAGGGGGTGGGGCAGAATGAAGGAAGGCCCCAATTGGCCCTGATCACTGGCCAGGCCTAGGAACCCTATCCATGAACAAATTTCATGCACCGGGCCTCTAGTGTTTGTATAACATTCCTAGGAATTAACTTCAGAAGATGCAGACTCTGACCTTCAGTCATCACAGTTCCAGGAGATTTGCTAACCTTCAACTGTATAACCAGGAAAACCATATCAGATGATAAAAACCAGGATGATGCATACCAGACTATCACTTGACCAGTTTTGAGATCCTTATCAGAATGGACTGTGCTGGTCTGCATTTAGAGAACTTTTCAACCCCTATCATGATCTCTCTATTCTGCTTTCCCTCTCCCTCCTTATAAAATCCTCTGCCTGCTCTGAGATGTTCAGATGGGCTTATAGCAAGAGTCTCCCATCTTCTTAGGTGGCCGACACTTGAATAAACCTTTTTCCTTTTTCACCAGTACCTATCTCAGGAGTTTGGCTTTTGTGGTGACAGGCAGCTGAACCTCAGTTTCAGTTACAAGCTGAGGTTTGCAGAAACCTATATGTTGGGAATGACTATTGCCATTTTGCACATGAAGAAACTGAGTCTCAGGGAGGTTAACTGACTTGGCCAAGGTCACATTTCTACCTACAGGAGCTCAATGATAAATCCAGCTTTTCTGGTTCTATGCTGTGCTGGTCCCAGAACGAAATACTCTATGTATGTTGATGTTATGGAAACAAAACTCATGAATTCAAAAGCCTTTGAGGAGTTCACAATCCTGACAGTGCAGGTGTGACCCCACTCTCCTTCCAGCCCCAGCCTTCTCCTGTTCATCCTTCCCTCTTCCTATGGGACAACTGCCTTCCCATCCCACTTCTCCTCTCTGGCCTCAGACAGACTGTTGACACTAAATGCTCACAATATATTTTAATTATCTATTTCTCCCTTGGACTATGAGTTTCTTGAGAGCAAGGACTTAGCTTGTTATCTTTTGCAAGAATGTTAACATCAGGCTGAGTCTCAAAAATTGTGGAATTAAGGCAGGTATGAAAAAGCCATGAACAGGAAACATATGTAAAACTTTAGACAATAAAAAAAGCCTATCTAATAAAGAGGTAATATGCAAATTGACTGTTACTCAAACACACAAGATGGCCGCTCCCATGTGGTCAAAGATGGCCGCCCCCATGTGGACACAAGATGGCCACCACAAGATGGCCAGCAGGGGAGGGCAGTTGGGGGGGGACCAGCCCTGTAGGGGAGGGCAGTTAGGGGTGACCAGGCCTGCAGAAAAAGACAGTTAGGGGCAATCTGGCCGGCAGGGGAGCAGTTAGGCATCGATCAGGCTGGCAGGGGAGTGGTTAGGGGGTGATCAGGCTGGCAGGCAGAAGCGGTTAGGGGCAATCAGGAAGGCAGGCAGGCGAGTGGTTGGGAGCCAGCAGTCCTGGATTGTGAGAGGGATGTCTGACTGCTCCTGAGGAGTCCCAGATTGGAGAGGGTGCAGGCTGGGCTGAGGGACATAACCGCCCACCCCCCCCCCCCCCCGTGCATGAATTTCGTGCACTAGGCCTCTAGTAAATAAAAAAGAAAGAAAGAAAGAAAGAAAGAAAGAAAGAAAGAAAGAAAGAAAGAAAGAGCCATGAACAAATAAATGACAGGGAATGAATTGGCCTTGCAAACCCCTTTCTGCAAAAGAATTTGGACACAGAACTTCATGCCGGGTGGTCCTAGGTGTTCTCTGGGATGAAGAAAGGAAGAGAGAATTTAAGCTCCCAGCCTGTAAGATGAGCGTTTAGCTGCATCATATCCAAGGGCCCTTCCTGGGGCATCGCTGTGACTCTTAAGTGAGTCCAGAGAGAAGAAAAGGAAGACAGTGCACGGCCTCTGTCTGGTCCCTTCTTTCCTTGGGCTGGGTGTGCATTTCAACAGAAATACATGTGCAGGTGTTGGGGATCAGTTCAGCAGACTGTGAGCCCAGAGGGTACCAGAAACACCCCAAGGAGTAGGAAACAAAGAAGAGAACTTTTGGGGACAGGCAGCAAATGGATTCATTCTGAGGCAATAGAAACACTGTTATTACTTTACTGGTTGGGTTTCAAGTTTTGAGCTCCTATCCCCAAGATGGGCTGTTAGAACTCAATCTATTATAATTTAAGGTCTGCCTTCATGGACTCCGAGGAAGGCTCTACAGGAAAAGAGGGTGCATTCCAATGGGCCAAAAGGAAAGAGTACCCATCTCAGAGGTCTGGTGTTGCTCTACCCTTTCCCTCACAGAGCTGATCTAGAAATGGAAAAAATGGAAGCCACTGTCAGCCTCATGCTTGAGGTTCAGAAAGCAACACAAGCCATCTCTGGCCCCTATCTCCACCTGCATGCAGCTCAGCTCACCAGCCTTGTGAGAATGATCTCTGCCTGGGGAGAGGCTTACAGGTAACAGGCACAGTGAATACCGTTCCTGGGGGAAGGGGACTCAGATCACATTGAGCATGACATCATCCTGGTCCCTGAGGTTCTGAGAACTCTAATGATGCCTTCAGCTCCCCAGGGACGAGCAGGGACTGAGCAGGCCCTGCAAGGACCACAAGTGGCTGCAGTTCTTTAAGTAATGAGCATCACAGCTGTGAAATTCAGGACAAATATTGGCACCTTTTCCTCATACAGAGAATTGTAGGGAGCGGCGATAGGGTCAAGCCTCGGACTGACCTGTGGCAGAGCGACATACAAGTCCCAGCTTGGAGGGCAGAGCCCTCCTAGCACAATTTAGCTTGACCTTATAGTCCTCCCTGGTGCCTAGGTAGCTAATGGGCTGTGGGAGGTGCAGCAAGTGCTGCCAAATCAAGGCTTGAGTAACGAAATAGATTTGAAACTCGAAAGAACATTGTAAACATCTTGCCCTTGTTTTGCTGTGTGTGATCTGACTATAAAATAAAGCTTCGGCTTACAGGCTGTCACTGTTTCCTCATCCAGGCACAGTGCTCCTACCTGGCCCCAACTGTATTCTCTTGTCTGTCTTCTTGAATCCTTCACCGCCCCTCCTCAGGTTCACCCCTGGCCGTGCTGGACGCGGTTCAGAGAATAACGTCACTGGGCTGGGAGCTGGGGAAGATAAAAGAAGGGGAACCTGTTCCTAATTATACCTTGATCCTCCTTTAAACCCTTCAATGGCTCCCTAGCACCTATAGGACACTGTCCAAGCCTCTCTGTGTGTCCCGGAGGCCTCCACTCCTGTGCCCCACCCCTGCCACACACACACACACACACACACACACACAGGCCCACCCTACACACTGAACTCCTGTTTGAGCTGCAACAAAATATAGTTGGCTCCTCAAAGAAGCCACCCCATGTCCAGCCATCCACCTTTGAATACACTGTCCTTCCTCATGGCTGGGCTGACATCTCACCACCTCTGTCTGGCCAGCTCCTACTCATTTTTTAAGTCCCAGCATACTTGTCACCTCTTCTGGGGGGCTTTCCTCTGACTCAGGAGACAGTTGTTCTTATCCTGTGTTTCCCAAAGCACATGATAAAGAGAATGATTAAGAACAGCTTAATAAGAGAGCGGAACATGAGTCTAACATTTTTAAAGGGAAAGTGGAATTCTTAAACCATAGGAAGGATAGGGTGAAAGTTTAGATGCTGAAGTACAAAGTGGAAAAGATTTCCAACAAGGGAGGGGTTTGCTGTAGTTCTCATTCTACATCATTGCTCAGCCACTCAGTTGTTTTGCAGATTTTTATTATAAGGCTTAGAGTTTTGTTTTCTAATTTTTAAAGCAATCCATGTTCATTGTAGCAAGTTTTTAAAATGTGGATTTACGCCCTCGCTGGTTTGGCTCAGTGGATAGAGAGTCAGCCTGCGGCCTGAAGGGTCTCAGGTTCGATTCTGGTCAAGGGCACATGCCTGGGTTTCGGGCTCGATCCCCAGTGTGGGGCCTGCAGAAGACAGCTGATCAATGATTCTCTCATCATTGGTGTTTCTATCTCTCTCCTCCTCTCCCCTCCTCTCTGAAATCAATAAAAATATATTTTAAAAAAAGTGGTTTTACAAAATTAGGAGATTAAGTTGTTCGTAATTCCAGCTTCCAGATACTTTCCTACAAGCAGAGAGCAGTGCACCACGCTGGAGAGAGGTGAGCAGCCGCACCAGCCGCAGCGTGTTCCTGATGGGGCAAAGCCACAAAAGGCAGAGGAGCCACACAAGCACAGAAGCAACACTCCCCGTGTGCCTAACCGGGGCGCTCCGCTCTCTCTCTCCTAATCGTCTCACCCAGGCTTTTGGTTCTCTGAACTGGGAAATAATATCTATAGTAAATAAAAATGTTTATTTTCTCTCTTCGTTTTGTCCTGGGATCTAGACATAAAACTATACCAGAATCTGTCTTTGCTTCTTCATATATTCTGAATCCAAGTCTTTTGTTAGATTATATGTATTGCAAATGTTTTCACTTCATCTGTGGCCTGTATCATCAGTTCCTTGATTTCTTTTGATGAACAGACTACATTCTTAGTCTGAATGTAGTCAAGTTCATCGATCTCTTCATTATAGTTAGGGTAGGGGACCCTGGCCTCCCGGAGATCCCCGGAGGCTAAGAGCTAGACAATTGGCAGGAAGGACTGAGGAACATCAGGAAGGCCGCAGCCCTCTGAGTCTCAGTCGGGTTGTGTGAACACAGAAATGCCAAGGCGACCAGGAGCAGGTGGGCGACAGAACCCCCTGCCTGCAGAGCCAGGCCCCTGGGAGGGGGCCAGGGAGGCCCAGCAGGGCTAGAGTGGGGTCCCCCCCCCCCAAGGGGGTGGCCAGGGAAGGCCCAGTGTGTGGCGGCCTTCCGAGGTGACACCTGCATTCCACACTGACCTCCGCAGGCTCCTGAAGGCCAGTCCAGTCCCAGAGTGCCTGTCTCAGACCCACGACCGGCTTCTCCAACGCAGGCGCAGGGCCATGTGGAGTTTTAACTGGGATTGTGTTGCAGCTATAGACCAATTAGGAAAGAACATTTTAGCCATATTGAAAATTATAATCCATGAAAATTATAATCTCATGTTTTAAGCCTTCTTTAAATTTTAAAAAAATGTTTGATAATTTTGTGTAGAATCCTGTAAATATTGTTATATTTATTCCTAAATACTTAATATTATTGAAAAATGTTTTATTGAAAAGATCTTTTGTCGATTTTTATATTCTAGTTTCTTGCTAGACTTATTTATTAATAACTATATGTAGATTGTTTTGATTTATTTACACACATAATCATAACATCTGCAAATAATGATACTTATATTTTTTCCTTTTCAATTATTATACCTTTTATTTATTTACTAGAGGCCCGATGCAGGAAGATTCGTGTAAGAATGGGCCTTCCTTCCCCTGGCTGCTGGCACCACCTTCACTCTGGCCAGAGCTGCCTTTCCGCCTTTCCACGCTGCCCAGAGGCCGGGAGCAGCTGGGGTGGTGCAGAACGCCGCATTGTCACCATGGCAATGACATGGTGGTTGAGCGATGGCCAATGAACCAGGAGGTCAGGGTTTGATTCCCAACCAGGGCACATGCCTGGGTTGTGGGCTCAATCCCCAGTAGGGGGCTTGCAGGAGGTAATCCTACCTAATAAAAGAGAAACATGCAAATTGACCGTACCTTCGCTACGCCCACAGCTAATCAGAGTGAACAAGATGGTGGTTAATTTGCATATGCAGGCGCTGAGTGGCCTGGGTCCTGGAAACATCCTCCGGACCCAGGCCGCTCCTAGCCTGTAGGCCCGCGCTTAGGTCCTGAGCGGCAGGGGTCCCAGTACGCCCCCTGGCCACTTAAAGCCTATGGGTGCAGGCGCCAAGCCACCCGGCCCCCAGCGGCTTGCAAAGGCTCGCACATGAAGCGGCGGTTTGGGGCCACACCCCCAGCCAGGCGCCCAAGACCGGGGGCTGGCTGCTGGCCTCTGGGGTGTGCGGAGACCCCGGCAGCCACCACTGGGTGGCAGGGACACGCCCCTAGCCCAGTGGACACAACCCAGGGGCTGCATGAGCTGCAGAGGATACACCTTTTTTAAAAAATATTTCATTGATTTTTTTTTTACAGAGAAGAGGGGAGAGGGATAGACAGTTGGAAATATCAATTAGAGAGAAACATCAATCAGCTGCCTCCTGCACACTCCCCACTGGGGATGTGCCTCCAACCAAGGTACATGCCCTTAACAGGAATCAAACCTGGGACCCTTCAGTCTGCAGGCCCACGGTCTATCCACTGAGCCAAACGAGTTTGAGAGTAAATACCTTTTCTGACAACTCATTGGCTAAGCTCCCTGTAGGCCGCCACTTGCAATGTTCTTGGTAACTTGGGTTATAAGAATCCAAGGTGATCTAGGGTTTTTTCCACCACACTCCTGGAGGAAAAAATGAAGGTCCCTTGAGGGGTCCCAGATTGGAGACACTGCAGGCTGGGCTGAGGGACAACACCCCCCCACCCTCCCACCCCTGTGCACAAATTTTGTGCACTGGGCCTCTAGTCAATTATATTTCTCTCTCATCAATGTTTCTATCTCTCTATCCCTCTCCCTTCCTCTCTCTAAATCAATAAAAATATATTAAAAACAGAGTGACAGTAAAAGTAAATTTTAGATTTTTCTATGACAAACAATGTTTGAAAAATCTCATCTATTTTACTACAGGCATTTAAAAAATGACACAGAAAGTTAAAACTAAAAGGATGGACCAATATATAGTAGCAAACGGATACAAAAATAATGAGAGCAGCAATATTGTGTCAGATACAATGAAACTCAAGAGGCAACATAGAATGTATTTGTCATCTATTGTTGTAAAAACATTACTTCAAAACTTAAAATGGCAAACATTTACTATCTGACAGTTTCTGATGGTCAGTACCCAGCAGTGGCTCTGGGTTTCTCACAGGGCTGTGGTCATCTGAAGGTTTGACTGGGGCTGGAGGATCTGCTTCCAAAAATGTTTTCGAGATACAGCAAAGTTAGTGACTCAAAGGGAAAGAGCAGCTACAATGGAAGCTGCAGTCCCTTTACGTGACTTACTTTAGAAAGTTTCATACCATCACTTCTGCTTCATTCTATTCCTCAGAATTGAGTTGCTGAGACCAATCCGCACTTAGGGAGAGAGGAATTAGATCCCTTTCTTCAAAAGAGGAGCAACAAAGAATTTGTGAACACGTTTTTAAACCACTACATGAAGCACAGACCACCTTAAAAAACGGTTATATACAAAACCCCAAGGAAGCATCAACAACACAAACAGCAGAAGTTATACAAGCTTCATTTTTCTGACTTCAATAAATAAAAAACAGCTTAAAGTTTATGTTATGAGGATAACCAACAGACTGGAAATAAAAATCTTCCAGATTATCAGAAGCAACACATGCACGCTCACAAACAGATACATAGTAAAGTAGTTAAAATTCAGAATAAAAACAGAACTCATAATATAAATTGAAGACATAATTAAGTCCAAGCTTATTTGTCATGATAATTATTACAAGTGCACTAAGCTTGCTTAATTAAAAAAACAGCTCACAAATTTGATAGTTATATGTGTAAGGATAGTTATTGCAGCATTATTTATAATCCTATATAATAAAGAGGTAATATGCAAATTGACCCTCACACCCTTGCACAAGATGGCTGCCTCCATGTGGTCAAAGATGGCCACCACAAGATGGCTGGCAGGGGAGAGTAGTTGTGGGTGATCAGGCCGGCAGAGGAGGGCAGTTAGGGGTGACCGGGCTGGCAGAGGAGGGCATTTGGGGTGACCGGGCTGGCAGAGGAGGGCATTTGGGGTGACCAGGCTGGCAGAGGAGGGCAGTTAGGGGTGACCGGGCTGGCAGGGGAGGGCAGTTAGGGGTGACCAGGCCTGCAAGGGAGGGCAGTTGGGGCAATCGGGCCAGCAGGGGAGCAGTTAAACATCAATCAGGCTGGCAGGGGAGTGGTTAGGGGGTGATCAGGCTGGCAGGCAGAAGTGGTTAGGGGCAATCAGGCAGGCAGGCAGGCAGGCAGGCGAGCTGTTGGGAGCCCCAGTCCCGGATTGTGAGAAGGCTGTCCAAGTGCTGGTTTAGGCCCGATCTCCCAAGGGGTCCCAGATTGGAGAGGGTGCAGGCTGGGCTGAGGGACACAGGGCCTCTAGTAGTAAATATTAGAAATAACCTTAATTTTTCTCACAAATGAGGTGGCTAAGTAAATTATAAGTTCCATACAATGGGACAATACACAGCTCTTAACATGAATGAGGTAACTGTGTATGTATTAAATAAGACAATCTTCAAAACGTATCATTTTAAAAAAGCAAGATAAAATATTTATAGTCTCTGATAATTTTGTGGTTTTAAAAAGAGAAAGAATGTGCTTATTTTCAGTATATCTCTGGAAAGATCCATAACAAACCAGTAAGAGTGGTTCCTTATGGGAAGAGAAGGTAGATGACTGGGGCAGAGAGGAGAGAAAACTAACCTTGTACTGTCTTCCTTTTGAACTTTGTGTTTGTACCCAAGTGTATATTACTAATTTAAACATTTTAGTAAAAATTTTAAATAAAGTTTTAATTAAAACTTTAATTATTTTAACTAAGAATAATTAAAAATTTAAAATTTAATAAAGAGCCGAAACTGGTTTGGCTCAGTGGATAGAGCGTCAGCCTGCGGACTCAAGGGTTCCAGGTTTGATTCCGGTCAAGGGCATGTACCTTGGTTGCGGGCACATCCCCAGTAGGGGGTGTGCAAGAGGCAGCTGATCGATGTTTCTCTCTCATCGATGTTTCTAACTCTCTATCCCTCTCCCTTCCTCTCTGTAAAAAAAAAAAAAAATCAATAAAATATATTTAAAAAAAATAAAATTTAATAAAGAAAAGACTGATTGAATTGACTAGTAATTATGTAAGATATTTTATTTTTTATTTATTTCGTTTTTGTTAATCCTCATCCAAGGATATTTTTCCATTACTTTTTTTTTTTTAAAGAGAGGGAGGGAGGGAGGGAGGATGAGAGAGAGAGAAACATCGATATGTCTTGGTTGCCTCCCACATGTGCCCTGACCAGGGCTGGGAATGGTACCTGGGATGCAGGTTCATGCCCTTGACCGGGAATAGAACCTGGGACCCTTGGGTGCACGGGTGATGCTCTAACCACTGAGCACACCGGCCAGGGCATATGTAAGATATTTTAAAAGTGGTCAAAGGTCCTCACTGGTTTGGCTCAGTGGATAGAGCGTCGGCCTGCGGACTGAAAGGTCCCAGGTTGGATTCCGGTCAAAGGCATGTGCCTTGGTTGCAGGTAAATACATCCCCAGTGAGGGGTGTGTAGGAGGCAGCTGATCGGTGTTTTTCACTCTCATCGATGTTTCTAACTCTCTATCCCTCTCTCTTCCTCTCTGTAAAAAATCAATAAAATATATTTTTAAAAAAGTCAAAGAATTACTTCCAATAATGGTTCTGGTTCTTTAGAGCTCCCAGGAGCATACTACATGAACTATTCCACACAGAAAAAGTAGGAAAGCTGACCAGGTGCAGCACAAAAATAATGGAGCACTGAAAGAAACACCTGACAAAAACAGTATGATTGAAAAACCCTGTATATCCACTATGTATTTATGAAAAAAGATTCAGGAAAGTGCTGTCAGGTTGAAATTAAAGATCTTGCTAATGGATTAGAAAACAATAAACTTCCTGATATAAAAATGGGCAGAGAAGACAGATAATTCATAAAGGATATATGAGGCACTGCATACATAAAATCGTGGTCAACATCACTAGTAATGAGGAGATGGGGGGAAAAGATTAATGAGCTATCATTTTGTACTAGATCATCAAATACGTAAAAGATTAAAAGCACCCAAGTTTGCTTAGGCTGTGTAGAGCTGGACACTCTCATGGACTGTCTACAACGTTTCTGGACAGCAATTGGGCAACATGTATTTTAATCTTTGCCACAGGAATTTTGCTTCTAAGAATTTATCCTCAGGAATGAATTGGTCAAGAGTCCTACGATACAATGTATGTTCAATAGTGTTCATTGCAGCAGTGACCTGGGCACTTTGAAAATAAATTATAATATATTCATACAATACCATTCCTTATAGCTAGTAAAATGCTAGTATAGGTGCATATCCTGGGAAATGATGTACTTATGAAGTGGCCATTTAGTTGAAAAGTTTTGCAGTCAAATGCTATGCATTTGAAGATTCATTATTTATTTAATTACAAATTCACAGCAAATGAATTTTTAAAAAGGCTGCAAAAATATAGTGAGTTAATTTCCATTAAAATCTCATACTTTTTAGTTTAAAAATATAGAAAGAAACTGCATCAAAAAGCTTAATAGTATTAAGTTTGGGTGGTGTGATTCTTTTTACAATTTTCTGAATGAACATGCATTACTTTTATACCATAAAAATTCTATCTATACCTATTATCCAAACCTGGCATTGTTTTCTCTAATTCGGTTTATTTCCATCGCCCCCTCCTCACTTCCCTATCCTGGAAAGCAGAGTAAAAAAAGATGAGGGGCACTGTTTTTGCTAGTTCCTAAGGCTCAGAAAGAGTTAACTCCTAATTAACTCCTAATCTGGGAGGAGCAACCGACTTCAGATTGGATGATGGTGACATCATGCCAGCAGCAGGGCCAATAGTAGCAAACCTTAATGAGGCCTCTGGACCAGCTCCGCAGACACCTCCACCTGCAGATCTGGACCTCGTCCCAGTTCCCAGGCACGCACCACCCTGGGGGCTTCTCCGAGCGGGGTCTGGCTCCCTCTCCCAGCCCCTCTGTCCCAGAGCTTCACCACTTTCTTTTCGGACACTCTGCCGCTAGCATCCTGCTGAAAAAACTCTAGGATTCATAATCAGTCAATGCAAATGTTTCCCTTTGTCCCCATGTCGTCACCCGTCCTCTCCCTGGGGACCCAGCCCAGCGGTGACTCCCTCTCTCGCAGGTCTCTGACCAGGCTTCCCCCTCCTAATCTCAGTTCTGAAAACAGAACCCTGCAGCAAGGGCACCAGTAACCGCTTAATAGCCACATCCAACACTCCTTCTCCTAATGTTACCTTTTTAAGTATAATGCTTTCTTTCTTTAGAAAACAAAGGAGGAGGAAGAAAAACAAACAAAAGTCACAGTGTAACCACCTCATCCAAAGATAGCTATGGTTAACAATACCGGTATTTGTTTCTAAAATACAGTAGATTTATAAAATTGGAATCGCTCTGATTATACTTTGTTTCCTTAATTTGGCTTTTGTCAAGCATTTCATGTCTTTAAATATTCTTTATTTATTTAGTGGCTTCATAGTATGACTGCATATGGAATAATGTATTTACTGTTACCCTTCTCTTGTATATTAGATTATTTCCAACTATTACCTCTTCTAAATAATTCTGTGATGAACATAAATTGCCCCATATATCTAAATATTTCCTCAAATTGCAAACTGAGGGATATGATCATGCCCCCCCAGCCCCCACACACATGCAAAGAAAATTTTTAGTTTAACCCTCTTTGTTATCCCAAATGAAATTAAAATCACTTTGTCTAATTTCAAAACTAAACAGTGAGGAATTTTGATTTATGACTGCTTATTCTAGTCAATTTCATATATATAGTTGATTTCAGAGAGGGAGAGAAAGAATGAGAGAGAAATAGAAACATCAATGATGAGAGAGAATCATTGATTGGCTGCCACTGGGGATTGAGCCTGCAACCCAGGCATGTGCCCTGACCAGGAATCGAACCATGACTTCCTGCTTCATAGGTCAACACTCAGCCACTGAGCCACACCGGCTGGGCGCAGATGGCCTTTTAAAGGGATATAAGTTCCCACTGGGTCTTTGGATGATTCTTCTCCTTTGTTCTGTGGTATTTTGTCATGCCCGATGTTGTTTTTTTAACCAATGGGCTCATCCTCAAAGGAAGTGATACCTAACTAGACACATGGATTCCATCAGCCCCACACAAGATCCAATGAGGTGATGATGATGGGTACAACTGAGGGCAGTTCTTCAGGTGCCCAGGTGCCATCACCTCCCAGCTTCTCTCAGTAAAAAAAAAAAAGAGGCAAAGTCTGGGAGGGTGCTAAAGTCCAGCTCCCTGGCTTTATAATTAGAGGGCATTCCTCTTAATTTCTGCCAACAGGTTGGTCACCCATCACTTTTCATTGATGTGATTTTTCATCTTCTCTTATCTTCACTGATATTGGGAGAAGCTATGCCAGGGGTTGCAATCAAATCAGAGCAGGTGAATTATTTTCCACCTTCATTTGATCAGACTTTCTGGGTCTTTTGACAATGTTGTTCACTCGCTTCTACCTTCAACATGGTGTGTTTTTTTTCTTTTTTCTTTCCCACCACCTTCTCTGGTTCTGATTCTGCTTCTCTATTTACTTCTTCAGTCTTTAACCCAGAGATCTCAGCCCACCTCTAAATGCATCAGTGCTCCCCAAGACCTGTCCCGCTCCTTTTATTCTAGATCAGCGGTCGCCAACCTTTTGGACCTCATGGACGACTGGTTGGTCTAGATGGCTGTTCTAGACAACTGCCATGTGAGAGTGCGGGCTCCAGTAGCTTCAACAAGACAACCCTGCCAACTCCTCCCTCTGTATCTCCCATCCAGATCCTGAGCTACAGAGCTGTATCTAATGGTCTTCTCTTTCACCACAACGTTCCCCCACGGGACACTACACCCGCCTGCTTCCTCCAGTCTCGACTAACACACCACGAAAGCCAGAAACCTGGTCACCATGACTCTCCTGACTTCCTTCAGCTGGTCCAGTCCTCACAACACTTCCTGGCCATCTTACCTCCAGCATTTCTAGTTCCCATTTCTTTTTACCCACACTCCCCTTCCCATACAAGCGGAACTGCCACCATTACGCCACATTTATTGCTGTAAAACCTCGATGTTTTGGGATTTTGGATGTCCCTCCAGACCTGGGATTGAGGTCTGGCTCTGCTATGGATTACTCATGTGACCTTGGACTTGTCTCCCAGCCTCTTGAGCCTATCTCACATAGTCATTAGGTGGCAGAGGAGATTAAAATGAGAGGGCACATGTGGAATGCTTTGTAAGTAAACAAGGAACTTTCACAGGGTAATAGAGTTCATCAAGGACCCCTCTAGCCCATCGCTGACATAAAGGGGGAGGCAAGAGCCCCAGCATTTGTTGAGCCCCAAATGTGTGCCGTGTCCTGTGGGGAACGCCTTCCTTGGTCCTCAGGGCTCCACGTTGCCCCCTCTCCAAAGGAAGAGGGTTGGAGCCCAGACTGTCCCTGGAGGAGGGCTGAAATGGAGCCCGGCTACCCAGACCCTCCAGCTCGTTCCCATGTGCTGGTATGTTCCTCCTGGGTCCACATTGTTCCCAGATTGTCTGTTCTTTGAAATACATTATGCAAATCCAAGCTAGCCCAGTATCCATGGAAACCGAAACCTCCCATCTTCCTCAGCCTGTTCCCTAGCAAAAGAAACCCACCCGAGTGACACCCACCACCAAGGACAAAGAGCTTCCTTCCGCCCAGAGGCATCGGGCTGTAAGGGTCATTGAATCTGTCTTGCCTGGTCCTCCAATCGTCGCTGGGGAAAGGAATGGGAGGCACAGGTCAGTGTAAGCCGCTGCCTTTTATTTTTGAAACCTTGAAGGGAGATGCTACAACCCCCACCACGAACAGTCATCGTTTGGCCCGATCCAAATAGCTCTGCTGCCGCTGAGATCATATTCATGGTAGATGTGAGTCAGTATCTGACATCCACAGTCTGGCACATCCACGCACACGAGCCATCGCTGGGACACGACAATACAATTTTATTGTGCACGGCTGATTACTAATTTAAGGAACGATTTCCCGAGACCTGCTCCTCCCTAGAAGAACCTTTTCTACACTCCAGACATTAAGACTCCGTGGGCTTCTTTCTCTCTAGACTCAAAACTGGAGGCAAAGCTCCTGGTACCACACCCAGGCTATTGAACATAGGTCTTCGGCAGTCCCGGCTGCATGCAAGAAGCGAGGCTTTTGCTACTGACACAATTCACAGGACTTTAGAATTGGAAAAGACCTCGAAAACAATATGCAAGAGGCCTAGTTTCCCTGCTTACAGAAGTTTATCGACAGTCTCACAGCTCTTTCGTAGCAGGGCCAGGTCACACAGTACAGTAGTAGACTCACAACTGCCAAGCATGAACCAGACCCTGTTCTAAGTGTTGCACACATTTGCCCATTTACTCTCATAACCACCATATGTAGGTTGTCCCCATGACTCTTAAGGTATCATATAATCTCCATCTTTCACGTGATGAAACTAAGGCACTGAGAAGGTAACTCTCCCAAGGTCACACAGTAGTTGAGTGCGTGAACCCAGCTTGTCCAACCCCATATCCCAACTCCTAACCACTAGCCTATTTAGGTCACTAGATATGTTTGTGAGGACTGAGCTTTTTTAAATGTATATTGAGGTCTCAGGTTTAAGTTTTACCTTCTAATGTCAGGAGCAACTAGATTCCCCTTAGTTTTTCCCCGTTTTAAAACCCTAGGGTGTGCCCGGCTGGCATGGCTTAGAGGTTGAGTGTCAACCTATGAACCAGGAGGTCACGGTTCGATTCCCAGTCAGGGCACATGCCTGGGTTGCAGGCTTGGTCCTCAGGGTGGAGCATGCAGGAGGCAGCCAATCAGTGATTCTCTCTCATCATTGATGTTTCTATCTCTCCATTTCCCTTCTCTCTGAAATCAATAAAAATATATTAAAAAAACAACAACAACACTCTAAGGTGAAATAGTTAAACAAGAGCAAAAAGCTCAATCCACCAGTTGAACTCACTAATGAAAATACCCATGATGAAATTATTTTAATATCCCTTATTTTTTCTCCTCTTGTTGGGTTGCTTACTAGTAGAGATACAGATCCAGAGTATCTGCTTTTAAATTACAGTGTTTTGGGAGAACCAGATAATATACTCATAAACAGACTATTACT
The DNA here is from genome assembly GCF_027574615.1 of Eptesicus fuscus. Taxonomy (NCBI): domain Eukaryota; kingdom Metazoa; phylum Chordata; class Mammalia; order Chiroptera; family Vespertilionidae; genus Eptesicus; species Eptesicus fuscus. The sequence goes on from NC_072478.1 coordinate 31,038,836, forward strand.
GTGCACAAAATATAACTGGAAAGATTTTTTAAATGGTAGTATGATTGTCCACAAGGAGGGAAGCTGAGTGGGAAAAAGTGGGAGACTGTTCTAGTACTTTCCGTGCTTTTGGGATTTACAGCCATGTAAATGAATGATCTAATCCAACAGTACACAAAAATCAGAGACAAGACCCCACTTGTCTTTTTAAAAAACCTTCACCCAAGGATGTGCTCTTATTGCTTTTAGAGAGGAAGGGAAGGGAGAGAGACAGAAACACCGATGTGAGAAACATCCATCAGTTGCCTCCTGTACATGCCCAGAACAGGGATGGAACCCACAACCTGGGTAAGTTCCCTGACTGGGAATCAAACCTGTGACCCTTCGATGCACAGGACGATGCTCCAGCCAACTGAGCCACACTGGCCAGGGCCCGCTTGTCGTTTTGTGTGTGTTGAATGTCTGTATGCATAACTCTGAATCCTGTTTTTCTTGGTTATTACAGCATAACCATTTCCCATGTTATTGAAATTTCTCATAAACGTAAGTTTTATGTACACATCCTTGTTAAAAATCTCAAGAAATTGGGGCACTCCTAATACAGGTAACTTACATGTCTCCATTTCCTTTGGGGCTTCTTTATGAATGTGAATCACAACATCAACATTCAGAACTTCCCACCCTCCGAAGAATTAGCCAACACGTATCACTAAGTCTATACTATTTAAGATAGCGCACATGGCATTTGTACCAAAAAAATTGCCTGACTTAATCCTCACAACAGCCTGAGGTGAAATCGTAATCCTCCTTTTAGATGGGAGCAGAGGTTCAAAAGGTACAGGCAGCTCATGATAGGTGGCATCTGGAACCAGGAAAGGGAGTTTTAGCTTCTGGGCCATGTTCTCCTTACTGACGCTGCTGCCGGTTCTGTGGGATTCTCAGGGACAGCCCCCTGAGCTCGGCTACACAGTTCCGTAAGCAGTTGTTCCGCCCGGCAGCGGATCTGGAACTGGCCGGAGATGGAGGCTGTGCTTCCTGCACTCGTGTCCACGGGGCAGCTCTGCCCCCCAAGCACCCTTTCAGCAGAACGGACAACGCGCAGGGGCAGCCCCGGGAGGTCTCAGAAGGCGCCGCTTCAAGGACAACTGAGGGCCCATTTGGGAGGGCACAGGCCCTGCCAGCAGAACTACAAGGCAGCTTCCAGGGATGCGCATGTGCCAGGGGCTCCGGGAGGCTGGGCAGAGTCTGTGCAGAGAACGGTGGCAAAGGTGGGTAGGAGCAGCAGGGGAGGGCTCTGAACGTCACTTTAAGGGTAAATTCCAGGATGGCACAGTCACTCCGTGCTGAAGACCCTGGTACTGCCACTTCACAAACTGCAGGGGTCATGAGAGATTCCCAGTATTCTCATCAACAGATTCTTGAGAGAAATTTCATCCACCACACACAGGAAGCAAGGAAGACGCCTGCAGTACACTTAATTCTGACCCAAAACATAACTGGTGGTTGATGTGGGTGTGATGGGGAGTCGGGGGAGTGTAGGGGGGGGGCGGGGGTCAATGAGGGAAACGTACGTGATCTCCTCTGCCCGCTTCCAATGGCTGCCACTGTGAAGCGCTCACGTGGGACAGCACCGTGCAGGCAGCTGCATCAGACCTTTACAAGGTGGGCTTGCCCCGCTTTTACAGATGGGGACATGGACTCGGGAAAGTAAAGCGTGTGCCCAAGGAGACCCAGCACGGAAGTGGTGGAGCCAATATAACGAGAACAGACAGAGGAACCGACGTCAGGACGTTCCAACTCAACAGCCAGCTGCATGCAGGAAGCCAGGTGGCTGGGTCTGAAGGGTCAGGAGAAGCCGGGCGGAAGGGGGCGTGTGTGTGATGGAAGGCAGGGAAGTGTGGGTGCAAAGGCAGAGCTGGAGAAAGATGGCTGCAGACCCTGCCCTGGAGAACTAACTGTACCTGGGCGGGGAGGAGTGGGGGTCCCTCAGATGACAGGTGAGACTGCGTCTTCAGTCGGAATGCAGTGATGAGCAGGAGCGTGAACCAGAGCGTGGAAGATGAGGATGGGAGAGGGTTCAAGGGAAGATAAATGGATAACTAAAATGTAGTCTATGCACACGACAGAATAGTATCCAACAATAAAAAGGAATAAAGTTGAATACGTGCTACAACATGGATGAACTTTTGCTTACGAGAACACTAAAAGGAAAACGTCAAAACAAGAGGGTTTTAGCTCAAATATTTTTATTTTCATAAAAGGGACCTAGGCTATCCAAATCAAGCTGTTAAAAACACACAACTTTTCCAACATGTAAGATGGAAATAAAAAACATTTTTAAAAGTTTACTGTAACTAACAAAATTTCCGGTCAAGATAATTACATGGAAATTATATTAGAAGGGCTCGATAAATACTTTGTTGTAGAGTGCGCACTGGCCTCCCGTGTTCAGTATCAAAGTGCTTTGAGCTTTGCCAAGTCTGAGTCCTCTGCAGGGGCTGCTCACGAGCGTGTCAGCATCCCCACTCCCAACCTGCTTGCCTTTACTCGGCGGTATTTCCTACCACGTCCTTGCCGTGGCCCCTGCCAAAGTACACGCCACATTTATAACCGATTTATAGTGCTGAGTCATCATGTCTGTATAAAATATCCGTTTCTGTGAGCCGAGGGCGCAGGCAGGAGAAAGAATGTCAATCCTCGGTCAGGAACGCGCTCCCCCAGTGAGAACATCGCTACTATAAAATTTTTTTTTTTCCTTTTACAATGCTGTCCCCAGGACATGGTGATTTGACGATTAAAATTACCTGTAGGCATGCATGAGGAAAAAAAGATGGAGGTACATATCTGGCAGGCATGGCTGAGGGAGAAGAAATCGGGATAAAAACACAAAAGGCAGCAGAACAAGAAAGAGCATCTCCCTCCCTTCTCACTCCCCGCGCACCCCGACTGCACCCTCTTTCCTCCCCGTCTCCTACCTCCGTAACAGTGACGAGGGGTTTCCTCGGCAGCGGCAGCGACTACGGAAGCACATCATCCTGCAGTCCTGCTGCCTCATTTACAGACGGGGAAACCCAGGACCAGAGAGGGAACAGGCCTAAACCATGGTTCTAAAATAGTGTGTTTTAAGTGCTCTGGAACCCTCTGTTCAGAGGAAATCGTCCAATAAATATAAAGAGTTAAATCAGAGTTGATCTGGTGGGCATCCTCGCCTTGGGCCTTGAGGACCCCCAGGGAGGCTCTGTGAGGCAGTGTTAAAATATTGGTTTAAGGTGACAGGTAAGCCGAGTCCTGGTCCTTCCCCAAAGCCATGATCCTGTATTAACTATATATATACTAGAGGCCCAATGCACGAAATCCGTGCAAGAGTAGGCCTTCCTTCCCCCGGCTGTGGGCACTGGCTTCCTTCTGGCACCAGGGACCTGGGCTTCCCTTGCAGCCCCAGTTTCGTCTGGTCTAATTAGCATATTACACTTTTATTATTATAGATTCTTGATACTCTAAAATCTGGAGCTCACTGACTATGGGAACTGCCCCTCCCAGGGCTAGCTAAACTAACCAATCCTCAATCTGTCCACCCTGCACCTGCCTCATCCGTTCCTTCCTGTGAAAACACTACAGCCTCCTGCCTACGCACCCCCCTCACTCCCTCCGCCTGCTAGGGAGACCTGGTGCTTCCCTCTGTGTCTCCCACCCCACAGCACGGCCCCTCCTCTTAGGAACTATAAGTAACAAACTCTTCTCAATGGCAGTTAACTCTTGGCCTGTTGGCCTCATCATACCTGAATAATAAAAACTACATTAAAACATCTTAAAAACAGGTCTTACTCTAGAGGCAAACTTTGTCCCCAGAAATCCTGGAGTTAGAAGGAGGGAAATTCACATCCCGAAGATGCCAGGACTCTGGGGAGAGCCTGGCCCGTAAGCTATCTCCTGGATGACGTTCAACTGTGGGTACAGAAAAGACCAAAAATGAAGAGAGGGTAGGGGGGGTTGGGGCCTGGTGACACAGAAAAGGATTAGACAGTGAGTAGCAAGATCCTGGCAAGAAAGCAGGACCTAGAGGTGTCCAGGTGCGTGTGGGCTTGAGGAAGAGGGACAGAGAGAAAGCAGGACCATGGCACAACACCTGGGCAGCACCCGGCAGGCTCCGCGTGGGCCTCAGGTATCCAGCTCCTTCTTGACAGTGATGCGCAGGGGACAGATGCGCAGAGGCTCGGGGGGCCCGTTCCCCCGGGTGCCCCCCAGGTAGAAGTAGGGCCGCACCTCCCCAAAGCGGGCATGGAAGGTGTAGAGGTGGCACTGGCGCTCGGCATCGTAGAAGGACAGCTCGCCCTCCTCGCATTCCAGCTCCACACGCAGGCGGCGTGGGATGGAGGGGACCAGTGGTGACGTGGCCGGGTCTGAGGTCACGCAGTGGTCGCCCTCCACTCCCTGCGTGCGGCACAGGTACCAGAAGCCAGAGCGAGTGTCCTGGTAGCAGCTGTGGGAGTAGCCCTCGGGGCCGGTTTCCAGGCACATGCGCACCACGCCCACCCGCCAGCTGGGCAGCCCGCCCAGGTCCACCTCCCAGGCGTGGGAGCCGTGGGAGAAGGAGCGGGAGCCCAGCAGGCAGGGCGCCGAGGAGAAGCGCTCGGGGTTCTCCACCTGCACTCGGTAGCCGTGGTTGGTGACACTGGTGAGGTCCTCGGACACAGCCAGCCAGCCAGCCGCCGTGTTGGGGTCAAAGCTGAAGGGCACTGAGAGCAGAGGGAGAGAGTGCGGTCAATCAGCGAACCTCACATCCTGCCCTTCTGCCATGCCAGCTGGTGCCCTCGCCCCCCAGCAGACTGACCAATGGTGGCCCACCTGGCCCCGGTGCAGGGAGGGAGCTGCCCTGGGCTGAGGGACAGGGTTAGGAGTTGAAACGTGCCCCACCAAATAAGATATGTGGGAGTCCTAACCCCCAGTCCCTCAGAAGGTGACCTTATTTGTTTCAGATGTAATTAGAGTGGAATATAGTGGGGCCTTAATTCAATGACTGCTGTCCTTACAAAAAGAGAAGCAACACAGTGAGGGGAGAAGGTCATGTGACCACGAAGGTGGAGATAAAAGTGCTGCAGCCCTGACCCGAGATTGCCTGCAAACACCAGAAGTTAAGAAGAGACAAAGAGCCGAAACCGGTGTGGCTCAGTGGATAGAGCGTCGGCCTGCGGACAAAAGGGTCCCAGGTTCGATTCCGGTCAAGGGCATGTACCTTGGTTGCGGGCACATCCCTAGTGGGGGTTGTGCAGGAGGCAGCTGATCCATGTTTCTAACTCTCTACCTCTCTCCCTTCTTCTCTGTAAAATATCAATAAAATATATAAAAAAAAAAAAAAAAAAAAAGAAGAGACAAAGAAGGATTTCCCCCCACAGGGTTGAAAGGGTGCATGGTCCTGCTGACACCTTGATTCTGGACTTCTCCGCCCCTGGCAGTGGGAGAATAAATTTCTGTCATTTTAGGGCATCCGGTTTGCAGTCTGTGATTACGTCAGCCATAGGAAGCAACACCGGCAGGCATCCTGATGCTCACACCACTCCCATGCCGCCTTAGCAAAGCGCGGGACATCCCCTGGGTCACCGACATTTCTCCCTAGAAAAGTCAGTCCGTTTGGGCGGCTACAACCAAAGCACCGCGGACGGGGTGGCTCCAACGGCAGAACTTGATTTCTCACAGTTCTAGGGGCTGCAAGTCCGAGATCAGGGCGCTCCCACGGCCAAGGCATGGTGCGGGCCCTCTTTCTGGTTTACAGAGGGCCACTTTCCTGCTGTGTCCTCACAAGATGGAGTGAGAGAGAGGAAGCCAGCACCCTCGTGTCTCTTCTTAGAAGGCCACGGATCCCACCCTCGGGCACCACCCTCATGACCTCATCTGATCCTAATCACCCCCCAAAGGCCCTGCTTCCAAACACCATCCCGTGCAAGGCTAGGGCTTCAACATGATTGGGGTCGGGGAGGAGGGCATAGAAACACTCGGCCACAGCACATGACCTAGTGGTCGTGTGGGCTGGAATCACCTTGAAAGAGGCAATTCCGAACTGAGGAAGATTTTGCATACACAATCCAGTTCTGAATAGAGGGAAGTCAGTTTCCTTTTCTCAGGAGGTGGCCAAGTGTCAGGACCCAAAGAGGAAGGGTCCTGCTAAGAGGCTCCTGCTCAGAGGCGTTTGAGCAGTGGGGCAACGAGCGGAGCAGGAGCAGGAGCAGGGTGCTGGGCCCTGTCTGAATGAGGCTGGAGGAAGTGAGTTTAGCGAGCCCTCTGCCTTGCATGAAGTGCCTCCCAGGCCTGTACCACCTGCCCGCGCCCCCACTCACCAGTTTCAACAGACATGACCATCTTCTTCCAGACACGGTACTGCAGGGAGTCTAGGTACTTGCAGACGTTGATCAGCATGCCAGGCTGCACAGGCTCTGGCTCCATGGTGCAGAAGAGGCTGGGGAAGGAGAATTGGGTCTGGTGGGCAAGGCCGGGGTCACGCATCGTGGGCCTAACTGGGTCAGCTGGATTTAACCAACAATAGGACTTCTTCCCTCGTCACAGGCCTAAATCCCCCGCCACCTCACCCAGGACAAACCCAAACTGGGCTCCGATGAGAGATGCGCCAGGAGCCATCTGGGCAGCTCATACCGCTTCAAGATTCAGTATTAGGGCTCATCTGTCCCAGCTGAGATAAATATAGATAGGAGGTACTCAGACATGGCTGCCTTCCTTGTGGGCAGAAATTACACTCCCACATCTGCTCAAAGGATGTCTGAGTCAAAAGAGAACATAAAGGCTCTCCAGTCCAACAGTAGGAAGGTGTCACTGGCTTTTGCTTAAACACCTACAGTGACAGGGAACTCACTACTGCCCAAAGCACTCTCTTCCAAAGCACTTCTCTTTCTTTGTACAGCTCTGTCTGAGACACAGTTCTTCTGTGCTCATCCCTGTGTTCAACCATCAACATAAACCAGTACGTGTCCAGAGGCTCTCGGAGGGAGGGTGCTGATCAAGAAACAAGCTTAAATGTTGGGACGACCTACTGAGAGCTACGAGCCACGCACAGGATGGCACTCTCTCTCCCCGCCCAGTGGATAACAACACTGCACCAGGGGGATGCCTTGAAAGAGGGCTCTGTACACCTGGCCAGTCCCCATCACGCCCTCCGTATTACACCCAGTTGGCTTTATTACACGCCTGGCCCTGGAGCCACTGGAGTTTGCACCCCAGGTATTTCTGCCTGCTCTTTCCCTCCCCTCCATCAACCTTGGCAACTTACCGGCGTTTTCGGCTCTTGTGTTTCTGAAAGAGAAAAAAATCAGACACAAACATAGACACAGAGAAAACATGTAAGTTTCTGACCTCAGAAGGAGCCATACATCCAATGTTCATGGATCAGAAGACTTAATAGCGTTAAGATGGCCATAATCCCCAAGCTGACCTAAAGATTCAATGCAATTTCTATCAAAATTTCAGAAACTGATAAGCTGTTCTAAAATTCATATGAAAATTCAAGGGACCCAAAATAGCCAAAACAATCTTGGAAAAGAACAAAGCTGGTGGCTCACACTTCTCTACTAAAAACTTAATAAAAGCGACAGTATACACGTTAGTGTGGTACTAACATATGGACAGACATATGGACCGGTGTCTGTCCATTGAAAGTCTACAATTAAACCGTCACATTTACCGGCAATTGGTTAATCTACAGGGTGCCAAGAACATTCAACGGGGAAAGAACGGTCTAAACAAATGGTGCTGGGACAACTGGGTATCCACATGCTAAAGAATGAACTTGGATTCCCTTACACCATATTAAAAAATTAACTCAAAATGGGTCAAAGACTTAAATGTAGAGATAAAACTAGAAAAATCATGACCTTGGCTTAGGCCAGTGGTCGGCAAACTCATTAGTCAACAGAGCCAACGACTGAACAGTACAATTGAAATTTCTTTTGAGAGCCAAATTTTTAAAATGTGAACTTCTTCTAACGCCACTTCTTCAAAATAGACTCGCCCAGGCCATGGTATTTTGTGGAAGAGCCACACTCAAGGGGCCAAAGAGCCGCATGTGGCTTGCGAGCCGCAGTTTGCCGACCACGGGCTTAGGCTATGGTTTCTCAGATATGACACCAAAAGCACTAAGCAGCAGCAAAAGAAAACAGTTAAGTAGCACTTCATCAAAATGAAAAGTCTTTGTCCTTCAAAGGATGTCATCAAGAAAGTGAAAAAATAACTCACAGAATGGAAGAAAATATTTATAAACTATAGAGCTGATAAAGGTCTAGTAGCCATAATATACGAAAAAAATCTTACAATTCAACAACAAAAAGACAAACAGCCCAATTTTTAAAATGGCTAAAGGACTTGAATGTACATTTCTCCAAAGAAGATACATACAAATGGCCAACAACTACATGAAAAGTCATTTTCCATCAGGGAAATGCGAATCAAAACTGTACGGGAGCCTCAGCTGGTGTAGCTCAGTTGGTTGAACACTGTCCCATGCACCCAAAGGTCGCTGGTTTGATTCGATTCCAGGTCAGAGCACAGTAGGGGGTATCCAAGAGGCAGCTGATCTCACCCCTCTCTCTCTCTCTCTCTCTCTCTCTCTCCCCCCCCAATAAAAACATATTGGGCTGCCCGGGGCTGCTGGTCTCAGGCTCCCACTGGTTCCTGAACATCTGGTCCCTGTCACTGAGATGATGAACTGAGATGATGAGCTTCTCACCATGAGAAAAGAAATATCATCTTCCTTCATCTCCATCTGCAGCCGCTCAATCTCATGGGCTAGAGTCTCTGTGTCTTTCTTGAGCTGCTTCATCTTCTCCTCCACCAAATGCTGCTTCTGCCTCGCCTCCTCGGCCATGACATCCAGGATGGCCTGCTCCTCCCCTCTCAAGAACTCTCGAAGCTTTTCAAACTCCTGCCGGATTCTCCTTTCCAGCCAGGTAGCCTCCACCTGCAACAGAGAGCGGGAAGGAGGCACAGAGGATCAGACTGTGGTGGGAACCTAAGTTGTCAGCTAGCCCAGTGACTCAGATTTTTAGCAAAGGCACTCGACTTTCCAAAGAAACCATATACAGAACTCAAATGGATAAAATATAGAAGTTTTCTTAGCACAAATTTACAAGTTTAAATTTGAAATAAGTCAAACAGCATTATGAAGTTGTTTTTGATTAATTTTTTAAAAGCTGAAATTGCTGCTTATATATGACAACTGTGGTCTTGTAACTTCCTCAATATACAATATTCTGTATCTTGTTTAAGCTGCACAATAGCAAAAGAAATCCTGAGTCACAGAAAAGAATCGATGCAAATAGCAACTATTTAAAAAAATTAATTGCCTTCCAATCTTAGGATTTCAAATTTGTTCGATCACAAAAAAGCAGCAGGAAATATTTATTTAAAAATGGAATCATTGTCCTGGCTGGGTAATTCAGTTGGTTAGAGCATCATCCCGATATGCCAAGGTTGCAGGGTCAATCACCAGTCAGGGCACATGAAAGAATCAACCAAGGAATGCATACATAAGTGGAACAATAAATCGATGTTTCTCTCTCTCTCCCTTTCTTAAATCAACAAACAAACAAAAACTGGAAGCTATATTATAAAAGGCCTGTGGCCGTAATGCTGTAACGCCCAACAACCAGACGGGGAACCACGGGGAACCGGGTGGGTGGCAGCGGTGGCCACAGTGAAGCAGCCCGGGTCCTGGGTGGGTGCCTGGCGGCCGGGTGGGGTACGTGTGGGTGGGCGGGGCTGCACGATTTTGCACGCTGGGCTTCTAGTCATTAATAATATGCATAATTAATCATAACCACAAAAAGCTTTAAAAAAGTAATAAAGGTAAATACTAAAAAAGGTAAATATATATTTATTAAAATACACAAATTGTATATTTCATGAATACTACCGGAAAAACACCTCAAAATGTGTGCTCTAGCAATGGAAGGTCAGTAATCCACATCTTTGGATTGAAAATTCAATATATGTTTATGGCTCCGACAATCTGATGACAAAATGATTCACTGAAAAAATGAAAATGACCCAAAACAGTGAAAATGATTCGTTGAAAAAGGAAAGATAAAGTAGGAAAAATATTTTCCCATATATAAATCTTCTATAATAATAAAAGGGTAATATGCTAATTAGACCGGACATCTTCCGGATGTCATTCTGGATGTCCATCCTGATGAAGCCAGGGCTGGAGGGATGCCAGCTCAGGTCCTAGGTGCCTGCGGGCGGCCCGAGGGAAGCCAGCCCGGGTCCCGGGTGCCTGCCGGCGGCCAGAGGAGAGAAATAGCCCAAGTCCTGGGTGCTGGAGGGAAGCTGGTGCCAGCAGCCAGGGAAAGGAAGGCCTACATATTATTCTTAATATACAAAGTGCTCTTATGTGTCCACAAGGAGAAAAGATAACTATTCCAAGAAACACAAATGGCTATTATACTTGTGATAGGATGTACAAACTTACTAATAATCCAAGAAATGCAAAGGAAGAGAGATAGCACTATTGAAATATCGAGCTAAAAAGTCTGACAATGTATAGTGGAAGGGAGAGTGAAATCTGGGATGATTCTTATCACACAGGAAGATAAAAAACAGAGCAGGCAGGAAAAAAACAGCCAGAAGACTTAGCTCATTTAAGGAACAGGAAGAAGGCCAATGTTCCTGGAACAGAGAGCACAGGCCAGCCTGAGAGGAGATGAAGTTGAGGAGCAGGAAGGTGTTGGATGAGGGCCTTGGTGAGGAGTCTGGATTGTATTGTGGGTCATGGAAGCCACTGGACAATTATAAAGGGAGGAGTGATGTGATCGATGCATTTTCTAAAAGAGCAGTCTACTCTGCAGAGAGTGGATTGCAGAAGAAGAGTGGAAGGAAGTGCCCTCGCTGGTTTGCTCCGTGGTTAGAACATCGTCTCAAAGAACTTCTGACTGAACTGACTGAGGAGCATCACAGATGTTTAATTTGTCATAAATAAATAGTGGAAACATCAAAAAAAAAAAAAAAAAAAGAGTGAAGGAAGCATGGGGCTCAGGTAGGAAGGCAAGTGAGAAAAGACGGTGACCTGGACTGGGATGGTGGCAGTGGATACGGAGTGAAGGATGGATGTGATCGTGATGTATTTTGGAGATAGAGGGGTCAGGACTGCTGATGGAGTGGACATAGAGAGTGAGCAGGAAAGAGTAATCACTCATGAGCCCAGGTCATCACTGGCTTGAGTACTCAGGGAGATGGAGAAGTGTGCCACATGCTTAAGTTAGTCTGAAACCATAGTGCAGGTGGCTTTTAAGCCACTCCTGTGGCTACTGGCATGGCATGCACAGGTATTTAAAGAGGGCCTGGCATTACAGCCATGATCAGTGTCTGAAAGCATGGCTGTGCTAGACCATCAGGGCTGGGGAAGGCCGACTCTGTATCCACAGCCATGACCAGGGCCAGCCCACCCTCACCTTCCCCCAAGATGGCCTTAGGTGGCCCCACTGTCCCACGTAGCCGGAGCACTCACTTACCTGATTGTGCTTGGCAATGGCCTCATAAGAGCGCCGCATGGCCCAGAAGGCCTTGGCTTTCTCCCGCAGCGAGTGCTCCATGTTCCTGCACTTGGCCTGATGGGAGGAATGAGAGAGAGGCAAGGAGGTAGGTTAGGGGTGGAGGCCAGATTGGGAGGACGACACATTTACAACTGGAGTTCCACTTCCACAAGGGTACAGCTCAACCATAATTACTGAACCTACTCCGTCCACACACTGTAGGGAACAGCAGAAAGTATGGCCCTGACCTTGAACCATGTTTACAGCATAAAGGGCCCTCAGCTATCCTCTAACTCGACTGTTGCTTTATTCCTGCTACAGGTACAGAGACAAGACTGAGAAAACCAAGGGACCTATTCCCCCTCGTTGGTCACAGTACAGCAGAGAGGGGATGCAACCTGCTCAGGCCTAAAGCTGGTCCAGGCTCGGCCGTGAATCTGGAGCTGTGTGTTTAACTGTAAAGACAATGTGCCCACAGCCTCCCTTTGTGACTTTCTAAACTGGACTGGCCTGCAGTCACTAGTCAGCAGGTCCGATTACAGGGTTCATCCAGGTATTCCCACAGGTCCTTATCTAAACTGTCTCGCACATCCCAACCTTATCCCAGTATTCTAATTGTGCTTTGACCATGTGAAATACTTTAATTAGCAGATTCAAATATCTTTTTGTTTAATAGTTTTTGTTTTTTAAACTTTAGCCACTACTCTGATCTCCTTGGACTCCTTGAGGCATTGGGACTAGTTTTAGGTTGTGATAGGATGTACAAACTTACTAATAATCCAAGAAATGCAAAGGAAGAGAGATAGCACTGTTGAAATATCGAGATAAAAAGTCTGACAATGTATAGTGGAAGGGAGAGTGAAATCTGGGATGATTCTTATCACACAGGAAGATAAAAAACAGAGCCTTTGTATCCAGAGCCTAGCATTTTCTCTGTCTTTTTCTCTCTACATTCTAAGAAAGCTTTTCAAGTTTTTTGTTTTGTTTTGTTTTGAATCCTCACCTGAGGATATGTTTCCACAGATATGTTCCTGCTATTCCCAGAGAGAGAGAGAGAGAAAGAGAGAGAGAGAGAGAGAGTGGGGAGGGAGAGAAACATCGATGTGAGAAACACCAATCAGTTGCCTCCCATACACACCCCGACTGGGGATTGAACATGCAACCTTTTGGTGTATAGGATCACGTTCCAACCAACTGAGCCACCTGGCCAGGGCTCAAGTTTTTTCTTTGAAAAAAATAATAAAAAATAACAATTCTAATAACATCCTATCTAATAAAAGAGTAATATGCAAATTGACCACACCTCTGCTACACCCACAATCCATGCCCACCAGCCAATCAGGAGCAAATATGCAAATAAGCCCAACCAAGATGGCTGCAGCCACAGAGAGCAGGAGGGAGGCTTGGGTTTCCCCAGCAATGGAGGAAGCCAAGCTTTCTGCCTGCCCTTGCCAGCCTAGGCCTCCACTCAAGGCTACAACGTTTCAATGATAGAAGATAAATAAATCCAAACAGAAATGGTGGCAGCCATGGAGCTGGAAAGAGCAGGAGGCTAGGGTTGCCCCCAGCGATGGAGGAAGCCAAGCTTCTGAAGCCCTGGCCTGCCTTGGCCTCTGCTCCAGGCTACAAAGTTTCAATTATAGAAGATACATAAATCCTAACAGAAATGGCTGCCGCAACAGAGCAAGCAGGAGGCTTGGCTCCACTCCAGGCTACAAAGTTTCAATTGTAGAAGATACATAAACCCCAGATACCAGGGCCTCCGCTTGGGTCACCGGGGGGCGTGGCCGGGCTGCAAACCACCACAGGCCCCTCGCCAAGGCCACCCCACACCCCAAGGGAACCCCCACCCTGATCCAGGACAACCTTCAGGGCAAACCAGCTGGCCCCCACCCATGCACCAGGCCTCTATCCTATCTAATAAAAGAGTAATATGCAGATTGACCATCACTCCAACAAACAAGATGGCTGCCCCCGTGTGGTCAAAGATCCTGCCCCCATGTGGACACAAGATGGCCACCACAAGATGGCCAGCAGGGGAGGGCAGTTGGGAGGGACCAGGCCTGCAAGGGAGGGCAGTTGGGGGCAATCAAGACTGCAGGGGAGGGCAGTTAGGGGTGACCAGGCTGGCAGAGGAGGGAAGTTGGGGGTGACAGGGCCTGCAGGGAAGGGCAGTTGGGGAGACCCAGGCCTGCAGTGGAGAGCAGTTGGGGGGTGACCAGGCCTGCAGGGGATGGCAGTTAGGGGTGACCAGGCCTGCAGGGGACGGCAGTTAGGGGCAAACAGGCTGGCAGGGGAGCAGTTAGGCATCAATCAGGCTGACAGGGGAGTGGTTAGGGGGTGATCAGGCTGGCAGGCAGAATGTGGTTAGGGGCAATCAGGAAGGCAGGCAGGCAAGCAGTTGGGAGCCAGCAGTCCTGGATTGTGAGAGGGATCCCAGATTGGAGAGGGTGCAGGCTGGGCTGAGGGACACACCCCCTCCATGCACAAATTTCGTGCACCAGGCCTCTAGTTAATTATAAATGACTACCATTTATTGAACATTTACTATTTGCCAGGGACTATGCTAATTACTTTACAAATTATGTCACTTAATCATCATATTCCTACTGGGTAAGTATTATTATTAGCCCCATTTTAAAGATGAAAACAAGTGAAGCACAGAAAGAGAAAGTGATTAGCCCAAGGGCACACAGCTAGTATATGGCAGAATAAGAATGTAAACCGAGACAGTGGTGGTAGGCAGCCCCTAAGATGGCCCCAGTGATCCCTCATTTCTGTGAGATGTTTCTTGTTTTAATCTATCAAATTTGGAGGTGATATATTATACACCAATAGATAATAGAGAGTTGTCTTCAAAAGCCTCATCCCTACCTGGACCTGATTTGGATGATGAGATTCTGGATTTTGAGCTGATACTATAATGAGGTGAGATGTATGGGGATCTTAAGAGGGGGTAAGTGTATTCTGTATGTGGGAGGGATATGAAACAGTGGGGGCCAGAGGACAGAATGAAGGAGGCAGCCTATAGAATGGCCCCAATGATCCCCACTTCTGGGTACTCATGCCCTGATAAAAACCCCTCCCCTGTGGACTAGAGCTAGTGATTAGCTTCTAACCAATCAAATATGGCAAATGTGATGGCATGTCACTTCTGAGATGAGGTGACAAAAAGGCTGTGTACGCCTTCTCTCCCTCTCTTCCTTGATCTGGCCTATGGAGCAACCCATGGGGCAAGGAACTGAGGTGGTCTCCAATCAACAGCCCTTGAGGACCTGAAACCTGCCAGCAACCACCCAGCGAGCCTAAATGGGGGTCTTGGCCTACTTGAGCCTTCCGCTGAGACCGTAGCCTCCGCAACACCTTGGCGGCAGCAGCAGGAGACCCTGAGGCAGAGGCACTCAGCTAAGTCATGCTCACATTTCTGACGCACAGAAACCATGAGATAATTTTTTTTTTTTGTTTTAAGCCGCTATGTTTTGCAGTAATTTGTTACACAGCAACAGGTAACTACTTGCCTATCTGTCCTACTCCACAGCCCATTCTTTTAACTGCCGTGCTACAGAAAACAAAATAATGACTGATTTCATTTTCTGCAGGTTTTGTTTTCTTTTCTACTCATTCTGGACATTTTTATGTTCTTCTTGGAATATTTAATAGATTTTTAAGGTACTGGTATTTTTGTAGTATATCACCACTTAAATGTCGTTTGACACACAAGGTGGTGTGTGTCCTCAGTAGCAAAATAACATTAGTATGAGTGTCCCACACAGCCACTGAAATATCATCCTGTTCTATTATATTGTTACAAAATCATGCAATAAAGTCCAAGAGAACAATTCTATGATTGTCCAAATAAGTATGAATGATAGAAGTGAAGCAACTGCCCACACACATTACCTAGTGTTGTGCTGGCCCCCAAACAGAGCCCGACCCTCTGGCCTTCAACCTTGACAGTTAGGGAGTTGTAGGACAATGAAGATAGATAAGTCCCTTGTCCTTCCCACACTTTTCAATCACCTGGAGATTTCTGGTTTAATGCAGTTGGGGAGATCAACCAAAAATGTTATTATTATCAGCAAGCAGTTATTATTGAGCCTGTTACATTCCTAGAAGGGAGGCCCTGTATTCTTACTATGCAGAGAAAATAAGGCCCAGGGGAGCTAAGTAATGTGTCAAAATTACACAGACTGTTGCAGAACCAGTAATTGTACTCAGAACTGTCCAATTCTACAGGCCATATTCTTAACCACAACACTACATACCCTATTTCAGTATTGTTTCCCTCTTTTCAAACCTTGTAACTTATTTATAATTCCTGATTTACTTTATTAGCTAGGATCTCCATTACAGAATTGAATAGAATTGGTCAAAATGGGCATTCCTGTCTTTTTTTTGGTAAAATCTCAATAAGAAAGCTTTCAATGTTTCACCACTATATATGGTATTTGTTATATACTTTTTGTTAGATACCCTTAATCAAAATTAAGAAACTTCTTTCCATTCCTTGTTCACTGTGTGTTTTTTTCCTCTCCTTTTAATTCCAAAAAGATATTGAATTTTATCAAGTACATTTTTAATCAACTGATATGTCATATTTAAGTAGCACAGAATTGAATTTTGGTTTACTATTTAGTCTAACAACTTTTGTCATTGAACTGGAATATTTAACATAATTACTGATATATCTGCATTTAAACTTACATTCTTGTTCTGTGCTATTTGCCCTGCTTGTTCAGTATTTCTTTTTCTGTTTCTTTATGCCTTTTTGAAAAATTTACTATGCATTTTTATTCCACTCTTTCCCCTTCTCTGCATTTAGTGGTTAACCTAGAAAATACATTAAAAGTATGAATACAAATGAATCTAAACCATATACTTTTCATGTTTGCTTTTGATATTCTAAGTTTTAACATACTTGTATCACAACTGGACCCACCATTCAGGGACCCAATTACCTGCTTGTAACCCAAGAAATGCCTGAATGAGCAGAAACTACAGGGTCACTAGTGAGGGCTCTGGTGTGAAGCCCATCGGGACTAATAGTTATCAATGCCCTGGGTGGCTAAGTGGCCCATGACACATCTGGAATGTCACCCAGGCCCCAAACCCCAAAGAACAAATGAGCTCTGATTTTGGCATCAAATTATAACATTCAATATTATTTAGTTATCAATACACAGAAAATATGAAGTTTTTATTTACACTACAGGATTCAGAATGTGATTATATAGTCTATATGGATATTTTAGAAATTACAATTTAATTCCTTATGCAGCAAATTTCAATAGCATATTTAATACCCCAAGGATTTTATAAAATGGTTTTACCCAAAATATCTGTTAACTCAGATGTTATAACAGAAAATGGGAATGCTGAAGGTGCGGGTAAGAGAAAGAATAACTATGATTTCCCAAGATTGTCACAGGACCCTTGCAAGTACTTATCAAAGTGCTAGGGCCATGTCTGAAGCTAGGGCTGTCAGGCCCAACCCAAGTTTTCTGTCCTCTGAGGACCTGTATATGTTTCTGACTTATCCCTACCTGTTTCACTCAACTATCACATCGTAGCCTTGAAAACAACTTGGGCCTCTTCATTTCCTCCAGGAAGCCAACTTGATCTCTCAGGACAGTTCAGATGTATCTCCGTGGGCTCTCACAGCTCCCCAATCCACCTCTATCATCCCACTCACTACTCTGGATAATCACCTCACTCTCTTGGAAAGACTGCAGGCTTCCTGGGGGCAAGTCCTAACACCCTGTCCTCACAACCTACCAGAGTGACGCTCAATAAACGTTTGCAGGAGTGAAGGCTTGCTCTGCAGGGGTAGAGACTGTTTGGCCTAATGCATATCCCCAGGTCTTAGCACAAAGTAGATGCTCAACTAACTACTTGCCTAGTCCATCAGTGCACTGAACACCCATGTTCTCTCCACTATGACACATCACCTCCTGGATCAGAAGTTAGAAAAACTGATTTGCACCCTTGTTTTGGGCACTCATCACTGGTGAGAACTTCTCTCTCTGTGGCTGTTGGGCTCCGCAGCGTCAAGATGAAGGCATCAAAGTTTCTATGGTCTCTCAAATTTTCCCATGAAAATGAAGAGTGCAGTTTCCTCTGTTTATGTTTACTGGTCCATCACCAGGATTTCCGACCATCTGTCTCTAGTTCATGTCTTCTTTCCTATCTCTTTCAGACATTTGATTTCAGGCAGATTGATGGCCACCCAGGTTCAAATCCCAGCTCCTCCACTTATTGGTGAGTGATCTTGAGCAAGTTTCTTAACTTCTCTGCATCTCTGGCATCAAAGAACACTACCTAGCTCGTAGAATGTCTGTAAGGATCCAACAAGTTAGTCCACGCAACTGCTTACAAGAGTGCCCCAGGCATGTGCTGGCTCTTATTACTATTAAGTGCCACTTATTGCCAGGTAACTTACCTCTCTTACTGGTTATTTTCCAGGTTTCTTCATTTATTAATTGAGATATAATTAACATATAAAATTATATTAGTTTCAGTTATACAACATAATGTTTTGATATTTGAATATATTACAAAATGATCTCCACAATAAGTCTAGTTAACATCCATCACCATAGTTACAAAATTTTCTTGTGATGAAAACTTTTAAGATTTACTCTCTTAGCAACTTCCAAATATGCAGTGCAGTATTATTAATAATAGTTACCATGATGTACATTACATTCTATGACTTATTTATTTTAAAACTGGAAGTTTGTACCTTTAGGCCACCTTCACCCATTTTGCTTACCCACCTCCAGGCTTCTTATCCTAAATGGGTAACACAAATGCATCTGAGACAACAGATCCCTTTCTTATCCAACTCCAACCTAGTCTCCCCATTCTTCCTCTCCCATGGTGTTCAGCCCTAAGAAGCAGGTGTCTACTATGCACCTAGTGCTGGGGGCCCTGTCCCTCAGGAGCCTTCATGAGCAGTGTTCAGTAAGACCCCATTCTGTCCGTGGGCACATGCCTCGCCAGTAGGAAATGAACATCCTGCAGTGTCACTTGGATCTGGTAGGGTCTGACCCATGAGGGTTGGAGAGGATGTAAGATGGAGGTGAATACCAGTACTTAGTGAACAAGGGGAAAGAATTGGAAGGGTAAGACTTAAGAAGTGCTTGGCCTGGCCGGTGTGCTCAGTGGTTGAGCGTTGACCCATGAACTAAGAGGTCACAGGACTGATTCCCAGTCAGGGCACATACTCAGGTTTCAGGCTCAATCCCAGATAGGGGGCATACAGGAGGTAGCCAATTGATGGTTCTCTCTCATCAACGTTTCCATCTCTCTATCCCCCTCTCTTTAAAATCAATAAAAACAAATTTTTTAAAAATCTTAAAAAAAAAAAAAAAAAAAGAAGTGCCTGGAATACTCCCAGGTCAGATTGATTCTAAGAAGGTAACCCTGGAAGGGAAAGGGGCGGGGGGAGAAAAAGGCTGGAGGGTAGAGGATGGCCATCAGGTCAGTCCCATGGGATGGATATGAAAAGGGTCTTGACAAGGCAGTTCAGAGGCCTGGGACTTGGTGCAGGCTCAAGGCAGGTTTGCTTTGGAGATGCATATCAGAGTGAAGGCTAGACTGGGGAGTCAGGAAGCCTGAGTTGTGATCCTAGGTGTTCTACATTCAATCCCTGTGACTGGCATGAGTCACTGTATTTCTCCAAGTTTTCGTTTTCTCATTAGTCAAATGTAATCATCTCCTTACAGCCCCTGTGGCTCTGGGTCTAAGTATATGGGGAATTTGCAAGTTTTCCATGAGTGTTTTAAATTAGTGTTTCACTTAGTGACAACCTAAAAAAAAACACCCCAAGATAAGCCTATTGTGAATCATTTCATAAACCGTGCTGACGCACACTTTCGGTTCCTATTAACTTCAGTGCCAGTATTTGTATTTTCTTAACAACTTCCTTGACACCAGGCTATACTCTTACAATGTCTTGGTTTAATAAAGAACAGAATTCACTTTACAGGTGAAGGATATATTAGACCCAAATAAGGACAGTTATATCCCAGGAAAGTTTCATTCTGCAAACAGGGAAGTTTTGGTTGGTGAATCAAGTCATCATTTTGAACATGGAAAAGGGGCTTTACAGCCACCCAGAAACAGCATTTTAGTTCCAACAAAATAAAACCCTGTAATTAATATTTTAACTAGGATTGTATTGACTTTAGTTTTATTTGTATTTAATCTATAAATTTCTTTTGGTTTTATTGTTTCGATGTGGTATAAACAAGAGGAATTCACACTAATTTTGTGTTTATATGTAAGGAATGATAATTTAAGACATACTGTTGGAATATTTGTTCCTTTAAGAAGAACGTGTATAGCCCTAGCTGGTTTGGCTCAGTGGATAAAGCGTCAGTATGCAGACCGAAGGGTCCCGGGTTTGATTCTGGTCAAGGGCATATGCCTGGTTTCGGGCTTGATGGAGGCAGCTAAACAATGATTCTCTCTCATCATTGATATTTCTCTCTCTCTCTGGCTCCCTCTCCCTTCCTCTCTAATCAATAAAAATATATTTAAAAAGAAAGAAAAAGAAGGTGTTCAA
This sequence comes from Eptesicus fuscus, assembly GCF_027574615.1. Classification (NCBI taxonomy): domain Eukaryota; kingdom Metazoa; phylum Chordata; class Mammalia; order Chiroptera; family Vespertilionidae; genus Eptesicus; species Eptesicus fuscus. The sequence continues at coordinate 31,058,915 of NC_072478.1, forward strand.
ATACTAGATGATTTTGTAAGGTCCCCTCAAGATCCAACACACACTTCAAAGCTCTGGTTTAAACAATGTCACATTCTGAAAGCTCATCAGTCCTTTCCTCAGAAACTTTTCCCCATGCCCATCAGATAAGAGCAGGCCTCCTTGTAACAACGGCCCACACATCCTATTGTCCTGCACAGGAATGTCACAGTCTGATACTATACTTGATCTTAGCCAAAAGGCCTAGAAGAAGCGATAGGAATGTCACAGTCTGAAACCATGTAACTGTTAGCGTGATTATTCAGTCGTGTTATCAGACCCCAAGAAGGCAGGGGTTAGGACTGCCTGCCCTGTCTTCTAGTGGACATACCGTGCCTGGACATAGTAGGCACTCAATCAGCCCACTCAGTTCCCACACACACAGTCAACTGCCTTCACAGCTCCTGGAACAGAGGACCAGAGGGGAAAGTTTTACCCTGAGACCACAGAAGCTTCTCTGAAAGCCCATGACCAGAGTAAGGGCTGAACAAGGCCCAGGAGAACTCCATAGTATCCGCTCTGTGACTTTGGACAGGGAGGCTACTTAACTTGTCTGAGACTCAGTGTCTCTGTCTCTAAAATGAGACAGTACCTACCTGTAAGCAAGCTGAAGAATGGTTTCCCCAGAGTTGCCAATCCTAATCCCGGAACCTGTTGAGTATGTTACCTTATATGGCAAAAAGGACTTTACAGATGTGATTAAATTACAGATTTTAAAATGGGGTGATTATCCTGGATTATCTGCGTGGGCCCCTTATAATTACAAGGGTCCTTATAAGATGGAGGTAGCAGAGTTAGGAAGGTAATGGGACAAGAATCAGGAGTTGGAATGATGTGCTTTAAAGATGGAGGGGCCTCTAAAAGCTGGACAAGGCAGGGAAATAAATCCTTTCCTTGCCTCCACAAGGCATGTAGTCCTGCCAACACCTTGACTTTAGCACTTCTGACCTCCAGACTTGTAAGATAATAAGTCTGCGCTGTGTTAAACACAACGTTTGTGGCAATTTATTACAGCAGCAACAGGATATTAATACACAACCTCATAGGGTTTTGTGAGGATTAAAATTGTTGACAGGTAAGCACTTAAGAGCACCTGGCACACAGTAAGTGCTCAAAAGGTTGGCTGATATGATTTCTGCTGAATTCTTCATATGGGTGTCAAAGTGATCTTTCTAAAGCACACACTTCATCACAAAATCCTATGGAAAAGCTTTCAGGTGCCCACAGCACACAAGGGAAAGACCCCCTCAGTGCCAGACCTCTCCAGCCTTCCCATACTGCTCCCCGACAACCACCACCCACCCACTTCAACCATCCAGAACTACAATTTGTCTATTTACTGTCTGTCTTCCCCCACTGCAAACAGACTCCTTGGGGCGAGATCTCTGCCTTCGTGAACTCCGCAGCATCAACACCCGGAAGAGGCCCTGGAACACAACAGGGCCTTGGTACACAGCTGTCTAAGACACGAATGAGCTCCACCCTGCATAAGGCTGAGCACACTTAGCTTGCACACTCCTCAGATCTTTCAGGACTAGACTCCCTACCTCCTCAGACATTGCCCTGAGGTGCCATGGATCTGACAGCATCCTTCCTCTGCTTAAAACCCTCAGACTGCTTCCTATAGTCTTTAGGATAAATGCCAAGGCTCAGGGCCTCCTGGTTCCTACTGTATCTCCATCCTCATTCTAATTACTCTATAATGCTTTCAGTCTTGGAAAGGAAGGGCCCCCTGCTCTGGACCCTTACACATTGCTGCTGCCCCTCCCTTACCCTCTTCACCTGGCTAACACTTCCTTATTCCTCTGGTCTCTGCTTGAAGCTCCTAGAAGATACAAAGTATTTATCTTGTGTCCTGTATTGTCCCCCAAGGCATCTGCTGAATAAATAGAAAGTTGTCATTAGATCATATATACTTCCTGGTGTCTGGCTCACTGATCTTGAATCTGGCTTAGTCCAGACCTGGGGGTTTTACCTTGGTACCCTTTGCCTTGACCCCTGACCCTCTTCCTGATCTGTACCTCTGCCAGCCCCATAGTGATTGCTCATGACTTGATCCTCTACCTTCACCCCAGCCCCAGACTGCTCAGCACTTACTTTAGCTGTCCCAAATCAGGCCCTGGCACCTATGCCCGTGGAAATGGGAAAAAGCACTGTTGTTAAACAAACAAGGTAGCAGCCAGCCACATAGTGTTCAATGCATACTGATGAACTTTGTCAAAATGTGTATGAAACTTTACATATTTCAATGCTTAATAATCAACTTTTGACAGTTCTTAAGGAAGTCATTAAAACCAACTAATTAAAAGTGTCTGTAAACCAGGCAGTAGGGGGTTCTTGCAGCACCTCCTTTTCAATACATTCAGCCTCCTACCACCTAACTGGTGTTCTCTCCAAACTGTGGGTCTAACCCATGTATTATAGGTGACGACATAAATTAGCATTTCACACCGCGCACAATTTTTAAAAATAAAACAATAAGCAAAAATACAACATAAAATGCCAGCGTACAATGATCATTTTCACAGAACTTTTGTTTCAACTGATACATACATGAGTGTTCTGGGTCATAATGGAGAAACTATTTCTCACTATGGGCCAAGGTAAAAAAAATCTGAAAACTCCAGCCGAAACCGGTTTGGCTCAGTGGGTAGAGCGTCGGTCTGCGGACTGGAGGGTCCCAGGTTCGATTCCGGTCAAGGGCATGTACATTGGTTGCAGGCACATCCCCCGGTGGGGGGTGTGCAGGAGGCAACTGGTCGATGTCTCTCTCTCATCGATGTTCCTAACTCTATATCCCTCTCCCTTCCTCTCTGTGAAAAATCAATTAAAAAAAAAAATCAACAAAAATCTGAAAACTCCCGAGTTGGCTAATCCTTATTTTCTGATCATTTTTCCTTGCGACACCAAAATATTCCCCGTGTTAGTTTTGCCCTGTAAGCTGCTCCTGTATTTATAGCCACTGGCACTCTAGGCATTGGGATGCTGATCCAGAATAAGCCAGCTGGCCAGGGCCAGAGGCCTCCCCACAGCTACACAATAGATGGGCCAGCTGGGGAAGCAGGTGACCAACACTGAGGATCTCACAGCTCCATATCCATGGCCAGGCTTTGGGCTCCGGCACCTCTAACCTGGAATGTGTGTTCCTTTAAGGTTTCCTGAGCTTTATCCACATCTGTGCTTCTCAACGAGGCATGGACCACACCCCGCTGGCAGAAAGGGTGCATAGCCTAACACGTAGGTTGGGGCTGTCATGAGAACTTCGTGTAAGCCCAGTCCACACACTTCCTGTTTGCCTCTCTTCTCCCATCTCAGGCCCCCTTAGACCGGCTTTGATGAGGGGGGGAGGGGGGAAGGCAGCCTCTAGCCCCGCCAGTGTGGCTCAGTGGTTGAGCCCAGACCTAGGAACCAGGAGGTCACCGTTAGATCCCCCCTCAGGGCACAGGCCCGGGTTGTGGGCTTGATCCCCAGTAGGGGGCTTGCAGGTGGCAGCCTATCCACGATTCTCATCATTGATGTTTCTGGCTCTCCCTCCCCCTTCCTCTCAGAAATCAATAAAAAAAATATATATTTTTTAAGAAATGGCGCCTCTATAGGTTACCGGAGTCATCCAGGAATGGGTCCAGAGGCGACACCAGCAAGCTGGCTGCAGGATGAGGGGCGGGCTGGACACACTCAGCTCAGGCAGGCTGTGGTGGCGGGAGCAGCGGGGTCAGGGGTGCTGGGTTCCAGCCCCTGACTGGGCCACCTCCCTCACACAGCCGCGCTTACCCGAAAGTCGTGGGCAGTGTCCTTCACTGCCTGCACGCGGTGGCCCAGGTGCCGGGGGTCGGCCTGGCACGAGCAGCACAGCAGCTCCTTGTCCTCAATGCAGAAGAGGCTGAGCTGGCCGCGGTGCGCGCGGCAGAAGCGCGGGGAGCGGTGGCCGGCATAGCGCCCTCCCTCGGCGTCCTCGCGCAGCAGTTTCTCCACCAGGTTGTTGAGGGTGTGGTTGGTGCGCAGGTCGGCGGGCGCCACCCGGTCCTTGCACACCGGGCAGGTGGGCGTCGTCTGCACCTCCCAGCAGCGGGTCACGCACTCGCGGCAGAAGTTGTGGCCGCAGCGCAGCGTCACGGCATCCCGGAAGGGGTCGTAGCAGACGGCGCAAAGCAGCTCCTCCTTGATGGAGCGGGAAAGCGTGGGGGATAGCGAGGCTTCTGACTCCATGGCACCCACAGCACCTCGGGTGCCCGCAGCTTCCGCTGCCGCTGCTCAGCCCCTTCGCTGCTCCGGGGACTTCTGGGGAGCTCGGCCCAGCCCTTTCCCTCCAAGCGCTGAATGACAGCGGCGCAGGCCAATCACGAGGGACATGCTGGAGGCTCCGCCCCACTTCCGGTCAGGGTGGAAAACCGTGGGGGAGCGCGGCGGGGCTGATCAGCTCCAATGACGCTGCCAGTACCCCGAGAGGTACCTGGATGTAGCGAGGAGTAAACTCCCCAGCGGTGCTGTAGGTATGCTCTGTCACCGGAAACCTGCTTCCGATTTGAAATGGGAAATGAAGTCTATAAGCCCCTTCCTTAACCAATCCCCAAAGGTCAGTCAGGCCCCTGAGGCCTGTGAGGTAGGAAAAGCCAGAGCTCCCCACTTCCTGGTTTTGAGGTAGTCTTCTCCCCCCCCCCTCCCCCCCACCCAGTTAATCTAAGTCCTCACACGAGTATATTTTACCCCATTGATTTAAAAAAAATTGTTTTTATTGATTTCAGAGAGAGCAAGGGAGGGAGAGATAGACACATCAATGATGAGAGTCTTTGATCGGTTGCCTCCTGCACGCCCCCTACTGGGGATCGAGCCCCAAACTAGCCATGTGCCCAGACCCGGAATCCAGCTGTGATCTCCTGGTTCAGGGTTCCATGCTCAATCACTGAGCTAGGAGGCCAGGCTTTTATTATTTTTTTTTTTTTTTTAAGAGAGTGTGGAAGGGAGGGGGTGACCTGGCCAGGGCCTGGGCATTGAGCCTGCAACCCAGGTACATGCCCATGATGGGAACTGAACCCTTCAATTGGCAGGCAGACACTGAGCCAAACCGGCTAGGTGAGTCTGGTTTTCACAGCGTGGCTAGTGTTTTCACTATTTAGGATTTATAGATCTGTGCCCACTCTTGCATTAGTTGTTTACTTAATATTACTCCCACCCCCTGGGTAAAATCTCTCTTCTCTCCTTGAGATGTTAGGATTAAAGTGAAATAAGTACGGAAAGTGCTCATGACATTAGGCAGGTACCCTTTAAACAAAGAGTAGGGACTTCTGCAAAGTTAGCTCTGGGAACTAGAATCCAGCCTGGTATAGGAGGCCTGAATCTCTCCACCTCCCTATTACTGCCTCAGTTGGATCACTTCACAGCCTTCAGACATAGGTGGACAAAAAGGGGCCACATGCTAACCTGACTAACTCAGGGAAGGCCTGCGTGGCAGCCTTGCAAACTCAGAGGCCTAAAGTAACCACAAAGGATGGTCTGAAACTAAAAAGCAGTTTAGCCCTAACTGGTTTGGCTCAGTGGATAGAGCATTGGCCTGAGGAATGAAGGGTCCCCGGGTTCGATTCCAGTCAAGGGCATGTACCTTGATTTCAGGCTTGATCCCCAGTAGAGGGTGTGCAGAAGGCAGCTGATAGGTGTTTCTCTGTCATCAATGTTTATATCCCTCTCTCTTCTGCTCTAAAAAAATCAATAATCATATATATGTATATTTTTTAAAAGAATCCTCCACTTAAAAAAATAAAAAGCAGTTTATAGTGGGTAGTCATGTCCTAGGCTGGTATCTTCCCTGACAAAGATCAACTTTGATCTTAACTGAGCCTATTGTCTTTTTTTTTTAAATATATATTTTATTGATTTTTACAGAGAGGAAGGGAGAGGGATAGAGAGTTAGAAACATCGATCAGCTGCCTCCTGCACACCCCCTGCTGGGGATGTGCCCGCAACCAAGGTACATGCCCTTGACCACAATCGAACCTGGGACCCTTCAGTCCGCAGGCCGACGCTCTATCCACTGAGCCAAACCGGTTTCAGCCCTATTGTCTTTTTACATCTATGATAACATACCTTTGGAATGTCAGGGTACCTAGCAGCTTCCATTTTTCAGGACCCCTCAGGGCACAACCAATGTGCCAGGGCAGAGACCACAAATTCCCACATTGTTATTGTTCAGTTGTTAACTGTTGACTGTTAACTCTCCTGTACCCACCTCTGTAAAAGAAGCATGTGTCTGCCATTTTACTTTTTTATCCCATTCCAGAGGTTTCCCCACTTTGCTTTCTCCCACCTCCCTAATCTATCACCAATGGATTTCATGTAAACCCACTTATGTCTCTTCCTTTGAAGGTAATTTATAAAACTAGGTGAAAAAACCGCCATTCTCTGGAGCATTATCTCAATATGTTGAGGGTCTGCTTCCTGGCAGTTGTTGACAGTTTGGCTCAAATAAACTCACAAAAATTCTTTACAGGTTAGAATGTTTCTTACTTTAACACATAGGATTCCTTTCCCTTGACACACCCATTCCTGGTTTCCGTTGGAAGACAGTTCCTACATATCTTTTTTTATTTTTATTGATTTCAGGGAGGAAGGGAGAGGGAGGGAGAGAAACAATGATGAGGGAGAATCATTGATCGGCTGCCTCCTGCACACACCACAGTGGGGATTGAGCCCAAAACCCGGGTAAGTTATAGTTCCTGGTTCAAATGCTAACCTTAGTGGCAATCTCCAAAAAGGCTACAAGTTGAGGCTAACAACTCCCTGGAAAAACTTGACTTTTCTTGTCTCTTTCTTTCATTGTGTTCTCTTATCTGTGTGTCCCAGTTGCTCGGTGAATTTGTCTGTTTTGCTATCTTTGTGTTTCATTCTGTTCTTAAAGGATTTTCCTTGTTTGTCTTGTTGTTTTCCCCCCTTAAACTTTGAGTGGGTAAAGAGTAGAAATTAATTGTATCTTTAAAAAAAAAAAGTAGAATACAAAGGTTAATGTTAAACCAGTAATATTCCCTTTCTAGGAATCCGGAAAGGACTTGGTTCTAGTCCAAGCTCTACCACTAGCTAGGGAAGCGATTTGCAAGCTTTTTCATCTCATGGCACACATAAACTAATTACTAAAGTTCTGTGGCACACCAGAAAATATATCATTTTTGCTGATCTGATACATAAATAGGTATAATTTTGATTTGTTCACACCGAACAGCAATTGTTGTATTGGCTGTTATAATTTTTTAATTTGATAGTCTAAGGGAAAAGAAGTCAGTGCCCTTGACTAAATAGGCAAATATTGCGTATTTTAAAAATTCTTGCAGCATACCAGTGTGCCTCTTGCAGCATACCAATATTGAAAATTGCTGAGCTAGGGGCATGACCTGAGCATAGTATTTCACTTTTCTGACTTCCTTCAACTGTAAAAGAAAAGGCTGAACTAAATGTTCCCAACTCAGACACTCTGAACTTTTTTTTATCCTCTGCATAATTTCAATAAAGAGGGCGACTAAGGCGTACCCAGAGCCTGGGAAGGAGAAATCTTGGTGACTATAACCAATTTGTGACCAACTTCTGTTTCTTCCTTCAGTAGAATGGATCTTCATCAGAGGACCCCAAAGTTCAGCTAAACTATTGCCAAAGTCTAGTGGCAGTTTTCACTGTCTCTAATGTGCCCCACCTCATACCCCAGGCATCCTTGCTGGGCACTACCACATTTCCAACCTCCCTGTCATCATTATGTAAATTTATGTAAGGAATGACAACTATTTTTTAAATGTTGTGCCAGAAAAAAATAAAGTTCCTAAGTGCAGACACCACCCCCCCTCCCACCCCGCCCCTTAAAGCAGTTGACTGCAAAGTGACTACAAATAAAGGCGGAGATTGTTAGATTAGATAAAAGCAAGCCCCAACTATATGCTGTATAAAAGGAACCCACTTTAAATATAAGAACACAAGTTAAAAATAAAAGAGAGATAAAGATATACCATGCTAATAGGAATCAAAGAAAGCTGGGGTGGATGTGTTAATATCAGACAAAGCCAACTTCATATCAAATAATCTTGTAGAGATAAGGAGGATGGCTGCTGAATGCAACTGTTGCAGAGCTGGCAGTAGCAAGAACCATTTCTAGAAATAGGCAACCACAGTGCAGACATAATTGAGTTTGTTTAGTAAGTGACTGAGGAAATCACTGGTGCTTGATGTGGGACACAGAGATGGCTTGGGCCTTCTCTGAGGCCTAAATGATGGACATAGGAGGGTGGGGGCTCTGAGTTGGTTTGAATATTGCAGGGAGAACTTCCGTAAGAAGTAGTGCTAATGCAAGAGACCAGGGAAACACGTGGGCAGTAAATAGCCTGCTGCTGGGTCAGATTTGGCAGCAGATTTACACTGGGTGGCCAGATTATTGTGATCTCTGAATGCATAATAATCTGGCCACTCAGTATATATTCAGTGTGTGTGTGTGTGTGTGTGTGTGTGTGTGTGTATTAGAGGCCCGGTGCATGAATTCGTGCATGGGTGTGGGGGTCTGGCCAGCTTGGCCAGGGCAGTTGGCCAGCCTGCCTGCTGATTGAACTCCTGGTCGAGGGGACAATTTGCATATTAGCCTCTTATTATATAGGATATACACTGAGTGGCCAGATTATTATGCGTTCAGAGATCATAATAATCTGGCCACTCAGTGTATTTGATCCACGTACTCACCCCAGCTGTGTATCACTTATGATCTTCTAAGCTGCACCTTTTTTTTTTTGGTATGGCACAGTATACCACAAATTTAATGATCGAATGGTGAAAAATGTGCACTAAGGGCTGATGCCTGGAATAGGGGTGCGCTCACAACCTGAGGGCATAAGCACAGGGACCAGGAGACAAACGTCTCTCCTGTGAGTCAGCCTGCCTAGATGATGCTGGGCCTCCTCCGGGAGGTGGATTACCAATACTCAATACTGATAGCACGAGGCCACAGGACCCTGTGATGGTTGTCATTCAGATACAGTACTTGACTTCTCTGTCAAGATGATTCAGTCGAGTCTGTGTGGAGGACGGCACCTGGTGCCAGAGGAGGCCCCTAAGCTGCAACTTTTAAAATGCAATTCAAAATGATTAACCAATAATGGGATGAATTGTCTCCCTTAACAGAAAGTCTGAGGCAAGAAGGCTATGTCCAACCCAATGACATTGAGACCCCAGATTCTTTCCATCCTTCTGATCTGCCTGTGGCTGCCTTTTGGTTGGAAAATTATTGCAGCAGTTCCAGGCGTCTTAACCTGACATGAACCAATGTCCAGAAATGGAACAGGGCTGTTTCTCCCTAGTATGTCTCATTTCAGACCCAAGAAACCTTTTATGAAAACCTACAGAAGACTTTCCCTCACACCTTATTGGTCAGAACTGAGTCACATGCCCACTTCTTGTTCAGCCCTGGCAAAAGGAATGAGACCACTATGATTGACTTGAGCCAATTAGGATTTACCCAAGTCACATGGGGCGGGGGTGCAGTGTGGGGGGGGGGGAGCTGGTCACTGAGATACAATTGGGGCTTGGCTATTAGGAAAGGGTGTAATCCCATTAGGTAGGCAACTACAGCTTGAGGACAGTTGCTAACATTTGCAATTTGGGAGATTTCACATAAAAAGTCTGATTTCCACCTTTGCTTTTTTTTCTTAAAAGTTTTCAATTGTGCTAAAATAAATAGATTATAAAATTTACCATTCTGAACATTTTTAAGTGTACAGTTCAGTAGTGTTAACTATATTCCCATTATTGTGCAACCAATTCTTCGAACTTTTCATCTTGCAAAACCGAAACTCTACCCATTACACAAATCCCTTCTCCCTCCTTCCCCCATCTCCTGGCAACCATCAGTCTACTTTTTGTTTCTATGAGTCTGACCACTTTATATACTTCACATAAGTGGAATCTTACAGTATTTGCCTTTTTATGACTGGCTTATTTCACTTAACAGAATGTCTTCAAAGTTTACCCATGTAGTAGCATGTGTTAGAATTTCCTTCCCTCCCCCGCCCCCCACTCCCCTTTTAAAAAATCCTTACTTGAGGAGTGAGGACATTTTTTCCATTGATTTTTAGAGCGAGTGGAAGGGAATGGGGGAGAGAGAGAAAAACACTGATGTGAGAGAGACACATCCATTGGTTGCTTCCCACACTCACCCAATCTGGGTCAGAGATTGAACCCAAGACCCTCCTAGTGCAGAGGCTGACACTCTAACCACTGAGCCATGCTGGCCAGGGCTTTCCTTCCCTTTTTAAAGCTGAATAATAAACATTTGTATGTATATACCACATTTTTGTTTATGCTCCCACCTCTTGGCTCTAGTGAATAATGCTGCTATGAACATGGGTATACACCCATCTCTTGGAGAGCCTATTTTCAATTCTTTTGCATATATACCCAGAAGTGAACTCTTTGGTTCACTTGGTAATTCTATTTTTACTGTTTTGAGGAACTACCATACTATTTTGCAGAGTAGTTGCACCATTTTACATTCCCACCCACAATGCGCAAGGGTTACAGTTTCTTCACACTGTGACCAGCACTTGTTATTCTCTACTAGTATTTCTTTTTATAGCGGTGAACTCATATGGTAGTTGTCTTTCTCAGACTGGCTAATTTCACTTGGCATAATACTCTCCAGGTCCATCCATGCTGTCGCAAAGGGTATGCTTCCAAAATCTTGGCTATTGTAAATAATGCTACAGTGAACTTGGGGTGCATATATTCTTTCAAATTATTGTTTCAGGTTTCTTTAGATAAATTTCCAGAAGTGGAATCGCAGGGTCATACAGCATTTGCATTTTTAAGTTTTTGAGGTAACTCCATATTGCTTTCCACAGTGGCTGCACTAATTTGCATTCCCACCAACAGTGCATGAGGGTTCCCCTTTCTCCACATCCTTGTCAACATTTGTTGTTTGTTGATTTGTTGGTGATAGCCATTCTGACAGGTGTAAGAGGATATCTCATTGTGGTTTTAACTTGCATTTCTCTGGTTGGTTTCTGGCATGTGACCTGACTGGAAATCACATCTGCAACCTTGGTGTATTGGGATGAAGCTCTAACCAAGCAAGCTACCCAGGCAGGGCTGTTTTCCAGTGTTGCGTTGTGTAAGTTCTTTATAAATTTTGGATATTAACCCCCATCAGAGATCATTGGCAAATATGTTCTTCCATTCACTGGGTTGTCTTTTCATTTTGTTGATGTTTCCTTTGCTGTGCAAGAACTTTTTAGTTTGATGTAGTCCCATTTGTTAATTTTTTCTTTTGTTTCCCTTGCCCCAAGAGATATAGCAGAAAAAAAATATTGCTATAAGAAATGTCATGTTTTCCCACACCCGCGCACGCTACGCCTCGACGAGTAGGAGGGCCGCTGCATTGAGCCTTGAAGCCTAGGGCGTGGGCCAGGGTGGAGCCGCCGCAGGTGCAGATCTTGGTGGTAGTAGCAAAAAAAAAAAAAGAAAAGAAAAAAAAAAAGAAATGTCATGTTTTTTACTGCCTTTGTTTTCTTCTTGGAATTTTATGGTTTTGATAAACATATCTAAGACTTTATACCATTTTGAGTTTATTCTTGTGTATGGTGTAAGAAGGTAGTGTAGTTTCATTTTTTGGTGGGTATCCATCCAATTTTCCCAACACTACTTATTGAATAGACTATCTTTACCTCATTGTATGTTTTTGCCTCCTTTGTCAAATATTAATTGACTATAAAGGCATGGGTTGATTTCTTATCTCTCTATTCTGTTCCACTGATCTATATATTTGTTCTTTATGCTGGAACCATGCTGTTTTGATTACTGTGATATCAGGTTGGGTATCATAGTATCAACTTTGTTGTTCTTTCTCAAAATTGCTATGGCGATTTGGGTTTTTTTGTGGTTCCATATACATTTTTGGAATATTTCTTCTAGTTCTGTGAAATACGCCACTAGTTTCTTGATAAGAATTGTATTGAACCTATAGATTGCTTTGGTTAGTATGGACATTTTAATGATGTTAATTCTTCCTATCACCTAACATGGTTATATGCTTCCACTTATTTGTGTCTTATTTTTTTTTCTTTTAATATATTTTTATTTTTATTTTTATTTTTAAATATTTTTATTGAGGTATTATATGTGTACATATCTTACTATTACCCCCCCCACCCCACACCCACACATGCCCTCCCCCCCAGGGTTTTGCGTCCATTGTTTATGCTTATATGCATGCATACAAGTCCTTCGTTTGATTTCATAACTCCCACACCTTTCCCAAACTTTCCCCCTGTACTTTGAAAGTCTGTTTGATGCTTTACTGTCTCTGTATCTATCTTTTTGTTCACCACTTTATAATGTTCTTTACTATCCCTAAATGAGTGAGATCATGTGGTATTTTTCTTTCATTGACTGGCTTATTTCACTTAGCATAATGTTCTCCAATTCCATCCAGGTTGCTGCAAATGATGAGAATTCCTTCTTTTTTATGGCAGCATAGTATTCCATTGTGTAGATGTACCACAGTTTTCCGATCCAGTCATCTGCTGATGGGCACCTAGGCTGTTTCCAAATCTTAGCTATTGTAAATTGTGCTGCTATGAACATAGTGGTGCATATATCCTTTCTGATTGGTGTTTCTAGTTTCTTTGGATATATTCCCAGGAGTGGGATTACTGGGTCAAATGGGAGTTCCATTTTCAGTTTTTTGAGGAAACTCCATACTGTTCTCCACAGTGGCTGCACCAGTCTGCATTCCCACCAGCAGTGCACGAGGGTTCCTTTTTCTCCGCATCCTCGCCAACACTTGTTGTTTGTTGATTTGTTGATGATAGCCATTCTGACAGGTGTGAGATGGTACCTCATTGTTGTTTTGATTTGCATCTCTCGGTTTTAATATATTTTTAATGATTTCAGGGAGGAAGGGAGAGGGAGAGAGAGAAACATCAATGATGAGAGAGAATCATCAACTGGCTGCCCTCTGCACACCCCACACTGGGGATTGAGCCTGTGACTCAGGTATGTGCTCTGACTGGGAATCGAACCATGACCTCCCGGTTCATAGGTTGATGCTCAGCCACTGAGCCACACCAGCTGGGCGGTGTCTTCTTAAATTTCTTTCTTCAGTGTCTTATAATTTACTGAGTACAGGTTTTTTACATCCTTGGTTGAACTTATTCCTAGGTATTTTATTCTCTTTGAAGCAATTATAAATGGGATTGTTTTCTTAGTTTTTCTTTCTGATAGTTCACTATTGGTGTATAAAAATGTAACTGATTTCTAGATATTTATTTTGTATCCTACTACATTAGTGAATTCATTTATCAGTTCTAGTAGTTTTTTGGTGGAATATTTAGGGTTCTCTATATAAAGTATCATTTGATCTGCAAATAATGACAGTTGTACTTCTTCCTTTCCAATTTGGGTGACTTTTATTACTTCTTGTTTGATTGCTGTGGCTAGGACTTCCAGTAGTATGTTGAATAAGAGTGGTAAAAGCAGACTTCCCTGTCTTGTTCCAGAACTTAAGGGAAACACTTATAGTTTATGTCCATTGAGTATGATATTGGCTCTGGATTTGTCACATATGCCTTTATTACATTGAGGTATATCCCCTCTATTCCCACTTTGCTGAGAGTTTTTGGTCATAAATGGGTGCTGGGTTTTATCAAAATGCTTTTTGCACCTATTGATATGATTTATGTGATTTTTAAAAAACCCTCACCTGACCGCTTGTTTGGATGTCCCCAGTGAAGATTACATACTGCTTTGATTCACTGCGAAGGAGTTAGAAGGGTGAAATACTCTGGTACAGACAGGTAACTTAGCATCCCCCCAAAAATGAAATCTAAGTTGATTTCCCATGTTCCTGAAATTTATCTATAAGCACCCAATTCTTTTATGGTAAACATTTGAATAAACTTTTCTGAAATACAGTGTATGTTTTTTTCTCTAAAATAGAAGACGAAGAACATGATTTAAACTTTTCTTCATGATGTTCAAAATCTATAATAATAAAAGCGTAATATGCTAATTAGACCGGACGTCCCGAAGCTGGGGCTGGGAGGGTCCCAGTGCCTGCTGGTGGCTGGAGGGAAGCCCAGGTCCCGGGTGCCAGAGGGAAAGCCAGTGCCAGCATCTGGGGGAAGGAAGGCCTACTCTTGCATGAATTTTGTGCATCGGGCCTCTAGTAGACAATAATTACTGAGCTGCTCTGAGTAATATAGGGTTACCTTCAGAAGGTAATAAAGTGTGGAGGGTTGTTTGTCTCTTCTGATTTGAGGGTTCTTGCATTAGCTAGGCATTTTTTTTGTTTCTTACTTTTTAAGAGGTTCTTTTTGCTACTAACAATAAATCTGCCTGTGGCATTCTGCTCTCACTTCCTAGTTGATGCTTCTAGCATAGTGTGATCTGGGAGCAGATTGCCACATTTGGGAGGATTGCAGATGTCAACGATGGCAAGAAAAAGTCCATTTAGTTACTCCATTGCTTTAGAGCTTAGCTGTAGGCTGTGGGGAACCTGGTGAGCTCACTTGGAGGTGAAAGTAAGGGATTGAGAGCCAAGAAGGCCATAGTCACAAAAGTCATGGAGCTGGCTCGGAGTGCCCAGGGCTGTGGAAACTGCCTGGCTTCAGTGGCACCAAGGCTCTGCCTGTTGTTCTTTAATGGAAAAATAAAAACATTCGTCTGCCTTCTCCATCTGCCCTCTCTCTTGAGTACCCAACTTAATTTCTCAAAGGACTCGATACAGTTTTATTTTTCCCAAGAAAATTCTCTTTGGATTATGTCCAGGAATTATTTTTTTCTCTCTGTGGAAAGATTTTGTTTCTTGTAACTTTTTTCACTATGAAAATTTTCAAGGACAATATGAGAGAGGACAGGATAATTAACCCCCATATACCTATCATTTAGCTTACATTAGTTATCAACTTTGCTATTTTTATTTTAGTTCTCCCCTCCACATGGGTGGGGGTCATGGAGTATTTTAAAACAATGATTATATTTATTTCAGGGACACATTATTTTTTACAATAAAATTACAATAAGGATATCATACCTTCCATTTATCATCATGAGCCATAGCACTAGCATGGGAATTTATAAGTATTATTTTTAGTCCTCCCAATAACCCTGTAAGGTAAATTATTCCCATCTTCTATACTAATAAAAGGGTAATATGCTAATTAGACTGGGAGACCTTCTGGGAGACCTTCCGGACGTCCTTCTGGACAAAGCCATGGTGGTGGGGCTGAGGCAGAGGTGGTTAGGGACGATCAGGCCAGGAGGGGAGGGCAGTTGGGGGCAAGCAGGCCAGCAGGGGGGGGAGTTTGGGGTGATCAGGCCAGCAAGGGGGGGCAGTTGGGGGCAATCAGGCCAGCAGGGGTGAGCAGGCCGGCGGGGGGGGGGGGGCAGTTATGGGCAAGCAGGCCAGCAAGGGGGGGCAGTTGGGGGTGAGCTGGCTGGCAGGGAGGGCAGTTGGGGCAGGCTGGCGGGGTGGGGAGCAGTTGGGGGCAATCAGGCCAGCAGGGAGGCACTTGGGAGTGATCAGCCAGCAAGGGGTGGCAGTTGGGGGCAAGCTGGTTGGCGGGGGGGGGGGGCAGTTGGGGGCAATCAGGCTGGCCGGGGGAGCAGTTAGGGGTGATCAGGCTGGTGGGGGGCAGTTGGGGGCCATCAGACAGCAAGGTGGGGCAGTTGGGGTGAGAAGGCCAGTGGGGGTTTGGGGCAGTTGGGGGTGAGCAGGCAGCAGGCAGAGTGGTTATGGGCGATCAGGCAGGCAGGCAGGCAGGTGAGCAGTTAGGAGCCAGCAGTCCTGGATTGCGAGAGGGATGTCTGACTGCTGGTTTAGGCCCGATCCTGGCAGTCGGACATCCCCCAAGGGGTCCCAAATTGGAGAGGGTGCAGGCTGGCTGAGAGACACATCCCATGCACGAATTTTGTGCACCGGTCCACTAGTTTTATAAATAAAGAAATTGAGGTTCTGCCTTAATTTGTATACAAAATAAATCAGGCTAAATGGTGGTACTTTAGTTAGAATGCAGTCTAGGCTATGGTAACAGAAAAGCCCAAAATGCAATAACCTGAATAATTTAAGTGGTTTTCTGTATCATATAAAAGTTCAGCTAGGTCCAGGCTATTTCTAGGACTAGCATGGCAGCTTGATGGCAATAGAAACCCAGGCTTCATCTCTCGTGGTGTTCAGCTATTCTTACAACCACAGATCAAGAGGGCTGCTCCGGTTTCCATCATCAGGTAGAATGGAAAAGGAAATAGTGGAGGGCATGCCCATTTCCCTGAAGGGCCACATCCTGAAGTTGCACAGGTAACTTCTCACCAACCATTGCCCAGAACTTAATCACATGGTTACACCTGTAAGGGACACTAGGAAATGTAGTCTTTATTTTGGGCAGCCATGACCAACTAAAAATCAGGTATTCTATTATAAGGGGGAAAGGGGACAACCAGGAGTGCTTTCATGGATGGAAGAAAGGGTTCTTTTGAAGTCAAGGGCATGGTTTTGAGTTCTTCAGTTCTTTTGGCTTCAAATGTGTCCATTTAGTAAATCTAGAGGCACCTGATTAAATTATAGATAGATGTTCTTTGGTGATGAAAGACTTCGGTTATTTAGCCCTGTGCCCATGAGGTTCTTTTTTGTTGTTATTGTTGTTCCTTTTTTTTTTTGGTTTAGAACACTTATAACCATACTATTCTTTTAAAATGAAATTTTATTTTAATAGTAAATTTACATTATGTGATTTAATCCCATTGTTCAGAATGGAAAGGCCCTGATTACTAGTATATACCATAACTGCTCTGCCAATGATGGTTTGGGATTCAGCTCTACTCTTTAACACTTGGGTGGCTGTAGACAAATTGCCTTCTTCAAGCCTCCTTTTATTTTCTACAAAACAGGAAAACTACTATCAACCTCAGTTGTTATGAAGATTAACTAGCTTATGGATGAAAGTTCAAGGTATACAGCGAACACCTGACAAATTGTATCCATGTAACAGATATATGTGTAGTATCTCCACATAGATAATCCTATCCTATTTAATTCCTGTCATTTCTAAAATTAATAATTACAGCATTGGAAGACCTGGGGTAGAGGCGTAGGGGCTGGGCAGATGGAGGGGTCAGGAATGAGGACATTTGTAATATTGTCAACAATAAAATATATATTTAAAAATAATCATGATAATAAAAAATAATTACAGCATTTTCATACCTATCACTTAATTTGGGCATCATAGTACCCTGTGTAATACATAGAGCACTAATACTTACGCTTCTTCTCTTCTAGATTAGGAGATACAAACTCAGAGAGAGATGAATTTGCTTGCCCAAGGTCACATTTCTCTCTTAACTGGATCATTCCCACGTGGATTTAAACCCATTCCTCTGGCTACCAGGTTAAACAAATGACAAAACAGCCCTCTTTCAACTCCCAACTCCCTCCACCCCGCCCACCCTCTCTTTCAGCCAAGCTTTTCGAAAGTTATTGGCACACTCTGCCTCCATGTCTTCACTTCCAGTTTACTCATCAACCCACCCCATTTGACTTTTTGCCTCTTCACTAGATTTGCTTCTAGCAAGAGCCTGACCTTAAGGTCTCTACTCTCTCTTATGCCCACCCCAGACAATCTCATCCATTCCTGTGGTTTCAGATGCAAGAAGTTCATCAGACCACTTTTCTGAGCTCTAGTCCAACCTCTCTTGGGGTGAGAGTAGAGGACAGGTTACAAGAGTTGGGTGTAAGACACAGACACCATGAACCAGAAAGGCAATAGGACTAGAAAGAGAATGCTGAGTAGGAAAGGTGTTGGAGATGGAATGGCTATGGAGTAATGAAGGAGAAGGGATAGTCAAAGGTGACTGTAAGATTTTAGCATTCGGTTCCCGGGATAATGTTGTTGACACACATGGGGGAGACTGGAAGGGGATATCTTTGGGAAGCAATATCATGCAGTTAAATACCCGAATCTGGGGTAAGTATGGAACATCTAAATGGAAAAGTCAGTATTTTCTCCTTACAGGTTTCTCCTCTTGCTGAACCAGCCTCACATTCTCCTCTCCTCCCCCTTCCAACTATGGCCTTCACAGTAGCACTGTCTCTGCCTGAGACAATACAGAAGTAGGCAGAAGGGAAATAGTTTTGTTTCTCCACTGGGGCAGGTCACTATCCCAATCCACAATGAACCATCAATAGAAAATTTTTAGAGCATTAAATCCTGAAAGCATTTCTGACAGTTTTTATTTTTAAAACCCTCACCCCAGAATGAGAGAGAGAGAGAGAGAGAGAGAGAGAGAGAGAGAGAGAGAGAGAGAGAGAGAGAGAGAGAAAAAAGAAACATCTATCAACCTGCAACTCAGATATGTGTCCTGACCAGGAATTGAACCAGCAACTTTCAGTGTAGAGGACGACACTCAACTGACTGAGCCACTCCAGCCAGGTTCTGACAGGTTGTTTTTAAAGGCAGGTTACAAGCAAACATATGTGATACCAATACTTTAGCTTCTATATGGGACAAAACATAAGGAGACCTGAAGGCGGAATTGGCTATCCCCGGGAGTTTCTCAAGGTGATTTTCACAGATAAAACCTATGATTGTGTCATTCTAGGAGCCAGGTTTTGGAGCTTAAAAAAAGTCGTTGAAGATTTCCACAACCTCTGACAATTTTGAATACCTGAAAACGTTTCTTTCTGGAATCCGAGGTTGTAGTTCATAGATTTGGCCACACAGGGGCAGCACACACACACACACACCTTTTCTCAAACCCACCAGGTTCCTTGAGCATTCCGTTCCCACTGTCACCACGCTAGCACAGACCCTGAGCAATTCACGCAGGTGTCTAACCTTCACACCTCTATACCTTCATCACCTCACTTTCTGAAGCCATCTGACAATTTCCTTCCTGTGTGGTCAGTTAGCCACCTGCCTCTCACACACTTTTCCTGCTCACCCCAGTTTACTGTCTGACTTGCCTTGTCTCCCCAAGCCCTAGCCAAGATCTCCCTGGACACCCCACTTGGCTGTATCTGTATTTTATTTTTATTTTTTTGTTTCTGTATTTTAAAAGCTACAGGTATTCCACTGATCATATTTTGAGAAACACTGACTTTCTGGCCTTGTGGCCATGGATGTGTTAACTAAGTCTCCATTTTCGCAGAAAATGGGGAGAAGGAAACAAATCATGTAAACTGAGAGTTTCTTTACCCCAGTGGTTGGCAGTGACATGCTCACAAATGCTGCATTTCCTGTTGTTGTCCTGGGGTGGCTGCTCCGCTGAGTTTGGAGATGGAGGTCAGGAAGTGTCGTGGGGGTGGCTGTGTACGCTGGGCTGTCACTCGTGTCTGCCATCTTTAGAGCCGACCTTGTGAAGAGCATCCTCCAGAAAGTGCGAGATCCCAGTCCCTCACAGGACGCAGAACGAACAAGTTTGGGGTGGGGACCCCGGAGGGAGAGGAACTTTAAGGAAGTGTGGTGGTGGTGGTGGTGGGGGGGGGGGGGAGAGGGGGCGCTAAGCACCCACCAACTTTTGACCTTATGCTAAGTCCAGCTCACCTCTTTCTACTCAGGAGAAAGCCTGGCATCTTGGTAGTGATGGGGGACAGGGTTATAAGTGCCCTGAATCTCACTGCCCCGATGGCCTGAGTAAGAGGGGAGGCACCCCTTTATTTGGGCAATGAAATGGGACAATGTGGAGATGGGGGGCAGGGCGGGACAAGGCTGCTTAGCTTCCAGGACTATTCTTGTGCCACCCCTTGGTCCCGCCCTGTCACAGCACAGGCACCTGCCAAAGCCCCTGGCGATAGCCACCGGATTTCTGGAGCCCTGGAAAGGGGCCGGGCACTTCAGGACGCGGAGAAACGGGGGGAAGGACACAGGTACTGAGAGTACGGGAGGCAGGTTCGGTTTCCAGCTTTGAACTATCGCTGGATGGAAACAGCAACTTCTCAATGTGGCTCCAAAAGTCTGCAGGTGGAGTGGAAGGAGGAGGGGGGGAGTGGTAGGAATTGGGGGGCAAATGCTCCCAGCGGGGACCTCACAGCAGGAGACCCCATCTCAGGTTCCAGGGGCGGCAGGAACGGCCCCCCCCCCAGGTGAGCACGTGCGGCCAGGGGCTCGCAGGCGGCTTCTACTTCAGAGTTTATGGTAAGAGGCTGGAGCAGGCACCGAGCGCCACAGACTGCACACCCCACCCTTTAAGGAAGTGGGGAGGAGAGCAGCAGGGGTGTGGTTAGCTGGGAGGAGGAGAGGGGAAAACACAAACCTGTCAGCCCTCTTACCCAGCGGAGGCCTCCGCAGTGGCGGCGAGTCCCCTACCTGCCACAGCCCCGGCTCACCTGTACCTGCTCGGCCCCCGCCGCACCTGGCCCAGCGGAGCGCCGCCCGCCGCCCGCCGCCCGGAATCGGCGCTTCCGTCAGCGTGAGTCCCCTCCCGCGATCCGGGCCGAGCACCAGCCAGAAGTTGGCGGCTGGACGAGGTAGAGGGGATGGAGGGGGTGCCTCGGAGCTTGTGGGAACCCGAACGGGACCGAGTTCCCGGGGAAGCAGCCTGGGACCCAGCAGGCGGAGCCGGGGGGCCGTGTCCTCCCGGCTCGCCAGCCTTCCGCCGCGGGGGAGGGAGTCTGCGTGTGCAGTTAATCTGAGATTACAGGGTGTCTCCCCCTCTTTGTCCTCTTCACTACTCCGTCAGGGCAGGCTGGGGGCCACGCCGAGGGGGCACGGGGGGCCACCTGCCTCTACAGGTCAGACCAGAGAGCAACAAGCAGGACTTTTCAGAATCCCGCCTCTAAGCTGCTCCCTGTGCCCTGCGCTCACCCCTCGCCCCCTGCCCTTCACACCCCCACCCCGTCAGGCTCCCAGGCACCCCATGGTGCCTGCATCCACTTCTTGCCCCCCGAGAGACCATCTTCTTCTGAACAAGCCCTGACTGGAAGCAAGCAGGGGTCTGCGAGGGGGAAGAGGCAGAGCTGTGGTGAGTGTGTGTGTGTGTGTGTGTGTGTGTGTGTGTGTGTGTGTGTGTGTGCTGGAGTCTAAAGTTAACATCAGCCGCCACACTGGTTCTTTGTGAACCTACCTTCCGCTGAAGGGTTAAATTCTGTGCTGCCTTCCCCTGTCAGGCTGTGCGTGGGCAAAGCCTTGGGTGGGTGAACAGGGAACATATGGGTGATGTTCTGAGCCCACCGAGCCCCACCACCTGCCCTAACCCTCAGCCATCTGACACGGGCATCTCCCCACACCCCAAACTTGGAGCCCAATCCACTTAGACTCCTTTCAGGGGTCAGGGGAGAAGGAGAGCAGGAGTGTGGACACTGAGGGGGCATGCGCAGGAGGGCTGTAATTCAGAGGAGGAAGAGCTTGCCCCTGAGCTGCTGCGGGACGTGAGCCGGCTGGGGTGGTTGGTGCGGCATGATCAGCTAGGGTCAGGAGGAGGCCTCTCCGTGGCATGGCCGTGGCTACTCTCTCCTCACCTTAGTCCAGGCCAAGGAATTCGGCCGTGGACTTCGGCCCAGCCTTTCACAACTCCTCCAGGGGCAGGGAGAAGAGGAGGCAGAGATGAAAAAGTCAGTCAAAATGGAAGGGAGGAAGGAAATAGTCAAATACAAGAGACTCGGCTCCGGCAGGATATTCTGCATTCATTCATTCATTCATTCATTCATTCATTTGATAAGCATTTACTGACTTCCTACCTGAGACTAGGTTGGGTATGGGGCGACAAAAGTACATATGACCCAGCCCCTGCTCCCCAGAGCAGTGTGGGGAATGGTGAGGGCCTGGATGGGATGGGGCAGGGTGCTAACTAACCCAGTGCTGGAGGGTTATGGAAGGAGGTGGTAAGGGGTGCACCCCAGGAAGGCTTCCTGGCAGAAGTGACACTCAGTGTAGACCTCAAGGATCAATAGGAATTAGCCAGGGAGAGGAAGAGAGGGAAGAACAGGCACAGAGCACAGCAAGTGCTGAGGGCGCAGGCCAAAAGCAGCATGACGCATCCAAGGAAACTGAAAGTAGCTCAGAGTGTTCAGCGTGTGGAGAGTGCAGGGGCGAGGTGAAGCGGGAGAGGTAAGTGGAGACAGTTCCAGAAAGGCTGCTCAGGCTGCCATGGCAACTCCTAGTGTTGGAGCAACACTAGGGACCTGAAGCCAGGCATGAGACTTCGCAGCATGCCTTCCGGGTGGGGTTGCCAGATTTAGCAAATAAAAATACAGGACACTCAGATTTGCATTTCAGATAAGCAACGGATATTATTCAGCTATAAGTATGTCCCATGAAATATTTGGGATGTACTTATACTTAGAGATCATTGATTGTTTATCTGAAACTCAAGTTGAACTGGGTGACTGATATTTTATTGGGCAACTCTTCTCTAGGAGAAAGCTGAGGGTGCTACTCTGTTGGGAAGCGAAGGATGAGAATTGCCCAGGGGCCAGGGAACAGTCTCAGGACAGACTTACCTTGTAACCAATCCTCCTGGATTCCAGTCTGGGGCTTCTCCACTGACTGACAATGTTATTTCTTAAAAATAAACAAAAAAATAGTATTAATTCCTTGGTCAGTTTGTTTATCTCCGCAGCTGAAGGATGATGGTACCTCAGAAAGACACTGGGCTTTGGATTGGACCTGGGCTCAAAACCCAGCCTGGCCACTTGCCTGCTGTGAGGCCTCATAGAACCACTTAGCTTCTCTGAGCCCAGAATCTCTTTTCTGAAATGAGCACAAGAATATCTATCTGTTTGTCTGGGTTGTTGGGAGGATCCGTATATAGATTGCCTAGTAAGTGCAAAAGAAAAAGTGGTAGATATTAATTTCTGTAACACCTTCTCAAGGTCACCAAAGGGACATCCTCAAAGTGTGTGGGGCTCATTTATTTCCATTTATATTTATCGAGCACTCAAAGGTCCCCAGGGGAATACGTGGTGGGGGTCCTGATTCTAGTGAGAGAGTGGGTTAGCTCCTGTGCAGACAGCGAGAACCTGAATCACTTTTTCAGCCCTGCTATTCCCTTCCCACAAGACCTGCTCCATGGGGAGGAGATATCCAGCCCTCCGGTTGAAGGGCAGTGAATTGGGGAGGGATTTTGGGGAGAGGGAGCAGCTCCAAGTAGAATTAACTGACGGGAAATGTGAATGAATGAATTGAAAGAGAGAACCAATATAAAACACCCAGCACAGTGCCCGACACGGACAAATGAGTCATAAAATTTGGCTGTCATAATTTTCACTTTTATAATGAGTACCTTATTAGAAAAATAGAGCTCAGGGGTAGATGAAGTTAGAGTCCTTTTGTGAACCACTTTTTGACATTTGTAAAAGCAAATTAGGGACTTCCTAAAAGAGAACCCAGAAGGAGTTAAGAATTTGGTAAGAGCCCTAGCCAGTTTGGCTCAGTGGATAGAGCATCAGCCTGTGGACTGAAGTGTCCCAGGTTCGATTCCAGTCAAGGACATATATGCTCAGGAGGCAGCTGATCAATGATTCTCTCTCATCGTTGATGTTTCTATCTCTCTCTCCCTCTCCCTTCCTCTCTGAAATCAATTAAAAAATACATATGAAGAACTTGGTAAGAGAAAAAGGAAATGGAAAGTGTGTTTCCCTTGTGGGAACCACTGAGTTAAAAATGGTCCCTCTTTCTACTAGTAAATCTCTCCACCTTCAGCCCAGTGATAAGCATTTTGTCTTTAGAGCAGCATTTGCCAAACAGTATTCAGAGAAGCTCTATGCCCTGAGATTGTTATAGGGGTAGAATTGTTCCAGGGGTGAAACATTCCCAGTGAGCCCTCTTGGTGATTTATCATCCATATTTGCACCATCAAGATTATGATAAGTCCTGCAGGAAGGATGCCTATATCACAGGGCTTGCTAGCATTCCTTAAATTAGACTATACAACCCTTGCAGGGGCATGGCGGGAGGGGACACCTGTTATGGCCTTAAGGCCAGTATCATTCCACATCTAGTGACTGTTGATGTGGGTCTAGTTCTGGGACCAAGCAGGCCTTTCAGGGGACATGATTCATCCCAAAACTCTACCCAGGATGGACCTAGACTCAGCAGTGTCCAATTTACAGAAGGTGCTCAGAGATGGAGCACTTGAGTGCCACTGTCCGAGCCTCATACAGACTCCATGAACATCAACACCGACCCCTGTCAGCCTTAATCTCCCTCCTGCAGCCTATGTCCTCTCCCATTGTTCAGAAGGAAAGGCACGTCTCTTAGCCTGTAGTCCTCCACGGTGATGGCAGCAGCTCCATGTGCCCTGAATACTGCTAAACAAGCAGTGGATGGGGAGGCAGGGAGGAGAAAGGGCATTCCTGGGGTGGACCCCAAGTCACAGGTCTCCCAGCCCCTAGTCCCTCCTGCCCAGGAGTTATGGGCTCCAGAAGAATGGAGCTCTGAGGTGGTCACACAGGTGTGGCTGGAGCACAGATAACCAACTGCTGGCATGCTTGGGGCTGTGGTGTGGTAATTAAGAGAAGTTGTTGGCTTGGTGATTAAGAGTTTCTCTTAGACCAGTGATGGGCAACCTTTTGAGCTTGGTGTGTCAAACTTCGCCAAAAAACTGAACATAACTCGGGTAATGTGTCACTTTGAGGAAAAAACATTATTTCGCAAATGTTTCATCCTCGGCATGCGGCCGCCTCAGCGGCCGCGTGTCATCAAAAATGGCTACGCGTGTCAGTGCTGACATGCGTGTCATAGGTTCGCCATCACTGTCTTAGACTCTGCTTCAGGGCTACAGTAAAGGGGGCGGAGCAAGGAGAGTGGCCCCCGTCTCTGTAACAGGAACTTGGCTGGTGGTCTGGTGGTCAAGTGCCCACACTGGGTCAGTCCTCTGGGTTCCAGCTCCAGCTCCAGTCTCATTGCGTCACTGAGCCCGACTTCCTCATCTGTGAGACAGAGATGCTAGCAGGGCTTTGCATGAGGATGGAGGGGGATAGTCAAGTTCAAAATGTGAACAGCCATGAAAGCATGGGCAGGATCTAACGGAACTGACAGTAGCCACTGTCCTGAGTGGGATCAGTGAAAACCCCTGGGGACATCTGGGGCTGGAGGAGCCAGGAAGTCAGAGGCTGGTGTGGCAGACATTGGCCAACTCCTACAGACCATGTCAGTATTGTAACATCCTAGCTGGTCATGTGCAACAGCTTAAAAATAGCCTTGGCTGTACATAAAACATTCAGTCCTTTAACAGGCAACACACAGTAGGCATTCATTATCTATCTATCATCTATCTATCTATCTATCTATCTATATATTTTTTAATTTTTAAAAAATATGTATTTGTGTATGGATTTTTTTTTTTTTGAGAGAGAGAGAGAGAGAGAGAGAGAGAGAGAGAGTGAAAGGGAGAGGGATAGAGAGACAGAAACATCAATGAGAGAGAAACATTAATTGGCTGCCTCCTGTGCGCTCCCTACTGGGGATCCAGCCACAACCTGGGCATGTGCTGTGGCCGGGAATTGAACGGGTGACCTCTTGGTCCATGGGTTGAGGCTCAATTGCTGAGCCACACCAGCCGGGCTACATTTTTATATTTATGGTCCATCTGAGCTGATGGGGAAACACCTTTTTTTTTTTTTTCTTTCCTGAGGAAGAAGGCTGTCTTCTGCGGGGCAGGCTTCTCAGGAGTGTGTCTCATGGACACGCATCGCATAGATAACAGTATTTGCTTCTTGCCCCCCCCACTCCCCACCTCCAACTCCCTGAGTTTGGTGAACAGCCAGGCCTAATTAGCTCTTTAACCAGCAAAGAGACTTCTCAACCGCCCATCAGACACGGGAGTCCGCATGGTCATTGAAGGTGTTGAGAGAGCTGAGGGGCAGGAGAAAATGCTGACAGGTAGGAGAAGGTGGTGGCTCCACTTTCCGGGCTTCCCAGCAGCGCTCTGAGCTGAGCTGTGCTGTGCGAGGGGGTGGCGGCGGGGGAGGGGCAGCCTTTTGAGTCACTGCTGTTTCCCAAGGTATGATTATTACTCACGATGACAGTTTGGTTAAGACAGCAGCCTGGAGACTGCACATTCACATGCACTTTTCACCTAGACACACGTTGGAGAGAGGATTGCAGGCGTTGTCTCCAAGGCCCCCACAGGCCTGCTGTGGGCCGGCTGCAGGAACCCCTGCTCCTGGTTTTCGGGGTCTCCCCCAGCTCTTACTTTCCCCAGCACTCAGGCTCCTGCTGCTCTTAGAAGGCAGCCAGTCAGCGAGGCTAGAACTAAGGCCAACGACTGCCAATACCCACGGAAGGGTGAGCCTTCCCCTTTTCCATCTTGGAAATGCAGCTCACTAACATTTTCCTCCTCTCCAGTGCCCTGCTTCCCTTTTACGTTCCGAAATCCACCTACACAGAATCTGACAACTTCACTCACTAGAGAGGGGGGCACATGGAGGAGGGCACCTCCCCCAGCGTTTAGGACTCGGGGTTGGCTTTAACTCTTGTCTCGTGGACTAGCTTCCCTTTCAATCCAGGCAATTCTCCCAACAACTCGGAGGGCACCAGGACCACAGCCCCTCCCCCCTTTCTTGTGCCCCTTCTCTCTCTCGGAGGGACTCCCACCTGACTCTTAGACTCTGAGGCTTAGTTCTAACCAGCTGATGCGATCCCACCCGGGCCCTGGAGGCTCCTCCAAGACCTGCTGGGAATTCTGCCCTGAGTTTGGGCTTTCCTCTTCGGGGGGTTCCCTTGCCCGACTGATCCGAGCTGGTCTTTAAATTAGTGCAGTTTGTCCCTCCCCAGCCCCAAGCATGTCCCTTTGTTGCCCAGGAGCATCTGGAGTGAGAGCCTGGCTCCTCTCCCTTCGGCTCAGGTTTACACTCTCCCCACCCTCAGTTCCTGCTCCAGGCAGGTTATAGGCGATCTGATCCTCACCAGCTTTGAAAGCGCTCTTACCAGCATCCAATTACGTTCCCCGCCCCAGCTTGAGGCAGGCAGGGTCCCTCACTCAGCAGTTTGTCCTCCTGGGTAAGCTATCTAGAGTCAGAAGCCATGGCTCTGGTTCAGATTCCTCACGTGGCGGCTGTGTACCTTCGGGTGAGTCTCTTCAGTCTTCCAAGCCTCACTTTTCTCATGTGAAAATGAAGAAATGGTACTGCGTCCCTCAAAGGGGCATTGGAAATATTTGACGTGCGTGAAAATGCCCTGTAAAATAGCACCAGGAAAGAGAAAGAGTTTGTGGTCAGAAAAAGGTGGGTTTGAGTCAAGACTCTTGTCACTTTCTACCTGTGTGGCATTGCAAGGCATGTAACCACTCGGAGCCTTAATTTTCTCATTTGTAAGTTGTTCCAGGCATTTGTCTAATATTTCTTCACCTCTTCGCCCCTTCTCCCCCTCAGGGCATATTTTTATTTCCCTGTTTGAAGGACTGTGTCTGTCCTCAAGTTTACAGTCTGGTAGGGGAGGTACTACATAAAGGTAAATAACTCTTAGACAGGACGGGGCCTTATGGTGCCATAGGAGAGGTATGGATAAAGTGCTATGAGGTCAGAAGATGGAGAGATTACTTCTGTCTGGGGAGTCTAGGAATGCTTCCTGGAGGAAGTGGCATTTGGAAAAGCTCTGAAAGGATGGGTAGGATATGGCTGTAGGAACTTGGGATGGTGGTTGTGATCAAAGAAGAATGTAAATAAAAGCAGGTGAGTGGGAAGGCATGGTTCCAATGACTCATTTTGGGTGGAGCCAAGGGTATCAAAGGGCAATAAAGATAAGGTACAAGGGCAGAAAGTAAGATAAAGGCTGAACATGGCAGCTGAAGGTTTAGGATATTATTCTGAAGGCTGGGGGAGCTGCTGGGCTGCACTCTGAAGGCTGTTGAGCTTTGTCTTGGGTGAAGGGACCATGACCAGACTTGGGCAGCAGCATGTAAAGTAGGTGGGAGAGAAGAGAGCTTGCCGGAGGAGCAGCTAGGAGAGTATTGTGAATAGTTTAGGTCTTCAGAGTCTGCATACATTGTGTAATCCAGGATGATTTGGGGGTCCTGGAGAGGATCTGCTAGTCACTTGGAGCTTCTACATTCTCTGAGTTGAAATCGGTCTTTAGATAAATGTAAAAGATGTAGGGTTTATGGAAGTATCACACGCTTAGGTTATATATGTAATTTGCCTTTCTCCTTAATCCTTTCCTTCTTTTGTGTTCTTTTAAATCCTTTTTTGTTAATCATCACCTAAGGATATTATTTTCCATTGCTTTTTTATTTATTTTTATTTAAAAAAATATATTTTATTGATTTTTTACAGAGAGGAAGGGAGAGGGATAGAGAGTTAGGAACATTTATCAGCTGCCTCCTGCACACCCCCTACTGGGGATGTGCCCGCAATGAAGGTACATGCCCTTGACCAGAATCAAACCCGAGGGACCCTTCAGTCTGCAGGCCGACGCTCTATCCACTAAGCCAAACCGGTTTCGGCTCCATCGCTTTTTTAGAGAGAATGGAAGAAGGGAGGGAGGGAAGAGAAGAGAAACATTAATGTGAGAGACACATCGATTGGTTGCCTCCCGCCCCCACCCCCACCAGGGCGTGGATTGAACCTGCAACCCTTCAGTGTGCAGACTGACGCTTTAACGACTGAACCACACCAGCCAGGGCTGCTTTTGTGTTCTTGATTAGCAGATAAGTCCTTTCCCTCAGACCTCACCTTGGCTAGCTAGGCAGGCACTAAATGTCAGCCTGTCTAGAAGGCTAACGGCAGCATCTGTGTGGCAGCCTCCTCTAGAATCAAAGAGGAACATGCATTCAGATCTGCCCCCACCCACCCTCATCAGTTCAGAGGACTCCTGGGTGCCACCTCCAGGCTGACCCTCCTCCCTTGCCTCAACCCTCCACTTGCAAGTCTATAAGACATTGGTACTCAAGTTATGCATCTGAAATGCAACATGCTGGAAACTAAACTCATAATTTGCTCACATCAAACCATCTCTTCCTTCTGGCATCCTTCTGTCTGTTCATGCTCAGTGTTTACTCAGGTAAAACACTTTGGAGTTATCTTCCCTTTCTGCTCTACTTTCCTCCACTCAAATCCTTCCCCCTCACTAATGAGTCCTACATACTTTCTTTCTTTCTTTTTAATATATATTTTTTATTATTGATTTCAGGGACGAAGAGAGAGGGAGAGATAGAAACATCAATGATGAGAGAGAATCAGTGATTGGCTGCCTTCTGCATGCCCCCTACTGGGGATCCAGCCCACAACCCAAGTATTTGCCCTTGACTGGAATTGAACCTAGGACCCTTCAGTCCACAGGCCAACGCTCTATCCACTGAGCCAAACCAGCGAGGGCCTACATTCTTTCTATGTGCCTCTGGGTGCTTTCTAGGTGCTTTCCCCTCTCTATTCCCTGCCGGCCCTGCTCCAGCCGAGCCTACTACCTACTATCACCCAACATTACATGAGCCTCTCCCCTACCTAGCTCTAGCTCCCACAGGGCCTCTAGGCAAATCCAGCTCCCTTAAATTCACTACTCAGTGCCCTCCATAATCTGACCTTGGTCTGCCCTGCTCACCCAATTTCCCCATACTTTCCTCATCAACTCACGGTCCCCATCAAACCTTTGCTCAAGTCCTGCATCCTTCCTGGAACGCCCACCTCGTCCACCTTCCCTGGTCTGACTCCCTCTGGCTCAGTTCCCGCCCTGGGAAACCTGTGCGCTCTCCTGCAGCCTCTGGGATTGGCCTTTGGGATGTGACATTCCTACGGGGCAAGGAGGTGCTTTCCCCTTGCTTTTCTTTCCAAACTCCCTCCAAGAATAGGAGTTCCATTTCCCTCCTACATTCCTGGCTCACCCGAGCCAGCTGTGGTCTTCCTCATTCCCTGTGCCTGGTGGCACAACAGCCAGTTGCAACAGCACCGGGACCACATTCTCCCTAGAGGTCAGGATGCACTCCGTGCCTCTCCGGAATGTGGAGGTTTCCTGGAGCCCGGAGAGAGGGAGTCAGTGTTTAGAGCTGGAGCTCGATAATCCTTCTACTAAATGCCGTCTGTGTCTTCTAATCCATCAGATCCTTGCCTTTCCCTTTCCCTCATCCTCCAGTTTATTGAGCCCGTCTAGGTCAGGCTAAATGACAGAACAAAGACAGGGAGTAGGAAAAGAGGCAGGATGCCTTTGTAGAGGGTGGAGTCGCTTGAGGAATACCAGAGAGAGATTTTCAAGACAGAAGTTGGTAGTTTTAGTAACATGGACCCCCACCTATCTGTGCACAGGCACAGGGCTGACCATGGTAATTGCACTTGGAGCTTTCTGGGTCTCGCATTCCCCAAGATCTGGAAATACTTAGTCCATGCCGGCTCCTTTATCTCCAGAGGGTAGCCCTCTGTTGCCCCCAGAGTGCCTCTGAGCCTGCTCCCTCTTTGTTCACCTCTATGTCGAAAATTCCTTCCTGCACCTGTGAACACGTAGCTGCCCACCTGTGTTCACTCCCAGAGAGAGGTGTGAAGGACAGAGAGGGCGCTGCCCTGGGACAGGGAGTCCTGGGTCTGGTCCCTGGTGGCTCTGCCACTGCCCCTCCACATGACCTTGAGTGAGTCACCTGCGTAAGCCTGTTCCAGCCTCAGGGTTTGCATCTGTACATACAGCAAGGGGAATGGGCAGGGACTTGTTAACAAGTGGAGAGGTTTTTTTCAAAATGGATCTTAGGAAAGAGCCCAGTAAATAAACGAGGTTACAGAAGGCCCTTCAGGGTTGGTGCGGGGAGGTCTGCCGGACCCTTGACCCCTTCTGCAGTGGTCCCTGAGCCAGATCATCTTGGGTCTTTCCCAGGTCTCCAGTTCCTGAGGTTCTCATTGCTCATATGTGATAGGGGCTGGGGAATGGGTCCAGATTCAAGTGAGTTCAGCAAAGAATCATCTCAGGGGGAGGAATCCAACCTGGCCCACGGCGGGTGTCTGTTGGGGGAGGGGTGGTGTGTACAAGCTGGTCCTGGGAGAAGGTGCGCTGTCTTCACCTCTGAGCAAATAAAATGCATGTGTTCATGGGAGGAATGCCCAGAGCTTTCATCTGGGCGTCAAGCCGCTTATGGCCTCCCAAATATTAACAACAACCCACAAGGCTTTGTAAGCACTTTTACAAACATTTCATACTAGTCACCTCAAGCTTGAGTTCCATTTTAATTCAGATGAACTAGGCTGCACGCTCCGTTGAGGTCAGAACCCGCTCTGTACTGAGCGTCAATGTCATAATGGAGGACACAGCTGGTGCCTAACACACAATTGGCATTTGATGAATACAATGTGTGCCTTCCAATAAGCAGGGATGTTAAAAATAATGAATATGTAAATGTTTGAGGGTATATTTAATATATCATCATGGTGACATGTTTGAAATCACATACGATATAAAATAATACATTAAACTAAAAATACGCCCCCCCCAACGCTCCCTGTTTATAAAACATTGAGACACTTCACTTACATCGTTGACATCAGTGTTCTTCTCATCACAGAACCACTCTTTGAATCAACTGTCTGTGTTCTGACCTATATCATTGTCCCTACAGTCAAAGGAGAGTTGGCTATTTCCTATTAGTCCAGAAGGTGTTTGTTTGTTTGTTTATTTATTTATTTATTTAAGTGTAGTTAGTATACAATCTTATATCAGTTATGTTAATTTCAGCTGTACATTCGGCATTTTTATACCTTACAATGTGATCACCCCACTCATTTTATTTTATTAATAAGTCTTTTTGAGATATAACTCACATACCATAAAAAAATTATCCTTTAAAAATGTACATTTTGGTCTGACCAGTGTGGCTCAGTGGTTGAGCTTCAATCTATGAACCAAGAGGTCATGGTTCAAATCCTGGGTAGGGCACATGCCTGGGTTGTGGGCTCAATCTCTAGTAGGGAGCGTGCAGGAGGCAGCCAATCAATGATTCTCTCTAATCCTTAATGTTTCTATCCCTCTCTCGTCCTCTCTCTGAAATCAATGAAAACATAAAAAAAAATGTACAGTTTGGTGAATTCACAGAGTTGTGCAATAGTCATTGCAGAACATTTTCATCATACCCTTAGCAGTCACTCCTTATTCTCCCCTCCCTCCCCCCAGTCCCTGGCAATCACTAATCTACTTTAAATAGGATTTGCCTATTCTGGACATTTCATATTAATGGAATTGTGCAACATTGGGACCTTTTATGACTAGCTTCTTTCCCTTAGCATAATGTTTTCAAGGTTCATTCATGTAGCATGAATCAGTTTTTCATTCCTTTTTGTCAAATAATATTCCACTATATGGATACTAGTGGCTCGGTGCATGAAATTTGTGCACTCAGGGTGGGGGTGGGGGTCCCCCAGCCTGGCCTGTGCCCTGTCAGTGTGGGAGCCTCATGATCCATTGCACCAAAGTGGTAAGGTTCACCCACCCATCCAGGGCTCCTCAATAGATTGCCCCAAAGAGGTAGGCTGGAGCCGGGAGAGGCCTGCGGACCCCTGGCGCAGGCATGCGGAGAGGCCTCTCTGCCACATCCCTGCCCCCGTCCCTGGTGCTGCAAGTCCCCGCCCACCCACGCCTGCTGTGCACGCAGCCTGCTGATCTGTCGTTACTGTGACAGTGTCCCAACCAATTTGCATATTACCCTATTATTAGTATAGATGCCACATTTTGTTTATCCATTTATTTGTTGATGAAGATTTGTGTTGTTTCCACTTTTTGATCATTATAAACAATATTGCTGTGAACATTCGTGAACAAGTTTTGGTATGACATATGTTTTCATTTCTTTTAGTTATATACCCAGGAGTGGAATTGCTGGGCCATGTGACAACTCTATGTTTAACATTTTGAGTAATGGCTGAACTGCTTTCTACAGCAGCGGCACCATCTTACATTCCCATTAGCAATGCATGATGGTTCCAATTCCTCCCTATCTTCACCAATACTTTGTTATTGTCTGCAATTTTGATTATAGCTATTCTAGTGGACTTGGAGTGATATCTTGTTGTGGTTTTAACTCGCGTTTCCCTTATGACTAATGATGGAGCATCTTTTCATGTACTTATTGGCCATTTGTATGTCTTTTTTGGAGAAATGTCTAATCAAATTGTATAGAAGGTATTTCTTGTAGATATCCACAATATATCACTTAGTATATTGCTTTTAAAAATGATCTTTTAAATATCTTCTCACAACAAAATCCAGGGCTTGTAATTGTGAAGCTATACCCCCAAGAAAAGTTACTAAATCTACATTATGGTATCACGCTTGAAAAAAAAACCCAATAACTCTATCCAGTGACCTCTATAAGTATCCAAGACTTGCATTGACTGAAGTGGTGTCAGGCTAATATTTTCCCCAAACAGTATATTTTTGCTCAAAACAGGGTAATTGAAAAAAGAATGACATAATATGCAAGATTCCTTCAGGGCTAGAATAGAAACTTCCCCTTTTTTGACAGATAATTTGGGGAGGGGGGAGAGCTTTACTTATACTTAAAGATGTATAATATTTAAAAACGAGCGGGTGGATGAACAGATAGACAAATGACTTTAGGAATGAATGACTGGACAAAAGAAGGAATGCAAACTACTAAGCCAGTCAACCAAACAACTACACCAATCTAATTCTCTTTATTCTCTCTGAATTCCTACCCAGAAAACCAGCATTGGTCTATATTTTATATTATACAGGATCATATATAAAATTGTTTAAAAAGCAGATCTGCAGTTATACGTTGGAAACAGGACAACGTGTTTTCTGTTGTCTGGAGTATCGTTATCATCTTCCTTTAAAACGGGACAACCTGAGTCTGCCCCGTTTCCTGGAGGTGATTGAGAAACCCAAAGACCAAGTAACGTGACTATAGGGTTTGATCCAGGGTGATGGTTGCTGGAGCAGGGCCTTTCGGTGTGTGAGGTGATGCAGGATTCTCTCAGGGTTTGCCTTGTCCGGGCCCTGAGTCCACTGCTGCCTTTCCACCAGCGTGAGGACAGGGTGGCTGGTGCCTCACGCATGGCCTGGTGCGAGGGGCCTTCCCCTTCTCCCTTCTGCGGTGGGACAGCCACGTCCATCTCACAAACCACACTCACTAGTGATTCACCAGCAAATTCCACACAGAGACGGCCCCTCCCGGTCTTCCCCTCTGGTCTGCTCTTAAGAAGTCACACGTGGACTGGAGAATAGGGTTCTGGATATTGGGGTAGAGCGAGGAAAGAAAAGAGAAAGAATGGCAGGTAGAGGAACAAAAATGGAAGCTGTGGGCAGACACATGAAGTGACAGGGACCTGGTGGAAGTTGTAGAAGGTGGCTTTTAAGGCACAGACCCTGGAGGGGGAATAGTGACAGGCGATACCGCTCTTTAGGAAGACCTTCATGGCAGCCATCGGACAGGCTCCTGTGACATTTACTCTGGAGTGTGTGTGGCTGGGGTTGAGGTGAGGGAGGAAGGGACAGAGGAAGGACATGTGGACAAGGCCTGACTCCTGTTACCAATGGTGGTCGGTAAAGAAAGTCAGGGCTTCAGGTCTGAGTGTATCAGGCAAGTGTCTGGGTCCCTTCCATAGCATTTTAGTCCATTCCTAGATGGGATCCCGGTGACTGCTGGTCTTTCCTTCTGTGCCATGGCCGCACTGAGTCTAAACTGTCCCCCAGGTGGGTGTTTCCCTTGGTTTTGAAACCTCTGCGAGGAAGGACAGTTTACAGTCTTCCTCCTCGAAGTCCTGTTCCTTATTCTGAGGCTATGGGATCCGTGGCTCTGATGTGGTGAACCCGAGGCCCAGCTCTGCATCATGTAGCACCTGCTACGGGCCAGGTGCTGTGCTAGGCTCTGGGGTACAAATGTGAACAAGAGACCACCATGGAGGTGACAGAGCAGGGCGAGCAGTCACAAGAAAACCAGATGTGTTGCAAGAGGATGGTCAAACGCCAGAGGCACGAAGGCCAGCGCTACCAACCTGACCACGGGGTGGCCAAAGAGGCTTCACACACGAGGTGATTCTGGGAAGGGTTTTGAAGAACGGATGGGAGTGCGCCAGGCTGAGAAAGGGTGGGGAGATGCCCTTCCAGGGGGAGAGCCGAGCATACTGAAAGGTAAGACGGCACCGAAGAGGAGAGCCTGTCTGGGAGGCTGTGAACAGCTCAGGACGGCTGAACCCAGCAGGACCGAGGTATCGCCCTTTGTCACGGTCTCTTGGCATTGGACGTTATTCTCTAACAACAGGAAGCTACAGGATACGTAAGATAAGCATACGTATAGGAGATATTGCTATAGGACTTTTTAAGCAGGGAAGAGAGTCAGATTTTTGTTATGGAAAAGAGGACTCTGGACCTGGGTCAGAGCAGCTCTTGTGCCAAACACAGAGCAGACTTTAGATCAGAGACCCCCAGACAGATATTTCCGGGGCTTGGGCAAAGGCCGCCAGCAGGCCATGCCTATGGGCTGGAACGTGGGTGTCTCAGCGATCCACACTGCTGGCTGGCAAGAGGGTGGTGGCAAGGGCTGGCCTGGAGGAGGAGCCCACTTCCTGCTGTCTGCCCCTGCACATCTGTGTGCAGAGGGTAAGGCACAGAGAGAACAGAGGGGGCTTGTCCCGATGAACCAGAACTGACCTGCCTCCAGCGGGGAAGTGCAGAGGGTGAGATGGTGCTTCGGGTACAGGAATCAGGAATCCATGAAGAAGACACCCACCTGGAAAGCAAGGGGGCAGACAGGCATCTATTTTCGCCCCACACAGTAGGAATAGGGTATCCACTGGAATCACGGAGCGGATAGGGTATCTGGGCCTGGAAGACTCTGGTGGAGGCAAAGGGACCGGACATGGGACGGAAGCTCACATTCCACCTTCCCGGCACCCCTCCTCCCAGAGCTCTTGGCCGCACCAGCCGTTTCTTCCAGGCACATGTTATCTTGAGATAAAATTATTTTTCACAAGTACGTGCCTTGCTGAACAGGATGGTGGAAGGCGGGGACCTTGTCTTGTGCCCCTTTGCTTCCCAATCATTTTCTCGCAAAAGTCAGGATGTGAACCTTGCACTCAGCCAACATTCGATCAGACCTGAGGTTTTAGGGGAAGGATCTGAGGGAAAAGTACTAATTTAGACATGGTCTCCGACACCTGTGGAAATGAGGCGCACCAGAAGGGTTTACATGAAAACAAGATACACAACATTTGATCCGCTGCTAAAAGAGACCCGTGGGCAGAGGACTTCCTGATCCCAGCGGGGACACGCTTTGGAGAACATTCTGAGTGGAAGCAGCCTGAACCCTCCATGTAGCTCCTCGAAGTCCAGGGCCAGCAGCACACAGCTTACCGGCTCCGGCTCCAAAGTCACTGCTGCGTCCCTCTAGGGAGCAGCCCGAGAATCTGCATTTTGGACAGTTCTGTAGGTGATGTGAATTCTGCTGGCCCAGGAGCCACATTTGAGAACCACTGCTGCAGAGCCGGTTCTGTTATTAGGAGTGAGTCTGCAGTCAAACCCAGGCAGCCATGTCGTCCTTTTTTGGTTTTGCTTTGCTTTGTTCCTAACCATCCACACATGGCTTTGATGCCCACCCTGGTTGAAACATCTACCATGTCTCCATGGGCTCTGCCATGAGCCCCACCTGTCATCTGCCCAAGGCGCCCCGAGGCCCTGGCGGGCTTTCCCTGGTCTTTGTCCATGGTCTTCCCTCCATCAGGACTGCCTCTCCCAGGCTTCCTCCATCCCTACCTCTCAGACCCCTCTAGGCCTGAACCCTAATGCCAACTCTGCCTGCCCTTCCCCCAGCACCCTAGGTCTGCTTTCATCTCCCATCCTGTCTGCTCCTTCAACAGGACTTCCCTTCTGCCTTATTTTACTGTTGGTTATGGTGCCCTCTGTCTTAGCACTGCCACCATAACAAAACACCATGGAGCGTGCGGAACAAACAGCAGACTTATTTTCTCGCAGTTCTGGAGGCTGGAAGTCTGAGATCAGGGTCAGCGTGTCAGTTTCTGGTGAGGGCTGTCTGCATGGCTTGTGGACCTTGGCCTTGTCTGCATGCCGTGTCCTCTCATGGCCTTTCCTTGGTGTGTGTGCACAAGATAGAGGGGGGGGGAGGGGGATGCTCTTGTCATTCTTCCTTTTCTTATAAGGACATTAAATCTATCAGATCAGGGCCCACCCTGATGACCTCATTGAACCTTAATTGCTTCCATAAAGGCCCCATCTCTAGATACAGTCACAGTGGTTAGGGCTTCAACATTCGGATTTTGGAGGGAAACCAACATTCAGTCCATAACATTGTCTTTTCCAGTTAGACTATCCACTTGCAGATCTCAGTCATGGTGCCTGTGTCTGCCCTCAATGGCTATGGCAGCCATGGGAGGTGTTCCATCGCTATCTACCTAATCACCGTGAAGGTTTGAAAAACAAACCAAAACAAGCCAAGACCTATCTGTTTACTTTGGCCCTAACTGGCCCCTCGTCCTTGAAATGTACCCACAAAGGCCAAGGAGGTGGAGGAGAGAAGGTGTTGGCTGAACCCCGTCCATGAGATGGCGTGGCTGGGTGCCAGAGTTGTCAATGGGCTCATCAGCCTTGAAAATAATGTGGTTTCTAATCTGTAATCACTCAGGGAACTACCACCCCCAGAGCCAAATTAAGAATGTTTTCTTCAGGCAAAAAAACCTCGTGCTGCCTTTGGCATCCATGGCCGCCTCAGGAATCTCATTACGTGATGGATCCTTCTCTTTTTTTTGCTCATTCCCGCACTTCCTCCAGATCTGCACCTTCCGGTTCTCAGATGACAAATAGTCAAGCCCTCGTTCTGCCTTCTTCAACACTTGAATAACTTCCAGCCGTGGTTCCTCTCCCCAAGACTTGTCTTTTATTTCTTGCTGTTTTACCTCATTCCTTTCAAATGAAGCCGCTGGTGTCCCCTGGCCTGAGGACCCACACGAATCACAGAAGCCCAGAGTGACCCAGATACATTTCTGGGAACTACTGCCCTTTGCTGTCTATTTACAACTGCTTAATGCCAAGGTCACAGGGCGGGGGTGGGGGGGGGGTAAGGGGGCCCGGGAGTACCCACAGAATGTGCTTATCTTCTCCATCAACCTCTACCTTATTCATGAAGCTTGTCCCCTGACTTTGGGGCATTTTCCTATTTTTTTCTTTTCTTCCCTGTTCCTCTGAGTCTCCTGATTAAAGGAAGAAAAAGAGAAACATGTCCTAAGTTTGGAAAAAGGATTCCTAGACTCAGTTCTTGAGCCCATCTTTCACTTTTTAGGAAAATGGCAAGCCTGTAAGCTCATTTCTTTGTGTACCATCGCCCCACTCCATCCCTTCCCTTCCCCCAGCCCTTCCCCTCTCAGCACAAGCTTGGACCTGATATTATTGCTCCTTTAAATATGGAGCAATCCAGTCTCCCAGTGGAGGCAAGGGAACATCCGCCTTCACACAAACAACTCACGATCCATCAGCAGGCAGGGCTCATAATGGTTAGGAGCAAGCCCTCAGACTCAAGGTGTGGCTCCTTATTTCCTGGAGATGTGGCCTCAAGCACATTCTTAACCCCTCCAGTCCTCGGCTTCCCTGCGTGCCTAACGGTGATAACGGTGGCGCTTTCCTTAAAGAGATAGTGCAAAGATTAAAAATTGATAACATATTTATGTGTACAAAGCACTTAGCATTGGTGTGTTGCACATCAGTACTCAATACATTTAACAATTATTTTTATCAATGGCGCACACTATTAGGACACAGAAATATGTGTGTAACTGAAATGCCCCCCGGGCCCCTGCCCCTTTGTCTATCACACTTGGCAGACACTCCAGCTCCATAGCCTATGGCAACCCACGGTCCTGCCCCAGGATCTCTGTCAGTTCTAGACACTTCCTTGTGCTTCCGGCCACCTCTGTGCTATCAGATCTTGTTCAGTCTTATCACCCCAGGGCATTAGAGCTCAGCCCATTCACCAGTTGCCCCAAGAAGCCCAAACACAGAACGTTTGATTTTGTGGTTTTACTGAAGAATTGGAGGGAGGAGGAAGAGGGTTATGGAGAGGGTCAGGTCCTACAGCATTTGCCTTTTTTTCTGCTCTCCTTCTCCTCCTCCTTCCTTTCCTTTTCCAGAGCAAATGACACCAGCCCAGGCTCCCTGAGCCTCATTTAACTGCATCAATTTGGTGGAGAATTACCTTAGTCTGTGTGGGCTGCTATAACAAAATACCATGGACTGGGTGGCTTATAAACAACATTTATTCCTCACAGTTCTGTAGGCTGGAAGTTCAAGATCAAGGCCCTGGTAGATTCATTGTCTGGTGGGGACCTGCTTCCTGGTTAATAGACAGCTTTTCCCTGTGTCCTCACAGGCGGAAGGGGTCAGGGGTCTCTCTGGATAGGATTTATACGGACACAAGTCCTATCATGAGGGCTCTTCCCTCATGTTACCTCCCAAAGCCTCACCTCCTACTACCATCACTTTGGGGTTTAAAGTGTCAACACGAATTTGGGAGGAATACAACTATTCAATAAATAGCAGGGATATTTCTAAACAAATATAGTTTTCTTCCTGGAGGAATTCTGTTATCCTCTCCTAAGGGAATAGAAACCTCATCACCTTTACTCATGTTTAAACAAAAATGCTACATCCTCAGGGCAGGACTGCCCCTGGTGACATCCACGTGAGGCCGGGTGGTGAGTGGCATGGTGGAGGTGGGAGCTGCTGCTCTGCCTGAGGGCTTTAGGGGCTTGGAGAAGGGTCTGTGGGAACAGACGCCCATTCCCGAGCAAAGGCAGACTGAGCCAGGGCTGGGTTTTACTGCTTGTGAAGGGAAGCGGTTGCTTTCCCCAGACTACAGAGGTGACTTTCTGGTAATGGGACTTTGTGACCCATCAACAATTTTGAGAAGTAGACAAATTACACATGGTTGATTCAGGCATGCAAAATAAACAAAACCTGTGACAGGGTTGACACACGGGAAGATGAGTCAGGTAAAGATGTACATACCTCAGCCAGGAAGGAGACCAGGAGCTCATGGCCCTGGAGGTCACCGGGCGGGCTCTGGGCTGTCCTGGGAACTGTGAGAAGCAGGAGAGGCTCAGACCTCTGGCTACATAGTGCCTTGCCTTTGGACACGAGGTCCCACAGGTGTGAACACTCCTCATTCCCCAAAGTGGTGTTCATGTCTCATACCTTCGCCAGAAGAGCTGTTCCTTCTACCCAAATGCTCCTCATTGCCTAACACTTCCTCTTTCTTTTTATTCACTCCTTGAAATCCTCCTCAGCTTTTGCTGCACCACCCCCGTGCCGCCGTCCTGATCTCCTCTTGCTTGTAGTCAGAATGGCTGACCCTGTTCTCATTGTGCTCCCAGCACATGGCCTTGGTGACAATGGGCACTTCCTCCTTCGGACTCTTAGAGAGAGAGAGAGAGAGAGAGAGAGAGAGAGAGAGAGAGAGACATTGATTGGTTGCCTCTGGCATGCACCCTTACTAGGGCCGGAGATGAAACCTGCAGCTCAGGTACAAACCCTTGACGGAGAATCAAACCCAGGACCCTCGGTGCACAGGCCGATCTTCTAACCACTGAGCACCATCGGCTAGGGCCATCTTACCCATTTTTAAATCCACTCTCAGCCCTATCTGGTGGCTTAGGCAGTGTCTGGCCTACAGTAAATTCTCCACGTATCGTTAAAAAACCCGTTCACTGTGATTGTGAAGTTATGGAGAACCTCATTCAGCTACCAGTCCGGTCACTCAAGACCACGGTATTTATTGTAGGCATTTTGCCCTCTTGGAGTTTCCATTTCCCATTTATGGATGCGGAGGAAAGAGCTGAAGAAAGGGATTCTGTTAATTCTAATTTTTACTCTGTTCTCATAGAACTACTTGCTTTCTGCTCGCATGTTGCTGTGAGTAACGGGGAAAGTGGTGGAGAGTGTTCTCTGATCACAGAAAAGTGGGGAATCTTAATGGACCAGAAACGCCCCCATTGAACAAGAATCATTTGGGGGAAGGAGTGGTAGACTGCGAAGTCACCTAGTCTAATCATCTCTTGGAGAAAGGTCCCTCCCATGAACACCTGTGGAGAATGTCTTTCCAGAGAAGACATTCTTATTACTAGAAGGTTCTTACTTTCACAGAACTGAACTCTCTAAAACACACCTGCTGGGGCTGCCCCCAGCAACAGCCCAGACTAATGACTATTTCTCAATATGACAGCGCTCAAAGATAGGGACCACCTACCCATTATTCTCTGACCCAGACCTAACATGCAGAGTTGTCCCCCACCCCTTCCTTGCATGACACAGTTTTCAGAGGCCTGCCTTTCTGGCTCTCCAATTCTGCATAAAAGATTTTGTCACCATCTTAAAATGTCACGGCCAGCAGTCCACATTACTCCACAAGAAACAAGACCTCTTAGCTGATGGTTCCCAGACGTTGTCACCGTGGGCTCCTATCTTTCCCCTCTCCAAATGTGCGTTTTGTTTGGAAATTTTCTGTTGATTAAACTTACTGAGTAAAAGTCCATCTGTGATCCTTTTATGTTTGAATTCCTCAGCCTGGCTTTCATGGTCCCAGGACTCCTCTGCAGTTCGTGTCTGGTCTGCTCTCCCAGCCTTACTTCTGACTACTAATCATTCTTGCCTTAGCCAGCCCGGGCTGCATGACAAATACCATCGGCTGGGTGGCTGAAACAAAAGACATCTCTTCCCTCACAATTCTGGAGGCTGGAAGGCCAAGATTAAAGTGTCAACAAAGTTGGTTTCTTCTGAGGCCTCTCTCCTTGGTTTGTAGATGCCTGTCTTCTTCCTGTGCTCTCACAGGGCCTTCCCGCTGTTTATGTCCTTGTCCTAATTTTCTCATCTTATAGGGACGTCAGTCATATTGGATTAGGGCCCAGCCCAATGGCCTTATTTTTACCTTCATTAACTCACTCATGTCCCTGTCTCCAAACAGTCACATTCTGCGGTACTGGGGGTCAGGACTTCCACACAGGAGTCTGGGGAGACACAATTCTGCTCGTAACATCCTACCTTACCTTTGTCCAGTTAATCTGGTTTTGCCTTGTCTTCTTAGAACATATCCTTTATTTTTACTTCTGATGCCTTTGGTCCTCTGCCTCTTGCCCTGCCTCTCCTGCCTTCTCCTTCCAGGCCAGTCTTCCAAGAAGCTCACATGACGACTGGTTGTCCAGTCTGTTTAGACCCACAAAGATGGAGAATTCCCTTCCTCCTGAACCAGCCCATTCTGCTGCTTCCACAGCATCCCACTCCAGCAACCTGGTCCTAGAAAGACCTCAAGTTTCACACGCCAAAGGTGCTCTTCCTTCTACTCTGAGACACTATTCTTGGGGGGGGCAGTTTACATAGAATGTGGTCCTCTTTCTATGCTGTGAACGCTCAAACATTTCTTAATTGGTTCCCATAAATTCAGGAGTATTGCCATCCATGTTCCCTCTGCAAGACAGGGTTCTCCTAAACTTCACCTGCCAACATCCCTCAGTCAAAGCAAAATCAACAGAGCCCACTTTTCTTTCCATTCCGCTCTGCAGTTCCTCCCCAGCATGCACACACTCCAACACACACACACCTCCCAGCGCCTCAGCCTTGTATATCTTCTTAATGCAGTTGCTTAGCAACCAGTAAGGGAAGTGTGATAGCACCTCCTAGCACTGTCCCTGGAACACAGCAGACAATACAAACAGTTCCCTGGCTCCTCTCTGCAACTAGAGGAAGGTAACTGTCAGAGGTGGCCAGCATTATGCTCCAGAGATATTGGCTCATCCTCATGGGCCCAAATTGGTTGTTGCTTTGCTTTTACTTGGCATTGGGTAATGTCTTTGTGGGGGCGGCTGGGTAGGTGGTTCTTGAAGGGCCGGATCTCTCTGCTTGCACTTGTTCTCAGGATGCCTGTGATGAAAAAGGGCCGCTTGCAGAATCCTCTCTGCTCCCACGCAGCCCTGCCCTGCACCAAGCCAACATCCCCCCAGC
The DNA here is from genome assembly GCF_027574615.1 of Eptesicus fuscus. NCBI lineage: Eukaryota > Metazoa > Chordata > Mammalia > Chiroptera > Vespertilionidae > Eptesicus > Eptesicus fuscus. Next base: position 31,101,799 of record NC_072478.1, read on the forward strand.
CCCACCCCCAGCCACCGCGTTTCCTGCAGTCTTTTCCATTTGGAGGTTGTTCCACAATGATCTGGCACTGCCCTGCCCTACTCCTCCGTATTGCAGCCCTCTGTGCTTCTAGTCCCTGGTTCCTCTGCCTTTCGGATGCTTCTCCATGCTGTTGGACAGCCACTAGCTGCTCAGATCATCCATGTCTCTCCTCTGTCTCTGTCCCTTACATTCTTTACATCCCAGTCTCAGACCCCTGGGCCGAATGCCACACACGTGGCATCTGAAGTCCATCGCCTGTTCTCTGTTGGTGTCCTGATTAGAAACTGGATCATTGTGACTTGGAATTCCCGGGTGTGTCTAGCATGCAACAGTAGAGAGAGTCTGGAGTCTGAAAACATATATTTCAATTCCAGATCCTCTTTTTTGTTGTCTTGATGATGTGACTAAGGTCAAGTTTCTCTAACTTCTCCAAGTCTTTGTTTTACAAGGGGATTGGACTATTTGCCTCACTAGGCTATTATGACAAACATATACACTAAGTGGCCAGATTATTATGATCTCTGAATGCATAATAATCTGGCCACTCAGTGTATATTCCTATATAATAAAAGGCTAATATGCAAATTGTCCCCTCGACCAGGAGTTTGACCAGCAGGCAGGCCGGCCAACCACCCATGTCCCCTCCCCCTGGCCAGGCTGGCTGGATCCCACCCATGCACGAATTCATGCACCGGGCCTCTAAAATATATATATATATATATATATATATATATATATATATATACACACTGAGTGGCCAGATTATTATTCGTTCAGAGATCATAATAATCTGACCACTCAGTGTAAACTAACAAATAGAAGGGACCCAACAAAATACACAGCATACAGTGGGAAAACCCCAGTCCCGTCCTCTTCTTCCATCTCTACCTCTTTATTCTTCCTTCGGCACCTGCTCTTCCTCAAGCAAAAACTAGACTTCTGGTTGGATCCTCAGAGGCAGTGCATGTCATAACTGGACAGGGAGGCAGATGGGGAGCTCGAGGTCTACCACTCAGTGCCTCTGACCTTGGGTCCTGCACTTACCAGCCCTGAGGTTCCTTTTGTGCACCTGTGAAATGAAGCTAAGAACACCTGACTTGTCTAATGCACAGAGCTGCTGTCAAGCTCAAAGGAGATAATAACCCGTGTTAATATCCTTTACACACATCAAGGTGTTTTACAAATTTAGAGATACAAGTTTTCTTGGACAAACTGGGGCCCATTCCCTCCACCTTGTAAAATGAAGGTATTAGATTCCAGCGTGTCTCAAGCCCCCTCAAGTTCTAATGTAGCACACTGAGAGGTGACAGTTGCCCTCTGAAGGCCTCAATGGACAGACGGAGGCCTTCTTCACACACGGTGTTTGTCTGTGAGAATAATTTGCATCAATATTTCCACTCTCTAATCCCTGGAGTCCCATGACCAAGATGGCTGGTTACCACCTCATCAAGACCTTACCCAGAACTATTTTAGAGGCTTCTTCTAGTTCTGGGTTAGGAATGCATAGAGCTCAGTCCTTTCAATAAGGAAAACAAATGAGTTAGAACATGTCCTCAGGGTGATAGAGGAACCAGGGAAGCAGTCACTGGTGTAGGTGTGTGAAGTTCATGTCACGAGTACTGCCTTGGTGGTTATGTGTGTAGTAGTGGCCTGAAAAAGAACTGAATTTTCAAATGGAGGATACTTGAGACAAGAGATATCCAAGTTATGTGATATCAGTAATTTACATAAAAGCACGACCAACCAATAGAATTTGGATGTTATTGAAATCTTGAAGATTGGGAGTCTGGCCAAGGACGAACAAACATTCCGAGACATTTGCATTCTGTTTGGTGAGATTTCCCCCCTAGGCAATTATAGAGCCTCTTTTTATAAAGAGGATCCCAACAGGAAAGATGGGTGCTGCCAGCAGCTCGCAAAGCTCTCGGGCTTGGCTTAGAAGGAGGGTGCAACTTCACTCAGGGACTTCACTGCCAACTTCCCTCTAATCCCATGGCTCCGGGGGAAAGATGACTAGAGCCTTCTGTTAAAAAGCTGGGAGCTCCTGCTTTATGATAAAGTTGCGAAAGGTCAGGTACAAGTGTCAACGGTTAACCACAGAACCACTGAACATACAGTTATTTGGTGGGGGAGCAGTGGGAGGCAGATGTGATTTACGTTGGACCCATGGAATATTTATAAAATCAGAGAATGTTAAATGTTGGCAATCACCCAGTACAACCTTTTTACTAACAAATAAGAAAATAGCCTCCAACGTGTTAGCAGCGGTCAGTTGGGGATTGCAGAAATGTGGGTGATGGTTAGTTTCTAGCTTGTTTCTTTTACTTTTCAAATACAAATACAAATACGAAACCAAAACCAAAAAGAACAAAACAAAAAGAAAAACAGGAAAATGACTTGCCTAAGGGTCCTGTAGCAACCTGGAGGCAGAGCTTGCCGCGCCTCCCAAATCTGTTGACTTTCGTTCCTCTGCTTGTCTCTCAAGGGTGTGGGCGGAGGGGTGGAGGGTCTATCTGAGACTAGAACTGGGCTTACAGTTTCCAGGATAATTTGATAAACATTTTCCCTCTGAATAAAACATGGGCTTTTTCTACGGGGAAATGGTAAAAACTAAATGTCAGTTGAAAGCAAACCTCTCAACTCACACCTGGTTCGACAGGGTTAAAGCCGCCCGCGGAAAGATGATGGGAAAATGGAACCTGTGTCTGGTTTTCTTAACCCGCATCCCACGTAGCCCGTCACTTTAGGGAAGAGGAACGCAGCTAATGGGGTGGTGAGAGCACCGTGAATGCCATCCCCCGCACAGGCTCCTGTCTACAGCTTTTGTTCCATGGTCTCTTCAGTAAATATGACTCAGTCTGCTGTTTGGGCTCCACTTCCCTTACGCTCTGCTGTGCCCGTCATGCCTGACTCAGGGGGCGCGCTCAGGGGCCTCGCAGGTCCCGCTGCCTCTCATCTCCCCAGCTGACCAAGCTCCCTTCTGCTCCTCTGAGCACCGAGATCCTCCCCCCTTCCCAGCTTTCAAAACATCAATTAATACGGATGGTGTCTCCCCACCTCCCCAATAAAAAAAAAAAACACGTGCTGTACACTTATCTTGACAAACTGCCAAGTGCTTTTTTCACCCACCTACTCATCTATTAAATTCATAGTCTCCAGCATATGCGTGATACCCAAAAGGCCAAGTAAAGGTCAAAATGTGTTCCTGTGAGCAATGAAAACAAAAGACAGGAAAACCTCCCAATCACCTCTCCTCTGGTAAATGCTTGTTAGAGCAAGAACATTATATTCTTCATGTGCATGGAGGCTGGTCATCTGGGCCAGCCCACACTTGTGAACTTGTTTTGGCTGGAAGAGTCAAGATAGGAGCTTCAGTGTATTTGGAGGCACTTTATTTTGAACTCAAGGCAACAGTAAAATGTCCCAGCACTTTCTATAACAAAATAACAAACAGCATTAAATAGGAAGCATGGGGTCTCCTTCCCCTAAGCCACCGAAGCCACAGTCACCTCAAGGGGATAGAGAGATGAAGACATGGGGCTGCTGACCCAGGCTCAGGAGTAAAGGGGATTTCATGCCAAAACCATTTCTGTAGCACCACCATGCAAGAGGCCCAGAGATCTATAGCACAAATTTGCCATGAGCTATGCATCAGTGGGGCTGTTAATGTTGGAGGCTGTATCCTGTCAGATGCCCAAGATAAAGGCAATGGGGCTACCACACTGAGCCAGTGAGTCACCTTTAGTTTGGGGGATGCCATGCCCTGTCTAAGAAGGTAGTGTTGTTTGTCAGGACGTTTGGGACAGAGTGCCTGCTGCTTGCCCATCTGCAGTAGGATTTTTCTCCCTCCTTTTCCTTTCTTCTCATGGGCTAGGAAGGGCCCATCTTGGCCTAATTGTACATGTTGACTTCTGAATATGAGGAAGCAAAGTCCCTAATGCATTTGTTCACATTTGAACTCTCTCTCTCTCTCTCTCTCTCTCTCTCTCTCTCTCTCTCTCTCGTCACCACAATACATCCCCATTCTACCTGTAATGGTAGATCAGACTAAAACCAGTCCTGAAACCAATGAGACACTCCAGTGGTTGGGTTGTTCTAAGGGGATGCTGCTTCCAGGTGTGATTTCCCACGATCCAGCTAATTGAGGAGGAATAGCCTGGGAATGCCAACCCATTTAGCCCTATCAGTCACTGAGACCTGACCAAGGGTGGCTTTGGAAGTCGTTTCCCAAGAGCAGGAGAAACGCAGCGCCAGCAGACACAAGCCAACCACTGAGGATGAAGCGAGAAAAGGAAGGCGCCACACACCTGTCTGTGTCCTGTGTCCTGGTCAGTACTCTTATAGTGGCAGATGACAGGCATCCCAGAAAGGGGATTTGATGGCTACAAACGAAAACTAAGGGAAGATTTGGGAAGCAGCTGGACTCAGGGATGACTGCCTTTAGGACCTCAGGTGTCTCTGTGTCTACCCCTCTGCCTCTCTCTGCATGTCGGCTTCTTTCAGGACAACTTCTGTAAAAGGCAGGGGGCATAGCTGCTAATGGCATCCAAACTCTCATTCTTAGCCTTCTCAAACACAAGGCAAAGCTTCTTTTCCTAAGCTGAAGTTTTAAAAATGCCAAAGAAGAACTCTGATTGGTTTAGCTAAGATCATGTGTCCAGTGCTGGGCTAGTCACCCAGCCAGGACAGTGGGGAGCCATGTTTGCCCCAGTTGGAGTAATGCATCACCTCCTGTGGTCCAGACCACGAGGAGGAGGTAGCAGAGATGGCCTCACAATGGCAGCTTCCAGTAGAACTAGCCAGTTGCCATGGGAGGAGGAATACTTCTCGGCAAAGACTGTGAGTGAAATTTCTCTGAAGGGGGAGGAGGTATTGCAAGCACACAAGACAACTTGTGGTCCCCTGCAATAAATGTGTAAGCTTTGATCATGTAGCAGTTTGTGATCCGTGGCTAGCAGGTATGTATATCTGTTGAGAGCGCTGTTAAATTTGAGAAATGAAGAGAAATGGTGACATCTAAAGTGCTTGGGAATTGGCAATGTATAATTATGTTACCGCTAAGAACTATGTAAAACTTTGCAGAAAGAACAGGTAGCAAGGTTATAAATCATACATCAATAAATCATTTGTATATTGCTAGGTTGTTTGACAATCTTATATAATAAAAGGCTAATATGCAAATCGACCGCAGGGCGGAATGATCAGTCGCTATGATGTGCACTGACCACCAGGGGCCAGATGCTCAATGCAGTGGCAGTGGTGGGAGCCTCTCCCGCCTCCACAGCAGTGCTAAGCCTTCAGTCAGACATCGTCTGGGGCCCCCAGACTGCAAAAGGGCGCAGGTTGGGCTGAGAGCTCCCCGGCTCCCCAGTGCATGATTTTCATGCCCCGGGCCCCTAGTAGTTATTATAGAAAAGAGATAATTGAGCTTGAGTTCCTGGTCGTGTTGACCTGCTTATAAGATTGAAAAGACAAAACTCATGTTTACAGGTTGTTCTATCTTCCCTGAGCTTGAACGCAATGTCAATATTAGTGACAGTCTTTCCTCAGAATTATCCCTGATTTGTAATTGTACTGCATCTGTCTGGAATTGGAAAACAACCTTGCTCTTCCATCTTGAGTGAATGGTGTTTTGTTGTGTTTTTTTAAATCTTCACCCAAGGATATTTTTTCCATTGATTTCTAGAGAGAGTGGTACGTTGGGAGGAGAGATAGAAGGGAGGGAGGAATGGGCAGGGGAGAGACAGAAACACTTATGTGAGAGAGACACATCCATTGGTTGGCTCCCACATGCACTTCTACCAGGTCTGGGAAACCTGCAACCAAGGCACGTGCCCTTGCCTGGGAATCGAACCCGAGACCCTACAGTCCCTGCGCCCATGCTCTAATCATGTAGTTTTGATTCTGCCTTTTAACTCTTCAGACTATACTTTGCCCTTTTTCAAAGGGAGTCTTAATGTTTTAATACTAGTGAATACCTAGTAATGGCCTTCCGAAGATGTCCACATCCTAATCCAACAACCCACGAATATGTTAATTTACATTGCAAAAGAGACTTTGCAGGTGTGATTAGGTTAAGAATCTTGAGATTGCCGAAACCCGGTTTGGCTCAGTGGATAGAGCGTTGGTCTGCGGACTGAAAGGTCCCAATTTCGATTCCGGTCAAGGGCATGTACATTGGTTGTGGGCACATCCCTGGTAGGGGGTGTGCAGAAGGCAGCTGGTCGATGTTTCTCTCTCATCGATGTTTCTAGCTCTCTATCCTTCTCCCTTCCTCTCTGTAAAAAATCAGTAAAATATATATATAAAAAAAAGAATCTTGAGATGGAGAGATTATCCTGGATTATGGGGATGGACCTAATGTTGTCACAAGAGTCCTCATAAACCTGAGATAGGAGGATCAGTGAAGGTGAGGACAGAAGGAAATGTAACAAAAGAAGCAGAAGTTAGAGAGAGAGAGTTGAAGATGCTACCCTGCTGTCTTTGAAGATGGAAGAAGGGACCATGAGCCAAGGAGTGTACAGTTTCTAGAAGCTGAAAAACAAAACAAAAACAAAACCCACAAAGAAAAGGATTCTCCCTTAGAAACTCCAGAAAAAAGATGACCCTGTAGGCACCTTAATTTTGGGACTTCTGACCTCTCAAACAGTGTCATTTTAAGCCATGAAGGTTGTGGTAATTTGGTACAGCAACAGCAGAAAACTAACATAACTACTTTTCTGAAAAGCAACTTGGCAACATGTACTAAGAGATACAAGAGTTTATGCTTCTGACTCAGTCATTCTACTTCTAGGACTCTCCCAATGAAACAATCAGATAGACAGAGATGTACTTATCTGTTCAGATGTTCATTACACTATTATCTATAATAGCAAAGCCTTGGAACCGCCCGAGGCCTCTACTGGCGGTCTTATCTTTACTTCAGTCACAACATTGTTCAAGTAAGAAGACAGGGCCCACTGGAAGAGGACCATCTCCCTTTAAAATGTTGCTTTTAGAATGTGTTTAATCACAGGTGGAGATCGCCTGTGTTAGAAAATGTTGTCAGTCTACTGCTTCAACAAAAAATGTTGAGCAAGCTGGGACCTGAGCCGAGGATATAGAGACCAAGAACACATGGGATTATGGGAGCTGCAGGAGCCTGGCCAGAGAGATAGTTATCATCACAAAGACTTCAGAAAAGGTGTTGTTCCACTTAAAACTTGAAGGATCATCAGGAATGAGCCGCAACTGAAAAGCCAGTGCACGGAGTGCAGTCATTTCCCCGTGCTGTGCACACATAGTCCTGAAAGTGGATATAGATGCTGGCTGCTCACCAGGAATTCAGAAGGCTCTGCAGCCTGAAGCAGGAGTAGAAGCCCTCTTGTTAAAGAGCTACAGAAAAACAAACAAAAAACTGGAAACAACCTAGGCATCCTTCAGTGGGTGACTGGAGTAGCCATGCCATAAAATACTCCTCAGCAATAGAAAGGAATGGACTATGGGTACATGCAATAACCAGGATAGATCTCGAGGGCATTAGGTGTTATGAAAACGAGTCAGTCTGAAGAGGTTTCATACTGGATGATTCCATTCTTAAAGGGACAAAACTACAGAGCAGAGAACAAATTAGTATAGCCATGATGGGAATACGTTCTGAGAAATACGTTGCTAGGTGATTTCGTCATTGTGTGAACACCTTAGAGTGCACTTACCCAAATCTAGATGGTAAAACCTACTGCACTCCCAGGCTGTACGGGATAGCCTATTGCTCCTGGCCTACAAGCCTGTGCAGCATGATACTGTACAAAACATGAAATTAAATCAAGCACGAGATAAAATGATGCAACCGAGAGACACGGTAAACATGAGATGTCTGAGGCTGCTGCAGGCGATATGCAGCATAGTTTTTATAAGTAGAAAGTACACTCTGAAATAATGGAAATAGCATAGTAAACACATAAACCTGTAATATAGTCATTAATTATCATTATTATGTACTGTACATAATTGTATGTGCTATACTTTTATATGACTGGCAGAGTAGTAGGTTTGTTTGCACCAGTGCCACCACAAACATGAGGAATGCATTGCACTACATGTCATTAAACCTATGACATCTCTAGGCAATACAAGTTTTTTAGCTCATCATAATCTTATGGGATCACCGCCATACATGTGGTCTGTCATTGACTAAAATATTGTTATATGGCGCATGACTATAGTTGTGGAAATGAGAAGGCAGGTATGACTATAAGGAGATAGAACAGCTCTTGTCTGCAGAGTACTTACACAATCATATACATGGGACAAGATTGCATAGAACCCCTGCCCCCCCACCCCCACCTCCCACAAATCCATGTAAAAAAAATGCTGAAAATGGAATTAGGTTTCTTGTCTCACCACAGCATTATACCAATGTCAGTTTCCTGGTTTTGCTCTTACACTACAAGATGTCACCATTAGGGGAAGATGGGTCAGGGTACACGAGACTCTGTGTGCTATTTTTGCAACTTCCTGTGAGTCTATAATTATTTCAAAATAAAATTTTAAAAAAATAACCACAGACTAAAATTCCTCTGCCCGATGACATTTCTGTTCCCAAGCATTTTTCATCACTCCAATAGTTCTAGGTCCATTTCAGTTGGGGTTTAAATACTCCACGGTTCCCCCATCACTTCTTAGATGTCTGCTCATGGTCACCTAGGACAGGGAGGTGATACCAGCAATTGATTTCCACCGAAATCTCCTGTGCCTGCCCTCTTCCTTAACAACTGCCAGGAGCATTGTTTCCCAACCACCCGCCTGGAAGGCGATCGGCTGTGTTTGTGAGTCACCCTGTTCATGCTGTAAGAGCCTGGCTTTCTTCTCTCTCCTTCACCAACTCTAGATGAGGAAGCAGAAACGGCCCGTGCACAGAGGAGAGGGAGGAGACAGATAGCTAAGAGTGAGAGCCATAGCGAGTAGGTGCTCTGGCATAATGGAAAAGGCATTGACGTACTCTCTGAATTCATTCATTTATTCAAGCAGGTGTCTTTGTTCAGGCCTCTACAGCAGAAATACCACAGACTGGGTGTCTTAAACAATAGTTCTGGACCCTGGGAAGTCCAAGATCAAGGCACTGGCAGGTTGGGTGTCTGATGAGGACCCGCTTTCTGGTTCCCAGACAGTTTTTTTCTGTGTCCTCACTTGGTGGTGAAAGGGCATTAACCCCAGTCACGAGGGCTCCACCCTCCTGACTTAATCGCCTGCCAAAGACTTCGCCTCCTAAAAACCATCACCTTTGGGTTATGACTTCACATATGAATTTGGGGGGTTACACACATTCAGTCGAGAGCAGCAGGTGTTATCAAGTCCTCCTCGGTGCGCGGCATGGTGTTACACACTGGGTGCCAATGGTTCCTGGCCTCCTGGAGGTTATGGCAGATGGTCTGAATTTAAGCTCTCTTGCTCACCAGTCTTGTGACCTCTGAAAAGTCACTTCATGTCTTTGACTTTTGGTTTCTTTTCTATAAATTGGGGTTATTAACCCAACCTTTTCGGATTTCTGTGGGGTTGCATGCATGTTGAGCACAGTGTCTTAAACTGCGCAGGTGTTCAGTCTTTCACATTAGTTCTCACTGTCCTTCCTCTCCGCTCACCTTCTACGCAGATCGCTTATAACGGGTGGAATCTGGACTCCACTGGGGCAGCCCCGGGCTGTAGACAAAGCTCAGTGTTGTAGGATCAGTTAAGTTAAATGCAGGGGCGTCCGCACAGTTCTGTAGAGCACAGGCCAAATGAAGCTGGGTCAGAAAAAAATTCTTTTTGTATTTCTGTTCATTTTTCCTTTCTATTTTTAATTCTCCGTGTTTGGTGTGTTTATTATCGTATCTTCTTGGTGAAATTTGCCTTGTTAAATCTCTGTTCCTCAATCACATTTTAAACTCCTTTTCTGCAAATCTAGCTCCTTTGTTAGTTTATGTATCTATATCAACTGTCTTTCATTTAGTAATTGTCTGGTTTATATTTATATGTTTCGATCCCCTATTTTCAACTTCCTACGTCTTAATGTTTTAGATTTGTTTCTTGTAAACTACATATGGTTGAATTTTTTAAAAAAAATTGAATCTAAAGGTCTTTGTCCTTTAACAGGCAATTTAAGCTTTAAAACATTTATTAAGATGTCATATAGTTAGTACATTTCTACTATATCATTTTATATTTTCCACGCTTTACCCTCATCTTTCTCCCACCTCATTGCCTTTCATTGGGTTGGTTGTGTTTCTTTTATTTCTTCCTTATTCACCCTCTTGATTTAGAACTTACATATTACAATTCTATTATTTTTTTAAAAAAATGTATTTTTGTTGATTTCAGAGAGAGGGAGAGGGGGAGAGAGACAGAAACATCAATGATGAGAGAGAATCATTGATTGGCTGCCTCCTGCACACCCCATACTGGGGATCGAGCCCACAACCTGGGCATGTGCCCTGACCTGGAATCCAACCGTGACCTCCTGGTTCATAGGTTGATGCTCAACCACTGAGACACGTCAGCCAGGCACAGTTCTATTATTTTAATGGTTCTGCTCATTTTTAACACATTGCTTGAAAATCTCAATTTAGTCAATATTCTCCTCCTCCTTCCCAAAGTGGAAGGACTTTATGACACTTTGACTCAAATCTTTCTCCCTCCATCTCCTAAGGGATTGTCAACTCCTGTGTCAGAGTTATCAACTTTTCAATACTTCCTTCCCCAGTTTGGCTCTTAAAATTATCTTCGACTTCTCATACCTCTCCCCACCCTAGTTGAAATATATTTATATTTGATTAAATTAAATGTAATTTGAATATATTTACATTTGATTAACTAAATGTTTCAAAGATATTTTTATTTTATTAAACTAAATATATTTCAGATATACAATACATAGCCCTGAATCATTCTATAAACTCCAGTTCTTGATTTTCTAATCTATGAGTGGCATCAACATTGGAGCTTTCTCCAATGTTGATTGTTTGTCTCTGTGGTTTGTAATTTTGAATTATGTGTGTGTATTTGTGACGGGTGGGGGTTTCCATGGATTTGATTGTGAAAACATCCTCAAGTTTTGCTTTTCCTCTGCCCAAATCACTTGTCATTATTTCTGGATTTGTTTTTATTTAACTACTCGACTAAAATTTCTACCGCACATATGTAGAATGGCCCAGGCTTTGTTTTTAAATTTATTTCTTTCTTTTTTTTTTTTAATTGGGCCACAGGCAGAGGTCAAGCTTCCTCACCTCGGTGGCCTGGTGAGCAGTGTGCTATCTATTCTCTGTGCTCAGCCCCTGACTCACAAGGGTCTGAAGCCGATGATAAATACACCTGCATAAATACAGTATAACCAGCTCCCACACATCATAGCTTTGGCTCCACTCACCGCTCTGAATGTGAGTCCCCTCTATTTCTGATACCTGAAAAATTTCCCTTTTCTCTTGGGTGAGGCTGAGATTTGTGGAATTCGGTTTATCTGGCATTGCTACGCAGGCATGGAATGGGCCTGGTCTACGTTAGGTCAATCTCTCACAATGACTGTCCCATCCTTACACAGGTGGAAGCTCACTTTCATTCTTTCAGTCAGCAAAGGTCCCAGAACTTAACACCCAGGAGGGAGACAGACTTGAATGAAGGACTGTAAGGAGTAAATGTGAACGTGTAACTCTGGCAAAGCCAGCTAACGAAAGGCACCCACTCTAGGGCATGAAATCAACAAAAATACATTAAAAAAAAAATAATAGAATTGTAATATGTAAGTTCTAAATCGGCCAGTGGTCAGGAAAGGAGAAGCCCAGATGTCACAGAGGCCAGAGGATAGCCGCGGGGGGGGGGGGTGGGGGGGCTGTAACTGCAAGGGCGGGGCTGTCGCCAGGGCCCTCCTCCTCCTCTCCCTCCCCTTCACTGTGCAAGGTCTGTCTGACTTGGCTGCTAACTTTCTCCCCAGTGAGGTAGCAGGAGCCCAGGGCGATTAAACACAACGGGGGTGGGGGTGGCTGGCAGGGGCAGGACTTCCCCTGGCACGATGCCCTAAAGTGTTGTGAACTACCCCCAAATAATGCCATTTATGCTGTAAACCAAAAAGAAAAAAGGGATGTGAAAAACTTGTCTACAGAACATTGCACCTGGTGTATTTTGACTAGTGGGATGGAGAAGAAAAGTCGGAACTGTATTTCCTTTGCCCTCTGGGCCTAGAGTTGGGGATTTATTCTCCTTCCAGATGACAACCAGGAAAAAGGACCCCCGATTATTCTCAAACTAAAACATTTTGGTCATTCAAATAGCCAATGGGGTGATGAAGGGGAGGGTGTGGAAGAGTCGGTTTCTTAAAGGAAAGAGCCCTGGATTGGGAGAGCCATGGCCCAGCTCTCCCTCCAGCTTCCTGCTGGGACATGGGTCAGGGGCACATGGGAGCCAGGCCCCTTCTATGTAAAATGTGGAAGTTACGCTAAGGGAGCTGGAGGGACCCTTCTATCTCTGGTATCCAACATAGTCTCCAGGGGAGATGGGGTGCTGCTGAGGCCCCAGCTGCCCTGCCTTCCCGGGGTTCCCAATGAGCAACAGTCCCCTGGGCCTATCGATCCTCCGGGCTTTGGAGCAGCCTCCCTCCCCACTTGCCCGCCCCCACTTCCTGTCACTGATAACCCGGATGATCCAACATGTTCCCTCAGGAATGTTTCTCATCCTCAAATCCATCTGTGCAGTCAGCTCTGCCCAGTTGTGCCAAGAGAAGGCGATCTCTGCGTCATGAAGTGCGTTGCTGAGTGTGCGCCCACTTGGTGTTTATTAACCTGCCTGGGTCGGGTGGTGGGAAGGGAAGGCCTGGTCTCCCTCTGGAACTTCCTTTTATGGACACAGATTGCTGACCGGTCCCTGGCAGGCCTGTTCTAAACCAGGTCTGGCCGGAGCCTCCTGCCATTTGCTGACCCAGTTTGTAACCCCAGAGGCAGGGCCTGCAGAGTTGAAAAGTTTGTGCCGGTGGCACTGCCAGGAGCCTGCACTGCCCAGGCCTGGTCCTTCCCTCCGCCCCTTTCCCCGCGTCCTCTGGGACAACCTGTTCTCTTCTCGGCACTTCCTGGGCGTGTCTCACCCAGAGGCTCCCTCTCAGCTTGGCAGGTATGTGTCATTTCCTTCTGCTGGGGAGACCCAGACTCTCAGTGCCCCTGCCCAGGCCGGGTCTAGGCTGATGGAAAGGGATGGAAGGGCTGGCTCCTCGAGGCCACAGCATACTAATCCTGATAAGGGTTTATTGTTTGGGTGAACTGATCACCTGCAGGAGGCTTTCTGTGTTTTCACTGAGAGATGTTTGGGAAAAGCAGGGGCCTGGGACAGCCTGTTTCATCTTGTTTTCTGCCACCTGCACCCCTGTTCCCAAACCCACTGCCGTCCCCAGAACTGCTCCCCATTTCCCTCACCTGTCCCCTCCCTACTTCTTTGGGACCCGTTGGCTTTGCGGGAAGCCCCTGGGGAACATCCTGACCCTCCCTGGGGAGGCTAGCAGGGTGATGCAGAGCCTGTGACTGGGCAGGAGGGACCCAGCCTCACAGGTCCATCTCTGGCGGAACTGGTGAGTGCCTCTCTCTCAGACCAGGAGGCGGGAGAGTCAGCGTGCAGGCACGGAGCCATTCCCCTGTGAAATGTAAAACCTCTGCGTGGAAACGAGCTTCACTGAGTGAGTGCTGGCATTGTCAGAACTGCTCTGGCAGCCTTGTCTCACTTCTTTGTGTCAAGAGAGACCCGCTGTACCCACGTGGCCAGAGTCGGCTGGGAATTCTTGTGACATTGGCTCCTGAGTCAGGTCTTCCAAGGCAGCAGCCACTCCTGCTCCCCTCAGGGTAGAAAATGGGGAAAAGTGCAGCTATCCCACTGGGCCTGGGACAATCCCCTGCTGGGGTAGGGTCCAGGAGAAAGGCCAGCGCAGTCTATCGGCCGTGGGACTTGTGTGGTCTTGGACCCAGCTCTGAGGGCCTCGTCTTGAGCTAGTGGGAAGGAGTTTTCTGGGAGTATCTTTCTGGGGAGGCGAAGGATCTGAAGATCGCGAGACTGTTTGAAGGACTTGAAGCAGTTTAGATGGGAGAAGCCTGGAGGAGCAGGTGAGCTGTTTTCTAATACTGAAAGGAGGTTAGGGGAAGTGAAATGAGTTCTGCTCTGTGTATGTCCAGAAGGCAGAGCTGGGAGTTTACAGAAAAGTGTAATTGGGCTAAATATAGAAGAAGGCCTTCTTATCATTAGAGAGCTGAGCAATGGAACAGCTGCTAGAATTTTGAGGTAGTGAGTTCCTTATCACTAGAAGAAATCCAGCAGCAGGTAGCCAGGAGGGAACTCCCGCACCAGCCTGAAGTTTGGACTGCATGATCTCTGATGGCTCTTTCCACTAGAAGCCCCTGTGTCTCTGATTCAGGTCTAGCCCTGCCCTTCCCTCCAACTCTACAAGGTTCTTGGAACCCGTCTCTACCTTTCTCATCACAGGCCTCCTTCCTTGAGCAAGATGGAGATGCTGGTCTGGCCTGTGCCTGTGCCCGGGGTGGGCTGTGTGCTGACTCTTAGCAGAAACCCCAGAAATGTCTGCCACGTGCAGAGCTGGTACAGCCACTAAGCATTTCTGTTGCCTGTTTCTGTGAATTCTTGCTGGTCATCTCACCCACCCCGAGTCCTGTGGGCCAAGATTATTCTGCCTTGTGCTGTCGATGCGGAAGTAAGGAAGTACTCGGGCCACTGCAGGGCTAAGATTAGACCTGGACTCTGCCCTCCTGTTCCCGATGCCGTTTGTGGAGTGCCTGTCCAGGCATCCTGCGTACAGCTTCGAGTTGAATCCTTGTGGCAGCTCTGAAATAGCTGCATTATTGTCCCATTGCACAGAGGAGGAAACCAAGGCTCAGAATAGTTGGAACTGTGTCTGGGGCACAACTAGTAAGGGACAGAGCTATGCTGTTAGCTCCTTCACCAGGAGCTCTGAGGGACAACCACGCGTGTGCAAGGAGGGGGGTCCATGCAGCTGCAGAACATGTACCCCAGGGGACTGGCTGGGGCCATTCAGTTCCTTACTCCTAGGTGAATGATGGCCTGCTTCATATATTCCCGTTCCTGTGCTAAATGCAACTGGGGGAAAATGTATAAGTTACTATTCCCAGCTTACGAGAATCCTGTGGTCCAAAGCAGTGAGCCTAACATTTACAATAAGCCTGATGTGCGTGATACAGAGCAAGAGTTCATCTTATTGAAGGAGGGGAAGGAAAGCTTTGTCAGAGATGAAACTGGAAGTGGGCTTTGCAAAAAGTAGCCATAGATAGGCAGACACAGAGGGGTCCGGGGATGGGGGACATTGTGTTCAGTGTCACAGGGACCAAACAGAATCGGGCCCCTGAATTCTTGAGCTATCATTACAAAAGCATGATTGGCCCGCCCATTTTTTCCTACCCACCTATGGATGGCTCCAGTCCCAGACAGAACTTTCCAGTCCAATCTTCTCAACCTCTGGCTTGGTGAATAACCTCACCCTGGTCCCACGTTCTGTAGAAGGTTGTAGATGACTTGGGCTCCTCCTCCAACTGGCTACCAATTCCTGTGGGCTCTAGAAATCTTCCTTTATCCATGCCTTATTGTTGCCCCCATTCTGGGTGAGACTGTAATTCTTGCCTAAATCAATGCGTCAGCCACCAGATTGCTGCCCCAGGGTTTTCCCTTGCACATCTGTCTTACCCGTGCGCTTTGATTGAACGCTTGTCGAGCCTTCGCTTTTCTGCTGTCTTGCCCACATTCATTCTAAGTTTTGCTGACAACCTTCCACGCCCACCTCCTTGGTTTACAAACTTACCATAAAGGCCCAGCTTGGAGGCTGCCCTTCCCAATCAGGTGAAGTTAACCCCTTTCTCTTTGGTTCTCCCCCACCCCCCGGTATAATTTGATTTGTGCCTCTCCGGTAGCACTTACCACACTTTGCCGTGGAATTTATCTGTGGACACGTCTGTCTGCCCAGCTTGCTTATAAGTTACTGCATCACAGTTTGCTTCCTTTGTATTCTCTCTCCTGTCCGCCCACTTGGTGGGGACACAGCCATGTTGTGGAGTTGATGGTCATCCCAGCCCCAGGCTGAGGGAGGGCAGAGCAGACCCCAGGAAAGCGGCTGCACAAGCACAAAACTTAACCTTGGCACATGCAGCACGTGCTTTCTATGGGAAAAGGAACGATTTAGTAGGAACAGGGACCGGCCAAAGTCCCGGCTGCTTTCCTCCACGAGAGGACAAAGTCCTGTGTGTGTCCTGGAGACATGGTGTGGTGCCCTGGTTAAGGAAGGAGAAGACAGACCTGCCATTTCCTAGCTCCATGACATGGGGAAAGTTACTTTAATGGCCCATTGCCTCCGTTCCCCAATGTCGCATGGCAGGAGAATAATAGCACCAACCTCTTTGCTTTGTTGTGAGAACTACGTTAATGCAGGTTTTCCCTGCTTATCCGAAAGTAAAGCATTCCTATTGAAACCCTTTGCAAACGGAAATGGTGCAAACGCAGAAGCAATTGCCATTAATTTATATGAAAAAAATTTTGAGCATTCCCAGACCCCCCAAAATAACCTACCAATTCATACCGAATAACACATAAAAGGGAAAATAACACTCACCTATATTAAAGGCAGGAATGATGGGATAAATACGCAGCCTGTATAAAGCGGGGCCGGGCCTCTCTGGGCGTTTGGGGTGCTTGCTGCCTCCATAATGGCTCACTGCAAAACCAATATTGAATGCTATTTTTGCAAAAGTGAGCATCCTCTTGGGATTTATCCCGGTTGGTGAAAACAGGTACTAATGTAGGTCTTTTGTAAAAGCGATGTGGCGTAAGACAGACTTTTGAAAAGTGGGGCATATCTGTATTTCTAACCGGCACATACAAATACCCAGTATATGCTTATTATTTTGACGTTATTGTTACTCACAATCTGTGCTCCACCCAGAAGGCAAGAGC
This sequence comes from Eptesicus fuscus, assembly GCF_027574615.1. Classification (NCBI taxonomy): domain Eukaryota; kingdom Metazoa; phylum Chordata; class Mammalia; order Chiroptera; family Vespertilionidae; genus Eptesicus; species Eptesicus fuscus. Next base: position 31,118,776 of record NC_072478.1, read on the forward strand.
ACACATTTGATAACTAGGGAGGCGGGAGATGCCCCTAGTGACGGGACGATGGGCGAGTGGCTGGACATTTACCTTCCTGTCAAAGGCCACAGAAGGGACCCTCGGAGGGTCCAGATGTGAGGTAAGGCAATGAGGGACTGCGGACTGAGTCCTGAGAAGAGGATTTCAAACAACACCAGTTACACCTTATTGTTTTCTAGTGTTTCCCATTGACACTGCACAGATCTATGAGACCTCTGGCTGTCAACCCTGGCAACACCCCCCCCCCGCTTCCCCCCCCCCCCATCTCTTCTTGACTCTCAAGTTCCAAGGAAGCTTCTCAGCTTCTATTTCAAATAGGACAATGACCCACCTGATATTCCACTTCCTGCGATTGACAGGAAATGTGAAACCCAGGGAAGCAAATCCTGGCTAGGAACTTGCATCTTAGGGTGACATTCTACAAAATCCTCCCATCCCTCCATCCCGCCACCGCCTGCTATGGTCTGAATGTGTCTCCCCACAAAGGCGGAGGTGATTAGGTTGTGAGGGTGGAACCCTCAGGAATGGGATCCGTGTCCTTAAAGAAGAGACCCCAGGGAGCCCCCTCTCCCCTTCCACCCTGTGAGGACACACTGAGGAATTTCGCACCTAGAACGGGGCCCTCCCCTGACCGTGTTGGTGATCTCGGTGATCACCCTGCTCTCTGACTTTCTGACTCCAGAGCTGTGAGAAATACATTTCTGTTATTGATAAGCCCCTCAGTGTGTGGTATTTCGTTATAGCCGCCCAAACGGACTGAGACACCATTCCAGGTGTTCTGCTGGTGCGGGTCACCTTCCCCCAGGGGAGGCTGTCTACTTCTTTCAAGGCTTTGGACTAATTTCCACCTGTCCTCCTTCCCAGCTCCATGGGTTTTATGCTGACCTAGTCAGTTTCATATGTAAACCGCACGGTCTCTCCAGGTAACAGCCAGCTTCTAGATTTGTGCGCCCAGGGTCTAGTGGTGGCCTGCCAGCCTTAGCCTAGTTAAGTTGAGGAAGTCTTTCAGCTGGCCAGGTCAGGGTCTGCCAAAAAAAATCCTGCAGAGTCCATTCAAGGCCAGGATCAGAGCAGGCATCTGGGCGGGGAGACTTCTAACCTGCGTTTCCCCCTCACTATCTAACCTCCCACTCTTGGGGAGGAAGTTCCTGAGCAGGGTTCCTGTGCAAGGTCCCCTTTGCAATATGCAAATTGCTTGTGACCAAGCCTGTATCCCCGAGGGAGGCAAGAAGTCCCCTTTGAAACTTCTGAGCACATAGCACCGAGGCTGGGAGAGGATCCTGCCAGGTCAGGGGCTTCGGCTCAAGTTTGTCTGGGGTGTTTGTGTGTGTGTGTGTGTGTGTGTGTGTGTGTGTGTGTGTGTTTGTGTGTGTGTGTGTGTGTGTCTGTGTGCGGAGAGGAGTGGGTGCTGCAGGCTTGCAAGAGTCTCGGATAAAGTCTTCCTTGCTCATTTAACTCCATCTCGTGCAATTTTTCTTTGTGCCTGCGTGTATACGCACAAACGCGTAATACAGCATGCTTCGTCCCTCTTGGGTGGTCTCATTCTCTCTCCTGCACTCAGAAGAGCTTGTGGGAAAGGATATTCAGGTATAGGAAGAAGAAAGCCATTTGTCACGCCTGGCCATGGGACCCCCTGTCAGGGAAGAGCTGGTCACTCACTAGGGCCGGCGAGTGACCGCTTGGACCATGCTCTGCTCTGTAGACGGTCAGCTCTGGGCCCTGGGGACTCTGGGAAGAAGTACTGCGGCCTTGGGCCGGAGGAAGAAGGGGCCAGCAGGGTGGGAGGGGCTCCTTTCCAGGCTCTTCTCTGCTCCTGTCCCTTGAAAAGGTCTGTTCTAACCTTGGTTTCCACAGATTTCTCTGTCATTAGAGGCGTTTCTCAGCATATCTATTTTGGAGCTGCAGCTGGTTGCTTCTCAGAATAAACAGAGCTGTGATGTTGGGATAAAAGCAGAAAGGCATAGCATCTCCTCTTAATGCCTTCCCTCTCCCCAGTGTTTTCCAATCTCTACTTCCCTCTTCTTAAAGGCCTCTTTGCCCTCAGACCCCTTCCACCTCACTCCCTGCCCCGGAGCTCTCCTTCTACCCCTCTTACCAGCGCAGGCTCCCCTCCCAGGCTTGTATGGGCCCTGCGATGGCCAGGCTCTTGCTAGGCATGGGGACACCGGGACCTGCAAAGAACTCACTGTCAAGTTACACAGGAGTTCATAGATTCACGACGTAAGCTCAAGAATGTAAGAGCTGGCCCAGCCCTTCATGCTTAGATGAAGCAACTGAGGTCCCCACTGGGGATCTGCGGAGCTCCTGGGGGTTAAGGTAGGAGCTGTGACACCTTAACGGTGAAGTTTTCCTCATGCCTTTCCATGTCATTATCAGAATGTCTGTGCTGTTCTGAAATCATTGAAGTGGGAGCTTGCCCCCGCAGGGACAGGAAGAAAAATCAGACTGTCGTTTGGGGCACCGCCAATTTATGGACTGAAAAGGCTTCCATGAGGGACGAAGGCAATCGGGGACACTTTCTGGTTCCCTGGAGGTTGGAGGGTCTAGTCAGTCAGGAGAGAACGAAGAGACTTGTGTACTAGGATGTGGCCACATTTAAGACCTAGTTACTCATCATCCTTTGTTGTGCCTTCTACCTGAAGTGGGTCTGATAGCGCATCAGTGGTTGTGCAGCCTCTTTCCGGTCTATTGGGACCCTTTCCCTTACTGCCTTTGTCCTTCCCCATCGCCTGGCTCTTTCCGGTGCTGCCTGCAGTCGCCTCTTGTGAGCTCTACCTAACTCTCGCCACCAGGCCTGCATCTGCAGGCTGCTGTGCGGCTTGACCCACATGGGGTTACAGAGGCAGAGGGAAGGAAGTGGTCGTTTCTAGAAATTGTGTGCATTTCCTCAAAACCTTCTGCCTACCCTGGGCCAAAATGATCAACCTCCCCTCAACGGCTCTATGGTCTGGTCTCAGCCTGGGCATCGGACCAGCCAATCTCCTCTGCTACCGGAAGCAGCTCTGAGAAAAGGGGACAAGCCAAGGCCACTGCCGTGGGTTTCCTTTCTTGCTTTAGTTTTATTGCTAAGGATGAAACTGTGGTTAGACTCTGAAGTTAGTCTTTAGAAACCTCAGTGGGCCGCCCGGTAGCAGAGCTGCTGCTGTGGGGGGTGGGCGGGGGGCACTGAGCTGTGCAGGACCTACACTCCGAGCACCTGCATGGCTGAGAGTTGAAGGTGTGAATGCCAAGGTCAGGCCATGGAGACCGCCTGGCTCTTCCATGCCCCCTGGGAGAGGACAGAGGACCAGAAGTGTGGCTTTTGAATTCAAGGGAGCTTGGGGTTGTGTCTCAGTTCCACCATTTCTTAGCCCTGTGACCTTGGGCAGGTTATGGAAATGTCTCTGAGAGTCAATTTCCTCATTTGTAATATGGGGATATTAAGAGTACCTATTTTGAATTAACAGTATCTATTCCTTAATTCAACACATACTGTATTGAGCGTTTCCTCCTAGCCAAGCCCTCGTCCAGGCACGAGCACACAGTGGTGGGAAGGACTACATGGCACCTGTCTTGGTGATACTTGTATGTTCTAATAAAGGAGAGAACCAGAGCAGAGAACCAGAAAAGGTGTTTCTACTCTATAAAATGTTTAGCCTCTTCTTCAAGCCTATTAACCAAGGTTTTCTAAAGAAACAGAACCAATAGGATATGTATGCATATGTCATATATATGGCACATATATCCTAAATATATGATACACATATATGATACATATATGTGTGTATATGTAGAAGAGTATTTATTATAAGGAACTGGCTCACATGTTTATGGAGGCTCACAGCTCCCAAGATCTGCAGTAGGCAAGCTGGAGACCCAGAAGAGGCAAGGGCATAGCTCTAGTATGAAGGCTGGCAGGTTTGAGACTTGAGTTTGAGTTTGAAAAGCAGGATAAAGTCAATGTCCTACTTCAAAGGCCATCAGTCAGGAAGGATTCTTCCTTATTCCAGAGAAGGTCCGCCTTTTTGTTCTATTAGGTCTTCACCTGACTGGATGAGGCCCATCCACACTGGGTAGGGCAATCTGCTTTACTCAGTCTACTGATTCAAATGTTAAGCTCACCCCAAGACACCCTTACAGAGACACCCAGAATAATCTCTGACCTAATATCTGGGCACCCCTGGCCTAGTCAGGTTGACATATAAAATTAACTAGCACAGGTATCATGGTTGGAGGATGCTGTAACTGAGAAAGCCCTTGGGGTGACCACCCTGTCCTGATGAGGAGGATTACCCTGGCTGAGGCCAGGACAGGATGCAAAGTAGTTGTCCTGGGGCTCAGTCCAACCCAAAGATTTGTTTTTTGTTAGTTTACACTATGCTTTGTAAGTTGGTGCCAACACTTAAAATTTAAAGAGTTCAGCCCAGCTGGTGTGGCTCAGTGGTTGAGCATCAATCTACGAACCAGGAGGTGCTGGTTCAATTCCCGGTCAGGGCACATGCCTGGGTTGTAGGCTCAGTCCCCAGTGTGGGGCAAGCAGAAGGCAGCCAATAGATGATTCTCTCTCATCATTGATGTTTCTCTCTCTCTCTTTCTCTCTCTCTCTCCTTTCCTCTCTGAAATCATTAAAATTATATTGTTTTAAAAAATTAAAGAGTTCGCATTAAAATCTGAATTCCAGCTTCTCATGGAAAACTAGAGGTGGTCATGTGGAGGATCGGCATCTGAGCCGGAGCTTCTCCCCAGCCCCGGCACTGGTGCTCCTGTTGGCTTCGCCATCAGCACCCATCCCTGACCCTCTGCTTCATGAGAAAAGACATCCTGACCTGAACATCAGACCCCTCACTGTCCCTGTGGGGAGCACTGCGACAGCATGCTGTGTTATCTCCTTGTCAGAGCAGAGGAAGGGCAGTATGAGGCTGTGTTCAAAGCACACACCTATGATCTTGCCCTTGGGACCCTCTTAAGCTTCTTTGACAAGTGGCTACTAAAGTGCCCTCAGGACTTAGACCTTCCAGCGCTCTTTGGGAGGGGCCTTCGGTAGGATGAAAAGCTCTGTCCCCTCCAACTAAGGAACAGCCAAGCCATCCAGGGACTTGGTCTTGGGTGAGTGGCTGGGGGAGGACCAGCAGCCTCTCCCTGCTTATCGTTTTCTGTAAGTTTTTTGCCAACATTTAAAAATTAAAGATTTCAGCTCTAGCTGGTTTGGCTCAGTGGATAGAGCGTTGGCCTGCGGATTGAAGGGTCCTGGGTTTGATTCCGCTCAAGGGCACATGCCTGGGTTGTGGGCTCGATCCCCAGTAGGGGGTGTGCAGGAGGCAGCCGTTCAATGATTCTCTCTCATCATTAATGTTTCTATCTCTCTCTGTCTCCCTTCCTCTCTGAAATCAATAAAAATTTATTTTAAGACATTAGAGATTTCACATTCAAAATCTCACAAAATCCTAGAAATGATTGCACGGAGACCAGGCATCTTTCCAGGTCAGAGTGTCTTTTCTTCTCCTTCAAGCTTGACTCTCAGACATGGGTCTTCGGATGAAAACTTCTAGAGCCACAGACTCATGAAAAACATGACTCTTGACTTATGAGGCACAATGAAGGAACTGGGGGTGCTTTAGACAGGAGAAGAAATGACTCTTGGGGTACCAAGAGCTGCTTTTAAATAGCTGAAGGGATGTCATAATGAAGTGGGATTGAACCAATTCTGAATGTCCCCAGCGGGCAGGAGTCCGACCAGGGACTGACAGCTGTGAGAAGGCAGGTCTGTGGTGAGCACAATGCAGACTTGCCCAGCAATGACAGTGCCTTCGAAGCAGAGGCCTGGTGCATGAGGCAGTAAGGCCCCATGGCTGAGGGGGCAGCAGGGGCGAGAGAGGGAATTTGATTATTAGACTAAAGGTAGACTGGATCAGGAGTTCCAAACCTGTTAAGTGTGTGGTACACAGTGAAAATACAGGTAGACTGGAGGGGTTGCACACAGGCCCAGCGGTTCGGGCCATGGCAGGTCTGTTCGAGGGGACCTAGAATTTATTTTAAGCAGGTATGGTAAGCCACGCAGACTCGGAGATGACTGTCACAAAGGAAGTAGTTCACACTCACAGGTCCCTAGAAACAGGAGGCACGGGACACTATGCAGGGCCCCATGGGGAAGCACCTAATTGAACATGGCTGTGGGCCAGGTGAGTGGAATAAAGAGTCCAGAACATAGGCTTCCCTGCTTTCTGCTGAAGTCAGGAAGCAGAGGGGGTGAGGGAGAAATGTGGGTAAGAGTCCTTAATGTGGTTTTCTTGGGAAGGATCAGGTGAGACAGGGTAAACAGGCTTCAGTTAAGATAGGCTAGTTTGGATCATTTCAATGGAGGGGTGGGGTGGGGGGAGGGCGGCACAGAGCCTGTTCCTAGTTGTCTGGTATCTGGTGGCCCTTGGGGTGATCAGGGCAGGAGAATGGTGGTCTGGAATGTGAAGTAGATAAAGGAGGAGATGGTGGTGTGAGCTCTGGGTTGGCTGGGGTGCATATGAAAGGCACCCTCTCAACAACTGGGTGCTAACTGGGAGGAATAGTCCAGAGTCAGCAAGGCCCAGAGGTCAAAGCAGCAAACACAGAAACTAGGAAACATGGTTATTACAAGACCTGACCACATACCTGATGGTTTCTCCACATTCGCCGGGGGGGGGGGGGGGCGGGGGTGGGGGCGGGGGCGCGGGAGGGGAGAGAGCACGGAACAGGGTGCTGTCTGTTATCTTTCTGTGCCTGAGCTGCTGTGATCAGATAGCGCATTCAAGCCTGAGGTGACGGAGGGTCCAGACTTCCTCCCTCTTTCTACAGAGCGGATGGTGGGACCAGAGAGGTAAACCGACTTGGTCAAAAGCTCAGGGTAAGTTGCAGAGCAGGGCCTGGAACCCAGTGCTCTCTTGGTCATGCATGTAGTTGGAAGGGACTGGAGGTAGCAGGCATGGGGTTCTCATCCATTAGAGTTTATAATAGGATTACACGACCTAGGAGGCCTCTACCTGCAGCCTCCAGGGTTCCCGGGGCAGTAGGCAGGGGGTCAAAAGTGCAGACCCTGCCTGGACATCTCTCCTGATTCCCTCTAGCCAGCCCTGGACACACCAGGAAAACTTAGAACCCAGGCCTTAGAGCTGGATGCAGCCGGGACAAGAAGATCTTATGCAGGTCCCAGCTTTGCCCTGCACCAAGGGTCTGGCTTATTTCCCTTCCCAGGATCAGCCTTACCCACTGTGATCCAGTCATTCCCAACCTGCTGTGTATCACCTTTCCTGTCAAAATAAAGACTTCTGTCCCCTTTGCCCCACCTGCTCGTTCTGATCAAGAATCTCAGGGTAGATCACCTATATTGGTAACAATCTTACCCTGAAGGGTACTCACCAGACTGAAAACCACCAGACTGTAGGATCTCAGGAACCCACTCGAATGCTAAATCCTTTGGGCCGGTCCATGTGGGTAATTCATTAACACCTCACTGCAGAAGCAGTGGGGGAGGGGCTAGGGAGCCAAAATGACTTCTTTAATGTCACAGCCACTAGGTAGGGAAAGGGTGGAAACCAGAGAACCCAGAGCTCCTGCCTGTGACAGTCTGCTCGAGCTACGGAAACAAAATGCCACAGCCCGGGAGCCTTAAACAGCAGACATTTATTTCTCACAGTTCGGGAGGCTGGAAGTCGAAGATCAAGGCGTCAGGAGGGTTGGTTTCTTCTGAGGCCTCTTTTTGCTCACAGATGGCTGCCTTCTTGCAGTGTCCTCACATGATCTTTTCTCTTCATGCAGCTGGTATCTCTCTGTGTGTCCAAATTTCCTCTTCTTCTAAGGACACCAGTCAGATTGGCTTAGGGTCTACCCGAACGGCCTCATTGTACCTTAATCACCACTTTAAAGGCCCCGTCTCCAAATGCAGTCTCACCCTGAGGTCCCCGGGAAAGGGCTTCTACATAGGAAGCCTCTAACCCTACCTCCTGGGCTGTGTCCTTCCCCCTGCTCTGCATGCGTCCCCCATGGTGGCCTCTCTACTCCCAGGTATGCACTGAGCCCTGCTCCCCGCCGTTGTGAGCCCAGCTGTGTATATACTAAGTGTACTGTGCCCATCCACGTCTGGCTCAGTATTCTGCTCATATGACCTGTTTGTTCCCAAAAGGGCCGTGGGCCTCAGCAGAAAGCAGGGAAGCCTATGTTCTGGACTCTTTATTCCACTCACCTGGCCCACAGCCATGTTCAATTAGGCGCTTGACAAATGATGGCGATGTGATGGCGATGTTGACAGCCCAGAATAGAACCCGCGAGTGGGAGGTTAATCTGCGCAGCCAGTGCTGTGGGGACCAAGGCGGGTGTGGTTGCCACCTCAGCTCAAGGCTGAGCAGGGACCAGAGTTCGGACTGAGCACTGTGCAGGAGCCACAGCTGTGCCTGCAAGGCAGTGGGCGAAGGTCCAGGGGTGGGTGACTTCAATGCCCATGAAGCTCTAAAATCCTAAGACCCTTAGTCTAGACCCAGGGAGCTGGGAGTTTCAGGGAAGGCTCCGGGCAGTCAAGTCTTGACTGCCCTCCCAGTGCCGCTGCTGGGAGGCTGTGTGGCCTCTGGTGTCATCACTGGTGTCAGCATAGCTTTTCTAAAATAATTTCTATGGGTCCTGACCGGTTTGGCTCAGTGGATAGAGCGTCGGCCTGTGGACTGAAGGGTCCCAGGTTCGATTCCGGTCAAGGGCATGTACATTGGTTGCGGGCACATCCCCAGTAGGGAGCGTGCAGGAGGCAGCTGATCGATGTTTCTCTTTCATCGATGTTTCTAACTCTCTATCCCTCTCTCTTCCTCTCTGGAAAAAATCAATAAAATATATAAAAAATAATAATTTCTATGGGCTTCTCGAAGTTGACATTAAAATGTGTATGAGTGGCTGGTGGTCCTGGTATGGGATGTTCCGTGCCTTTCTGAGCCAGTGTCCTCTCCCTTATAAAGGGGCCAGCACCACCTCCAGAGAGCAGAGGAAGGAGAAGGGCCAGCTTTGTGAATTTGTCACCTGTGACTGCGTGTGTAATGGGGAAGTGTATGGCTTTAGAGTGCCATGAAAATGCAGACTCTCTCTCAGGGAAGGCGGGCACATTGGCTCAGGCTGGAAGAAGCCCCTCCCGAAAGGCCAGCCCACAGGAGGCAGGGGGGAGGTAAAGACCAGGGAGATGTTGGATGCGGGCTCTAGAAGACAGAGGCTTCCTCCTCTGTTTGACTCTGTGGCTGGCTGGCATCACAGTTGGTCCATAGGGATCGCCTGGACCCCAGCAGGTACCAGGGGATTTACGTTGGGGGAGACGGGCCTCCTGACAAGGACCCAGGTCCTTAGTTCTGTGGTTGGGTGCCATCGCAGGTCCTGCTCGGCTCCCCACAATGAAGATTTCCACCTTGATGTCTCTGACCTCAGTTTTTTCATCTGTAAAACAAAGGAGGTAAAAACAGATCCAAGTCCCTTCAGCTCTGGTTCTCACCACCTGTGACTGTATATCTTAGCAGTTATGTTGTCTCTCTTATCAGTACCCTATATCCTTTTTCTTTCCTTCCTAACTACGTCTCCATCTCTCACTTTTCCCCACCTCAGAACCCTCATGTCTCCCTCAAGAACCCGGGGTCTCTCCTGGTGGCTAATGATTTTAGCTCCCAGAATTTTAAATCCAAGAGGGCACTCTGGGGAGAACTTAGTCTGGTCGAGTGGCTTTAACCTGAAATCGAGAGCCACTAAAAGGTATTTTTTTGTGGGGGTAGTTCTGCAAACCTTAGAAGCATTTTCAGCCAAACACTGAAGAATTAAGCCACCTCAGGATCCAGGCTATCACTTTTAAGTTTGAGATATTCATGCTTAAGACTTTGTTAGAAACATGTGCTCACGTAATCCCCTCATGTTGTAGATAAGAAAACTGAGGTCTGGACAGGTGAGGTGACTTGGCCAAGTTGGATGTGATTCAAGAGAATTTAAATGCTCTAGCTGTTGTTTGCGTACATGAGGTAACCAGAACATTCTCAGTCCACAGAAGGAGAGGACTCATAGCTAGAACTGGTTTCTTTGGGGGCTCTGGAAGACCTGGACATACCCCCACACTGCCTTCTCACTCATTTCTGCTGGGCCTCCCGGCTCACCCCTCTGTGCAGGGAGGGCCCACCAGCACAGGTCACCTTAGCCTCTCCACTGTCGCCGGGCCCTTTCTGGGCTCTGCTATGCTCTCTCTCCCCCACCAGCCTGTCTGCGGTGAAGCTGTGGAGAAGTGGGTTGCTCTTAGTTCTTTTCAGACTTCCTGTGTCTTCAGAAACCTCAATGAAAGAAGAGGTAAAGGAAAGAGGGGCCAAAGACTGTTGGGTTAAACATAGACTTACATCCGACATGCGGGGAGCTGGAGTCATGCTTTTTATAGAACTAAAGCCCAGGTCTCTGATTCGCCCCTCCCTTCCCGACTTGGCTGCTGGGGGCTGGAAGTAGGTAGGGGGGCCCTGGCTTCTCAGTCTTGGGTCAAACGTATCTATAGAGGTGGCCAAAGTGACTCTTGAGAAGTATTGATCATTGAAACCAAACCCATCAAAAGGAAGACTTAACCTCTCTGCTATAATTGTCTGAATTTTGTGTCTCCTTTTGGCATACAACCCAGTTGTAACCATGGGAGCATATTTGTGTAGCAACTATGCATATAATCCTTGGAGTTTTCATAATACTTTAATTGCATGTGCTTAAGTAGTCTCCTTATCGATTACCTTTTAAAAAATATTGCTTACTTATTTTTATTGATTTTGGAGAAGAAGGGAGAGGGAGAGATAGAAACATCAATGATGAGAGAGAATCATTGATCGGCTGCTTCCTGCACGACCCCTACTGGGGATTGAGCCCGAAACCCAGACATGTGCCCTGATCAGGAATCAAACCATGACCTCCTGAGCCATGCTGGCCGGGCTCAATTACTTTTAGGACAAACAGGAATTAATTTATGATGGCAATTCTGTATCTGAGTGAGAAAGACAGAATTACGCATCTTTCTTTACTTCTTTCTTTACTCTCTTCCCTCCCTCCCTTCTTTTCTCCCTCCCTCCCTCCCTCCCTCCCTCCCTCCCTCCCTCCCTCCCTCCCTCACTCCTTCCCTTTCTTCTTTCCTCCCTTCATTTTCTTTCTTTCTTTGCATGACACATTGCTGAGCTATCTGCCCATAAACTCCTATTCTCAGGGTCTCCTACTGAAGTTGTGACTCCCCGGGGACCCTAAGGGTGAGCTCCGCCCTGGCCTAGCCTGGCCGCCTGGCTCTGAGTTTATATGCCCGACGTTGTGGGTCATGAGATCTTTCTCTTCCAAAGCATAACTAATTTTGCCACCTTTCAGGCTCAGGAAATTTGGGGTTGGGTTTTCCCTTTGTATTTTATTCTGTTTTTCTAACCAGGGAAGAAAAAAAAAAATCCCATAGCAGCTTCAGTCGTGGTTGGGAAGATTGTGAGAAGAGCTATGAGCTGGGGAATTCCTTGCCACTGTACATAGGGTTACCCTACCTTGGAACTGTAAACAACCAGAGTTCCCCCCCAATTTTCCAATTTTCTGAGCTGTGAGTAACTGAAACCACCTGTTTCTTTTCTTTCTATTTCCCCATAGTGGGCTTGGGTAACAACAAAAAATTAAAACAGAAACCACTACTGTGCTCTGAAATCAGAGCCTCGGAAATACCCAGGAAGGTCCTGCATTTAAAACTGGAAACTCACTGAGAGGGGTCACTACACCCAGTATTTGCTGATCACCACTGAGGGTGCGGGGGGAGTAACGGGGGGTGGGGTGGGGGCCGGGAGGGGATAACCTAGTTCCAGCCAAGAGTCCTCACATTACAGTCTCTCTAAAACTCAGTGCTCGCCAGTGAGACCAGGGCTAACCCAGCTGGTCTCCCCTCGCCCTGGGTGTGTATCAGAAATACCTGGGATGGTATTTAAAAATACGGATGGCTGGGCCCCAGCCCCAGAGGTCTCCCTTCACTAGTGTGGGACTACAGCTTGAGATCTGTCCATATGCGTATGTATATATTGTTAAAGAAAAAGTACTCAGACACTTGTTAAAACCAGTACAGCAGACTTCATGTGGGGGACTACTACAATGGGCTTGCAGCACCGGAAAGAATTGAGATAAAACAAGGGAAAGTGGGGATTTATAGCCCAGGAGCAGGGTGGGGTGAGTGGATAAAGAATTACTAAGAATTCTAAATTGAAGTTTCTAAATTGAACTAACCAGATTCTGGCTGAAGGCAGACAACAGTGATCAAATACCCCCCAGGGGCTGGGGCTGGTATGTGTGTGGGTGAGACATCTGATCAGATAGAAGTGTGCTTCGCTATGGCAAGTGGGAGAATTCTGGCAGAACCCACTGAGCAGGATTCTTGCTAAAGGACAGAGACAGAAGCTGAGGTTTGGGTCTAGTCGAGCAGAGGATTCAGAGAAGTCTGATTGCAGTTTGGTCGAGGAGAGGATCTTTGTCAATATCTATAAAGACACATGGCGGCTGCCAGGGTGAAGAAGCCATGGGACCCAGTGCTGTTTGGGGTGATGCTTCAGGTCCAACAGTCCACTCCTCTCTCCCTGGGAATCCAGAGCCCAGGGGACATTACCCTGGGGTGTCTGTGGGCCAAGGCCTCTTCACGGGCTGTCCCGGACTCTATGACTATACAGTGTATAGCAGTCAAGACCACACCCGGAGCCCCCTCAGACTTTGCTGGAATCACGGGTCTGCTCTTTACTTGCTCTGTGACCTATGGGAAGTCTCTTTGCTCAGCCTGGTTGCCTCAGGATGAGAACAGTTCCTACCTGCAGATTTGTTATTAGGATCGAATGGGCTCATCGTGCACGTGAAGGGCTGGCCCAGGGTTGGTCTAGGGCAGTGGTCGGCAAACCGCGGCTCGCGAGCCACATTCGGCTCTTCGGCCCCTTGAGTGTTCTAACGCCACTTCTTTAAAATAGACTCGCCCAGGCCGAAAACCGACTTCTGCGCGTGGGCCACGAAGTTTCAATCGCACTGTACGTGCGCGCCTGCACGTGGTATTTTGTGGAAGAGCCACACTCAAGGGGCCAAAGAGCCGCATGTGGCTCGAAAGCCGAGGTTTGCCGACCACTGGTCTAGGAAAGTGCTGTGTTAGCTGCTGTGAGCCCTTTGACAGGCACACAGGAGGGGAGGGAGGAAGGAGGAGGACATGTGCTCAGAGATGGAGGGGGAATCAAGTGACAGTGGGGCAAAGCCCCCCTTCTCCCCCAACCAGAGGCGTTGCCAGTCACTCTGTTTTCTTGGAAGATGGCCCAGAGTTGAGGATAACTTTCTGTAGTTCCAGGGTTCTCTGGGCAGATTTTATTTCAGTATCATTCTTTCCTTTAATCCCGACTTTGGGTAGGATTCAGAAATCTAGATTTCAGGATCATATCTTCTCTCTAGTCTAGCTTTGGGGTAAGAGGGCTGGCTAGTCTCTGGGCTACATGGAGAATCCAGAAAGTAAGACTGTGTCTGAGGAAAAGCTAGAGGCAGATGACAGAAAGAGGGCTCACTTCTAGCCTTGTGGAAGCCACTTATTTAAAAAATATATATATGTATACATACATATATACATATACATATATGAATATACATATATACACACATATATATACACACACACATATATATACATTTAACCAATAGAACAGTAAGAGAACTTGAGATTTTTAACTGTATGTAATTCTAAATATAGATGTATTTTTATGTACCTGTAGTTATAATCAGTATGTTAATTCCCTATCCTGTCATTGAACATTTTTATATAAATATTTTCATGTATTACCACTGATCATATTGTTATCATAGAGTTTATTATTATTGATATTGCTTGAATGACTCCTGAGCATTTTGTTCTGATTTCACTACCTCACTATTTATTAGAAATAGTACAGCTATGCCCTGGCCAGTGTTGCTAAGTGGTTAGAGTGTTGGCCTGCACACTGAAGGGTCGAGGGTTCAATTCTTGGTCAAGGGCATGTACCTGGGACACAGGTTCAGTCCGTGGCCCCAGCAGGAGCATGTGCAGGAGGCAACCAATTGATGTGTCTCTCTCACATCGATGTTTCTCTCTCTCTCTGTCTCTATCTCCTCCCTTCCCACTCTTCTTTCCACTCTCTTTGAAAGAAGATCCTCAGGTGAGGATTAACAACAATAACAAAAATAGTACCGCTAGGAACATCTCTGTGCAAATGATCCATGCCCACCCCTTTAGATATGTGGGGGGCATTTCCCAAAGTTGGGTGACCACATCGACACATGTGAGTTGTTGTATGCTTAACTAGCTTGCTCTTCAGAAAGCCGGTTCTGAATCAACTGGCCATTGCACCACTTCGAGCCAATAAACATAAGATCTGCTTGTTTCCCTCTCAGTAACTTGGCTTGTTGAATGGTCTTGTACTGGCGCCTCAAAGTTGTTTCCCTTAGCATTTTTAACTGCTGAGGATTTTTCCATCTATTTTTAATTTTTCCAAGTCTTTTCACACACAGGTGGCATCCTGTTTGTTTGACGGGGCATCTAAATTGCTGTTTTATCCAATTCGCATGGAAATGAAAGCCGAGTGTTGCAGTGTACAGATGGGGGACATCATCATGTTTAATGGTTTCGATATCTGTTTACACAAAGCAGATTTGTAGTGTATCCTGCCTTTGCAGAGAGTAGCAGATTGGGGCTTGGCAGGTGGAGAAGCTTGTTCAGAGGATGGGTTCGTTGTCTTCCGGGTGGGAATAGATGAGGGGACAAAACCTGACGTGCGTTTGTACTTTTTGGTTGAAACAAACAAACAAACAAACAAACAAACACCACACTACTTGAGCTTATTTTTTATTGTCATTTGTTTCTGTGTCTTAAATGTATCATAAAATATAACTTAAGAATTCTATGTCACCACCATTGTTATACGTATTAATATATCAAAAAGCTGGATTCCCTTTAGGGCTGCATGGCTAGAAACTGATGCGCTTACGTGTTAGTTTCTGTTTGAGCAGCATTCCTGGGGCCGAATCAGGAAAGCAGGGTTCTGAGCGATCCTGTTTGGCTCAGGAATAGCCTTGATGTGTGGACACAGCCCAGAGCGGCGGGCTTACTGATGGCACCTGGGCTGTAGGCTGTGTCTGTTGGGCTCAGATGGGAAATCTGAGTCCTGGTCCTGCCTCCAGCGCTTCACAAAGGTGACCCTAGGCAAGCTGCTCAGTCACTTTTCCTCATTCTCCCAATGGCAGTGGCTTCTGCCTTGGAAGACACCAGCAAGACTGCCAGGGGGCCGGCACTCGGGAAAGTGACAGTGTGTGGTCTGCGAACACCGAGACCCTCTTCCCTGCTATCTGTTGCACTTTTTTTTTTTTTAAACTTTGACGTGGATGAAGAAGTTGGGTTTATCTTTTGCATGGCAGCCCTACCACTGTTTAAAACCAGCAATCCCGTCATCACTTCCCTTCCCCTTTAGTTTTCGGGATCTGCATCATGTGGCAAAGTCTCCAGGCACAGAGGGCTCTGAATGTCCTCACCCTAGATCACAGTCTCTCCAACTGCGGGGCCCTGGACGGGCAGTGCGCAGCTGTGGTCATGTCCATGCAGAGCCTTGGGGGAAATCACCGCCCTTATTTGAAAGACATGCTGGTAACCCCAACACGGCATGGACTTCTTTGGCAGCCACATCACGGTGACTAACCGTGAGTTCACAGCTTAAGCCCCATTTTTTAAATCCATGTCATTGCTAAACCACATCTTCCTTTGTCCCAGACTGGGGAATATATATATTTTTTTTAATCTACATGAGGAACTTCACATTTATCCCGTTTTGTAAATTGCATTTTGTAACACTGGGCCTGTCTCGCCAGCCTGTGTAGATTTAGGGAATTCTTTGTGGTCTGCCTGAGAGTCATCATCTCTCCTACTCCTGTGCTCAACTTGGTGCTTCAAGTCCTGTAACCACAAACTCCTTAATGCCAAGTTGAAAGGTGTGAACAAGGCCAATTAAAACAGCACTCAGTCCTCAGCTTGCTACGCACACTTGATCAGCAGTGGTGGAGAGGAATCATTTGACCAGTTAAGAATACACCTCTTTGTCATCTGGCCTCCTCATTAACCGCTTGGGAAAATGGGGAAGAACTCTGTCAAATACCCAACTGAAGTGTTGACTCATCATGGTATCAAATTTCCCTGCTCAACAGCCAACACCGCAATGCACACAGGGAGGGAATGAGATTCACTGGAGTTTAAGGGCGGGAGAGAAGGAAACGTTTGAGACCATGACTTGAAGTGGAGAGGCTGGAGAAGAATTTAGTTTGGGGTTAAAGATGACAAAGTGTGTGTAATTTTTAAAAATTACAACTTTTAGGAGATCGGGTAGTAACAGAAGATCCTTGGAGGGAGGAACACATCTTACATTCCGTGCTTCCGTGCACCTTGTATCTTGCTGTTTGGAAGTGTGGGGGTGATGCCATTGCAGGGACCAGGTGACATCAGGGCCAGAGGCAGGTTTGAGGCAAGCGATTCTGAAATCTGGCCTCCGGGGTCTCTCACTGCTCAGGCAGTGGTGTGCACAGCTCTCACATACTGGCAGCACTCATTTCTCCCCAAGTCTCTTTCCGTGAGTTCAACTAGAAATTAGCGTTAATGGAAGCATTTACACCAGAGAAATTGGCAAAAGCTACAACTCAAGTCATAATTCCCCTGGGTTGTCAGTTGTGAAACATACCATGGCCTCACTCAAATTGTTCCTGCTGCCTCTTAGCTCATGCCTGTGCTTTCGCCTGTGGCCAGAATTATATATATATTTTTAAAATGAAAACCTGCTTCTCCACAAGGTAAAGTTTAAATTCTTTAGCATGTTGCCATCCTCTCATCTCATTTCCCAACAGCCCCTTATCACCCTCCTGGGCAGTCCTACATCAGGTCATTTGGTTTCCGCACCTTGCTGTGTCACCTTTTCCTGAGTTCCTGGGGCCCCTGCAAGCTCTCTTCTGTGCTCTCTGGCACCGAGCTTAGACCCCTACAGCCCATATCATGCTCTGGCTGTTTTATTTTCATCTTTTTCCTCTTCACTAGACTATGAGTCTCTAGTAGACAGGGGCCCTCTTCTGTTTATCTTGGTATGTTCAGAGGCTGGCATGCTTTTCCTTCCACCCCCCACTTTGGCCATAGAAGGCAGGGGCAGGGGTGGCATGGAGGAAAGGAGGAAGGTGGGAAGAGGGGAAGGGAAGAAGAAGAAAAGCAAGAACAGAAAGAAGGAAGGAGAGAAGGAGGGAAGGAGAAAGGAGAGAAGAGAGGGGGAATGACTGAGGAAGGGAGAAAGAAGAAAGGAGGGAGAAAAACAGGCCAGCCAAAATCACTCATGAACTGGCAGATAAGGAGGAAGGTGAGTGGTTTTTTGAAGGGTTGGAGAAGCAGTGGAGGCCACAGGTCACATGGGAAGTAAGAAAATTCTACTCAGCAGCAAGGATCACAGTCCTTGAACTAGTGAGGAGAACAGAGGTGCCATTAACAAGGAAAAACAAGTAATGCATCCCAGTGTCTCCCCTCCTGCCCCCTGAAAGCCAGCCCCAGGTCAGCCGGCCTCCGGGTCGGCAGGTACTGGCAAGAGAATGATCCTGAGTGGGTAATGTGTGCGGAGGTGGCGGGCTGGAAGTGTGTGAGAGTCTCAATAAATGTTTTTGAATGGCATTGAATTATAGCTGACAATAATCACAACCTTTGTGGTTCCTTCCTCTGCGAGGTAATGGGGAGGGATGCTTGGAGAGGAGGAGAAGGGATTAGCCAAATGATGGCTTGTGTGGCCCTGGGACCAGGCATGATGCTGACCCCTGGGAACTGGGGGCTGAACGGGCTCGAGCTGGGGAGGGGGTACTGCAAGGAGCTAGGAGGGCCCAGCTGCAAGGTCACTGCCAAGTGGTTAAGTGGCTGCTCTCAGCAGGCCGTTGCAGAGGAAAGGCATGTATGTGTTCCCCATTTTGTTGATGTGGAAATGGCAAGAGGAAGTGACTCAGAGACGGAGTGGAAATAAAAGAGTGTCTTGTGACATTCTGGCTTCTGTGAGACGCAAAGGGCTGGTGTTTTGAAGTTGCTGTGAGGTTTCCTTCTACACTTCTGTGGTGTTCTCAGCACCGACGGTGGCACTATGTGTGGGCAAAGAGTAGGAGGTTGGGGTGATTTTTTCAGGTGGGCAGGTGGATGGAGGAAGGCGGATGTTGATGGAATGCAGCCTCAGCGCACTGGGGACGGAAGGGGCTGCCGCAGCCTCCTGTCCTGCACTTACCAGGCCAGCTCAAGTTTTTACAAGTGGGGACTAGTATTGGGTTTCTGATTTTTTTTTTTTTGCAAGTCACAGGCATTTTAAAAATACACATGCCAGGGAGTTGACATCAGTAATCTCTGATTCTCCAGAAAATTCTGTAGGATGGGTATTATTAACCTCATTCCTCAAGAGAAGAAACTGAGGCCTTGCAAGGTGACCTTGTCCAGGTCACATAACTAACTGATAAATGGCAGAACTTTCAATCCTGGAGATAATGCATTTTAGCCTGCCAGTGTCTCCTCTCATGTCTGGTTCCCTAAAAGGCCAAGCTTCACTGTCAATTTCCAAAGACTATTGTCATTTCATAATTGAATGAGCATTGGAAACCCTAAACAAGGTGGAAAGACATCTATATATATAATCTATATATATAAAAGGCTAATATGCAAAGTGTCCCCTCAGGAGTTTGACCTGGAGACCAGGAGTTCGATTGCTCACTATGATGTGTGCTGACCACCAGGGGGCAGCACAGAATTAAGGAAGGCCCCAGCCAGCAGCTGGAAGGCCCCTATCGGCCCTGATTGCTGGCCAGGCCTAGGGACCCTACCTGCACAAATTTCATTCTAGTATTAGAATGAAAGACTTCTCTTCAAATGGAGTACATTAAACTTTATGATGAATTTTCTACAGTGTCCTTTTCCATTTTTCTATGGACATGGAAAATATCATTAAAAGCAAATATCATCTACCTACTACTGCTGTTTGGGAACTCTGACCCATCAGAACCCATTAGTGGCAGAGCTGGGCACTAACTCCAAAGCATGGTGGCAGGAGAGCCATGACAGCAGCCCTCCGGTCTTTGGCAATTGACATTGAAGCTTGGCCTCTTGGGAAACCAGATGTGAGAGCAGATGCTGAGAGTCCTGAGGGTAAAATGCATTGTCCAGATTTAAGGGGGCATGAAAAGGGGACAGTTAGTTAGAAAGGTGGCATGATGTCATGGGTGGCTTGATGTCATCTGACTCATCAAACCTGGGTTTAAAACTCGTGTCCTCAGGGCTGCAGCGCCACACCAGTCTGGGACATTACTCATGAAGGACTTCAGAGTTAGGCAACTTAGTCGCCTTAAGCCTCTGCCACTTACTAGTGGTGTGATTTGGACAGTCACCTCGAGGGGCCTCAGTTTTCTCTCTTAAGGTCTGAGGCGAACATTACTAATCCTAAGGAACTTTTCTAGAGGCTGGAGATGACTTACTACACTCCCTGGCACAAGGAATGTGTTCAGTAAGGTGTAACATGACCCTACAATGTCTTCAAGTGCAAGGTTGTACTTTTCTGGGATACTGACCCCTGTAACCCTGACATCTTCCCATGCTGGGAACACAGCCCTGGGTACAGAAACAAACCAGAGAGTCTGAAGGAACTTAAATTCTGCTCCAGTCCCCCCTCGTTCAGACAGGTGGATGTCTTGCCATTCAGGAAGAGTGTCATTTATTTTCTTCCTGTGGACTTCAGAGATTTTACAACTTTTCTTAGTACCTTTGCAGGTTTGGGCCAAGGCGTTCTTATAGCCAATCAAAACTTTTCCTGTTTTAATTTGAGCCCATTTCCTTGTGTTTGTTATTCTTTGACTTTGACTTAGGCAGATCTGGTGGTTGGGAGGCGAGCTGGAGCCCACGATGGCTCAGAGCCAGGGTTTTCTTTCGCTAGTGTGGTGGGGCATTCTCTCCCACGCTGCTCACAGGGTCTGGGGCCAGCCAGGATGCAGGGAGCAGGGTTACCAGGCTTCGGGTCCAGGTCTGGGCTGGGGAGAGGGCAGGGCTTTTGGGTCACAAGTTGAGAGTCAGAGGATTTTGTGATCACACAACTAAGGCCTAGCTTGGGAAGGGGTAATGCTCTCTAAGCCAAGAAGGGATTTGTCATGGACTGGGGATATTTAGTGCCGGGATGATCAATTTCTTCTTGCTAAAGTTTGTGCCAACCTCAGTAGTATCAAGAGATACTACTTTCTTCAAAGACAGATAGGAAAGAGGGGAAAACTTTGAACTTGGACTTTAATCTGCTTTGGGATCCAAGTTTGCTATTCAAGAAGTGTGAATCCTGGGCCAGATGGGTTAAACTTTCTTGAGAATGTTTTTTTCATCTGTAAGTGGGCATAATCCTCCCTGCCCATCTCCCAGGGTTGTTGTGCAAAGCACTCATGTTTCTTTTAAAGTTTTAAAATTGTAGTTATTTTGAAATAAATAGGTTATTACTGCACAGGACTAAAGGCAGACCGGAGCCCGCATTGGGCTGAAGGTACAGGCAGATCCTGGGTGACTGAAATGACTTGGCTAAAATATTTAAACTGGAGCCATGCTGACCACTGTGAATGATGGCTCCTGAACCAAGGGTCAGGGGAAACTGATGAGGATGAGAGACCAGCGTCCTGCAGGCATGTTGGTGATGGCCAACACAGCAGACTGCGCTGGGCCAGATACACAATATGAGCACCCAGCCGGTGTGGCTCAGTTGTTGAGCGTCGACCTGTGAACCAAGAGGTCATCAGATTGATTCCCGTGAGGGCATATGCTTAGGTTGCAGGCTCGATCCCTTCCTCTCTCTCTCAAATAAATAAAACACACATACATATTTTAAATATATATATATATACACACAATATGGGCATTTCTCTTTGGTCAGGACTGGGGTGCGGGTTGACTCCTGCGTGGGCTAGACACTGCCCAGTCAGGCTGGGCAGGGGGTCAACTATTAGGCTATGGTTTCTCAGCTTTAATTTTTTCTTAATAAGCTTTTTGAAAGAATACTTTCAGGGTCACAGCAAAATTGAAAGGTAGGTACAGAGATTTCCTACATAGCCCTTGCCCCCATACCCGCACAGCCTCCCCAACTTTTGTCGTCCTCCACCAGAGTGGTACATTTGTTACAGTATGAACCTACCTACATTGACACATCATAGTCACCCAAAGTCCATAGTTTACATTAGGATTGTACTCTTGATGCTGTATATTCTGAGTTGGGCGAATGTGTAATGACATGTATCCATCATTCTAGTATCATACCGAGTATTTTCATTGCCTAGAAAATTCTGTGTTTTCCCTATTCATCCTTCCTTCCCCCAAACCCTGGAAACCACTGATGCTTTTATTGTCTCTGTAGATCTGCCTTTTCCAGAAAGTCATATAGTTAGAATCATAGAGTATGTCGCCTTTGCAGGTTGGCTTCTTTTACTTAGTAATATACATTTACTGTTCTTCATGCCTTTTTATGGCTTAATAGAGCATATTTTAAAGCATTGAATAATATTCCATTGTCTGGTTGTACCACAGTTTATTAATCCCTTCACCTACAGAAGGACATCTTGGTTGCTTCTAAGCTTTTGGCAATTATTATGAATAAAGCTGTCATAAACATCCATGTGCAGATTTTTGTGTGGACATAAGTTTTCAGGTCCTTTGGGTTAATACCAAGGAGCATGATTGCTGGATGGTACGGTAAGAGTATACTTAGTTTTTGTGAGAAAGCGCGCAATTAGCTTCCAGAGTTTGCACCAGCAATGCATGAGAGTTCCTGTTGCTCCACATCCTTGTTACATGTTTACATCGTCTTGGTTCCTCAAGTTTATAAGGGCCACATTTCATTGTACTGTTGGCTGTAGCTGCGCAGGGTTAAAAGCACTGGGGTGCGGGGGGGGGGGGGGTCTAACCCCTGTCTACCCCCTCTCCACCCAAGACTTTGCCCTGGTCTCTGTGCCAGGCCCCAGTTTCTAATCCCCAGCTCTGTCTCTGCTCCTGTGCTCTGCCTCTCAGAGAGGGCTCATCTCCTTCACTCTTCTCTTCAGAAAACGATGCACATCATGTGCGCAAATGGGGTTTCTTAGATCGCACGGGCCAGATCTCATTCATTTTACTGACATCTTATTTCTACTCAACTGTTCTCTCTCATACTCTTCTCTGGTGTTTCAGCGAATCCCTGGAGGGTCTCTCATCGGCTCACTGGCACTGGCACCAGTTGGTTGGAAATGCTGCCTGGGCCAGGGGGACATGTCCTGAAAGGCACTTCCTCCATCCCCTTCATGGCGGATGCCCAGAAGCCGCGTGGTATAACCTGCAGACATGCACACACTGTTCTCTCCAGCTCCAAGTCCATGTCCCACCGGCCAACGTGACAGCACGGATTATGCCCCTGGTTTCCACATGACCTTTGGGACGCAGGCCCTCTGGCTCCCATGAGTAGGATCTAGTCCCTGGGGACAGACACCGTACGCCACTCCATTTTCTTCCTGCCCCGGGTACCTGCTTCACAAAACTGCTTCATGAAGCCCCTGCCTGAAAATTAATGTAAAACAAACAGAAGCCAGGGGTCTTGGGGCCCCTGGATCAGTAGACACAGCAGATCCTGAATCCCTGTGGGCTGTTTACTTACCTGTGTGCATATTGTGCCTGTTTACCTCTGTGTCTGGAGCGTATGCTCTTTAGGGGCAACACATGTTTGAGTCAATTTCACATCCGGTGGCAGATCTGTCATTGTTCCCTCCGATAGCCCCTGGGGCCTCGTCATTGCTGTGTTCTCCTGCTTACTCCTCCACGCCAGTGTCCGCATCTTTGTGCCTGAGCATTTGCCCTGTCTCCTGAGTCCACTGTCCTTGTGCAGAACTGGCTGAAACACTGGGAATGGTGACTGTAAGAAGTGGTGTGCGTATATTCTTTCAAATGAGTGTTTTCAGCGTCTTCGGATAAATTCCCAGAAGTGGAATCACTGGGTCATAAAGCAGTTCCATTTTTAATTTTTTGAGGTAACTCCATACTGCTTTCCACAGTGGACGCACCAATTTTTGCGTTCCCACCAACAGTACATGAGGGTTCCCCTTTCTCCCATCCTCACCCACACTTGTTTGTTGATTTGTTGATGACAGCCATTCTGACACCCCTATGCTAATAGCAGCATTATTTACAATAGTCAAGATTTGGAAGCATCCCAAGTGCCCATCAGTAGATGAGTGGATAAAAAAGCTGTGGCACATTTATACAATGGAATACTACTCAGCCGTAAAAAAGAAGGAAATCTTACCTTTTGTTACATTAATGGACCCAGAGAGTATTATGCTAAGTGAAATAAGCCTGTCAGAGAAAGACAAGTACCATATTATTTCACTCATATGTGTAATCTAATGAACAAAATACACTAACAAACAAAATAGAAACAGACTTATAGACAGAGAACAGATCGACAGCTGTCAGAAGGGATGGGGATTGGGGGCTGGGTGAGAAGGGTGAAAGGATTAAGCAAAAACAACAACACCCCCACTCCCCAAAATCCCCTTACAATTCATAGACACAGACAACAGCATGGTGATTACCAGAGAGAAAGGAGGTGTGGGGAAGTTGAAGAGGTTATGGGGGGGTAACTGGTGATAGAAGAGGACTTGACTTGGGATGGTGAATACAGAATACAATATACAGATGATGTATTATAGAATTGCACACCTGAAACCCATTTCATCTTATTAACCAATATCAACCCAATAAATTCAAAAAAAGTAAAAAAAAAAAAAAGTGGTGTGTAAATGCCAGATCCCTCCCTTCCTGGCAGGAGTAGCTAGCTCTGTGGATTCACCCTGCGGTTGCCCAAGTGATGGTAACTCAATCGATAACCCTCCCTTGGCTGTCTTCCCCTCCTGGTCACACACTCGCCACTCCTCAAGGCACCTCCTCTGGAGTCCTTACTGAGGGTCTGGGGAAACTTGGGCACACGCCACTTACCCAGCAGAGCATTGGCTCACAGGATATGCTTAGAAGATAATGGTTGAAAAATGCACGGATACTTCTAGCTTATTCATATTAGTCTCTAAAATAAAACAGACTGAAGATTCTTTTCTCCATCTGTCTTGTCTCAAATTGCCCTGTGGACTCAGGCTGGCGCTCTGCCCAGTGTCTGCCTGCCCCCAAGGAAGGGACACACCCTGCTCCTTCCCTCGCCCTCACTGCCTCTCTTTCTGTCTCCTAACACACAGTGGGCTTTTCAGAAGAATGACTCTCTGAAGCGAATGACTGTGTATGTGTGTGTGTGTGTGTGTGCGCGCGTGTATGTGCACATCTTCCTTGCTAGTGCCCAGTACAGTGTGAATGAATGAACACAGATTTTACTTCCGCTTCCAATATATTTGATTCTGCATTTGTATTTTTTAAAAAATAAGATCATATAGGTTTCAAGTAACCTTTTCAAATGTACTCATCTCTTTAAAAAAATATTTTTAGTGATTTCAGAGAGGAAGGGAGAGGGAGAGAGAGATAGAAACATCAATGATAAAAGAGAATCATTGATCAGCTGCCTCCTGCACTCCCCCTACTGGGGACCGAGCCTGCAACCAGGGCATGTGCCCTGACTGGGAATGGAACCATGACCTCCTGGTTCATAGAGCCACAACCACTGAGCCACACCGGCCAGACACGCATTTGTATTTTAACATTGCCAATTCCCAACTTCTTCTGGTCTAGGAATGTCCCCCTAAGTGTCCCTCTCCCCCCCCCCCCCCCCAGTCTTTTGTCAGAAGGGAGATATCCTTCTGTAAGTATGGGTTCAGAAAGGGACCAAACCTTAGTTTAGAACAGTGGCTCCAAACCCAGGCTGAATGTTAGAAAAATCCTTGGAAACTTAAAAATACCAATTCCGGGCCTCCCCACACACCAGCTTAGTGGCAATCTCTGAGCACAGGGCCCGGCTTTAGGCTTTCTTACAACCTTTGTGGGGGATCCTAATGCAGAGCTAAGGTTGATACCACCGATCTGCAGCTGGAACTTCCATTGTTTCCTTCGGGCACTCCTGCTTTGGACCAGTGGGGGGTAAACCCAACAGTGATGTGCTGGCTCAAAAGGACCCATTTTGCTGAGATTCAGGGCGAACTAAAGACCCCGAGGATTCTTATCGTCTATATAAATGTCAGCCCCACTGTCATCAGAACTGGGCAGGTCCTCCAGGGGCCCAGCCCAGCTCCCTCCCAGATTGGGCAGCTGGAGTGCTGTTCCTCTTGAGCTCTCCTGCCTGCACAATGTGCCGTATGTGAGTTCCTGTGGGACTGAGGCCTCCTGCCCAGAAAGTTCCGGCTGGTGGTGGCTTCGGATGGAGGCAGACAAAGCCATCAGCTGATAGCCTGGCCACCCACCTGGGTCCTTTCCTGCCTTCTCCGTTCCAGTGCCCTCCAGGCCACCCATTCTCCAATTCTGTTTCTTCTCATTCACCCCCCCCCCCACCCGTGTCCCTGCTTCTCTCCTGCTATTTTCCACTGTCCTCTTTGCTTTTTCTGCTCACTGTGCCTTGGAACCATGCGGTGGCCGCCTCCTCTCACAGCTTCGTTTGCAAAGTGTGGGCCCCTTGTCTAGGATCCAGTGTGGGAAGAGAAAAGGAGTGGAGAGAGGGGGCTTCTAGAATAGAGTGCACACCGCCTGGGAGTTCCAGGTCTGGGTTTTAAATGGTACCCGGATGTTTATGCAAACGGATGCTTTGTGTTTCAGCTTCCCCCAGTGCCTTTAAGGGAGGTTTCTGGGACTGGGAGAAGGTGTTGTTTGCGTGGGTCTCAGCTCCTTGGGTGCTGTCCCTGGGGGGTGAGGCATGTGGGCCTACAGGACTCGCTTCAGGGCTGCCTCTCTGCTGTCTCCGCAGGATTGCGATGTGCTGGTCCTAGCTGCTGTCTGAGAGGATGTCTGGGGTGTCCCAGCCCCTGAGCCGAGTAAAGGTGGGCACGCTATGTCGGCCGGAAGGCCCCCCAGAGCCCATGGTGGTGCCAGTAGATGTGGAAAAGGAAGACGTGCGGATCCTCAAGGTCTGCTTCTATAGCAACAGCTTCAACTCTGGGAAGAACTTCAAACTGGTTAAATGCACTGTGCACACCGAGATCCGGGTGAGTGTGGCAGGCGGTGCCTGCTCCGTCCGTTTGTCTGTGTCTCCCTGTCCTTCAGAGCAGCTGAGTGGCCCTCCTTCAGCCTAGCAGGCTCCCCGGTAGCCACCCTGGGTTGGGGGCACCAAGGGAGAAGTTCTCAGCCTGCAGAGCCAGGCCTCCTCTCAAGGGGTCTGCAACCTACCTCACTAGTACCCTGGGGGACAGGTTTTATAGCTTTCGTCAGAACCCCAGATCATTTGCTTGGTCTTTGATTCAACTCATTACATATATATGACATTTGAGTTTCTGCAAGAGATATAAGAGCCCCCACCCTCCAAGAGTTTACACTCTGATGGAGTTGGAATTAGAGAGATACACAAGTGATGGAATTGAAAATAGAACAGAAATGGTACAAGACGTGTGCTGGGTGCTCAGATACAGGAGCTGGTGGGGGCATTTAGAGGATGATAATGAATTAGAAATGCCCTAGAACAGGTAAATGGTTGGCCGATCCTTTCTGAGGCAATACTTCAATTGATCAGCTCATTCTCATCCCGGGCCACGGAACCTGTTTTACAAGTCCAGGTGCCCACCATCATCAGGACACCTGGGCACCAGGAAACCAGTTCAGCTTCAGCTCAACCACACGTATAAGAACTTGTCATCAGAAACAGAGTTACAATACAGTGATTGATTTAAATGCCTACATTTATTGGACAATTACCATATACAGCCTGGATCAATTCCTCTACAAACATTATCTCACTGAATCTTCCCAATGACCCCATGAGGTAGATACAATGAGGACATCCCTTTTTACTGCCCAGAATATTCCTTTCTGACAATGCAAAAGAAAGACAAATTGGTTCTCCAAAGGTTGCTGGGTGGGATGCTTCCTTGAACAAAGGAAGCAGGGGACTTTTGGGAAAACTAACCGGGTCTGAGAAAGCTGGACGAATCCTCTCCAGTCCTCTCATTACCAATCCTTCCCCCAAACCCAGTGAGTGTCTCTTTGGATTGGTGCTGGCAGCACAGAACCTCTGCACATCTGTCTGCTTGGCTGCCTTCCATCTATTACAGCACATGCTATGCTTCAACACACCAGAGCAGAATGTAATTGATTAGGTCACTGCCTTGGCCAGTTATCACAATTGATTATGGTTTGGTTACTCTCTCTGTTTCCTGTAACTGATTGGATTAGGGCCTTATTTGCTCATCTCATGGTTCCGGATATATAGGTACAACTGTGTCCTTCGAGTAAGCCCTGGACACCTTCTCCCAGAAGGGTGTTTTTGTATCTCCTTAACTCTCTCCTTCTTGAGCCTTCCTTTGGGTGTATCGTCTTTACAGATAGCTGATGCCATCCACTGTGGGTTCTACTGGTGTAATTTTCAGAAGTCAACCTGACCTCCAAATTTCGGGGCACCTTTCTGACTTTCTACTGAAAACCAGAGAGCGTCTGGATGGTCCAGACTAGAATGTGTTTTGTGGAGTTGTTGCAAAGGGACCTGAAGGATAGGCAGATTTGAAGCCAGCTCTGAGGAGAGCAGAGGGCTTTCCACGAGGCAGGAACAGCAAGAACAAAGGCAGGGAGGCTGCTAGACAGTGAGTAGTTCTGTTAGACTGGAGCATGGCTTATATTTAGAAAAGTGTATAAAGTCAAGATCAGAAATGAAATGTTGATGGCAGATAAGAAAGGGCCTGGAATATCAGGCTGAGGAATGTGGACCTGTTCAGGCACTAGGAAGAAAAACACAGTTTTTAAGCAGGGGAGAGGCTTTCCTGGAGCTGCCTGATGTCTTGCTGGGCAATGAGACCCAAGTTTAAGAAGAATGGCTAGCACCCGAGGCACTATCAAGAGGGTTATGAGAAAAGAGACGGAAAAGAAAGAAAGATGTGGGGCCTTCTAGGAATTTATGTCCAAGCCTTCTTGTTTTTCCTGTTTCCAATCCTGCAGGCAAAATATCACCTGTTTATTACAAGTAGCCATGGCTTTAAAGCCACCTAGACCTTGAGCCAAATACTGCTTTCTATTTATTGTTTATTATGGCCTTAGACCCAACACTTAGCCAATCTGGCTTCAGTTTCCTCACTGGGGATTGTGCCCACCTGTAGCCTTGTTGTAAGGATTAGAGATGATAAGTGAGAAGCGCCTACACATAGTAGGAGCTCAATCATTGGAAGCTATTGATTGTGTGGGTATTAGGTTGTTACCCTGCTCAGCAATCTCTAAGAGTTTCTTCTGTGTTTATCCACTTACCTGTCATATTTTCAAATTGAGAAGTAAGATGATCAGATTTGTGTTTTGAATAGTCCATAGTATCCTGGAAGATATTAGGAAGTGTGTCCTGGAAAAGGAGTTTTATGGTCAAAGAATTTTGACAGATGCCTGATTAAACAATTCTGAACGGATTTCTTTGCAACAAGACTTATCAGAACATTAAATATGCTGATATGCATGGTGAGTCACTAAGAAAGGACCACAGAGGGGCTGTTTTCTTAAGCCATTTCTTAATTGCCTAAGAACCCCTTCTTTTAAAAGTTGGGCCACTAGTTCTCTGGAAAAATCATTTAGGAATCTCTTTTCACTAAACTTTGATAGCAGTACAAAAAAGGCAGGAGAGAGGAAAGGCTGGTGAAAGGGAATTGGGTTAGGAAGCTGTGGCCACAGTGCTGGTGGGAAATGATGAGGGCTTGAACTAAGGGAGTGGTATTGGGAACAGAGACAAGTCAATCTAAGGAGGCAGAATCAACAGAATTTGATGATTAACTAGATGTAGGGAGGGAGATAAAGGTAGGAGATTGGATGACTCAAGCTTTTGCCTGGGCAACTGAATGGGTGATGGTACCATTCATTGAGCTAACAGAGAAAGGGTGTTCCAAGATTTCAGCTTTGACATGTGTTGTGTTTATTAAAAACACCTTCATGGAGGAAGGTGGACCTTGAGCTCAGGAGGGAGAAAGGACCTACAGTTGAAGATTCAAGAGTCATTAAGCAACGGATACCATGTGAATGGATAGAATCACCCACAGAGAATAAGTAGAGCAAGAGAAAAAGAGTTTCAATTATGAAACCTTGGGAAATCGTTTTTTTAGAGGCTGGTAGAGAAGGAGGAACAGGTGAAGGAAAAAGATAAATCATCCAGAGAAAGATAAAAATAAACAAAAGAACAGGCAGGGGAGACAAAGGTAGAAGAAAATTTGAGGAAAGAATGGTTAGTAGTATCAGACACTCAGAAAGGTCAAATCAGATAAGGCTAAAAATAGGTTTATTTGATTCAGTAACAAGTGCAATAATGACTTTTTGCTAGACATCTTCAGTGGAGAGATGGGGGCGGAAGGCATTGTGCAGTCAGAGCGACAATGAGTATAAGCAACATTGCAGAGTTTTACCAGCAGAAGGTCCTGAAGTGGTAAGGCACAGGGCATGTCTGAGGCTAAAGAATGGCCAAGATTGGCTATTTAAACCACATTCACGATTTTGGATTTTGTGGGAAGTCACTGATATCTCTTGTGGGAAGTCACTGATATCGTTTAAGCATATGAATGATGCCAGGTTGCGTTTTTAAAAGATCACTTGGGTCACATAGTGGCAAATAGATTGGAAGAAGGCAAGAATGGATGTGGGGAGATGTTAGGTTGTATTGCAGTAATTCAGATGATGGTATCTTAGATTGGGATATAGCCATGGTGATGATAATGTTTATGATAATGATGGTGATAATGATGTTTGTGATGGTGTTGATGGTGATGGTGGTGGTGGTGACAATGGTGAGATGTGGTGATGAGGATTGATGATGAGGTGGCGATGGTGATGATGATGATGATGATGATGGTGGTGGTGGTGACAATGGTGAGATGTGGTGATGAGGATTGATGATGAGGTGGCGATGGTGATGATGATGATGGTGGTGGTGATGGTAATGCTGCTGCGAAAGGCCAAGGTGGTGGTGGTGATGATAGCAGCTAGCACTTCTGAAGCACAGCTTATGCATTATCCTATTGACTTCTCAAAAAAAACCCTATGGAGCCCATACTGTTACTATTATCTCCATTTTGTATACAAGGAAATAAGGTCCAGAGGAGTTAAACAAACTGCTAGTTAAGTGGTAGGACCTGTTTTTAAAGCCAGTCAACCCACCTCCAGAGTCTGCACTCTTAACCACCATGGTGTATGGAGAGAAGTAATTGTAATGCAGATAATTCAGGAGAATGGAAATGAAAGGTTTTGCTGATGGACAAGAGATAGAGGAATGAAGAAGAAGGAGGTGTCAAGACTGGAAGCCTTGGTACAGGTGGACAGGGCCCCACTTCCTAAAATGAAGAACACTTGAGGAGAAACTAACTGGGGAGTGGGGAGTTCGTAAGTTCAGTTGTGGACCCGTCAGTGCAGTTGAGATGCTCTAACGTTTCTCTTTGATACATGATTCTTGAGGAAAGAACTGGGCCAGAGATAGACATTTGAGTGTTGTCAGCCTCTGCAGCGTGGTTGAAGCCATGGCTGTGGGTGAGATCATTTATGAACGAGTCCCGAATAATATCATCATTCATTTCACAAGTATTTGTTGAGTGCCCCATGTACCGGCACCATGCTTGTTATGACATACCCCAAAACACAGATGCACTCCCTGCTTTCATGGAGCGTCCAGGCCAAAGGTGAGCCTGACAGTGACTCACACTAATGAATGAACCTTTACAACAAGTGGAGGCAAGTACTCTGACAGGAAGAAAGAGGTTCTGTGAGAGGAGAGAGTACAGAAGAGCTGGGCCCAAACGTGGAGGAACAGCTTTGCTATTCAAGGGCTAATTGCGGAGGCTGCATCCAGGCCTATAGGTCCATACCCAGCTTCCCCGCCTGAGGCTCTCCTCCTAGGGTGGCCCCTCCCACCCCTGCTTCCTGCCCTCTTCTCGAGCTTTCTTTCCCTAACTGGGCTTTGTTCTTTGATGGAGCTTTCTACTTCCAGCTACATGTCTTCTTTCACCATCCTCCCCCTGCGCAAAATGCTGCCAGCCCTTTCAAGCATGTGGCCTTCCATATGAACACTCTTGAAGTTCCGGCACCCCCATCTCGCCGTGTCTGATGAAATAGAAGCAATCAAGAACCACCTTGGCATGGTTCATTCGTAGCACATTTCCAAATCATAGTTACTCCATGCATACTTGCTGAATGCATGTGTTTCTTTTTATCCTCCATTTTTTTCTATGCAAATATAATAGCCTCATGATGCTTTCTCTGTGCTGTTAAAAGCTGGGTGAGTAAGTGCTGGCCCTTGTCCTTCAGCCACAGTGTTGAAGAGAATTAAGCAACGTGCTAAATTTTGCTCTTCTTGAGTTTTCATTTCCCCTTTGTTTGCTATTCATTGGAAATTGTGTTTGTTTGGGGAGCTCAGCATCTCTGTAGCAAGTGGAGGCTTCTATCACTATATATTTCTCTCACATGCTAATTTGCTTGTCTGGGAAAGGGGTTAAGATAACACTTTGTAAACAACCAGCAGAGTGCCACCCAGACGTGCCCACACAGGGCGTCTCTCTGACTCTTACAGCCTCTCTTTCCTATTCTCTCTCTCTCCGCCCCCCCTGCTCTCTACCCACACTCTTCTCCTTTCTCGTTCCTCTTCACTTACTCTCTTCTAGGGTGTGTTGGGCAGGTTGACCATGTGTCCTGGTTTGTCTCAGACAGTCCTAGTTTACACACACTGTCCAGGGATGACTGTTAACAGTGCCCCTGCCAATCTCAAGAGCACCATGATTCTGGGGATAAATGATATGGTCACCTACTTCTAAGTGCTGCATTTGCTCCTCTCTCTGCCTCACACTGACTTGCTGGCTCATGGCGGTTTCTCTCTCTGGCTAACCTCAGCTGACCCACTCTCTGCACGGGCCCATCTCTGTCCATCATCGGATCATCTGTGTCGCACAAGGAGGATCTTAAGCAGCCAAGCAGGCACTTGTCTGTGATATGGTGTGGTTCCCAGGGTGCAGGCAGGACCCCCACATCCAAGACCCTGTTCCTCAGCCAGCCTCTATCATGCTGGAAAGCCACAGTCACCCTCATTTTGTCTTGAAGCATCACCCCACTTAGAATCCATTTACATTCCCGGGAGGGGATGACTGAGACATCCCGTGCTCTTCCCGCCAGGTCCAGTTGTGTCCCCTCCCTTCAAAACAAGGCTCCCAGGCTGCAGGGGTGTCTGGCGCGTGTCACTTGCCTGATGTGTAAGGAGGGCAGAGTCTCCCAAATGTAGCCTATTCTGCACGCACTGTACTCACTGCCCTCCCTAGTCAATTCAGGTCACACAACACATTCCAGATCATTCCCAGAGAAGCAGATTTCAGATATTGTGGCCCATTCTCCCCTATACTCATTAGAAGATCATCCCATTTAGTTTATTGTTTAAATCTATCACTTAACCAGACACGGGGTGTGATGGACTGGATGTTTGTGTCTCCCACCCCCAATTCCTATGTGGAAGTCCCAATGAGGTGGGGCCTGTGGGAGGTGATTAGGTTTTGGCTGAAGTCACAGGGCTCCCATGATGGGATTAGTGTCCTTGAAAGAAGGTGAAGAGATGAGAGCTCTCTCCCCGCCACGTGAGGACACAGCAAGAAGGCTGCCATCTGCAAATGAGAAGAGAGCCCTCCCCAGAAACCAAAACTGCCAGCACCTTGAGGTGGGACCTCACAGCCTCTAGAACGATGAGAAATATATGCTTGTCATTTAGGCCACCCGGTCTCTGGTATTGTGTTATAGCAGCTGGAGCTAAGACACCTGGCCAACCGCTCCATGTGGTCAGAAGAGCAGCTTCCAGCCCGCAGTGCATCCGCTCAGGTTCTGTGTTTCCAGAACAAACCTGCTGCCCTCCTTCAGATGCCACTAGGAGGAAGACCACTAGGTTGAGGTGCCAGAGGAGAGGAAGGCATGATTCCCTGTCCTGGGAAGTTATTGTTTCTAAAAGAAAGGTTACCCTAGAGAGAATAAATGAAGCCAGTCCAGGCCAGTCCCCCCATATGTGAGAATAGTCTCTGAAAACCTGAGAAGAAAGGGTTCAGCCAGGAAACCACAAACTGATACCACAGAGACACTCACGGTGAGGGCTCAAAAAGAGGTGCAATCACAAGGACCGTCTCCTTGCTGCGCCTCCTCCCCGTTTCCTGTGTGTGCTCACCAGGCCAGCGCACTTACCCACAGACGTCTGCAGATGGGGGCGCGAGGCATGCACGCAGAGTTCCGGGCCTCTCTTTGTCTGCATGACCGCATTCATTACATCGACAAATTAGCAGTCAGGTGCCCGTGCTTACATTTCTATTTTTAATCTGGCAGTTGCCTTGATGAATGTCCTGGTTAGATAGTCTTTTATCACATCAACATGAATGCTTTTAGAGTGGGATTAGTGATGCTAACTTTTATTATTTTGTTCATCCATCACTTTTTAAAAAATTATCCCTTAGGTCCGTGGTCGGCAAACTGCGGCTCGGGAGCCACATCCGGCTCTTTGGCCCCTTGAGGGTGGCTCTTCCACAAAATACCACGGCCTGGCCGAGTCTATTTTGAAGAAGTGGCGTTAGAAGAAGTTTAAGTTTAAAAAATTTGGCTCTCAAAAGAAATTTCAATCGTTGTACTGTTGCTATTTGGCTCTGTTGACTAATGAGTTTGCCAGCCACTGCCTTAGGTGTGTTGAGAACTCAGAACTTGTATAGCTATTGCTCTTGGTTCCTAGGACTGAGGTAACAAATTACCGACAAACGGGTGGCCTAAAACAACAGGAACGCATTCTCTCATAGTTCTGGAGGCTGGAAGCCCAATCTTGAGAGGTCGGCAGGACTGTGCCACCTCCAAAGGCTCCATGGGAGGAATCCCCTTTGCCTCCTCCAGCTTCTGGTGGCTCTTGTTCCTTGGTTTATGGCTGCCTCTGTCTTCACATCCCCTTCTCCTCTCCTCTCTGTGTGTCTTTCATAAGGACACGTCATTGGATTTAGGAGCCACCCAGACAGTCCAGAATGATCTCATCTTGAGATCTTTAACTTAATTACATTTGCAAAGACTCTTTTTCCTAATGAGGTCACATCACAGGTTCCATGGGTTAAGGCAGTGGTGGGAACGTCTGGCCCGTGGGCCGTATAAGGCCTGCAAAATAATTTGGTCTGGTCCTGTCAAGGTATTAGGGATGAATTAATTAAATGTTTGACTAAACATAGCAGGCTAATCTTTAAGTTGATAATTTTGTATGACCCGTGAATGATGTCGTAAATACCCAAATAGCCCTTGGTAGAAAAACGTTCCCCACCCCTGGGTTAGGGCATGGGCATATCTCTTAGGTTCCACCATTCAGCCCACCTCAGCCATCAGGATCACAGTGTGTGTCGCTGGTACCCCCACTCAGCTGTAGACAGACCTGTGTATACAGTATGCAGGTGAGCAAGCAATTTGCACACCTCTGTGCACCCACACTGAAGCTCAAGACTGTACCGGGAAATGACCACAGAGCACAGGCTGGTGAAAGTCTCTTTTCCCCACTGCTGCTCGGGATTCTCAGTTGCCAGGCCATTCTCCCCATCTCTGTTCTCTCAGTGAATTGTGTCTCGGGGTACAGACCTCAGAGTCATTCTTGATTTTTTTTCTCTCACATTCTGTATTCAATCCATCAGGAAATCCTGTCAACCCTGCCATCAAAACATACCTGGATTCTGACCATTTCCTTCTTGCCATCTCCACGGCCTCTACCCTGGTCCAGGCCATTAGCATCTCTTACCTATTGCCTCCTAACTGCTTCTCTCCTTATCCCCCTGTGGTACATTCTACAAGTAGCAGCCATGGGGATTTTCAAAAAACCGGTCAGCTAGAGGGATATACTAGTATTTGAGGTATAGCTTAGATCACATCACTGCTTTATTTTAAACTCTCCAATGGTCCTATCTAACTCAAAATAAAATCCAAAGTCCTTACTTTGGTCTACAACAGAGGTCAGCAAGCAATAGTCTGCAGGCCAAATATGGCCCACCACTTGTTATTGTAAATAAAGCCTTATTGGAACACAGCCATACTCACGTGTTTATGTATTGTCTAGGCCTGCTGTTGAGCTACAATAATAGAGCTGGGTAGTTGTGACACAAGCCACCTGGCCCACAAAGCCTAGAGTATTTCTACCTGGCCCTTTA
Source organism: Eptesicus fuscus (assembly GCF_027574615.1). Classification (NCBI taxonomy): domain Eukaryota; kingdom Metazoa; phylum Chordata; class Mammalia; order Chiroptera; family Vespertilionidae; genus Eptesicus; species Eptesicus fuscus. Next base: position 31,154,071 of record NC_072478.1, read on the forward strand.
CAGAAAACAAGCCTGGTCTAGCTTTCCCCCTCACTCCCCTTCATGCCCTCTCCTCCCCAGCTCCACTGGCCTCTTCACAGCTGCTTAAATGCACCAAGCACACTGGGGCCTCCCAAACACCTACCTTGGGGCTTCTATGCTCTCTGATCCCTTTGCCTGGATGACTCTTTCCCTACAAGGCCACTTCTCTCTTCCTTACCTCCTCTGGGGATCTATGCAAATGCCACCTTCTCAGAGAGGTCTTTGCTGGCACCTCATGTAAAATAACAGCCCCTTGTCTTTCTGGTGCCTTGACCTTCTTTGTGTGTCGTCTTAGCATTTATCTGAACCTGAGATATTATTATGGGGTGGTTTTTTTTTGTTGTGTTTTTTTTGTGTGTTTTTTTTTACTGTTTAACCCATCCCCTGATAGAAAATAAGCAGCATAAGAGAAGGACTTTGCTTTTGTTTTCCCAATCTGTGGAATTCATTAATGGGTAATTATTTAATGATGCATGAATGAATCGATGGGTGGATTCTAGTTATAAAGCCAACAGAGGCTGGCGAGCATCCCATATCTCAAGTCCAAATTCCAGCGGAGGAGAAAGAGTTTCTGAATGACCTGGTGTGTTCTGGGGGTGGTAGCTTGGGTCTGTGGCAGCAAATGCCCAAGAGGTGCTGTGAATAGGGCTGGCGGGTGGGTTTCTGTAACCACCACATCAGGGTTCCCAGATGAGGCAGATGATCTGGGTCACGGAAGAGTTTTTAAAATACCAGGTTGCCAAGTCCCATCCCAAATTCACTGAATCAGAATCTCAGAGGTGCTGGGACCCATTGCTGCCCCACCTCTGCCTGCAGGACACCCAGCTGGCTCACGCTCTCTGGGAAAGGATTATCAGCAATCCTGGAATGGTGGAGCACTCCAGAGTATAAGGTCATTGTTTTAGAGCAGGCGTCCTCAAACTACGGCCCGCGGGCCACATGTGGGTGTTTTTGCCGTTTTGTTTTTTTACTTCAAAATAAGATATGTGCAGTGTGCATAGGAATTTGTTCATAGTTTTTTTTTTTTAAAACTATAGTCCAGCCCTCCAACGGTCTGAGGGACAGTGAACTGGCCCCCTGTTTAAAAAGTTTGAGGACCTCTGTTTTAGAGTCTGAGAACTCACAAGGTAGTGAGTGTGAAAGGATCTATGAAAGGGTGACAGAAGAGGACTGGATGGGCCAAAGGGGAGAGAAAGTCTGTAGATGGGCATCGAGTGGTTGGAGGTGGTGCCACAGCACTCCCATTTTCATCATTCTAGCACTTGTCTGTCTCGAAGCAGAAGTGGCCTCCTGGTGAGGGGGCTATGTCTTATTCGCCGCTGTATCCCCAGTGCCTACATAGAGCCCAACTCAGGAGATATTTGTAGAATGAATGAATGAACTGATGCCTAGAGAGTACTCAAATGAGACCAGTAATCTCCTACATCACTTGATATAAAGACCAAGTAGGAAGTTAACTAGAGGGAAGATTAGCAACCATAGGTGATAAAGTATAGGAGGGTTAATAGAATTTCAGCTGGTTTAAAATAGAATTCCTTATATGTCCTTGAGTAAGTCACCTGACCGCCTTAGGTCTCAGTTTCTTTGTTTAAAAACAGTCCATTTAAGTGATCTCTAAATTTACTTAAGGCTCTGAAATTCCAGTCTAAGTTTTATGAGCTTAATAAACATTTGAACATATGAGCTTAATAAACATTTGAACATACAAAATAAAATCTACAAGCTATATAGTTGTAGATTTTATTTTGTAATTAATATTATTATTTTTGTTAATCCTCACCCGAGGATATTTTTTCCCATTGATCTTTAGAGAGAGTGGAAGGGAGGAGGGGGAGAGAGAAACATTGATGTGAGAGAGACACATCTATTGGTTGCCTCCCACATATGCCATGCCCAGGGCTGGGGACTGAACCTGCAACCCAGGTTTGTGCCCTTCACCTGAAATTGAACCCGTGACCCTTCGTTGCATGGGCTGACACTCTATCCCAGTGATGGGCAACCTTTTGAGCTTGGTGTGTCAAACTTCGCCAAAAAACTGAGCATAACTCGGGTAGTGTGTCACTTTGAGGAAAAAAACATTATTTCGCAAATGTTTCATCCTCAGGAGCAGCAAATGTTTCATCCTCGGCAGGCGGCCGCCTCAGCGGCCGCGTGTCATCAGAAATGGCTACGCGTGTCAGTGCTGACACGCGTGTTATAGGTTCGCCATCACTGCTCTAACCACTGACCAACACCAGCCAGGGTTAGATTTTATTTTTGTGGCTGTGCCAGTAAGGTCTGCTTTTACATCTGATCTTCTAGTCTCTAGAAGGCAAAATATCTGTTCAACTTAGCTTTCATCAAGACCTGGGGGAATTTTGGCTATTCTTTCGCTCTCTAGCCTTGTGACATTTACTGTTTAGTCAGCATTTTTATTTTAGAGAAGTTATTCACCTCTTAGAAACTGAGCCTATCAGTAGGATGTGAGGTCCCCACTTGCTAGCACATGAGCCAAGCACGTAGGCATAAGCTATGGCATTCGTCTCAAGTTGGAAGATGATGTCTGCTCCTATTATCTCACTATGAATTTTTCATGCCAAATCTGTGAAACCAAGCTTATCACATCTAAACTTAAACATTTATTTTTGAAGAGATTTTCTACAATTATAAAATGAATATATGCATAGTATACTACAGACCAATATTTCTCATGAACATATGTGCAAAAATCCTTAACAAAATATGAGCAAATCAAATCCAACAATATATAAAGTGAATACATGTTCATTCAATAATAATAATACACTTTCTTTAGCACTACTGTATGCAGAGCCCTGTGCTAAGTTCCTTACTGGTATCATCTCATTTAATCATCAAAAGAACCCTATGAAAGAGGAATATTTTTACATTTTACAAATGACCAATCAGAGAAGTTAATTTGCCCAAAGTCACAAAGTACATCAGAGACAAAATAGTTTCTGATTCTGAGGCCATTCTCTTAACTACTACATTATATATAAAAGTTCTAACACAGGAAACCTGGGAGAATAAAAATCTACATGTACATAATTGCACTAACCCAAGACAACACTGTTCACATTTTTATATATTTCATTCTGGAATAGTTTGTTTCTGCTTCTATCACTGCCATACTTTGTATATGATTTTATATACTAAAGACCCTATTTATTATAATACAAACAAGAAGTCCAAGAGTTGAATGATGCATGGAAATCACCTTAGAAGGTGGAGGGGGGCCAGTGTCATATGCTTATAATTTAACTAGAGGCCTGGTGCACGAAATTTGTGCACTGGGGGGTGGGGGGTGGAAAGGGTGTCCCTCTGCCCAGCTGTACCCTCTCCAATCTGGGACCCCTCAGGGGATGTCCGACTGCTGGTTTAGAATTTAGGCCCACAGGGATTGGGCCTAAACAGGCAGTAGGACATCCCTCTCACAATCTGGGACTGCTGTCTCCTAAGTGCTCGCCTGCCTGCCTGCCTGCCTGATTGCCCCTACCTGCTTCTGCCTGCCAGCTTGATCACCCCCTAACCACTCCCCTGCCAGCCTGATTGATGCCTAACTGCTCCCCTCCTGGCCCGATTACCCCCAACTGCCCTCCCTTGCTGGCCCAGTCACCCCAACTGCCCTCTCCTGCTGGCCTGGTCGCTCCTAACTGCCCTCCCCTGCTGGCCTGGTTGCCCCCAACTGCCCTCCCCTACTGGCCTGATCACCCACAACTGCCCCCTCTGTCGGCCATCTTGTGACCACATGGGGGTGGCCATCTTGTGCGAGGGCATGACAGTCAATTTGCATATTACCTCTTTATTATATAGGATATCTGCTCTTTTTATTTATACCACATGTTATCTAATCCCACCCTTACTCCCATAACTTAAAGGGTGTTTCCCCCATTTTACAGATGGAGAAATGGAGGTCAGGTGCCAGGTCCTGTAGACTTGAAAGCCTGTGGTGGTGTCTATCACCATACTCCTGATCTCTTGAATATTTTCGATGGTAGTTCACTATCCTTCAGAACCTCAGCTTGTTATGCAGGGAGCTGGCCATTATTCATTTCCTCAAATAGTTGAGGGCCTTCCCTGTGCCAGGCCTGGGCTTGGAGTTGGCCATGATATCGTATGTAAGGCTTGGCTTCTAACCTTGATTTAAAAGGTTAGGAAGACAAATATGGCCAATAGTCTTAGTTCTAATTGGTAAATGTCTATATTAGTTTCTTAGGGTGTCATAACAAAGTGCCACAAATGAGGTGACTCGAAACAACAGAAGTTGGGCTGGGCTGCTCTGAAGCTGGAGACTAGAAGTCCAAGATCAAGGGTTTCAATGCTCCCTCTGAAACCCTTAAGAGAAGGATACTTCCTTACTTCTCACAAGCTGCCAGTGGCTTGCTGGCAATCTTCAGCATTCCTTGGTTTGTAGACACAGTACTCAAATCCTCCATCTTCCCCTGACATTCTCCCTCTGTGGCTGTCTCCCTCTATGTTCAATTGTTCCCTTTTTATAAGGACATCAGTCATATTGGATTGGAACTACCCCAATGACCTCATTGTAATTTAATTAGTTTGTAAAGACCATATTTACAAATATGGTCACATTGTAAGATCCTGGCTATTAGGGCTTTAACGTATCTTTTTTTTTTTTTTTTGGAGGGACACTGTTTATTGATATTTTACTAGCCTGGCTGGTGTGGCTCATTGGTTGAGCATGGACCCAGGAACCAAGAGGTCATGGTTCTATTCCCGGTCAGGGCACATGCACAGGTTGCAGGCTCGATCCCCGAGGTGGGGCATGAAGAAGGCAGGCAATCAATGATGTTTCTCTCTCATAGATGTTTCTATCTCTCTATCTCCCTTTCTCTCTAAAAATCAATTTTTAAAAATGGTATTTTACTAGATGTGTGTGCAAAGGTCTTTGGGTATTCTGAGGAGGAAACAAACCCTTTAAGGTGAGTCAGGGAGGGCTTCCCAGAGTAACTCACAGTGCTGATTGGGTTTTAAAAGATATCTGGAAGCTCACCTGGATGAGAGGACAGGAGGGAGTGGGGAGCGAGGGGTCCTCCAGGCCTGAAGAGCACGCTGTGCTTGGACGAGAAAAAGAGGAATTCTGGGAGGCTGGAACTTAGAGCACAGCGTGGATGGGAGTGGGAGTTGAGACTGGAAAGAGCACGTGGAGGAAACTTCCAAAGGGCCTTTTATGCCTCATGCTAAAGAGTTTGGATCTTACGCTAGCATGGAGAAAATGAGGAACCAATGAGAATTTTCGACAAAAAGTCACCTGTTCTGAAATGGCCTCAATCTCAACGTGACACCTTTTAAAATAGAATTCAGGCAAGACTTTTTGAAATGAAGGCTTTGATTTATTAAATTTTTAAATTCAATCATTTCTAAAAAGAGGAGCATTTTGACTTTATAGAGAAAAAGTAAGGAGTTAAATTAAGCCCGAAAGCAATTTGAAGGCCTGTGCCTCATATCGGGTCCCAGGAAAGCAGACCTGTTTGCATGTATGAAGCGTGTTATGAATACTCTGGTGAAACTCACCTGGGGGAGTGAGGGGCGCAGGATGGGCAGAGGGAGAAGTTGGGCTGTGATGCTCTGAAGCTGGGATGGCCCAAGCAGAGCTGTCCTAAATTGGGATGAAAGGACAGGGCCTTTACACCCCTGAATTGGTGACCAGACACCGGATGCGGGCTGCCCCCAGGAAGAGGTGTGACATTAGTAAAGGTGAGGCCAATTCTAATGGAAGGTGGGAGGCAGGGGGGTCTCCGTTATGGTTTTCTGAAAACTCAGCTACTAATATGAAATATATTTTATAAGCTCAAGAATAAAAAAAATTAGGTATTTTATTGATTTTTGAGAGAGAGAGAGAGAGAGAGAGAGGAGAGAGAGAGAGAGAGACAGAGAGGTAGAAACATCGATGAGAGAAAAACATCATTGATCAGCTATCTCCTGCACACCCTGCACTGGGGATTGAACCCACAACCCGAGCATGTGCCTTGACCGGGAATGGAACCATGACCTCTTGGTTCATGAGTTGACACTCAACCACTGAGCCACATAGGCTGGGTGGTATTTTGTTTCAATAAAAAGGTGGACCTAAGAAAATCATGAGACTATAGCGATTACTAAAGAAGTTATAAAATGTGGCTGAGGTATAAGGATAGACTATTAGATCAAAGGAACAGAAAAAGAGGTGAGAAACATCCCCAGACATATAGTCACCTAACGTTAGACATCCTTGCAAAAACGAATTAATTTTAAACCATTCCTCATGCTATATACAAAAATTAATTTCCGACAGGGGAAAAATGTGCCTGAGTACCAATAAAGGAAGAGAAAGTGGATTGAGTAGCTAATTGCTTGGGTGACGTTTTTTGGGGGGATGGGGGAGAAATTACCATGGGCATGGGGATAAGCATACAGTTCTTCTTTGTTTCTGACCTATAAGAGGAAATGCCAGAGAAGAGGGAGAAAGGCAAAGGCAGTTTGGGGTCTTCACACTACTTGATAAAGACAATAAATCAATGTTAACCAAGCAGGAAGGAAAGCCATAGAAATCCCACTGTTTGCAATAAAGCACCAGACACTGTGAGCCACAAGCAAACTGAGGGCCTGCTTTTCAGTAGCTCTCTTATGAGCAGAAGTAAAGGCTTTCCTGTAGCAAAAAAAGAATCCTGGTCTTATCTAAATGGCAACTGATAAAATTAAGACAGCTTTTTCTTTTTCCCTATCATGTTACATATGGCAATTTAGTAAGTAGGTAGACATCTTATACTGTTGTTTTTTAAAAAGTGATTTATTAGTCCTATGTAATAAAAGTGTAATATGCAAATCGACTGAATGGCAGAACTACCGGTTGGTGAGGGGCGGGGCCAGAAAGCAGGTGGCATCAGGCCAGCCAAGGCCAGAGGGAGGGGACAGCGATGGGGGGGGGGGTGGGCGGGTAGCAGCAGAGGGGTGATGGTGGGGGTAGGGCTGGCCACTGATCAGCCCACCTGGTCGCCTCCCACAGAGGGAGGCCTGCGGCAGCAGCGGCAGGGCAAGTGGTCCTAAGCAGTCAGTTGGACATCCCCTGAGGCCTCCCAGACTGCAAGAGGGCACAGACCGGGCTGAGGGACCACTGCCCCCCAGTGCACAAATTTTCATGCACCAGGCCTCTAGTAGAGAAAGACATATTGACTCATTAACAGCAATCTGAGCTGTGGGTAGAGGGCTGATTTTGGTGCTCCCACCATCTGCTTGAGATGCTGTGGGAATATTTGGGAAGCAGCAGTAAAGGGTGAGGGAAGAAGGGCTGATCCAAAAGTCTCCACAGTCAGATCATGTCAGACCTCAGTTTTTCATTTAAACTGATTCCCGCCCTGGCCAGTGTGGCTCAGTTTGTTGAGTGTTGTCTCATGCACTGAAGGGTCACTGGTTCCATTCCAGGTGGGTTTGATCTTTGGTCAGGGTGCTTAGGGCAGGCAACCAATTTCTGTTTCTCTCTCACATCAATGTTTCTCTCTCACTCTCTTCCTTCCTCTCTCACTAAAATCAATTAAAAATATTTTAAAAAATGGATTCCCTACCTCACTCTGGGACATCCTCAATTTAAGCCACTTTCTTCCACCTAACCACTAAACAGAAGCTCCTTGAGGGGAGGACTCTGTGTGGGCACTGGGCTCCTAACAATGCTTTGCAGAGTGAGTATGTCTTAGATCATCACGGATGGTTTGAATGAAGGAATCATTCTGCAGCGTCACAAGGCAAGGGTAGAGACAGCAGGAAGGGGACTGTGGCTCAGGGAGTTTGTCATCCTGTTAGAAGAAAGTGTCAGAACTGGGGTTAGACAGGATTTGTGTGACTCCTAAGTGAGTTCTCTTTCTGCCACCTGTGATGGTTAACCTGGTTGCTGTCCAGGTGCACCTGAAGGATTGGTGCACTTCACAATGCAATTCTGGAGCTAGCACAGACTTCACAGGTTGAGGGCACAGTTCCCTAGAAGACACCCCTGTCAGACCCCAGTCTCAGATCCTAGGGTTCCCAGACCACCCACACTTCTGACAAATTTGACACAAACTTAAGGGTTCCAGCTAGCCCCTCGGGTCCAAGAATATACAATGCATTTAGTTGTCCAATCTCTTTGGTCTTCTCCAATCTGAAAGAGTTCCCAACTCTGAAAGAGTACAGGCCTTTTATTCTACTTATCTCTGAGCAGACCCCCTCACCCTGGGTGTCATGACTAGACTCAGACATGAACTTTTGGCAGAAATATCTCAGAAATTGTTAAATGTTCCTGGTGGATCAAGGGGAGAGATGCTGTTTACCTGTCTACTGATGATGATGTTAACACTGATGACCTTTTGTGTCAGCCCGGTTCTCCTTGGTATAAGATTAGTTTCTGAAGGAAGATAAGCTAAGATTATGTCAATATCCTATTTATCATCAGACCTCAACCTTCCAACAGTACCATCCATTGATGAATCATGCCCAAACCAACCAACACTATTTATTGCCAAATGGTGATTTTCTATTTCCATCCCTTGTACATTTACTAGTTGGCATTCTACTGTAAGGAAAACATTTCCTATTTATCTATCTATCTATCTATCTATCTATCTATCTATCTATCTCAGATTCCATTTTATTCAGTGGGGTGTAATCTATTCCTTCCTATCGTGTATATTTTAAAGCTTAGGTTGTCCCTGATTTGACCGGTGCCAGCCCCTTTAGGCTGATTCTGTTTGCTTGTTATATAGCCCCAACATTCTCTAAACTCTTCCTTTCTTTTCCAGCACAAAAAGATATTCCAGGATCATCTGGTACTTTATTTGCCCTAGCCCTGGAATCAACCATTTCTTCCAGGATCCCTGGATCTTTTTAGTGGAGAAGGATATTTAGAAACTAAGACTCAGTGTTTAGTATGCAAATGACAATCAGGACATCATTGATCTTAGGTTCTTTCAAAAGTAAATCACTCGTGTTTCTCTCTCTCTCTCTCTCTCTCTCTCTCTCTCTCTCTCTCTCTCTCTCCCTCTCTCTCTCTCTCTCCAATGTTTCTCTCTAGCCTTTCCCACTCCATATTTCAAGTACTTTCTCCAACAGAAAGAAACCCATCTTCCGTTATCCTCAATATATTTACTCCTTTGCTCAATCCTCCTGTATGTAACCTAACCACCCCAGCCATCTCCGCCCAGCCCCACCTCCTCCTTTGCTCTGATTCTGGCTTTGCAGCCACTACCAACCCCTCAGCCTCATTGCTTTGACCTGTGGTCATCCCACCACCTCTAAGAGAAGGAAAAAGAAAAAGAGATAAAAAAGGTGAAGGAGAAGAAACCAGACTTTTCTTTTGTTTTCCCAATCTTTCTTTGTTTTTACAAACGCATCAGAATCTACACTGGATTGCTATATTGAAATAATGCTAGCATTTTTCTTAGTATTTACCTCATGTCAGATTCTGTCCTAAGGACTTTTATCTAATTCAATCCTTATAAAACCATTCAAAATAGGTGCTATTATTTTCTATGTGCTATAATGGTTGTATGTAGGCTTGGTGGCATACACATTGCAAAGATATTCAACAGAGGGAGGTCATTGCCGGAGAGTTTTAAAAGTTGCCTTTGGGGGTCCTCTCTGCTCCACCAGGAGTAGGCTGGCTTCTCCAGTTATGTATGGAACCACGTGAGAAACTTGAGTTAAACTGGGGCCAATGTGATTCAGAACTAGGCACGGCCTTGTAGATGGGCTTCCAGGCAGCCGCCTAATTGTCCTCCTCTTAATCCAGCTCTGGCTCTAGGCCAGGAAGCCATGGCATCAGGATGTCGGGCAGCCTGACTTCTGGTCAAGAAAGTAGGAATAAGGAGGGCACCTAGTTTCTTATCAACACTCCCTTTCCTGTGGTCATGCTTCTTCTGTGGGGACTGTGCCACTTAATCCCCTCATGTGAGTCCTGTCCTTCTCTCTTGTCCAGCCCCACCATCCCACAGAGCTTGGTCTAGTTGAAATCCTCAGAGTCCAGTGGACCAGCATTAAAAATCCCAGCTTAATTCCATGAGCTGTGTGGCCTCCTCAGTTTCCTCATCATCCAAATGGGGGATGTAACACCTACTTTCCTGTGTTGTATGGATTTAATGAAGCAACGTATGCAAAGTGCCTAGAAGTGCCTACTGCAGACCCTGAGTAATGCCGACTAAATTGGAAACCACTCAATTCGTGCTTTTTACATGGTGGTTGCTCGGTAATTATTGTTTGGTTGGAATGAAATGCAGAAGCAAATTCGTGTTCTTTGCCTCGCTGCATTTTCTCCTTCCCTTCTGCTCTCTCCTCTTAGTTCCTCCATCTCTGCCTCATTTTGCCAGTTTGTTCATTCATCACATAGAGCCCACAATGTACTAGGCCTTACACTAAGTGCTAGAGAATCACAGATGGATAAAACATTAAGCCGGAACCTCACCCTAGAGCAGTGATGGGCAACCTTTTGAGCTTGGTGTGTCAAACTTCGCCAAAAAACTGAGCATAACTTGGGTAGTGTGTCACTTTGAGGAAAAAACTAACTCCAAGACTCTAGTCGCAAATGTTTCATCCTCAGGAGCAGCAAATGTTTCATCCTCAGCATGCGGCCGCGTGTCATCAGAAATGGCTACGCGTGTCAGTGCTGACACGCATGTCATAGGTTCACCATCACTGCCCTAGAGAATCATACCTCAGGGGCTGCATGAGGACTGTGGGAGCCTAGAAGGAGGCACCTCTGAGTCATGCCCCTGTCTTCTCCTCCACAGGAGGTCATTGCCTCCATCCTGCTGAGCGGGCGGATCGGGCCCAACATCCAGCTGGCTGAGTGCTATGGGCTGAGGCTGAAGCACATGAAGTCAGATGAGATCCACTGGCTGCACCCGCAGATGACAGTGGGTGAGGTGCAGGACAAGTATGAGTATCTACACGTGGAAGCCGAGTGGAGGTAGGAGAGGAGCCCTAGGCTCTCGAATGGGGGGAGATGAGTGTGGGGTGGGGAGGCCCTGGAGGTGCTTCCTTGGAGCACTTCCCAACCTCTGGGAGTCTTCTAGAGCATCTGAGTGACGTTTTAGGCTTAGTCCTCCTGCAGCGTCCAATGCACGTACTTGCCAAAGCTTAGCATGGGCTCACAACATCCCCATCCAAGGCAGGTACCTAGAAACATCCCCAGGCAGGATGCTGTTGGTGCTGTGGAGAAGGAGGAAAAGAGTTCTGGGAGAAGGGTGAGCCAAGCGAATGGCTGGTCCAAGGAAATTGGTGGCCATAAAGATGAAGTGTGGGGAGTCAGCACCTGTTGGCCACCCGTCTGTCCTCTGTGGTCCTTCACCCAACCAAAAGTCCTAAATGGGTGGTCAGTAACCACATGTGGTGGGTGAGGTTGCGTCTGCTTTGGCCAGCCCTGCTCCTCCTTTAAATACAAGAGAGTCTTAATTTCCTGTCCCAGGTATGACCTTCAAATCCGCTACTTGCCAGAGGACTTCATGGAGAGCCTGAAGGAAGACAAGACCACGCTGCTTTATTTTTACCAACAGGTAAGAAATAACTCCTGTGCCCAGGGTCCTATTATACCTTAAATGCCAAGTATTGGCTAGGCTCTCCTAGGAAATGGAAGGACAAAGCCTTGGAGGTCCCAGTCCAGGAAATTTCTCTTGGGGACATTCCTTGGCCCCTGGTCTGCTGTCTAACTTGGCCTCTCTCACAGCTAATTAAGTGTCAGCTAACCCCACCCCAGACACTCACGGCTCCTCTTGGACTTTCCTAATGGCTATTTACTGCCCAGGAGACCTGGCCGGTGAAGCAGGCAGAGCAGGTCTGCCATCTGACACACCTGGTTCCTCGTCCAGCTCTGCCATTTTCTAAGCTGGTACCCCCGAGGACTTCACCTGCATAAAGCTTCTATAAAATGGGGATGATGATGATGATGATAATAAAAATACCTACTTTATAGGGTTATATTATTGAGGACCAAATGATATTATTAACAATGTGCTGGTAAACCAGCTCTCTGAAGAAAAACAAAACAAAACAAAACATAGAACTTGCCAATTTCCATGGTGTAAATAGACCTGTTTCAAGCTACCGATGTGATATCAGCTTGCAACATTTCAAAACATTTAATAACTGGCTTTCAATAGCTGTTTGGAGCTGCGCCAAAACGCCAACTATAGTGCATGTCAAGTTCCTAACCCAAGACCTGGCACAGAGTGAATGCCAAGTAAATGTCAGTTGCCTGATCTTAGGTCCCTCCTTTATCTCTCTCCTGGTTTGCTGGAGACCATGCCAGACTTTCCTTGTACAGTGTATGACACCTGTCACTACTTACCAACAAGGCTTTGGGTAAATTCCTGACTCCTCCCCCAAACCCCAGTTTTCATATCTCCAAAATGAGGACTGGGGGAGGGGAACTGGAACTTCCTGCCTCGTGGAGCCAATGGGAACATGGCTAAAACACTTCAAAAACCCCGAGGACCTCAGCCTGTGGAGGCTTGGTCAGCACTGCTCAGGGTTCTGGAGGGAGGCGGGGGCAGAGGAATCAAGGGTGAGCCTCCCCCTTCTGCTCTTAATCTCCTGGTACGCATTTGTGCATGGCGGGCATGTGAGAGACATAGGCAGGATTGTGTTCAAGGCATCCTGGGGCCTCTGCTTCGGGAAACATGGAATGAGGGTGGGAGTCTCAGCCTCGGCTTTTCTCCCCGCCAGCTCCGGAATGACTACATGCAACGCTACGCCAGCAAGGTCAGCGAGGGCATGGCCCTGCAGCTGGGCTGTCTGGAGCTCAGGTATGTGGCCTCTAGGCCTCTCCATGGAGGGGGCCCATGCCTCCCCTTCTGTGCTGGGCTCCTGGCCAGCTGACTTTCCTCCAGGGTGGGAAGTAAGAGTGGATATGTGAGAACCGGGAGGGGGCAGTGGTGGCCGACAAAGGGTCGACAAAGGGTCAGGCCCTGAGGTGCTTGCCTGCCCGGCTGGTCCTCTCTGGCTGGAGTCTCCACCTTTCTTTGGCTACCACTGCGTTTGCCTCCAGGCTGCCTGCATCCAAGTGATTCAGTAATGTTTCTTTGAGCCTTAGGTGAGATTCTGGGAGATATTCAAATGTTGGGTTTTCTAATCTGTGTTCACCCACTATGTCTCCACCTCGTGTAGGTACTAATAAATATGTATGAAATTAGTGAATTATCCAAGAGGTCCTCAAATTTAGTGTTTTGGAGGTGACAGGTGTGTCTACAATTGATCATAATACAAGGCAGGATGAAATATGTGCCAGACAGATGTGCCTATAGGAGCCATGAATCCTGCCGTAGGGCATCAGGAAGAGGGGATTTCAACTGCTCCAGGAAGGAGGAGTGAGATTTCCATCAGTAGATAAGAGGGAGTTTTGAGCAGGGGAGTATGCATTCCGGGCTCAGGGACCAATGGAAGGAAAAGAACAGATTGGAGGATAATGGGAGATGAGTTGTGGGAGGTAAGTTGGGGCTGATGGTGGACGACTTTGAATGACACTCTAAGAAACAGGCCTTACTCTTGGCTGCTCTCATTACCTGGATAAAAGTTATGGACCTGTGCCTGCCCATAGGCACTCTGTCCACCTGGTGTGTTAGCCAGTTAAAATGGCAGACCTGGGTTGGGGAGAACCAACCAGGCCCTAGAGGGCCCTCCTAGCAGGTGCTTCCTCATTCAGTGATGGCAGCTGGAGCAGGTTGGGGATATTTGGGTGCTCACTGGCAGCAGCTGAGATGGGGTTCAACCCAGAATATTGTGAAGCTCCATCTCTGGAAAAAGCAGTACATCTGATTAGCAGTGGTGACTGGTTCTCCCCAACATCCCAGTGATTTTCAACTGTCCAAATGTTAGAGACACACAGAATATGAGTGATTGGGTTCCTTTGTCAAAAATAACACAATAACTGATCTTCAGGGCACGAGAGAGGGGCAATCAATGATATAGGGAGTGAGTTGGATTTCAAGAGATTGGGATGACCTCGGTAAAAACCTGAGTTACCTTTTTCCTAATTAAACATTTTTCCATTTGCCACCTCCTTAATCATTCTAAAATTGCTATTACTTTCATATGTTTTAATTCCTCAGTGTTTATTTCAATATTTGTTTACCCTGGCATTTAGCCAACCCCAACTTTTGTTTTACTAAGGCTTATTTAAATATTCTAGTCCTCAAAATTCTTTTATCCATCCCCAATATCAATGCTCATTCATTCATTCATTCATTCAGTCAACAACTATTATAAGCCAGGAGTGACATTAAGAGACCACTGTGTCTGGGACTTGGAAGCAGCTCTCACCCCCTTAGTGAGTAATACATCCCCTCTGTCTGGCATACTCTTCTCATGCCTTTGTTCAGCCCGGTAAACTGTTCTTTATTCTGGAAGCTTTAGAAAATTTACCAAGCCAGTGTTGCCTGCTTGCCCGCTGCATTCATAGAAAACCTCAGAGCACACCTGTGAAGTGTCGCTAATAAGCAATATGGTGGCCATAGGCTCTTCCTGCAAAGCCAGCTCGTGTGTTTTAATTGGGGATGTCTTCTATGATTTCATGATTTAGATGTTCTTCCCAATTCCATGATTTGGGAATTATTTTCCTAGATTTTCTTGTAGTTTTAAAACGATTTTATTGTTACATCTATCTCTTTAACCCATCTAGAATAAATGTTTAAATAAAGTGTGAGATGAGGATATAATTACTATTCTCCAATCATAGTGAATTGTCTAAATTCATATCTTTTGAATGTTAAGTTACTTGCCTCTCTCTCTGCTTATAGTACCAGCACAAACTGTTCTCAGATGTGTATAAAGACAGCTGGCTCAAGGAACACTGAGTCACTCTAATGTGGGATTAAAAGTGTGACAATGTCTGCACCAGTCAAAATTACTAGACATGGTGATCCAGGCAGAGAATGAAGGAGACTTAAGTGGGGACATTGGCTATTTGGTCTCTACTCAAACAATTGCTCAACTAAATAACACATTAAAATCTCCATAATGGGAAAGAATATATATTAAAAAATGAATAAATGTATTTTCTAGGAATGAGGTTTGTGGGTTTTCCTTTTCTTCGTGGTTTTCTAAGTATCACATTTTCTACTCTCCTAATCTTCTCCCTCCCAGTGGTTCTCACATGTGGCAGGGGAAGGGGACTGGGCAAGCAGGCTCTGGTGGCTTTGTTCTCCAGCCATCAGCTTCTCCATGACTTCTCTCTTTCTCCAGGCGGTTCTTCAAGGACATGCCGCACAATGCACTTGACAAAAAGTCCAACTTCGAGCTCCTGGAGTAAGTCCTGAGACTGGCCCCTGCCTCTCCTCCCTTCTTGCTGCCCTACTTTTCCTACTCACCCCGACTTCACTTATCCCCAGACCAGAGCCAGGCAGGACCCATCTCCCCAGGCCTTGAGCCCTCTCACCTCTCCCGATTGGTCAGAATCCTGGGTTGTGGGAGAGGGGGTGTCACATGATGCTTTCCGTCTTCTTTTAGGAAGGAAGTAGGGCTCGACCTGTTTTTCCCAAAGCAGATGCAGGAGAGCTTAAAGGTAAGTGGGCAAGGAGCCCAGAAAGACCCCCTTTGTGCTGGTCCCCAGGACTAGAGCTAAAGGTATTGGGCTGGGATACTTAGGGATATAGCCAGGGTGTCTGTGCCACCGTGGGCCATTTGGACATAGGACTACAACATGCATTCAGTGGGCCCTTTCCATGGCTGGGGCTCAGGAATCCTGGCTCTAATTCCACATCAGAGGCCAGTTAGCTGTGTGGCCTGATCACTGGGGCACTGCCTCCCACCCAGGGCTATGGTGAGCCTCCCTCGAGACAACAGGCGTGTGCTCTAGGTTAGAGATCACCATTGCTCTCCCGGCAGAGGCCTGGGGACCGTCCTACAGAAGCAGGCAGGCTCTCAGTGAGATCCCTAGGGAAGGAATCAGAGCCTGGAGGAGCCTGCTCACCCCTGCCATCTCCCCCAGCCCAAGCAGTTCCGGAAGATGATCCAGCAGACATTCCAGCAGTACGCCTCGCTCAGGGAGGAGGAGTGCGTCATGAAGTTCTTCAACACCCTGGCCGGCTTTGCGCACATCGACCAGGAGACCTATCGCTGTGAACTCATTGTAATTCTCTCCTCCACCTGAATTCCAGGCCTCTCGGGAAAGGGAGCCAGGAGGCTGTCAAGGGGAGCTGGGAAGGGGCTTTGCTTGCTTGTACTGACCTGCCCTAAAATGCAACTACCCTTAATCTACTTGCATCAGGAAAGAAAGGGAAATCTTGGCTCCCGCTCTGGGAGGTGGGCAGGGTTTGGGGAGGAGGATAATCTGTATGGCGGGGATTTAGAGTGGAGGGCCCAGGAGATAGTAGTCTGAGTCCAGTTTAGTGGCCTTTTCAAATTTCTGAAATAGGAGCAGGGCAGGGCTCGAGCAGCAATTCCCTCTCTCTTTTTATTCCAGCAAGGATGGAACATCACTGTGGACCTGGTCATCGGCCCTAAAGGCATCCGCCAGATGACAAGTCAAGATGCAAAGGTAGAGAGAGACTGGGAGCACACACACCCCAGCCCCAGGCTGTGTGCTGTCTGCCCTGTCTGCTGCCTCCTACCCTGGCCTGCCCCATCCATTC
Organism: Eptesicus fuscus; assembly: GCF_027574615.1. Lineage (NCBI taxonomy): Eukaryota > Metazoa > Chordata > Mammalia > Chiroptera > Vespertilionidae > Eptesicus > Eptesicus fuscus. The sequence continues at coordinate 31,170,675 of NC_072478.1, forward strand.
TTCCTGCCCCATTGCTGAGAGCAGAGGTCCTTGGTATGAGCAGCGGGAGGGGAGTGTTTGGCATAACAGCATGGGGCTGACGGTTCTTTTTCCCCCTGATTGTCTCCTGCATAGAAGCTGGGAGAGCAGGAAGGCTTGGGGGTGCAGTGCAGAGGGAAGGACACTATGGCTGCTTTTCTGGCTCAGATACAAGCGTTGTTCTTTCAATGGCAAGATGGGGCCATCACTCGCTTGGGAGTCAGAAGACCTGGGTCCAGTCCTGGCTCTACCACCAACTTGGCATATGGCCGTGGGCAAGTCCTGGCTCTCTCCAGACCCATGTTCTCGTCTGCAAACCATGGGGCTTAGACTAGATGATCCTTCCAGTCTTAATAGTCTTTGATTCTCTCTTCATCCTCCTGAGATACTCCCAGCTCCCACTTTTCCTTGTGCCTCTTCCCCCCGATACTGATCAATTTCCATGGCCTGATCCCAGGAGTGAGAGGGTCTGAAGCCCACCCCCTGATCCTTTCCCACAGCCCACCTGCCTAGCTGAGTTCAAGCAGATCAAGTCCATCAGGTGCCTCCTGCTGGAGGAGGGCCAGGCAGTATTGCAGTTGGACATCGAAGGCGCCCCCCAGGTGAGCATCTCTGCTAACCTAGAAGCTCTGAAAAAAAAGGGTACAACTGCAAGTTGGGTGTTCTTGTTCAGGTGCTCAGAAAGCCAGGGATTCTCTTGCTCCTGAGATCTTGTTAAGAAAACTTCTCCTAGTTCTTGGACCAGGTACCAGGATGATGACACATGAGAAGGAAGCTATCTCAGGAAACAAAGCTGTTTGAAAGAGTGTCAAGATAAAGCTGAGTTTATTTTGGGGGGTGAGGAGGAGTAAAGGTGACCAGAAATCAATGTACTAATCAGAGGCCTAACTTTGAACAAGTGAACAATGATGCAGAATTAAGACCTCAAGGACACCCAGGGTTTTTGTGGGTGGGAGAATCAGAGAGACCTCAGACCGAAAACAGATTTCTATCTCTCCTCTCATTCCTCTATCCCCTGCTCCACTCCCCACCCCATGCTTCCCCTTTCTGTTTCTGCTCTTGCATATTTTGTACCTACCAGGTACAAGGCATTGTGAGACCAAAATAAGGCAGACCTGGAACTGGCCTTCCTAGAGTTTAAGGCAATCAGTTGGGAGGGATGACAAGAGCGCCCCCTGGTGGCTATAGGGAATGCAAGCCAAGCCCCAGGAGAGGCACGGATGCGTTCCCGCTGGGGATGGATGGCAGGAGTATGCAGTTTCTTCTCTTTTCCTGTGAGGTAGACTCCAGCCAAGGCTCTGGGGTCTCATGCTTAGCTGGTCTCTTCTCTGCAGTCCTTGTCCATCAAAACCTCCTCTCTGGCAGAAGCCGAGAACATGGCTGACCTCATAGACGGTTACTGCCGGCTGCAGGGGGAGCACAAAGCCTCTCTCATCATTCATCCCAGGAAAGGTGCGTTTCCACTTAGAGGCAAACTGGTCCAGTGGGCAGATGACTGCACAGCTGAGCCAGGCTGCCTCTACCCCAACCCCACCCCACTCCCTCCCCCTCTGCCCCCCAGCAGGGGAAGCTAAGCCATTGACCAATCTGTGACTGAAGTGGCTTGGATAGTGTGTGGCTGTGCTCACCTAGCCCCATGGGACATTGCCTGCTGTCCCATTCTGGGTCCCAAGCTACAGACCCTGGCCCACGGGACAGTGGCGGCCTGGAGGCCAGCTTCGGGAGGAAAGGCGTTGGTAGCCCCAGGAAGTTCGCGGCTGTTGCTAGAACCTGGCTGGTCCCTCTTGCGTCTCTGCTTTGGAATGGGATCAGGAAGCAGGGGTCTGGGCTGGGCCTTGTGGATGGTAGGAGGAGGAAACCTAATAATTTCAACAAAGAGGGTTCCGATTCAGGCCAAAGGCTACCCATCTTCCACTCAGACTCTCGGAGAGCGCAGAATGGCGGGGAGGGGCTCCCTCGTGTGGGCTCACGGGACCAGTGAGGTCAGCCGTCCACCCAGGACCCGGTGTCCCTGGCTCCAGTGCCTTTTCTTCCTTCCCTCTTCCCAGATGGTGAGAAGCGGACCAGCCTGCCCCAGATCCCCGAGCTGTGAGTACAAGCAGATGGCAGGGAACAGGCCCTGCACTCAGCCTGTCTTCCCAGGAGAAGGCAGAACAGCCCGTGGAGTCTGGGCCCCAGCGGAGAACGCTGGAACCCCGGCATTTCACAGTGGCGATTTTTTTTTTTCTTGCCAGTAAATTTCTCCCAGTAAATTCTTGCAGGGATATTTCTATGTTCTAATGCCACCTGGCATCTCATCTTAGGGGCTATTGCGGGTGGGAGAATCAGAGAGACCTTCCCTCCAGCAATGGCAGCCTGGGCCACGCTCCCAGGTTATTGCCGCCAGGACAGGCTGGTTCCCCGGGCAGGCAGCGGGCACAGTGCGGCGGGCCCTCCAGGCGGAAGGTGGGCGAGGGTGGGCTGCCTAGGGGACCACTGCCAGGCTCTGAGCTCACTTGGCTCCTGCCCTCTCATCTCCTCCTACAGAAGCCAGGAGGCGCAGCGGCCCCGCCTCTCCGAAAGCTGCAGCATAGGTGAGCCTGCCTGCGTGCTGTCATTCCTGCACCCAGAGCCTCTTTTGTGACATTGTCAAGGATCCCCTCAAACTTACAGAAAAACGAACTTCCCCTCTGATGTCTTAAAATATCATCAATCACACTAGCTAACATGTTTTGAAGAGGTAGCATGTGGCACCGTGTCTGTCTGGGTCAGCTCAGGCTGCCATAACAGAACAACACTACAGGCTGGGGGGCTTAATCAACGGACATGTATTTCTCACAGTCCTGGAGGCGAAAGTCCACGGTCACGGTGCCGGCAGGGTGAGGCCCTGTGAATGCAAACCACTCCCTTCCTGGTTTGCAGACAGCCGCCTTCTCTCTATGTCCTCACATGGAGGAGAGATGGAGAGCTCGGTCTCTTCCTCTTCTCATCAGGGCACTGTTCCCATCATCGGGCTCCACCCTCATGACCTCATCTAAAACGAGTCACCCAAAGGCCCCACCTCCCAATACCATCACACTGGGGGTCAGGGCTTCAACCTGCGAGGTTGGGGGAGCGCTGGTCACAAACATGCAATCCATAACAGTGTTAAATACAGAGCAGGTATTCTTTCATTTGATCTTTAGGACATTCCCCAGGAAGGTTCAGTTTACAGAAAAGGAAACTGAGATTAAGGGAGGCTAACCAACTTGTTCTGAATAATGCAACAGGGCAGTAGCAAGCGGGGACTCCAGCGAGGTACCCTGGGCTCAGGGCCACTCTAACCCTGCCACCAGAGCCAGGTTCTCGCCTGGCTCTTCCCCTTGCCCCTCCCACCGACGGCACCCTTGGTTCCTGTGGCCTGACGTGGGAGCCACACACCTGGTTCTTGGTGATGCCCTGGGCGGGCATCTTGCCCATGGGATGCTCTTTTCCTGTCCTTGCAGAATCAGACATTTACGCCGAGATTCCCGACGAGACTTTGCGAAGGACAGGAGGTAGGTCCTTGACCCCACCACCTTGGCCACAGCCAGGGCCCTGTGAAGTGACATTATGGGGATGGGGACACATGTGACACCACAGGGGGACTTCATTCTCTCTCTTTCCCTTCCTTTCCTTTCTTTCCTTCCTTCCTTCCTTCCTTCCTTCCTTCCTTCCTTCCTTCCTTCCTTCCTTCCTTCCTTCCTTCCTTCCTTTCTCATGTGCGATTCAGACAGGGACAACCTGAGCAAGGCACCTTTGATTTAAAAACCAAGATCATTTTTATCCCACACTATTGCCCTTCATGTGCCTGTGGAGAGCCTAAGAGTGTGGACATGGGACCAGCTTTCAGAGGGAATAGGGCGATGGCTCTTCCCCGGGTCTGAAACAATAGAACGGACTAGAGCCCCTTGCCCAGCCCAGCCCAGCCCCTGGTTCTTGGCTGAGGTGTTGCCGGGGGTCTGGTTACACCTGAGCAGGACCTGGCATTGCAGCTTGTGGACACTCAGGTTCCCAGGTGTCAGTGGTTTCTGAATTCTGGGACTCTGCTTTCTCCACCTGTGCAGGCCCACAGTATGGCATTGCCCGGGAAGATGTGGTTCTGAACCGTATCCTGGGGGAAGGCTTTTTCGGGGAGGTCTACGAAGGTGCCTACACGAATCACGTGAGTCCCGACTCATCCCTGACACCCCCCCTTCCATGTTCTGTAGGATGAGGAGGAGGGCGAATCGTCCGGGGCTGGAGGCGGCGGTCACGACGTGTGGGTCCTCACGCACTTGACATTTGCAGTATTTATGAAATACCCAGGGAGTGAGGGAAACAAGAGTTATTGCCAAGCAGGAGAGCAATGCCAGGGATCAAAATAGAGGCAGCACCAGGAGAGGGGCCACTGGCTGCATGCTGGGTGGGAGAAGACAAATCCCGGAGGCATGACAACATGCAGTTCTGAGAGAAGGAAGGCGGATCTGAGGCAGGAGTCGGTGGGGAGGCCACTGACGGGGCAGGACACGGTTAGTGGTTGTGTTTAGGCCTGGGGAAAAGGCAGAGCTGAAGGCAAGGGGCAGGAAAAGTGTGAAAACTAGCAATAAAGAGAGAAAGAGACCTGGACGCCATGTCTGATGATGGCCTTACAGGTGCTCCACACACGCCTGCCAACCTCAGGCAGATCTCTGCCCCCTTGGCCTCAGTTTCCTCATCTGCACAGCCACGGACTTGAGTTACCTGATCTCAAAAGTTCTTTCCAGTCCCAACACGTCCTGGTCAAGAAGAAAGAGAGGAGGGAGGAGAGGACGGGCAGAGAAGAGAGGAGAAGGGGCGAGAAGAGGAAGAAGGGGGGAGAATGGGCTATGTAGAGACCCAGAGGCCAGACGTTCCCTGCCATCCCTTGGCTGGGAAGACGATGGTGACACGGGGAAGGGACACATCCCTCGGGGCACTCGGCTGGACCGAGGGGCCCTGAGCTCACTCTCACTGCAGAAAGGGGAGAAAATCAATGTCGCCGTGAAGACCTGCAAGAAGGACTGCACGCTGGACAACAAGGAGAAGTTCATGAGTGAGGCAGGTAGGTGTCCCCCAAGGAGGAACACAGCCCCCACGGGCTGGAGAAGACCCCGAGGCGACACAGACCTCCAAGATGGAGAGGGGCCTGGAATTCGGGGAGGGGGTGGTGTGAACAGTGCTGGGACCCACACGGGAGGAGGGCTGTCCCTCCCCTTCCCCCCATCTCTCCCAGCTGGGGCAGAAAGCATGATTCTCCCACCGGACCTTAGATCCCTCCAGCCCATTCCTCTCACCCGATTGCAGTGATCATGAAGAACCTGGACCACCCGCACATTGTGAAGCTGATAGGCATCATCGAAGAGGAGCCCACCTGGATCATAATGGAATTGTATTCCCTCGGGGAGGTGAGCTGCAGGTGGCTGTGGGGACCTTGTGATGACGGCTGTGCCACAGCTGGGCAGGGTGGTGTGCGTTTAGGAGGGGCCCTTGACTCCCAGCTGCCTGCCTTCTGTGTTCAGCTGAAACAACCCAGGGACCCTTTGTAGAAGAGATTCCTGGACCCTCTTGCCAGCCCGGGTTTGCCCTCCCCTAGCCCCCACCCCTGCCTGCGGTGGGGCTCCCTGGCTCATGCTGAGGCCATGCCCAGGTCTTGATGGCACTTTCCTCCTTCCGACAGCTGGGCCACTACCTGGAGCGAAACAAGAGCTCCCTGAAGGTGCTCACTCTCGTCCTGTACTCGCTGCAGATTTGCAAGGCCATGGCCTACCTGGAGAGCATCAACTGTGTCCACAGGTGCGGCTGGGGGAAGCCGGGCCCCTCGATCTGATCCTGGAGTTCGGGGTAAAGCAGGTCTTGGTGTCACACAGACCAGAGTGGAAACCCCAGCTCCGGTCCCGTCTAATGGGACAACTTGAGCACCTGCTGTGAACCTGTTTCCTCATCTGAGAAGTGGAAACGGGCATGTGTACCTCACAGGGTGTTCTTCAGGGTGAATCTGAAGCCCCGGGTGTCTGATTGTAACTCAGTGCATTCCTCCTGCTTGCCTGTGGGTTCTGGGAAATCGCTTCCTGCTTGCTTTCTTCCCTCGGGCCCATTCGATGGCACAGGACTCTCCCAGGAGGTACTGAGCTAGGGCAGCGCTGGGAAGATCCTGGGATCTGGGCCCTTCCAGCCAGAGTGGCTGACGCTGCCTGGCACCCTTAGTCTGCCACATCCCGTCCTCTCTCTGTCTGTGAAACCGGCCCTTCTCCTCCTGACTCCCTGAAAGGAGGTCCCTACCACCTTTCCTGATCCCCTCGAGGAAACAGAAGGGGTGCTCTCAGAGCACAAGGTATATGGGTGAATTCTTCCATCCAGCACCACCGATGTCAGTGATGTGGCCTTGGGAGTGATATTAGGCAAAGCAATGCTGGGGGATATACACATTCAGTCATTCATTCACTCATCCAGTCATTTAACAAATATTGTGGAATTCTCACCCTGTGCTTCCAGGTGCTGTCCTAGGCCCTGGGATAAAATCATAATCAAATCAGCCTTGTTGGCTTGGCTCAGTGGTTGAGTGTTGACCAATGAACCAGAAGGTCACGGTTCAATTCTCAGTCAGGACACATGCCCGGGTTGCCAGCTCCATCCCCAGTGTGGAGCGTGCAGAAGGCAGCCAATCAATGATTCTCTTTCATCATTGATGCTTCTCTCTCTCCTCCCTTCCTCTCTGAAACCAATAAAAATATTTTACAAAAAAACAAACAAACAAACAGACAAAAATCCCTTTCTCATGGAGCTTACCTCCCGGCATGAGGGTAAAACAGTCGTGGGGTGAAGATGGAGGGAGAACAGATTTGTTCTCTGTATGACACCTTTTCAGTAATAAAGTCCAATGGCAGGCAGAGAGCCTGCCTGTGAGAAGCAAGCAGACAGGCCAATCTGGGGTTCGAAGTGATGCAGGGAGGTGAGAGCCCCGCTCTGGAGTGAGGCTGACTCCTTTCCTACCGGTTACCTGCTGGGCAGTTCCTCCCGCTCTCTGTGCCGAGCCGGGGCTCCAAGGGTCTCTGTACCGCGGCTCGGTGCATTCGGCACCAGGCTGTCCTGGCTCTCCGAACTCTGAGGAAGTTAGACACGAGCTGCTGTTGCTCTGAGCCATAGCGAAAGCCCACACAGTCCCGCAGACTGCAGACGGAGGAGAGCACCACTGTGGCCAGGAAAGTTGTCGGGCTCCTTCTTGGAGAATCAGCGGGGTGACAGCGTCGCTGGCAGAGGGGACAATAGAGTCACCAGGGCAGGAGAACCTAGGGAGCAAGTCCTGGGAACCTGAAACAGGCTTCACGTTGGAGACACATGAGAGAGGACGATGGGAGGTGAAGCTCGACGGTGAGATGAAAGGGGTGGCCGAGGGCCTGGTGCATGACGGGGGCTGGAAGGCCACCCCAGCTCCCACCTGGGCTGGGCTCCAACACGGTGGGTCAGGGAAGGGCTGATGACACAAGCTGCCTGACTGTGCTCCCTGGCCAGCACTCTCCTTTGTGTCTCTGTTCATCTGTGTCTGTCTGTCTGTCTGTCTGTCTGTCTGTCTGTGGCATTCTGAACCACCTTGTCTTCATATCCTTCTTCCAGGGACATCGCCGTCCGGAACATCCTGGTGGCCTCCGCGGAGTGTGTGAAGCTGGGGGACTTCGGCCTGTCGCGGTACATCGAGGAAGAGGACTACTACAAAGGTGAGGGCGGCCTGCCTCTGCTTTGCCCTGAGGGGTCGCCGAAGCCCCAGCCGCAGAAAACACGGCGATGGTCCAGGGTCTGTAGGTCCTTGGGTCTCCAGAGAATAGGCTATATTTTTGGATAATTCTGGATCGTTCTTCCTTAAATATCTCCTGAAACCTCCACGCCCACCCCCAGCCTCTGTGACTCGGCTACCCATCAAGTGGATGTCGCCCGAATCCATTAACTTCCGCCGCTTCACCACGGCCAGTGACGTCTGGATGTTTGGTGAGTGGAGATTCGGGAGGGTGTGGAAAGGGTTTCGATTCTCACCTCCGTGACCAGGCTAAGAGGCGGTGCGGAGAGCAGGGGCTGGGCCCCCACGGCTGGGCTGCAGGGTTCTGTTTGGCTGCAGCCACTGGGAAGCGTGAGAAATGAGAGGCCAGGGGTGGGTTGGGGTGATATGGGCGGAGGGCCAGCCGGGGCAGTGTTGGCTAACCTTCCTGGAGGAGGTTCCTGAGCTGAGCGTGTCCTGCACCAACCAGCCCCAGGGACTAGTGTGGGGACACCATGGGGGGATCCTCAAAGGCAAACTCTGAGGTTTGTTCTGAGAAGGAGGTGCAGGGAGAGGCGAGGAAAAAGCCGGTGACAGACAGCCCCTTGCAGAGCACACAGCCTCGTAGATGACCCCTCTTGGTTCCCCACGATCTCATTCTTCTTCTTCCCAGTTTCTGCAGAAGGTAGCTGAGGCCCGGGCAGGTCGGGCCTTCCCCTCGATCACATAGGCAGCAAGTTTTGGCTTCAACCCCCAGCTTTGTGGTGGAGGCTTCACTCCTTCCTGAGAGAAGGCACCAGTGGTCCCACAACCTGCCTTGGGCTGCCCCACCCTACCCCACAGAACCCCAGTAGCTGCATGTGGAGGGGACATAGAGAGGGGACCTTAGTTCACTTACAGATGCAGGTGGCTGGTCCCTCGGCGACCACCATGGTGAATAAAACTCCAGGGATGCTCAAGGGGGAGGCAAGCTCCTCCCCCCAGGGACCCAGAGCAGATTCCTCTGGTTGTTCCTGGAGGGGCAGGACTGACCTCTCCAGGGGTGAGGTCCCCCCTCCTACCCCGCATGGGCCCTGACCCCTGTCCTCCTGCTCACAGCCGTGTGCATGTGGGAGATCCTGAGCTTTGGCAAGCAGCCCTTCTTCTGGCTGGAGAACAAGGATGTCATCGGGGTGCTGGAGAAGGGCGACCGGCTGCCCAAGCCCGACCTCTGCCCACCTGTTCTCTACACCCTTATGACCCGCTGCTGGGACTACGACCCCAGTGAGCGGCCCCGCTTCAACGAGCTTGTGTGCAGCCTCAGGTGAGCCTGGAGCAGGGGTTGGGGCTGTGGGCACGGGGCCCCGAGGAAGCCGGGCTTCCCTGCAGCAGCACTTAGAGGTTTATAATGGATTTCCCTAAACAGGAAGTGTCCTTGTTCCTACCCTGTGCATGAGAGGATCAGGTTCAGAGCTGGGGACTCTCCCAGAGCAGGGACAAGAGGGGCTGGGACTTGCTCTGGGGCCTCCCCTCTGGCCTACCCAGAGCCACCCAGCAGAAGCTCAGAACCTTTGTTCCTCCCAGATTGCAGGGAAGAGAGTCAGTGTGTGTGTGTGTGTGTGTGTGTGTGTGTGTGTGTGTGTTTTAAAATATGATTTTATTGATTTTTATAGAGAGAGAGGAAGGGAGAGGTATAGAGAGATGGAAACATCAATGAGAAACATCGACCAGCTGCCTCCTGCACACCCCCTCCTGGGGATTGAGCCCGAAGCCCAGGCTTGTGCTCTGCCTGGGAATGGAACCAGGGACCTCTTGGTTCATGGGTTGATGCTCAACCACTGAGCCTCACTGGCCAGGCAAGAGAGTCAGTTTTGACTGTGAAGACAGTGACCCAGGGGTCACCTCTCCCTTCTGAATGGAGCATCGGTGGCCTAAGGGTCTGATCCTTCTCAGATGTCCCAAAGCCATCATTCCCCCGGTACTGGGGGGTCCCTGGTGAAGGGTGCTACTGGAGTCCATTTTAGAAGGTCCCCTGTTTCCTTAGTGGCTGGCCTGACATCCTCCTCCTCGGGTGCTCTGACTTTTGGCATCTTTCAAGGCAGACTTACCTTGTAAAGGGCCAGATAGTTAATATTTTGGGCTTTGTAGGCCGTGCTGTCTCTGCTGGGACGGCTCAGCTCTGCCCTCGCAGCTCAAAGCAGCCGTGGGCAGTAGGTAATGAATGCGTGTAGCTGGGTTTCAATGAGACTTTATGTGTGGACGCTGACATGTGAGTTTCATATCATTTTCCAGTGACATGAAATATATTTTCTTTTTTCAATCATTAAAACACTTATAAACCATTCTTAGTTTGGGCCCGCACGAAAATAGGTGGTGGCCAGACTGGCCCGCGGGTGGTGTCTGCTGACTCCTGCTTTAGGGAATCTAGTGCTTAGTTGATGTGAATAGTGCAACTTCAAATTCTATCATTAAGATGCTGGCTTATTTTTAGGGCAAGAATAGCCCCTGGAAACTGCCTTTGGGAGGCACCCTGGTGGGACGCTGGGAAGGCCCAGGCCGGGGCACTGGGAATGGCACTTGGTTTGTAGCGGCAGGGGCGGCAACCAATGTGCAAGACCCCAGCTTAAAAGGCCGTTCTGATCCTGCCTGCCCCTTTATTGACTCTCCCCATTAATTCTAGGCTCGTCTCTTGGCCCCTGATAAGAGAGATTTGGGAAACCGAAGGATTCCAGGAGAAAAGTATTTGAAAGTTGTAACTTGAGAAAGCAGACACTCTGGGGTGATGAGTTGGTGGGGAGGCTCTTATTTCATTCTGGGGCTTGCGAACCAGGGGGAACTGTGACGGGATGCCTCTCCCTGGGCCCAGAAGCACACCCCTCAGAGCACTGGGCCAGCTCCCCATCATGGGTGGAGCGAGGAGATGACTTTTCCGGTGTGGTCTGAAGGATACCCGAAGACCCCAATGACCCCAGGATACCTCCCCCAAGCCCCAGCCTGGCAGTCTGCCATTAGAGTTAAGAAAGGATTTAATGAGTGTTTCCCAATCTTCTGGGGCAAGAAGGACCCTTTTGATATCAAACTTTGAGAATTCCTCCATATAATGTCATTACACTTTCGACTGTTAAAACAACCTGTTGCTTGACAAAATGCAGTGAACTGTATCATTAATTTCTTATTACACACAACGTGACACATATAAATCTGAAAACACAATGTCAACTATTGTCCAGTGACTAGTCAGTAGTACTGTTAAAATGATTAAAAAAGACAACTTAGGTGACACACATTTACAGTTTACTTAATACTCCATGAAGCAGGCAGTCTCCATTCCCAAGGGTCAGAGAATTGCGAGATGGGGCAGAAAACAGGAAACTTTAACAGGATAAGGAATAAGGAGCAAGGAAGAGAAAAGCAGAAAACGAATAGGGAACAAGGGAGGAAGTATGGAGCCCAGAGCTGTCTCAGTGTGTGGGGATTGGCTGACTAGATATGCTGCCTTTCTGGTCTCACAGAGCACTTAGAGGGGCACAAAAGCCATCTGAGCTGTGGTTTGCTGGGGTGGCACCCCAGAGCGACTCCGTCTTGGGCCTAGACACTTATTTCAGTCACTAGTAGCCCATTTGCACGAAGATTCGTGCAATAGACCTTCATTCACCTGGCTGCCTGCACCAGTTTTCTGCTAGCACCGGGGACCCAGGCCTTGGCTGTGGCCACCGCCTTCTGCCTTCTTTCAGGGTCTGGGCTTGGCCCCGGGCGGTGGCCTTGGGCTCGGCTGCACCCAGTGTCCCTGCGACCAATCGCAGGAGCTGACCCCCAGTGGTCTCCTGCGATCGGCGCAGGCTCCCTGCTGGTGCCCAAGGCCGGGAAAGCCTCGGGCGGCTTTCCCGGCCTTGGGCTCAGCCACACCCAGCATCCCTGCAACGGTTTCCTGGTGGGCGTGGCTTGATTGGTGGGCGTGGCTTGGGCGTAGCGAAGGTGCGGTCAATTTGCATATTTGTCTATTATAAGGTAATTTCAGTCATAGGTAATACTTGGTCTGCAGACAATGTGTGTGAGGTACACACGTGAGCATGTGGATTCATGGACCCTTGCAACTATGCCAGAATCCTCTTGGGTCTGTGGTTCCCAGGTTGGAAACCACTGGATGGGGTGAGAAAGGCAAGAAGCATGCATGTAGCCAAGATGGGAGTGATCCACAGCCCTTTCCCATCAGCACACACCAGGAATGCGCTGATGGAACGTTTCATGGAAAAAGGGAGATGTAGAACCCAGGCCTTGGTCCTGACATTGGCTGGGACATCAGAAATCTACGTAGGGGATCAGTGCCTGTAGCAGGCACGGGCGGGCAAGAGGCCCGGGAGGTGGGCTGGAGATACACTTCCACTGTCCCATTGGGCTGGGACTGTCTCTCCAAGGACTTTCCCCCCCCCCCGGGGATCTGCCCCTGTAATCCTCCCAGCCTCAGTGTGGAAGCAAGCTAAGGATCCATATTCCAGCCTGTCTCGGAGGGGCCTCCCCAGCCCACGCTGCAGAGGAGTTGGAGACGGGACCTGGTGGTCACCCTCCGGGCCCTCCAGGCTGTGGTGGGGTGCAGACAGGAGCCCCGGGAGCACCTTTGACCTTGTTTCTCTCTCCTATCTGACCTGACCCCTTGGCAGTGACGTTTATCAGATGGAGAAGGACCTTGCTATAGAGCAGGAGAGGAACGCTCGCTACCGACCTCCCAAAATCTTGGAGCCCATAGTCTTCCAGGAACCCCCGCCCAAGGTAAGCCATTCAGTGGTCTCCTCGGGCCCCTGAATCACAGCAGAGCTGGATCCTCATCTGGCCACTCCTGGCCTGACCATATCACTCCTCTCTCACAGCACAGAGAGGGTGTGACCCTGCAATTCTCCCAGCCGCTCAACCCAACCGTCCCTCAGCACTGAATGTGGCCCCTGCCCCATCGATGCCCTGGCAGGTGGGATCTGAGATAGCAAGTTAGCCAAGCCTTCGGGCAACCGGGGCAGGGAGTCACCCTGGAAACACTTCCGTTGAAAGGCTCAAGCACTTTTATTTCTAGCATTTTTTAGGGAAAAGTTAGATCCCCTTGAGGGCACATGGACGAGGCATGTCCCTGGACCCCTTAGGTGCAGCCTTCATGACCATACCCTCCCTGACATCTGTGGGCACAGGAGCCAGTGCCCGGCGGCCACACCCTTAGGTGAAGGACGGTGCCTGTATTCAGCAGCTCCGGCTGCCGTGACAGAATTCCATAGGCCAGGTGGCTTAAACAACTGGCATTTGTGGAGGCTGGGAAGTCCAAGATCCAGGTGCCGGCAGATCCGGTGTCTGTTGAGGATTCTTCCTGACTTGCAGACAGCAGTTTCTCGCTGTGTCCTCACAGGGCAGACAGAGCGAGAGCTCTGGTGTCTCTTCTTAGTAGAATAAGGACACGAATCCCACCCTAGGGCCCTACCTCATGAACTCATCTAACCCTTACTTCCCCAAGGCCCTGTCTTCAAGTACTATGACTGGGGGTGGGGGGATGGGGCGGGGGGGGGGGTGTAGGGCTGCAACAGAGGGATTTGGTGGGGACACCAATGTCAGTCCATAGCAGAGCCCTTTGCCTGGTGTGCCTTTCCCCTTCCCTGAGTCAGGGCTCAGCTCAGTTTCTATCTCCTCCATGAAGCTGCTGTGAGTGCCTGAGCCCCCCGTAGCCTCCTACTCTGATGTCTGTGGCTCTCCACTGCTGTTCGGGAGGTAACAGCTCCCACATCCAGAAGCTACACGCACAGAGACCAGTAACCCCTCCAGTTAGCGATGGCCCCCCAGGAGGACAGAGAGGCTGGCCACTCTGTCCCTGCCCATCACTCAGCATGCAATGGGCGCTCCATAAGTGAGAACTCTGTCCCTCAGCCTTTTCATTCTGAACAAGCCCCCCCTGTCTCTGACCGATGCTCCCCTTAGTGACAGACGGGGACTGACTTCTCTCCGCGTTCTCTCTCCAGCCCAGCCGGCCCAAGTACAGACCCCCTCCACAGACCAACCTGCTGGTACCCAACCTGCAATTCCAGGTAAACACCACCAGAGGGCCGGGAAAGCTCGGGCCATGTCTGGTCTTGGTCCTTCCTGAAAGTCTGTTCACGTGCTTTTGAGGAGCAGTAACCAGCTGCTCAGGAAATGGAGAAGGCCAGCTTCGGTACCAGAAAAGAATAGCACCCAGAGATCAAAGGAACCAAAACGCAGTTCCACCAGGCTGTCCTCAGCTAAGACGTGCCTGAAGCCCAGGGCACCTGTCACAGTGTTTGCTGCTGCTGCGTGTCCTGCCTCCAGCTGCTCTTCATGCCCAAAGCCTCTGCCCTCCTACCCTGAGCAGAGCCTTCTGAGAAGGAGTCTCAGGCAGCTGGGGACCGTTGATGTTACCCTGAAAACAGAGTTGCTCCCTGGGGCTCCCCACAGAGGCCCTGGCCAGAACCAAGACGGCCATTGAAGAGAGAGAAGGGCTCCTTCCTTGCTTCCCTCCCACGTTTGCCATTACCAACCACGGAAGCTTCCCAGGCTGCAGGTCCCGTCTCAGTGTCTCTCCTCTCTCTCTCTCTCTCTCTCTCTCTCTCTCTCTCTCTCGCATCTCGGTCACAGGAGCCCGGGCTCCTCTCTTTCCTTCTCTCACATCCCTCAGCTCAGAGTCACTGCCTAGTGCCAGAGCAAGCCCAACCGAGAGCCAACATAAATCCTGTTCATTTGAAGAAAAATCTCGATGCAAAAGATAGAAGCAATGTTGCTAAAAAGAAAGTCACCTGTTGTGGTGTTTAAAGTAGTGACTAAATACACACCCGTGGGCTGATTCTGTCTGTCAGTGTGTAACGTGACTATGAAATACAACGCTTCTCTCAAGAGCCCTGAAGGAGGAGGCATGTGCTCCGCCGGTCCGTAGCACGCGTGGACCCGTCGCGTGCAGAGCCTGACGGGAGGGCTGTGAGATGAATGGGAGGTCGCAGTGCCCGTGCTGCCTCCTGGCCAAGAGCTGTGTCTGTCGCTCCGCCGTGTCTTCCAAACGGGGCCGAGGACTCGCCCATGTCACACTTTTTATTAGGTCCCGGAGAGCAGGCCCTGACTCTCCCCTGGTGCTCATGCATCGTTTCTTTGTGCTGAGTGTGTAGCCGCTAATTGTCTACCTTCTTGCCTTGTCCTTGTGCCTGTGCTTCTCTGCTTCTCCTGAATAGGTCCCCGAGGGTCTGTGTGCCAGCTCACCTACGCTCACCAGCCCTATGGAGTACCCATCTCCCGTAAACTCGCTGCACACCCCACCTCTCCACCGGCACAATGTCTTCAAGCGCCACAGCATGCGGGTAAGAGGGCTCTGCATGCTGGGTCCCAGTCCGGACGGAGGAGGCTGATGGAGGGGAGGTGCCTGGGACACCGGGAACCCCACAACCTCAGCTCAGGAGGTGCCCTCCATGCTTCCATGCACCGGTCAGGCCACCGAAGGAGGGGCTCGGTGACTCTCTCTCTCCTTTGCAAACACATCGGGGGCCTGGGGCCAGGCCAGGCTCTGCCCCCAAGGACACCCGCTGGACCTGGACCTGCCCCGTCCATACTCTGGGGCTGTGGTAAATGATGCAGAAGCTCCCCCTCTCCTGAGCCCTGGGTGTAGTGAGGAGTCTTGTGGGTAGAGGACAACCAAGCCTGTTGGCGCCAAAGAATGAAAGATCCTGGAGGTTCTGTTCTGCTCTGCCCTTCCTGCCCGGTGCCCGTGGCTGTCAGCCTCTCTTCAGGCAAAGGAAAGGCTTCCTGTGGCTTCCATTCCTGCTGCTTTTGCAAACGTTGCTGGTGTTTGGGAAGGAGCTTGGGGGCTGGTGAGGGGCTACGACCCCCGCTCCAGTCACCTCTTTGCTGTAACTGCCAAGATGAGGCCCTGAGTACTTCATGGGTTGGCACCTGGTGGTCAAGGCTTGCCCAAAAATAAATAAATAAAGGCACCTTGGCTTGCCCACTTGTCACCACCCATTTCTCCTTCAATACGAATAGCCCCTGTGGTTGCCATACACAGTCAACATCATTTACAAAACTGGGTCCTGCTCTGTGACCAAACAGACCAAAGCCATTATTTTAGCTCTAACTCTGTTTCTATATGCGTGACATTTCACGTTCAGTGTACGTGACTCTATAAAATTTTTCTTAGAAAAACGCCATGATTGTTCCAATCGATTTAGAAAATGTAGGAAAGTACGTATGGCGATATATTCGGTGCCATTATTTTTACTTTAAAAATTTTTATATGAATAATATGACTTAGAACGCTAGGCATCAGGATATATTGTGGAATACATTTCCCCGTTTATAATTTAAACAATTTATATCTTAGCACATACTTAACGATAATAAAACTGCATTCTGAAGTGTGCTCTACAATTTAAGCTGTGTTCAGTTCCTCCACCCTCCTGCCCTGGACTCTTTATTCGTAATTAATTGAGTTTTAGTGAGTTCTGCTTTACAATGTGACCTTTTAGAAAGAAGCTGTTCTGCATGCGTGCGGGGCGGCATTGCCTTTGTCTAACCCCTGCTTCCCCAGGAGGGCTTTGTTCACTTCCATAAAGACAGACTGTGCAGCAGGAAAAAAAGGCCTTTTGTGTCAGGGGTTTAGAAGGACTCTCCATAAGGAAAGTCTGCCTAAAAGAACATAATGAACGTCTCTTAAAATAAACCAAAAGAGGTTAAAAATATGAACTCCATTTTATGGGTTACATCGGAAACATGGATAAAGCCCCATCCAGGTGGATTGCTGAAAAGGTATAATCGGCTCCCTGCAAAGCATTTGAAAGCATTTAACAAAAATTAGAGATGGTTTTCGCATAAAAAACAATTTTTCTGCGATTGCCTGACTTATCTAGGAATCTGTGGGATGCCACACCAGAATGGCAGCAATCTCTCAACTGAAGTTTAAAATAATAATAGAATTCAATAAACCACACCTTTTGCAGGAATGCTTTGCAGGGAGCTGCCCGAGGTGCTGAAGGGAGACCCAGGCGGTTCTGCCTTCCGTGAGCTGACAGTTGGCCTGAAGAAACAGGCCAGGTGCACACCTACCTGTAATGCCAGCCAGAAAGCTGTCAGTGGCACACAGAGACACAGCTAAAGGCGCAGTGGGAGTTCAGAGAGGAGAACTCCTCTTTGAAGCTTCTCTGTGTTGCTGGGCCTGGAAGGATGGGTAAGATTTGGACAGGAAGAAACTGGGATGAGGGGGCATGAAAGAGGCCGAGGTATCAGTAGGAGCCAAGATTGAGTGATGGGAAACCATAGGGGAAGTACAGGAGCTGTTTGGCTAGAATAGAGGAAGAATGCAGGTAAGGGTAGAAATAAGGGTGGGCGTGGCCAAATTCTGAAATGTTCACAGCTTGTGGGAACATTTTAAAACGCCACAAGGACCTGATCCCTTTTAAACAAGGTAAGCATTTAGTGCCTGAAAAGAATATCTGAGGTGCATTTCAGACAAGTAAGCCCTAAAGAGATTCAGTTTTTTAAAAATCTCATTTTCTCCTTGAATTTGATTATGAAATCGGAAGACATAGGAACAAATCTTGGAATGTATCTTAAAATGTTTTGTAAGACACTAACCAGGCCTGGGGCATGCTAGCCATTAGGGTGGTAGGCACTTTCTTTAGCACTTACAGATTACATGGTGTTCACTTGACTCTGGTAACTCCTCCTACCAGGATTATCTCTAGGGAAAAATTAGATACTTAGTCCTCACATTTTTCTTATGCCTGGGGATTCCTAACTACATTCAAAATGTTTGATACTTGTCTCCTTGCTTGTCACTCTTTGACAGTAGCCTGGGTAACCGTACATTGTGTTTGCAGGTGTTAACATTTAACTGGGAATATTTATAACCTTAAAATTCTCTCATTTGGAGCAGTGTCCTCCGAGAAATAAATCTTATTTATTTTTATTAATTCTACTAGGAGCCCGTTGCACGAAGTTTCGTGCAATAGACTTTTCCTTCACCTGGCTGCCGGCACCAGTTATCCGCCAGCAGCAGTTTTCCTCTGGCCACCCGCCAATCGGAGCGCCTCCCGCCAGCGCTATCGGCCACCGAGAGGAACTCCAATTGGGAGGCGCTCCGATCTGTGGGTGGCCAGAGGCGGAAAACTGGTGCCGGCAGCCACGCAATCAGCCGCCCCGAGTTCCGCCACCAGCACCAGCGTCTTCCGCAGGCCGCACGTGTCCTTCCGCAGCGCCTGCCAGCCGTTTAGGCCAGCTGGAGGAGCGGGGATCGGGGATCACCAGCCAATCGGCCACCCTGAGTCCCGACCCCCCCCCCCCCCCCTGCCTCCAGCTGGCCCAATCATGGGCGTAGCGGAGTGATGCAATTTGCAGATTACCTTTTTATTATGTAGGAAGGATGGTTATAAAATGCTCCTATGTTCTGAAATTTGCTTTCTTAAAGTATAAGTCAGTAGCTCTCAATGGAGGCTGATTTTGCCACATTTGGTGATGCCTTGAGGTATTTATGTTACAACATAAATAGGAGGAGGTGCTATAGGGTGGAGTTGTGGCTTGGCAGCCTACAATGTACTGGAAGTCCTCCCCTAGTAAAGAACTATCTGGCCCCAAATGTCAATAGTGCTGAAGTTGGGAAAAATGGTCTAGCTATTGTTTACTAGCATTATACCATTGCTGCCCTCCCAGCCTGCCACATAGTAGTTTCTTAATAAATAGTTGTTGAATAGAAAAATGAACAGAGAATATTTTACCAAGAAATCAAAGTTGTGGGAAGAAATATTGTTAGAAATTGAAAGCAGTAATTGGAGTCGAATGAGCACTAGGAAAAATGTTCCAATATAACTAACTGTCTTATTATATTCAAGTGTGTTTTAGAGAGTTCAGTGAGGAAAGTATTTTTAGAGATTTGGCAGAGATTCTGGCTTGCTAAAGTAGATAGAGAGTGATTTTTAGCATTTTATGCAAGTGACTTGTATGCAAACGGGCCACTTCAAAGGAAAGGAGCTGAGGGTCCTGCTGGCCAGGATGTCCTAGGGAGGTCCCGCCCCTGGCTAAGGCCCCCCTGGGCTTGATGCAATCCAGCAAATACAGTAACACTCAGGAAGCCAGGTGCAAGGTGTGCAGCGGAAAACAAGTAGCACCAAAATACTTGGAAGGGGCTGAGCAGATAATTATATAAATGAACCCTGGGGAAGACTGAGAGTAAAGCAACTAAAAAGAAAACACGCAACACCTTCTTTTTGGGAAAATAGGTAAAACTATGAATAGGTCCCAAGTCTCCCAAATGAGTTAAAACAAGGGTTGGATCAATAAAGCTAGGAGATATGTATTGCATATCTCTACATATTTCTTTAAATTTTGTTCTTCATCTCTTAGCTTATGCATTTCTTTAACCTTTGGTTAAACAACCCAAACTATTATCTTGATAAAAAGTGTGTTTTAACAAAAAGACTCAATCAATGGGTGCGTGGTCTGGAGCTCCTTCACTCAGGCCCCGCCCCACGGTGGGACTAAAGGCAGCCCACTGCGCCTGGGAGCTTCCAGACCTGCCTCAGGAGTGCTTGGGTGGAGAAAAGTGCCCAGGGCTTTCCAGGGGCCTGGCTCTCACTTCTAAATTTGTTAAGTGACAACGACCATGAAAAATACCAGCTAAGAAGAATAACATGAGGGCAGTAATTTGAAAATAAAATTGTCTTCACAGATCATGTAATCATTTGAATACAATGCGTGTTAATGCGTGTTCTGGGTTTGGCATTCCGTTGCAACACAGGCATGTGCCTGGGGCTGACTGTGACCCAATAATAACTCTCTGCATATATGGCTGTGAACCTAAAACCAACGTTACAAAAAAAGCAGTGGTGAGGCCAAGTCTTGTGGCTGCGCAAGGTTCATCAGAGGACTGTCCCTCCGCTGAGTCTGGGTACTAGGCTCATGGTGTCCTCTCCTCTCCCCCCACCCGCTGTCCTCCCAGGAGGAGGACTTCATCCGACCCAGCAGCCGGGAAGAGGCCCAGCAGCTGTGGGAGGCCGAGAGGGCCAAGATGCGGCAGGTCCTGGACAAGCAGCAGAAGCAGATGGTGGAAGACTACCAGTGGCTGCGGCGGGAGGAGAAATCCTTGGTGAGCAGCCACCGGCCGCGGGTGGGGTGGGAGGCATTCTCAGCAGCGCTGCTGAAGACAGTGTGATAACAGTGCTGCCTGGGAGAGATGTCCACGCCATCGTGTCCTTTTGTGTCTCCTCTGCCCCCCAGCTGACCCGAGTGAGTGCTCCCCCTGCATGCCCGGGGCTTCTAGCTCTGGGATTCTAAGTGCTTTGCTTTGTTTCCTCCTCTGCAGGACCCCATGGTTCACATGAACGACAAGTCCCCATTGGTAAGTCACCGGGAGAGGTCTCTGCCTTAGAGTGAAGGCCGGGGAGGTGCTCATGGGCAGCAGCACCCCAGCTCCAGGCCCGGGGCCTGCTCATCGCTTCCTTTCTGCCTCTCACCTTGGGAGCGAGTCTATTCTCTCCTCTGACCTCCACGGGGACCCTTTCCTGAACTCTCACTTGATCTACATCCACAGTCCCCCCAGCCTCTTGGGAAGAAGGAACACCCCCCCAGGTCACTCTTGGTCAGGCGCTCCCCAGAGCCTCCCCCCTCCCATGGCTATGATCTCTAAGCCTCTAAATTCACTGTTGAGGGGGTCGGGGAACAGGTCAAGGCGGGAAGTGGGTGGTGCCCAGAGCCATGTTAGTGATGTTTCGCTTTCCTTCCTTCCAGACCCCAGAGAAGGAGGCCGGCTACAGTGAGTATTGGCGCCCTTCCTCTTGGTGGGAGTTCCCACTTGACACCTTGTGTTGAGCCGCCGTCCTTGCCCGTTGCCACTGTAGAGAGCAGCCGCGTGTACTTGCAGTTTTAAGAAATGTCTGCCTTGTTTTCACTCAGCGTGTCAGAGAGGCTGGGTCTCAGAGCTGATATCTACCCTCCCATCCCATTTGTCACCCTATGTCCCCCCTGCCCAGTGGGTCTCTCTCTGACCCGGAGTCCTTAGTCTTCTTTCCAGTTTATCTCCTTCTCACATTTATTTGGAGGAGGTGATGGGTCTCTCTTCCTATCCCTCAGTCACTCTGTAGGAGGCTCCTCATGTAGGAAAATAAGGTAGTTCCACTGGCCTCTCTCCGATGATGCTCATCTTCCCTGGGCCTGAGGGATGAAAGGGAGAACAAGGGTGGCTGAGCCCTCGGGTCTCCCCAAAGGCCTCTGCTGGAGTGGGGGCGGGGGGAGGAGCCAGCAGCATGACAGGCTCATCTTCATCATCCTAGACGGGTGGGGCTGATGATGGTGAGATGACAGTGGCAGTGATGACGACGGCAACAGTCACAGAGAACTAAATACAATCCAAACACAGACCCAGGGAGCTTACAGATGTCACCTTGTTTCATCTCACGGCAACGCTGAGATACGACAAGTTATTATACAAGTTATTATTACGCCCGTTTACAAAGGTCGCAAAACCACGGCACAGGAAGGTGAAGTAACTTACCCAAAGTCACACACCTGCTGATTAGCACAGCTCAGAGGGGAGCCCAGGCAGTCTGGCTCCAAGAACCCTTCTGAACAACCCCCTTATTTGCAGATGAAAATTAAGGCCCAGGGAGTGTACGTGAGCCGCCCTGGGGCACGAAGCCAGGCCTCATGACTTCCACTCCGGGCTGGCTCTCCCAGCCGCTCTGCAGGGTGCTGTGTGTCTTTGCTTCTCACAATGGGGCATGAATAGTGTGGCTCTTCTGCTGTCTCACTTCCCTGACAAATGCTCAAAGCAGACCACTAGGGAATTCTCACACACCTACCCCGTTAGCTGCTGCGGCACCAGGCTGGGGACTCCGCAGCCACCTGTGAAGACAGAGTGAAGACTGTTCCTCGCGATTGTCGAGGCCACCGTGTGTGCTGGCCTCTCAGGGCCGCTGCACAGGCTCGCAGGGGCTGGCCCACCCTCGCAGTCACTCCATCTCTGCGGCGACTTGGCTGGTTCTCTCTGTCAGTGGACAACTGTGCTTGTCCCTGACTACAGGAGGGCCATCCTCTGGAACTAGAGTTTCATTTCTCCAGATCCTCTGGTGGCAGAGGGGAGGGGAATGGCTTGGCTCTCAGCAGGCGCAAAGGGAAGGGCCAGGGTGCTGAGAACTCTCCCTCCTTTTGCAGCGGAGTTCACGGGCCCCCCACAGAAGCCGCCGAGGCTGGGTGCACAGGTATGTGTTGGCTCTGTCAAGGCTCCCCAAGACTTAAGACTGCCAAGATTTCAGAGGCCCCCAGAAATAATCTAGCCCAGTGTCCTCTTGATATAGCTGAGGCCCAGAGAGGGGAAGTGCCTTGCCTCAGGCCACACAGCTAATCCACGAAAAAGCCAGGGGAAGACCAGTCTCCTGTCTCCCGTGTCTCCTCCCCAACCTGAAGGACAGCTCATGGGTCCTGCCCTGGGAGCAGCAGGTGGGGGCCCCTTTCTCCCTGGAGCATGCCCCCTTGGCGTTCAGCACCCACATTGCTCCTGCAGCAGCCTGGGCTGGGTGAGGGCGGGCGTTCCTCACTCGGGAGCCGTGGTTCTCAGCCGTGGCTGTCCATTAGAATCACCGAGGGGCTTTTGAACCCCCCGCCCCCCTCCACCGGCCTCCGTGCCAGGTGATGGCTCAGTGGCCTGTTGTGAAGCTGGCCAGCAGGATTCTGTAAGGCTCCCGGCCGAGTCTAATGTGAGAACCACTGCCCGAAAGCAGAAGGGAGGGGTGCACCCCCAGGACAGGCCACTGCTATTTTGGGGAAAAGTCTTTTCAAACTGGGCCGGTGGCTGAGTCGGCACCTCGAGTGCCCGCCCAGGAAAGAATGGTAGCATCCCCCTGACTCGAGACACCCCCCCGCCCCGCCGCCCCAGTCCATCCAGCCCACAGCCAACCTGGATCGGACCGACGACATGGTGTACCGCAACGTCATGGAACTGGTGCAGGCTGTGCTGGACCTCAAGAATGAGCTCAGCCAGCTGCCCCCCGAGGCCTACGTGGGGGTGGTGAAGGTGAGCGCCGGGGGCAGAACTGGGACCGGGTGGTAGAGGCTGCTCATCCCAGCCCTGGGAGGAGGGGCGAGGGCGGAGCTCCCTGGTCGGCCCCGCAGGTGTCTTGACCCGGGAAGAACCCCCTTAGCTCAAGGCGGTCAAAGCCCATTTAGTCGTGGGAAGCCTCAGAAGGCAGCTGCCGATCAGGAGTGCTCTCCCAAGGGGAACATGGCTCCCTCAGCAAGCAGAAGGTGACCGGCGCCCTGCCCTTTCTCTCCCAGAAGGTGGGCCTGACCCTGCGGAAGCTGATCGGGAGTGTGGACAGTATCCTGCCTTCCTTGCCGGCGTCGTCACGGACGGAGGTGGGCGTCCTTGTCTCGGACGGAGCCTCCGGCTCCCCTTCGCCTCCACCTGCCCCCGCTGTGGTTCACCCGGGAGGCTCACAGGCCCCCTGGGCAGCCTCATGGCTGCCTGCCGAGCCTGCAGCAGGGGCCCCGACAGCGCGTCTGAGCTTGTTCCACGAGGGTGCTGAGTGGGCACCCGGGGCCCCGGCCGGCTTCCGAGGGCCGGTTTCCCAGTTTAGGTCTCGGGTAGCTGCAGTGACATCGTAAAGTGTGAGGACACACGAAGGGGGATGCACCTTCCCTTCCGCCCCTCCGGCGATCCTTGACCTGGTCTCCTCCCTGCTAGAGGGACGGCGAGTGTGTTATGGGAACAGCAGTTAAGGTTGCTTTTGTTGGCCATTGAATCTAATTTTCTTTATTTAAGTGAGAAACAATCACCGAAAACTAACGTAGGAGGCTTGGTGCTCTGCACTGAGATGGTGCCTGTGTAGGCAGAATAACGGCTCCTCAAGTCGCTCCCTGTCCTAGTCCCCAGAGCCCGGGACTCTGTTACCTTCCTTGGCAAAGGGGACTTTGCAGATGTGATAAGTTAAGGATGTTGAGATGGGGAGATTGCACTGATTACAATGTAGTCACAGGGCCGGTTTAGGAGGGAGGCGGACGCAGAGTTCTTGTGAGAGTCCGAGAAGGAGGGGTGATGACAGAAGCAGAGGTGGAAATGATTTCACATTTGGCTGGAAGGATGCACAGGCCAAGCTGGACAGGCAGGGACAGAGTCTCCCCAGAACCTGCTGGAGCGGGGCCCAGCTGTCACCTCGGCTTTAGCCCCGTAGGACCTGGTCCAGACTTCCGACCTCCAGCACTGTGGGAGGATACTCTGTGAGGCTTTAAGCCACTAGGTTTGCGGTACTCCATCACCGCAGCGATAGGAAGCTCAGTCCATGCTCTGACATTTGTCTGTCTGGAAACCAGATGTAGACCCTGAGGAAGCCCACGACCCCTGCACAGGTGACCACCGGAGCCCCCAGTCTGTGCTGCTCGAGACAGCATAGTGTGGGGGAGGGGGAGTTCCCCGCCTCCCTCTGGGTGGCAGCAGCAGCCCACAGAGGAGCCGGGGCCGGGCTGTGCTGTCTGACATGAGAGCGCCCTGCCCTGGGCACGAGGACCCAATCACTCATTTCACCCGAGAAGCACCCTTGAGTGCTGAGCTTGTGCTCAGAACTGTGCTAAGCACCGGGCACAGGTCAGTAAACAAAACCCCACAACTCCATCCACAGTCCCAGA
The DNA here is from genome assembly GCF_027574615.1 of Eptesicus fuscus. NCBI lineage: Eukaryota > Metazoa > Chordata > Mammalia > Chiroptera > Vespertilionidae > Eptesicus > Eptesicus fuscus. The sequence continues at coordinate 31,195,048 of NC_072478.1, forward strand.
GCTCTCGATTTGATGATAGGCAGCTCACAAATGGATAAATGCACTTGACCTCAACCATCCGCTCGAACATTGGGCCAGCACAAGAAGACACTGTGATAAGAGGAGGGCCGGTGGGGTTGGATCAGACGGGGCTGGCATGGGGTGGGCTGGGGTCTAGGGTGTCTACAATGTCAGTCCTTGGTGACTGGGCTCCGGCCCGTACGGGGCCTTGCTCGGCCCCGGCCTGGGTCTGACCTGTCCCCAGAGAACTTCTGACTGCTTCCGCCAACACCAAGGTGCACTCCCGCATGCCTTAGGCTCCCAACCTCTCCTGTGCGCTCCTCCCGCAGATTGAAGGGACCCAGAAACTGCTCAACAAGGACCTGGCAGAGCTCATCAATAAGATGCGACTGGCCCAGCAGAACGCCGTGACCTCCCTGAGCGAGGAGTGCAAGCGGCAGATGCTCACGGCCTCCCACACCCTGGCCGTGGACGCCAAGAACCTGCTCGATGCCGTGGACCAGGCCAGGGTTCTGGCCAACCTGGCTCACCCGCCTGCAGAGTGATGGATGGTGGGCCACCCGCCTGCGTCTTCGCCCCGCGCCTGTCGTGTACCTCCCTTGCCCCCGGCCCTGCCCCGCCTTCGGCCATGTGGATCTTCTCAGGGGGAAGGCCGAGAGGAGTCCTTCCCTTGCCACTTTGCACGACCCCCCTCTCCCCACCCGACACCCAGACTGTGCTGCTCAGGCTGCAGCTGGACAGAGGGGACTCAGGGCTGTAGAAGCCAGGGGGTGGCTACCAGGGCTCAGAGGGGGCACAGCTGCCACTGGCCACGCCCTTCTCCTACCTGCCGGGCCTGCTGGGGGTCCCACTGATGCCCCTAGTGGTCACGATGGCTTTATGCATGGACATAGCCGGCCATTCGGGAACCAAGCTATTCCTCTTCCTCTTCTGCCCACGGAAGTGCCCCGATGCAGAGGGGCCCGAGAGGGGCTGGTTGGTGAGGTGAGGGATGGACCTGGCTTTCTTGTACAGTGTATATTGGAATTTATTTAATGTGAGTCTGGTCTGGACTGGCAGCCATGCACCCCTGGAGCGGGGACCTGGGACACAGTCCAGCGACAAGCTAGTGGGGAGGCTGGGCACAGGACGCTGTGTGGCCAACACGCCAAGTGTCGAGAAGGAGAGTGGAGGCCAAAAAGGACTTGGACCACAATCCACTTTCTTCCTCACGCCCACTTTTCTCTTCCTTCCTTATTTTGCCTCCTCCTTCTTCCTTCCTCCTTTCTTATTCCTTCCTTCCTTTCCCCTTCCTCACCGGCTCCCCCCTCCTCTCTCGTGTTTGTGCAGGACACCCTTTACGTTCTTTCTGTTTGACTCGTGGATGAATTAAATTGTACTATTTGCTTTGTGGTTTGATGGCTTTGCTTGTTTGACCTGCTGTCAGTGGGGAAACACTGACCTCAAACCACAGCCCTCCCTCGAAGAAATGGATTGTGCTCAGCTGGGCAGAGATCAAGGGCTGGTGTGTGGGCTCAACCGAGGGGCGCCTGGTGACCCCCAGGCAGTGGGGTCAGACATGAGCACCAGCCCCTGTGCCCCTGCACCTGACCAAAGGGACATTCTCCAGTGGGGGCCCAGGGCAGCCCCCACGCAGGCACGTGAGGATTGCCAGTGGAATGCACTCTCGCAGCGGGCATGCCCACAGCCAGGGCTCTGGGGGAGGTTCTGGGGATGCTGACAAGGGGTCCCACAGCGCAATGAACAGCGGCTTTCATTTTGTTTGATTGCTTTATTCACATGCAAGATAGATGGGAGACGGACTAATGTGGGGGAACATCTCGGCAGCAGGAGATCCAGGCTGGGGGAGCCCGGAGGGAGGGGAGGCCGGGGCTGTGTGCACTGAGGCAGGGAGGGGTCAGAAATCAGAATGGGCCACTGCGGGGGGGGGGGGGGTCTTGGGAGAGAACTGAGGAGCAGAGGCTGGGGCTGAGGCGTCTTGGGTTTCCACTTGGTCAGGGAGAGGCCAGTGGGGACTTTGGAAGGAGAGGACCCCAAAAGGCCGAAGGGAAATTGGAGGCTCGCTCTGCTCGGCTTTCTGCCTGGGGTCCCCACACCGACCCAAGAACCCAGTGCCCACATCTTTTGGCTGCTGGGGAAGTGGTCTAGATGGGGCAGGGGTGGGGCCTGATCACCACAGCCAGGGCCATGGACTACTGATTCCGAGGTTCGAGAACAGACTGCTCAGGGCCGTTCAGAGCCGGTCAGACACGCCGTGGGGCTTTGGGAAGGACAGGGAGGGCCTGCTGGGCAGGGAAGGGGTCCTGGGTCCCGCGTGTCTGCATTTACACAGCAGTCTCGGGTTCGAAGTAATCCCCTCACTGCCCTCAGCCCCTCCTGAGTGCCCACCAGCCACCGCTTGCCCTGTGGAGGGAGGGAGGGAGGGAGCAGGCTGTGGGCTTGATGTGGCTCAGGATGGCCTGTGGTTTGTCCACACGAGTTGAAAGGCAGATGGTGCCCCTGTAGACAAGGACCCTCAACCTCTTGGGGCAGCTGGTGCTGAGCCATTTTTTTGGGGAAGGGGTGGAGGGCAAGGCTATAGGGGAGGGCATGTCTCAGGACTCACCGGAGCTGGGTGGGCTGGCCCAGTACCGGCATCCAACCATGCACCCTCCTCCCTCTGCCGAGGGTCGCCCTGCATTTCCACTCCACTGCCCTGCCTCCCCTCCTCCCCTTCCGGAAAGCCTTCGCCGCTCTACTGTCAGATCTGCGGTCTCAGACTCTGAACCCCTTTGTCTGCCTGGTTCAGACACCCCAACCCACCTTCCCAACCGCCAGCCACTGCTCCCCACACTGGACCAAGCTCGGCCGGGCTGTCCCCACACTTGAGGCTCATTCCAGAATCCACAATGTGCCCCCTGCGGCGCCTTCTCCCCTCTTCCCAATGACGCCTCCTTTGAGGTCTTGTGTTCTGTTCCCCTTCACCTGCCCCCCCCCCCCCCCGCCATCTGCTCCCCCTGCTCGGCCCTCCTGTAACTCAGTGTCCGTAGAGCTCCTTCAGGGGACGCTCACGAGCTTCACGCTGTCAGCGCCGCGGCATCACCTTCTGCAGAGCAGCTGCCTCCTTTCCTGCTCCTCGGCATCCAAACTCGGCTCCGGCCCAGGAGCTTCTCAGCACGGAGGGCACTTCCGCCAAGTGAGTGGGGCCAGGAAGTCTTCGATGGCTGGGACGCCACGGAGAGGCACCCGCAGTCACGGGGTGGGGACCCCAAAGGCGGACTCTAGAGGCAGCAGCAAAAACGGTCAGCTGTGCCGCCTTCGGGCGGAAGCCAGGGACGTGAAATCAGATCATTCCAGCCAGGAGCGGGGGCAGAAAGAGTCCCACGGTCCCCAGGATGCAGACGATGATGAACAGCCAGAGGAAGATCCTGTCAATGACCATGGCCACGTACTTCCAGTCTTCTTTGACCTGCAGGGGGAGGGCACTCAGAGACAGGCCCCAGCCTGGGAAAGGGGTGGGTCCCACGCAGGCCCAGCCCCTGGGAAAATGGCACTGAGGCAAGGGGTCCCTCACTGAGACCGTGAGAAGCTAAAATGGGGGCGAGTGTGGAGTAGCGTTGTCTCAAGACTCAAACAGTATTTTCCTAAGTGATTCCCGCCCTGTCCTGCCCTTGACATAGGCCGGAGCTTTCCCGAGGCTCTCAAGTTCCGGGTGAGAGAGGCTGGAGGGGCCAAGCAGGTTCTGGGACCACCCAGGGCCTACAGTGGTTTAAACACACCACCCAGTACTTACCAATGGGGAAGACTTCACTGCCCACATTGCTCCCGCGGCCCCCACTCACCCACCTACCCTAGAAGGTGGAGAGGGGGAGGGGAGGGGAGGTACCCAGGGAAGGTTGGAGGAGTTGGGGGGGCTTTGTGGATTTGGGGCTCACAGTGCAGGTGAGTGGGTCTGAACTCCTAGCTGCTCCCAGATTAGATCATGATGAATGTTTCTTATCGACTCCACAAGGCCACTCAGTAATAGCTTCCCTGCCTTTCACCCTTCCCTGGGTTGTTAAGAAGAATTCTGTGATCCTGAGGAGTGGCCGGCTCACCTAAGAATGCCGGACATGGCGGAGGCCAGGGAACAGTGAAGCTCACAAAATGCCCAGGGCCCGCAAATGAGGAGGAGGGAGACATCAGGACAAAGGAGGAAGGCAGCAGCCTGATGTATGGTGTCTCCGGATGATACTCTTCCCCCCCCCCCCCGCCCCCCACGGGGTAATGGTGAGAAATGGCGGAGTGGCGTGAGAAGCTCTGCACCTGCGATCCCTCCCTCCATCTTGCTGTCTCCCAGTCAGGCTTAGCTGGTCTGCCACCTGCCAATTCATGTCTTAAGAGCTGCCAAGTAGACATTCTCCCTCACTATTTATTTCAGGCTCCCAAGGCCATGACTGAGGGCGATGGGTCCTCTCACGAAGGAGACTGGTTTGGCCCACCCAACACCCTGGGGTAAGGTGATGCCCTTCTAGGCTGATAGGGTCACCCAGGGGAGGGGCCCAGCCCCAACTCACTGAAGAGTCAGCGTCCTCAGCCCGCAGGTGATCAGCAATATAGTGCACGCCTTCCAGTGCCTTCTGCATGCGAAGTGACAGCAGGAGCCCTCCCTTCTGCAATGGGGCCTTCGCCTTGGGACCGGACACCCTTTGGTGCAGACCACCATGGCTGTAGAGGACATCCATGGAGGAGGATGACACCCATCTGTCCTCCTCCTCCTCCTCCTCCTCCTCCTCCTCCATCTCCTGCGCATCCACGTTGGTCTCCAGCCAGTAATAGGAGGGGTCGAGCTTCAGATCTGGGGAGCCATGGAGCTCCAAGGGTGGCAGAGGCCGTTTCATCAGTAGCCACCGGGACACACGGCTCAGAAAGGCCCCCCGCACCCAGTGGGGCATATTGTGGGTGCGGGGGGAGCGGTGGTGGACATTGAGGACGAAGACCGTGATGACGATGGACAGGGTGACGAAGATCATGGTGAAGAGCAGGTATTCGCCGATGAGCGGGATGACCAGGGAGGTGGAGGGGATGATCTCGGTGATGAGCAGGAGGAAGACCGTGAGCGAGAGCAGCACGGAGATGCACAGGGTGATCTTCTCCCCGCAGTCGGAGGGCAGGTAGAAGACGAGCACGGTCAGGAAGGAGATGAGCAGGCAGGGGATGATGAGGTTGATGGTGTAGAAGAGGGGCAGGCGCCGGATGACAAAGTAGTAGGTGACGTCGGGGTAGATCTCGGCGCAGCAGTCGTACTTCTTGGTGTTGTAGGTGCCCGTGGCGTTGACGATGGCCCACTCGCCACTCTCCCAGTAGTCCTTCAGGTCCACCGTCTGCTCCATCGGCTGCAGGTCGATCTTGGCCTTGTCGTACGACCAGGAGCCGAACTTCATCTTGCAGTTCTGCTGGTCGAAGGGGAAGAAGGTGACGTCGATGCTGCAGGAGCTCTTGTAGATGGCCGGGGGCACCCAGTGCACGGTGCCCGTGGAGAAGAGGTGGGCCTTAGTCATGTGGTTCACCACAAACGCCCCATCTGCACTGAGGAGAAGAGAGGAGTTGGAGGGCCTGGCACACCCCACCTGCCCAAACCAGGCTGCAGCAGGGGGACCCCGACCACAAAGCCAGACTTGGCCAAGTTATTGGGTTTTAAGCCAGTGTGTGAGACTCCCCAAGCACACTGCCATTAATAGCTACTGGGGTTCTTTTCAAGCACCATTTTGTTTTTTACATTACAAAGTAGAAATATTGAAGAATATAAAAATATTCCAAGAATGTCAAAAACAGCCACTATTAACATTCTGATGTTATATCCTATATAATAAAGAGCTAATATGCTAATTAGACTGAACAGCAGAATGACCATCCAGATGAAGCGGAGCTGCGAGAGCTGGCCGAGGCTGCGAGGGGCTGCGAGGGCCCACTCTTGCACGAATTTTGTGCATTGGGCCTCTAATATACACATGTATGTGTGTGTATGTATATATATATATATATATATATATATATATTATATTTTTTGATTGCCCTATAGATCATATATATATTATATGTTTATGGGGTAGTGTAGTTTGATTTTTCTGTTTGTATTCATTTACTGGTTTAAAGTGATTATTTATGAGTGAATATTCTCCCCCCCAGCAAATGGTAAGGCCCTCCACTGGGATCTTGTCCACCTGGGATCCTTAGTACCTTGCTGAGAAGAGACCCAACATCTTTGCTAGTAAATGAGGGTAATTCCTTGATGCCATCCATTTACCGCACATTTCTGAGCCAGCCTCATCCACTGGGCCTACATGGAAGCTGTGGGGGATACAGTGTGAGACTCGGCCTGCCCTGAAGGAAACAGGAGGAAATGGGACACAGCCCCAAACACCCACCCCCCAAGGGAAGCAGGCTGACAGCAGCGCTCTGAGGGCTGTCTGAGCTCTCCTCAAGAACTGCGTGGGAAACTCGCTTCTGGCTGGAGCGAGCAGGGTCACCGTGAAAGTTGCCACTTGAGCGAGGCCTTGACTGATGATAGGACTTGGTGGGGAGATGAGGTGGAGAAGGTCCCAGCAGAGCATCCTCCAGAACAAGGAACAGGAGGCGAAGCACAAAATTCATGGGGTGCGCCTGGATTAAAGGGGCAGGGCCTGCTGTGTCATGGAGCTAGGCATCTAAGGGCCCACAGGGGCTCTGGGAACACTGGAATTGGGTGCCTGAACCCCTGATTCCCTCTAGGAGGTGGCGCAGTGTTCTACTCCCTAGTCCTATATAATAAAAGCGTAGTATGCAAATTGTCCCCTGGACCAGGAGTTGAACCAGGGGGCGGGGCCGGCCGGGGGAAGGGAGGGAGTACCCTGCCGGCAGCCAGCAGCTGCTAGGGACCCTACCAATGCATGAATTTCGTGCACTGGGCCTTTAGCCTTTAATAATTCTCAAGGTCAATCCTAAAGGCAGGAGAATCAGAACATGCAGGAAGTAAGAGACTTCTTTCCCAAGGAGTCATTCCAAGCTAACGATTAGAAAACGGAAACCTTTTAAAGAAAACACTGGCCCATCCAGTGGCATGGCTCGGTGGCTGAATGTTGCCTTATCAACCAGGAGGTCACAGTTCGATTCCCTGTCAGGGCACATACTGGGGTTGCAGGCTTGAGCCAATGGTGTGGGGCATGCAGGAGACAGCTGATCAATTATTCTCTCTCATCATTGATATTTCTATCTCTCTCTCCCCTCCTCTCCGAAATCAATAAAAAAAAATATTTTTAAAGAAAACACTGGAAACTTCGAAAGAGTATCACAGATCAGGCAAAAGTTAAAAAAAAATTTTTAAAGGCATTGTGTCATCACACATAATCACCACTAGATGGCCACATGCCCCCTGTTTTGAGGAAGGAGAGTGCAATTTCTTTGATCTTCCTGTGACCCTGGAATGGGGTGTTTGGGTGGAGAAGATCCTTCTTCAAATATAAGAATTTGGTTTGCACTTTTGTCCTATCGTAAGATTCACCTGTTATATTCCAGTAACACTAGCCAAAGCCTGATTGGCAATCCTCAAACCCCCGGGCACCTGTGATGCTGAGGACTTTGCGTCTGACCTGTGCCAGAAGCACAGGGAGCTGAAAGTCGGTGGGTCTTGGGTACCAGCTTCAGGGCACAGAGATATGGGGTGAGGTGTCTGTGATTCTGGGGGCAGCAGCAGGCCCTGGGCACCTGCGGTGTGGACTCCCAGCAGCCCATGCTGACTGTTCACAGAAATGGCTCCACTGAGAGGGAACCCTCGTGGTTGCCCTCTGGCCCAGCCGGAGGCACCAGAACGCCAAAAGTGTATCTTTTCCCTTTGTCTTATTGTTTTAAAAAACGGCGTTTCCAAAGTTGGCTCCAATGAATCGGGAAATGCTGGGCTGAATTGGTTTCCTGGCTGCACAACCTCTAACATTGAGATGCTACTTCGTGTACTGACATTTCCCGAAGGACTGGGAGGGTCAACGGCGTGCAGTGTGATCCAGAATTATCGGACCACAGGACCATTTTTTTCATGTCTGTTCCTATCTCCAGGATTTCCTGAGAGCCCCACTTTAGACAGCGTCCCATCTCAGATGAACACAATGCCAAATACCTTTTAATTTTAAACCCTAGCCTTCTAAATGAAGAACTGCCTGCGACCCAACGCCATTTGTCCTTCCTCTCCTCTGTGGCCGGGCTCTCTAGAGACCATCCTGCCTTGTATTGGCTTCTAGTCATTATGCTCAAAGTCTGGTCCTTTTTGGTCTCGAATAGAAGGCAACTCTAAGGGATACGATTTTTGAAAATACCCATGCCAAGTGAGCTTGCTGCCTTCGAGGGCGGTACCCCAGCCGCTGCTTACCTGTTCTAGCAACACCGCCATCCTGCAAAAGTCCAGCCTTAGGCATTGTTTTCACAGCCCGCACCAACCACGCTTTTCAAATAACAGCGTTGGAGAATCTGTATTATCCCACTCGCACAGCACCAAGCACTGATACATAATAGGTGCTCATACATTCGGGTGTATGGGTAAGAGAACAATACGAAAGAAATAAAGGCACCACGAGAAAAGGTCCGAGTAGGAGGTAGTCATAGCAAAACAGGACTTCCGAGAAGGACATACAGGTGAGACACAAGGGGGCGCGCTTCCCAAGTCCAACCCAGAAACTTCCCCCCAAGACCCCAGCGGCTTCCTACTTGTTGTAGAGGACAATGTCCGGGATCCAGATCATCTCCGAGGGGACTCGGAGGGATGTGATGTTGCCGAACTCGGCCGGGTTCCAGCGCAGCTTGTGGTCGCTCCACTCCTGTGCGTGGGGAGGGGAGTCAGGGCGCCTGGTGCTGGCGGGGAGGAGGTCTCCGGGCAAACACGGGGCAGCCCCGGACGCCCAGCAGCCGCATTCAGGAGCACCAGAGCTCTTCACCCAGCCCCACGGAGCAGGAAGGGCTCGGGGCTGGGAATCAGGAGTCTGGTGGAACATGGCCAATCTCTCGCTTAGCCCCAGCTCTCATGTTCAGAGTCCCGGGGCACACTTAGTTCCTAAGTCACCCCAGTCCCGCTTCTAGGCGTCTTCATTCTGCTACTCCCTAGCGGGACGTCTTAGCGGAGGGGGTGGGGAGGACCTCACCCATTTGCAGTAACATTTTTTAAAGCATCACAATGTACAGTTTTTTTTGCACCCGGGCAGGGAATGCCAAAAGGTGGAAGTATTTTTCCATTTCACAGATAAGGAAACTGAGGAGCAGAGAGGTAAAAACCTGCCAGAATATACAGCTAAGAAAGGGGAGTCAACTGGTGACTTTCAAACTGTGCGCCAGAGCGCCCCCTAGGAGTCCCAGCAGGGCTTACACCAGCCGGTCCAAGTGAATCTGTTTTCTCCCCCCAAACCAGGTTGGTATTATTCACTCTCTGAAGTTTCCTCTATGGCACTGTCACAAATGGTAATTACATGCGGATGTGCGTGTTTATTGATTTAATGCCCCTGTATGGTCCATGAAGCCTAGGACAACATCTGCATTGCTAACACCTGGCCCCTGGTAGATGCTCAATAAATGAACATCCCAGCAATGAGAAAACTCCCAAGTTGTAGGGTCTTATTTCTGGGAGGGTTTCCCGTGTCCCTTCTGGACCTAAAAGGAACAACCACTCCCAACAAAGAATGACTGGCATTGACACACAAGCCTGTCCTTTGCTTCATGGGGGCTTATAATCCTAATATATAAAAAGCCAGGGTCTGTCACAACTGAAACAACCGGACAGATGACTGAACAGCAGGCTGCGTGGGGCGACCAGGCCAGCAGGGGGCGGGGGGTGCAGTTTGGGGCTACCAGGCCAGCAGAGGGCAGTTGGGGGCGACCAGGTCAGCAGGGGAGGAAGTTGGGGGTGACTAGGCTGGCGGGGGGGGGGGCAGTTAGGGGTGATCAGGCCAACAGGGGGGTAAGTTGGGGGTGACCAGGCCGGCAGGGGTGGCAGTTAGGGGCGATCAGGCAGGCAGGCAGGTGAGCAGTTAGGAGCCAGCGGTCCCGGATTGTGAGAGGGATCCCGGATTGGAAAGGGTGCAGGCTGGGCTGAGGGGGACCCCCGCACCCCCCCCCCCCCCGCCCTGCACAAATTTTGTACACCGGGCCTCTAGTAATTAAAATAATAACCGCTCCCATCTATAAAGTCAACTTTGTTGGCAGCACTGGGGCTCGAACCCTGCCTCCTGGTCCATGGGCCGTTTTGCTTTTGTGCATTTGCACTAAAACAGCGCCATGTCGAAAAAGGCCCCATGCATGATGCCGTTTCCCCTCTAGGAATAGTCGTGTAACATTTACACAAATGCGTGAACCTGGGGAGGGATCCAGGGAGGAGAGGAAGCTGGCCCGTCAGAGGAAAAGCACTGCCCCTGCTCCTGCCTTCACCGGGAGGGGCCCTCACCTGCTTTAGCCAGACGTTGGTGGTCATCATTTGGTTCTTCTCATCCTGGCCGGGAGGCAGCGGGAGAGAGGAGAAGAGAAGTTAGAGCGGCAGAACCAGCCCCAGAAGACAGGGGACCTGGGGAGGGCTGACTCAAGCCCCTCCCTCTCCAGAAGGCCGTCTTCCATGATACAGCAAGCCCAGCCTGGCCAACACCCCTCCCGACGCTGCAGCCCTTACTCAGATTCTTCAGGATCACACAGGCCACTTGGGTCCCCTGGGCTCGTGTCCAGTGAACGAGCAAAGCATCTAGAAAACCCACTGCTAACTCAGTGTCCTCCCAGGAGGGGCCCCAGGGCTGGGAGGAAGGGAGGCTCTGATTGAGGTGGGCTGGGGGTACATAGGGACAGGCGCTGGAGCTGAGGAGGGAGGGAGGACCCCAGGAAGGGGGCCTGTGATCTGGGGGCTGGTCCCTAGGGCTCCAAGGGCGGTGGGACAGCCATACCACATCGATGAGCTGGGCTATGGACAGCCCGAAACGCACGATGACCACGTCCGAGGTGTGGGGCACTGGCCGTGCCCAGCGGTTGTAAGCCCTGAAGAGGTGTTTGAAGAGGCGATCCTCGGCTTGGGTGTGGGGGGCTCGCGGCGCCGACACTGTGGGACAGGAAGGAAGAGTGGGGTCTCCAGGAGCCCATGGTGGTGGGTGCCCAACTCCCTCTCCCATCAAATCAGAGCCACTCAACCTCACTCAGCCTCAGTTTCCTCATCTGTAAAGTGGGGACGCTCTCCGGAACCTATCTCACCACACTATTGAGGATTAAAGAGGATAATGTACATGCGAACTTAACAACCAGCACATGGTTGGAACTCAAGAAATGCCCGTTGCTCTTTGACTATTCTCTACGAAGGCATGGAAATAGTGTTGAGGAGGGGTGTCGAGGCAGAGGAGTGAGGAAGAAGTCAGACCTCGAGACGAGATGCAGCCCAGAACTGAGGAGCTAGGGGAAAGTGTCCCTAAATTGCCTGATGGGACTCTCCGTGTCTGCTCTGCGAACAGCTTCACCTCGTAGGGTTCTGCTGCCGGAGCGGGTGGAGGCTAAAATCCAGAGAAGCACATCAATAGCAGCAGTCGCCATGCACTGAGCGCGACTGTCTTCCAGGTGCCAGTCACAACCTCTCATCGCATGGGGTCCTTACAATCCACCTGGGAGGTTCGCAGCACGACTGGCACCTGCAGATGCGGGACACCGGAGCCCGGGGGGTCCCGGGTGCCGCAGCTGCCAGTGTCTGACCCGTGCGCGCCCTGCCCCTCCCTGTGGACCGAGCTGCTTGACGTCCCCTGCAGATTTGCCACGAGCCCACCCGCGGGACTTTCCTCCGCAGCATGTGAGCTCGCAGGTGTGACACGATGTCCTCGGGATGACGCTCACTCACCTGCTGGGGTCAGAAGGAGCCACAACAGGCCGAGCTTGGCCATGGGTGGGAGTGCAGGATGGGAGGGGCCCATGGCTTCGGAGGAGAGGCCTGGCCGCCCCTGGACATCAGGAGGAGGGCAGGCCAGGGCTGTGCAGTGGGTTGAACCTCGGCTGCTTCCCCGGCAGGGCCTCAAGCTGCTGGCATGGCAGAGCTCCCGCTGGACTCCACGCAGCTCCCTCTCACCACCAAACCTGAGCAAGCCCAAGAGAGGGTCTTAGGGACACACATCCTTGATACGGATGCGCCTTTGCTCCTCCCACTCCACACAGATGTGAAAGCTGAGCGACCAGGCCTCCCAGGAGGGGAGGGCTCTTGGGGTCTCTGTGGTTTGAGGACCAGCACCTTTCACGTTCTCAGGGTCAACCAGCTATTCTGCCCTAAGATAAGCCTGGGCTCGCTGGACAGAGGAGGCCACAAGATGACACCAAAGTCCCCATTTTTCTGTTCTCAGTGTTGCATGTGTAAAATGAGGGTAAACAGCCCAGGCAGTGTACCTCAGTGGTTGAGTGTCGACCTTGAACCAGGAGGTCAAGGTTCGGTTCCCGGTCAGAGCACATGCCCAGGGTTGCAGGCTTGATCTCCAATGGGGGATGTGCAGGAGGCAGCCAATCAACGATTCTCTCTTATCATTGATGTTTCTCTCTCTCTCTCTCTCTCTCTCTCTCTCCTTTTCTTAAATCAATAAAAATATATTTAAAAAATAAAATAAAATGAGGATAAACATACTGAAAAAGCGAGGCCAAAAGAAGAATTCCGGTGCTATTTATGCTAGCCAAGGGGTGCAAGTACCCAAATGCCAATCAGCTGAGGGCTGGATCGACAAAACATGGCACATCTATAAGATGGACTACTATGCAGTCATAAGAAAGGATGAGTTGCTGACACATGCTACAGCATGAATGAACCTTGAAAAATTATGCAAAGTGAAAGACACCAGACCCAAAAAACTACATATTCTATGATGCATGTATGTGAGATATCCAGAATAATAAATCTATGGGGACAGAAAGCAGATTAGTGATTGCCAGGTTTGGAGAAAAGGGAGTGATTGCAAATGGTGCAGGTTTCTTTTGGGGAGATGAAAATGTTCTGCAATTACATAGAAATGATGATTGCACAACTCTGTGAATATACTAAAATTCACCACATTGTACACTTTAAACATATGCATGTTATGGTATGTGAATTATATCTCAAAGAAGCTGTTATTAAAAACATGCTTCAACATCTTCTGGAATGATAAGAAATAGCCAACTCTGTTTAGACTGTGGAGACGAGACTGCAAACCAGATTGCAGGCAGCTGGTTCAAACAGTGCTTCTGGTTATGCGCAGGACACTGATGTCAAAGGTGTGAGTGAAGTGTGGAGAGCTGGGGGAAAGCCGTGTTTTTAAGTGAATGTATTACTCTATATAGTATGTGAATGATAACATGTGTTGCTGGAAAATATATGACTATTACCCTAAAAAGTTTACATATTCAAATTAGTGTTTTAAAAAATCAAAACCTTCCTCATTGGGAGACTGGGATTGTCTTACGTTCAGGCATATCTTGTTCATATCAATGTGTTAGGCTCTGGCCAGGTCCTCAGCATATAATCTGGCTCTCGATACAAATAGTGGGCACCGGGGTTTCCTTTTAGGATAATGAGAATGTTCTGGAACTAGATAGGGGTAGCAACTTGCACAACATTGGGAATGTACCAAATGTCACCAATGGTAAATTTTATATTATGTATATTTTACCACAATCTAAAAAGAAAAAAAGGATATGGCTGGAAGTGCTTTAACAGTGTCACCACCGAGTTCATGTGGGGATCAGAATTATTGTTAATGGGGTCATAAAACCCGTTCGATCTGGCTCACTCTCATGCCCCCAGGCCATTCAGTCCTAATTCTTGGAGTAGGGGTTCCATCACTGGTGCTTCATTTCTCCTCAACCTGTCACCCCACCCTCCCGCCCTCCCTGCAGGAGAGGCGTTTGTAAGTGTGGCTTTGAGTCTTGGCCCCACCACCTGCAGAGCAGCCTTATGCAGGGCACTCGACCCGCTGGCATTTTGTCTCATCTAGAAGAGAAGGATGGCACACTCCTCTGCCCCCGAGGATGTGTCCCATCCCTTCCGAACTTACCTGTGGCCATCAGTGACTTCCTGGCTACCTGACCTCTACTGGCACCACCATCTAGAAGTTTTGTTTGCTGTTAAAATAAAGAGGCGCTTTAAAATTCAGTCGTTTAGCGCTGCAGTCACACACGCACGAAGAGTCCCTGCTTTGTTTTCGGTTCCTTGTAAGAAAACAGGGCTGGGCGAGCACAAGGAGAGAAGATTCTCGGGTCCCCTTGGCTGACAACTCCTAGAAGATCTTCCTAAGAACTGTTTGCATTTGGGCACCTTTAAGGTTTGCAGGTCACGTTTGTGCCCTTTCTTAGGCATCACGTCACCCCGAGGAGGGCACGGGGGAGGTATATTATTGTCCCTTTTATATAAATTTTAAAAATATTGATGTTCAGAAATAGTGACTGATTTTGCTTCTAAACTGTAATACAGTAAAGCACTACCCAGTGGCACCAACCAGGAGGGCAATTTTGTGAGCACCGGGGCCAGCACTTGCATGTTTGCTACAGGCCTAGCACTAGGACTGTCATCGCGAAGCCACTATCGGAACAGACGTCTGCAGTGGGCAGGTGGTGAGAAGGGAAAGGTACCCCACTCCAAAGCCAGACTCACCTAGATCCAAGGTTGTAGGCGGTTCTTCTATGTGCAAATTCACTCCTCTTTCCAATCAAATGCACTAAATAAAACAAATATTTCCCCCCGCCCCCCGCCTCATTAGTGAGAATAGGAAGGAAAAATAGAAATCCAGGCGTGCTAAAATTGCATCATATCAAGATCCAAAGAGAGGTACCCAGGTCCCTCTGGAAGAATGTCCAAATGAGATTCAGTTCACTCTAGAAGACACATCCCTGCAAGATGCCTCAAATTTACATCCCTTGTAATTAGCACACTATGATAATTTCATTAATTTGTCACTGGAAACCAAAGGGGAAATTGTTCCAGGTAATTGACTGTAATTAGAGTGACCTTCTACTTCCTATTAGAAAGCTATTAAAGGAGAAAGAGCCCTAAACCCTTTGATCCTGGAAGTGGCTGGATTGGCAGGCTTATGGGAGAGGTGGCTGTGGGGTGATGTCCCTGTTTGTAAAGTGGGTCTGAGTGAATGGAGTGCACAGAGAAATCCACACAAAAACATTGCATAAAGGGCTCAGGCACTAACATCCCTACTGAGCTTGTATTACTGCTGCTGTATGAGGGTGTCCAGACCACCCTCACAACCACCCCAATTCATCACAGCCTCTCTCGCCCACCTCTTGAATCTTGGACCCACTGAAGTCAAGGCTCCTTGGGCTTGCTTCTTTGTCTATCTTCCTACTGCAGCTGTGGTTTACAACCTCATACCCACCAGGCCATGTTCTATTCTTTTCACAAGCACCAACTTCTCCAGAAAGCCTGCTCAGATCCCATCAGCCCCTCCCTGCCATCAACACCCCACCCACCCACTATGGGAGTCTCAATTCCCCGCAACCATCAATACCCCGAAGAAAGCCCCTTGGTTAAAGGAAATGATACTGTTTTTTTTCCAAATAATTTCACAGAAGGTGCTTGGGGGTGGGGGTGGGGTAGGTGGGGGAGCATATTGGTAGTTTGTATAACTGCTCTGCTCAATAAACTGAGCAATCACAGAAGCTTAACATCTCAAGGTTGGGTGAATCTTAAAGGTCATCTGGATCACCACACCAGCTGATCTAGGAATGCTCTCCAAATTTTAGCCTCAGAAAAAAAAAACCCCAGCAATGAAGAACTTGCTACCTTCCAAGTCAGTGAATACCATTGATGTCTGTTACTCATTATTTAAAGGACATAGATTAGTTACTGAATGAATCAATACACGACAAAGGAAGGAATAGGAGTAATAATGACATCGAATCAGATTTAATATAGTATGTAGTAAAGCTATAACTCCTGAAGCTAGCTAGCTCCCCTTCCCAGTGGGAGGGGTTGACTGTCACTCTGCTCTGAACAGCCCCAGCAGGGACAACCAGAAGACTACAATTTTCCTAGGAGCAGGTAACTTCCAGCATTCTGACATACCCCCTCCTAAGTACCCACAAGCTATTAATCTGGTAATATCCCTTTGACCTCACCCCCACAATGTCCCCCCACACACAACGTTCCCAACACAAGCTGTGGGGGCACCTTTCTTACCTGTGGCCACAGAAGAAGACCGGCCATTCAAAGAATGCAGAGAACCAGCCTGGCTTGGAGATCCTGGTCAGCTGACAAAAGTCCCCCAAAACAGAGAGGCAGGTGCAGAGCAGAGCTGGGTGCCTTCATTTCGTGGTCACTTGGAGGCTGATGAGGACAACCGGACTCTGAGAGTCCGGCTGGCTTCCTGGGGAGGGCCAGACAAGTTGTGCAGACAGGTCGGTCTGCCTGGGGCTCCCAGCCCTGGCAGCCAGGGAGCCTCAGGCAGTTGCTACTGAGGAGGGCATTGTGGAGAGCTCGACACAAAGGCTTCTGCAGGTAAAAGGCAAACCCGTCCACAGGAGGGACTGCTGGCTTGGCAAGCACACACACTCACGCTCTCATCCTTCTCTCTCTCTCTCTCTCTCTCTCTCTCTCTCTCTCTCTCTCTCTCTCTCCCTCTCTCTCTCACACACACACCCCCTCTCTGGAGGGGAGGAGGAGGAGCCTGTGACTATTCAGTCTGTGTCCAGAGGGGACAGACAACAGATTTGCTTTCCCTTGTCCAGTTACTAGGATGCTTTGCTCTTTGCTCTGAAGGACCCCATGCTCCTGGATCATTGCCTGGGCCCTGACCCACGCTCAGGTGGGGAATCTCCCAAGTCCTGGGTCTGTGGGTCGACAGAGAAGTATAGTTTTGAGTAAAAGAGGATGGAGTCACTGGACAGCCAGCCTACAGTTTTCTCCTTGCCCTTCTCCCCCAGAGCCCCCCGTCTCCCCCAGCCAGCCTCCTGTGGGAACACCAGGTCACTCCTGCTACCACCGGTTGGCCTGCCACCTCTCAGCCTCCTTGCTGGTGACCTTGCCTTCCATTTGTCAGAGAAGCAAGGTCATCCTCCTCCCAACCGCAAACAGACCTTTGGCATCCTTCCTTCCAGCATCAAACCAGGAGTTCTGTTCCTCCTCCCGTGCAGGCAAAGTTAGCACCTGTGGCCTTGATAGTGTCCCATCTATTAACTGTCCCCAGGTGTTCTCAGGTCTTCACCTCCCCCTCCTGCTTATTCCTTCCCCTCAGCCCATAAATAAGTTCATCCTCCATCCTGAAAACACTCTTTGACTTCTGCCTCCTCCTTAAGCTACTTACTATTCCATCCCTTATTTTGTTAAAGCAAAGGGCAGCCTCGGACATGACTGCCAGGGATTAGTTTCTGGCTCTGCTCCTTAAAAGCTCTGTGATTTGGGGCAGGTCTCTTAAGCTTTTGGCGCCTCATTTCCCTCATATGTAACAAGAGGATGTTTGTTATGAGGAGTCAATGAGTTAGTATGTATATACTAATAAAAGGGTAATATGCTAATTAGACTGGATAGACCATTCATCTTCCAGATGTTTTTCTGGATGTCCTTCCGGACAAAGCCGCAGTGGCTACGAGGGCCGAGGAGGGCTGGCAGCTGGCAGTGGCAGCAGCAGTGGGGTGATGGAGGTGGTGCCTTCCCCTGATTGGCCAGAGGGGAGCAGGCCTAAGTCATCAGTAGGACATCCCCTGAGGGCTCCCAGATTGTGAGAGGGGGCAGGCTGGGCTGAGGGGACCCCTCCCCCCCAGTGCACAAATTTTCATGCACTGGGCCTCTAGTATATATATCTATATCTATATATCATATATA